>NC_087515.1:87044219-88244219 GCF_963921805.1 Phalacrocorax carbo
ATTCCTGATTTCACAAAGAACACACACTGAGAAGACTTCCTCCTAGCTGTCTTGTCTTTTTCCTTCATGGAGAAAATATCACCTAGTACTGGCCTTTCCCATAGTTAGTGCTGATTTCACCTATTCTGCACAAGAAGATTGAGCCATAAAAAGCAAAAAGAGTGCAGGAAGTGAAGAAAGTTGTAAAAACATGTTAGAGACAAAAAAAAAACCAAAACCAAAACCAAAACAAACCCTTTGGTTGAGGTTTAGAGACAGTTTCTACAGTAGCATAGTGAGAAGGGAAACACAGCTCCCACCGTGGCAGGGAAGAGTTACTCAGCTCAGGCTGACAGGAGTTTTCATATGATAAAAGCCTGTTAGTGCCCAGGCCACGGTCTAAAGTGAATTGCATCCATGGCACTGGGAGAGGAGACACTGTAGGGTAAGATAAAGAACCTACTAAAAATTCTGTTTCCTTGTAGTAAATTCCTCAGGTGGCTGCAACAGAACACAGGCTCCATGGGAGTGAGAGCAAGGGGATCATTCTGTCTTTTCCATCCTCTTCCACTGTGAATCTGGACTAACACATTTAAACAAAATCCAACAGAAATGAGAGAGTCCTGGAGAAGATAAAACATTTTAAGTTACTTCTAAAAACAGTTTGTGAACTTCTTTAGCTTAGTCCTACTTATGCTAAAGCAAGGGAAGGATACATTAATCAAAGCCATGTGGGAACTGTGCAACATTATAAATGGTAGAAGATACAAAAAGAGAGAGAGCCAACAATGTAGAAAGATGTGAAGAGGCTCAGAAACTGCATCAGAGAGACCAGGGGACTGAAATCATAGCCAAGAGAACAATAGGGGAGCCAAAGACCACACTAGAGAAGGGAAAGGAGAAGCAGAAGGCAAACTCCAGGACTGAGAGTACCATGCCAAATCACAGCTAAGAATTTCAAAATATACTGCAGAAAGGAAGACCTGGAGAAGAGCAGTATCACCACGGACTTGAAATATTCTCCGAGAAGAGCATTATTGCTCTACTTCTGGCTGCCTGCAGACTGATTTCACTAGGCCTAAGGAAATAGAACATTAGGTAACTCATAACTCTTAAACCTACCTGTATGTTGCCAGTGTTTGCTGACTTCTAGGACCTCAACATCACAATTCATTTTTAAATGCTCTTTTCTAATATAGAAGTTGTTTTGTAAATCTTTGCTATTTCAGTCCTTGCCATTTTATAGGCTTAATATAATTTCTTCATTTTTTGTGTTTGAGTGAGTATTTCTCGATATGTATATATTTAAAAGTAGATGAAATTTATGAATTATAACTTTGTTCTTATGGTATAATATAATCTACTTTTAATTTGAGGTGTTTTATGAAGACAAAATAAAGCTTATATTCCCATTAGAAATCCCATGCTTTTTTTAGATCATTTTAAAAGACAATTCATGATACTTTCTCTATTTCATTAAATCATTTATCACAGTCAAAGATATCTTGATGTTAACATTTCCAAAATCTGTATATCATATCAACATAAATCATAATTTTTAATTTGTTACTTAGTATCATGCTGTCCATCCTTTACTGAGTTCAGGTATCACAGTTCGATGAAAACTAAGTTGCTGGGTTTTTTTCCTTCATGCATTTTGTTTTGTTTCAGGTTGTGTACATATTTATTTATTCCTCTTACTAGGTTCTTGCTATCATATAATACTTTCAGAAGCCTATGAACTATTAAGTTTTTTTCCATGATATGTGCTTTCTCTACATTTCCATGTACTTGTATCTTTTGAAACCCTGCTTTCCTCATACTACCTTTTTGTTTTGCCAGCTATAATATATAATAGAAGATAATTCAAACAAGCTCATGGGGGCCAGCCCATTCCTGCATCTGTGGGTGGGTGCTTAGCAACATCAATATTAATTTTTAGCCTCTTGCTACATGTGCTTAATCATTAATATCACCTTTCCAAATATGCAGTTGCCAATGTTTTGGGTTTTCTTTTCAAGTGTTTCCTGAGAGCTCTTTCACTGCTTTCTTTGGCTGTGAAAATCACATTTCCTTAGTCTATCTCAACAAAAGATAGAGATATGAAATCAACATCTGTCAGTATTAGTGTCTAGATCAAAATTTTTGATCATGAAAAAAGCAAACTGTCTAGAAAATATTAGTCTTTTTTCTTTTAGGCAAACTTATTAATATTTTTATAATGTTCTTTTTCTACTGCATTGAGTGTCCTGAGGCTTCCTACATTTTCTTCAGCTGCAAGTGCTCAAAACAACGTTGCCTGGGTACAGCACTCCACTGCTGAATTCTGCAGGGCTGGCAAGGAATAATGGACATTAAACAATGGAGATCACCATATCATTTTCATTCAGTTACAGATATTTGGTGTAGATCTTCTAAGAGACATTGCATAGTGCATCTCTAGCTCTAGGGAATCTTTACATAGACTAAACAAATTCAGATGGGATAGTTAAACCATTGATATATGGCTATAGCAGGAGTAAATACAACAGTAAAACTAACCTTATATACAAAATTTATGGATCCAGCATGACTTCTTCTAATTAACTGAAATATTCAGCATCAGTATAAATAGCCTTCAAGGCAGGAGTAAGGATGCACTGATTAACATAGTAAACAATCTTGCTCATCAGTTAATAATGAAAACAACAAAAACCAGCTATATTTGGTGTTCTGCTGGCAGAGAGTCAAGCCCCAAATAAGCAACTGTTGTGTTAAAATCTAAACGAGACTGAGGATGTACTGAGTCATAGATGGACATGGCTGTGGACAAACTATGTTTACAACACAGGAAACTAAAAAGTCACACAATCTTCAGATTAAAAAAAATCAAGATCTTGCATAATTATAGTATTTCATAATACTCTTTTGGTTGGGGAAGGTGCCTTGTTTTCAGTTTCATTGTTTACATTAATTATATATCGAAAGTTTATTTATTATGCATGACGGTTAACAGAGGTAGAGACCTATCCTACTGCTCATAGTAATTGTGTCTTCAACAGCATGAAATATTGATGACAAATGTTCTAAAAGATTAGGGAGGAATTTGAACTTCTGCCTTGTATATTTTGTTTTCCATCATCTGTAAATGTTCAGTGTTAACTGAGGTAGAAAATTTAACTGTTATTGAATACTATCATTTCATCATTTATGCTTTTCAATGTTTTGCATGAGCATTGCACTGTGCATATCTGAATTAAGGTCCCAGTTTCCCAGAAAGCTTCCACAGTACAGGCATAATTTATTTCCAAATACATGGATGTTTCCAGATGTCTTTGTAATCAAATACAGCATGATGCCATTTAACCATGTCATGCAAGTGGATGCCAGCTGCATTAGAAAACAGAATGAAAATGCGAGGAAGTTACATAGCATAATCTTATTAGCTTTTGAGTGAATCTTTGAACATTTTGATTGTTACCTCTTGCAATTAACATCTGTAATTAAAACTTCCAAAGCAGCTAAAACTGATAGCAGCTCTATGAAAAGCTCTAGATGAAGAAAGCATCACATCCTTGCTTAATTCCCATGATGTCAATTTTAATAGCTGAAATTGAATTTTGTGAGTTCCATTGGTTTCCTGTATTTTGCATTGTGTTCCCCCAACCAGGTTTGGTATTCTCGTCGGAGAAAAAAAATGTTATACACACTTTCATGTTTTAGATGGGATTTAATGCAAAATAAACATCAAAAGGATGCTACTTCGAAAGTATACTTCATTATTCAGAAAGGAAAAGTAAGATATACTTTTCTAACTTACTGATGAACTCTTAAGAATTTTTGGTGAGGACTGTCTGAAAATTCCTGACAGAGACATTTTATCAGAAAGAAAGGAGCGAGGGGAAATACCTTCAGATCTCTTTGTTTAATGGCCATATATTTCCTTTGTGTTACGTTCGGTTATGGAAAAAGACAATTAACATTTCTTATTTAAGAGCTGCTGCTGTTGTCATCCAAGTTTACTTTTAAAACCTGGTTCTTATCGTTTTAGTTTTTAACTATTTCTTAAATTTTATATTATTCTAAATAATATTTGTGCACCTCACAGAGGGAAGCAATAAAAGATTTCTTTTTATTTAATTATATTATTAAACTTATTTTTGTCAGAAATTTTAAAAGAACTTTTCCACTTTTAAGAGTATTTTTAAAGCACTGTGGCTTAAATCATGGCCAATTCAGGACAAGGTCAACCACTTGTCAGTACACAGTTGTGCGGTGGTATAATTTAGCGTTTCAAAGAAAATTGAATTTTCATTTAAAAATATTTTTCATAAAATTATTTACTTTTTTTAAAAAGCATTTTTAATTTCGAAAGTAATTTTCTGATTGTTGCAATAAAAACATATTTAAATTTCACTTAGTGTATTTTGTTGAAAAAAATTTGGTAGAAGTAAAATCTGTTCACAGAAGACGTATTTCATATAGGTCTAAAGACTCCTCCTACATTTAATATAAATAAAAAGTAGTAAACATTCAGGAAAGAATGATACATGTTAACTCTTCATAGCTTGATTAGAAAGATATACTAAAATACTCTTTGGAATGTTCAATATCATGCTAACTTAGTTGAGTCTCTCTAAGATTATATGACTCTACTGCTCAGCTTCTTAGCCTGTCAAATCAGGAGAACAACCAAAAATCCTGATGATAGCTGATAAGAAACCATAATGGTAGATCAATAACATATTGCTCACCTGTTGTGGTTTAACTCCAGCTGGCAACTAAGCCCCACACAGCCACTTGCTCACTCCCTCCTGACGGTGGGATGAGGGAGAGAATCAGAAGAGTAAAAGTGAGAAAAGTAATGGGTTGAGATAAAGACAGGTTAATAGGTAAAGCAAAAGCTATGCACACAAACAAAGCAAAACAAGGAATTCATTCACTCCTTCCCACGGGCAGGCAGGTGTTCAGCCATCTCCAGGAAACCAGGGCTCCATCACACCTAATGGTTACTTGGGAAGACAAACACCGTAACTTCAAATGTCCCCCGCCTTCCTTCTTCTTCCCCCACTTTTATATGCTGAGCATGATGACATATGGTATGGAATATCCCTTTGGTCAGTTGGGGTCAGCTGTCCTGGCTGTTTCTCCTCCCAACCTCTTGTGCACCCCCAGCCTCCTCGCTGGTGGGATCAGGTGAGAAGCAGAAGAGGCCTTGACTCTGTGTAAGCGCTGATCATCAGCAGCAGAAACATCCCTGTATTATCAAAACTGTTTCCAGCACAAATCCAAAACATCACCCCATACTAGCTACTAGGAATAAAATCAACTGTACCCCAGCCAAAATCAGCACACCACCCTCCTTATTTTCCATACCAATTTAGGTTCTAAAGTCTTCTCATTCGCTCAGTATTTTGGCCTGTTATTTTAACAGTCTATTTTGCTCAACATTTTTGCTCCCTGCTTGCTATTGTTATATTCATTCATTCATTCATTTATTTGTTTATTTTATTTTCTCCTTTATTATTGGCTTTCGTTTTCTACTAGAACAGAGGCAGCAGATCCGGCCTTCTGAGCTTCAATGTAATGGCAGCAGGAAAAATGGTATATGACTCTTCTGTCAGAATCAAAATGGATGTCTAATGTAATAATGCCCTGATGATTTTACTTTTTCTTACAGATGAGAACTTTTCCATGTGATTCCCTGATGGACAAATAGAAATTAAGCTAATATTTTCTAGGAGGTAGAAACATAGCTCCGGTGAAGCTCTCCGATTTCAGAGTCCAGTAACTTCTTTCGTCACAAAATGTAATTTAAAAGGTCTATCAAGTTCTATCATTTAATTAACTGGGTATTTCTGACCACTCTTCTTAACTCATTCCAAAAAGCGACTCAGAAACTTTCTTCTTTCATGAAACCCAAATTTATCCTGGAGAAATTTATATGTATTTGTTCTTCTGACTATATTGTGGGGTGGGCTTTTTTGAAGCTTCAGTGGATCATCTTCTCTGGTTTTTATTTCCTCAGTGTATTCATAGAGAGAAATAATATCCTTACTGATATTTGTCTATTTATTTATTTATTTATTTTCAAATAAATTATTTTAGGGTTTATGATGTTCATTATTGAAAGTAAATTATTCTAGTGATCTGAATAGACATTCTCAGGGACTTTTCCAGTTACAATATTTCAACCTAGATCATACTAAATCATTTTGCTATCAAATCTTGGAATACTTTGACAACTTCCGTTTAAGCTATTTCTTTTAACGAAAAATATTGGTGGGATAGCTTGTGAAAAAGTCACACACAGAGTCACTTTTCTTTTATTGTCTTTTCTCATGGATAAATTCCTAGTTCATAACAAGGATGCCTCTTGTTTTCTAGTCCTTAGTACATGTTCACATAATCACTTGAGGCGTGTACTGAATATGAAAGGACCAAATACAGACTGCACCCTGTCACAGACACACTCTTTTTCCTTTGTCCCAAAATTATGACATTTCACTGTTGGGAAACAATCGGTTAATCACTGTCATAATAAATATGTATGAGGAAAGATGGCCAGTATCCTCAAAATATGTGAACTCACAAATATTAGCACACAGGTTGTAATGCCTTTATTGTCTGTGAATCAGAAATTCACTAAACTGAGAGCTTAGTGACAGTTTTCACGTTCTGCATAGTAGTAGTATTGCTGTTAGTAGCCTCTGTGTTAGCCAGCTGCAAAGGTCAGCCTTACTATTTGGAATGCGTCTCATGTATTTAACCACCAACTGAAGGACAGTCATCACAGTCAGCCTCCTTCTTCCTGCGAACCATATACACAAGCTATGTAAGAATTGTAGTTTTGCACTTTGAGGTCATCTTTATAGGCCACTGACTTTGAGTTACTAGCAAAAACTATAGTAGAGCTCTCTGACTCCATGGAACTCCCAAAGACAGCATTACCATTTTTCATATTTCACTGTTAAATTTACCTCTGTTTCCATTACTTGACTCCAAAGATCAACCACAAAGAGAGAGCTTCCTCATGACTGACAGTGTGACACATTGCTACTAATAATTTCTGTTACAAACTGTAACTTCTTGTACCACAGTTCTGAACATATATTGGTGCTAAAATTAATAGTTGATGAAATCTAGATGTACCTTTTATTCAGGCTACATATCCCTTCTAAAAAACTTGGTTAGGAATTTGTCCATACATAGGTGTCTACATACACGTGTAAGTATGTATATATACAAAATTGGTCTACATGTGTGCAAGGTATCTTAACTCCTGCAGGCTCAGGAGAATTGCTGCTGGGTTCAGTTGTCCCCCCATCAGTAGTGGTACCTGAGGTGCTTTGATACATTCCTTCTGATCTTAGCTGCCAGTTCAGAAGGTTGTGGGTGTCCTGTGGGTCTTTAATACTTTTCAGCCTGTCATGGATAGGTGTTCTCAAACAACGTAGAGGGTGTCAGATGTCATCAAACTACTGTATTTAGATAAGTGAGTCAAGCTCTAGATCTAGGCACAAACACAGCTCTCTTACAAATGTATTTACTGTAGCGTCCTACAGTCTAATGTCCAAGTGATGCACAGAAACCAATCCTTATGTCGTCATATTTTTCTTAGGTAGTTCTGTACCTAGCTTACATTTTTTCAAGTACTTACCAACTTCAAAAGTTTAATAAAAAGACCACATCACTCATTTTATGGTATGATAGGCAGATTAGTCCTACCACTTTTACTTGGTGCACACTAATTTCTCAATACCTGCAGCTATTAGAACAGACAGTTTTTATAGAAACCATGTGAAATTTCACCCAACGCTTTTCTATGTATCTTGTTTTCAGTTATTTCTTGCAGGGTTTTAATGTAAGGTCTGGCAAACTGTTCATGTAAAAAACAAGGACAGTAAGCCAAAATCAGCTGTCAAAGGAAAAGATGTACTGCTGAGAAACCTGAACATTACTGCAGTGTAAGTGAAAACATTTGTCTCTATACTAATATCTTAAATAAATTCCAGTTTTTAAAGCATGAAACAGATACTTGACAGAAGATATAGAAATCAGACTTTTACTTAATATTTTAAAAGCGTTGCAAAGGAAAAAAAGAAAAAAGATCAGAATCTTAAAAATATGATCTTAGGTTTTTTTTCCCTAAGTTATTCTTACATTCAAATTGCAATCATATGTGAACAGTGAGCAATTAGATGAGAAGTCTCATGAATTTTTGTGCGCAGGGGAATTACACCTTATATTTGAAAACAAGAATTTACTGATAATCTAATTGAAGTCTTAATAATCTAATTGAAGTTTTAATATTCATCTGTTCAGAACTGTACCAGCACTTATAGCCCAAAATATCCAATTACAGGCCATTCCAAATTATGTTACAGTTAAAGCTGACACACATAAACTCTCTAATATCTACCATCTTTTCTGAGGTTATGCTTGATGTTTTCAGTGTGTTGTTGTGGCAAATCATGAGCATCCCAACTACTTTTGAAATTAATTTTAATGGTGGGGTCTTGTTCTGCCTTGTTGTTGGGTGTCCTTGAGGTTATTTCATACATTTGCTAACAGCCAGCTTACTTTTTTCACAACTTTTTTCCATTCTTCATCTCAGAATGTCATATCTAAGCTGTACATACGCTGCGTACTTTTCATTGCTCTCTCTGTTATTTGTAAGGGTAGTTCTACTCTGTTCCCAAGGCTGCATTCCTTTAGCAAATAGTAATTGACCATTTCTGAGTAGTGTTTATAGCTATGGGACATCTGGTATCACCCTGTGCCTGCACTTTCAAGACCTGTGGTATCGTCTTGTTGTACATTTGTGGATTTCTGTTATAAACAAATATTTGACTTCACAGCCTTCAAGTTGCCTAGGTAATGCTTTATTAGTACAAGATAGTCAAAGATACAACCCAATTTTACGGCCATCGATAGTTGCCTCAACAAAAATGACTACAGATTAGAAGATATATGTGTATATCCATAGATACACTGTACTTTTTTAGCTACCTGTTATTAATATGTATTAGTTTTGGCATACCACTCCCAAAATATCAAAATTTGCTTCCCAACATTATGTTCACTAGGTTCCCAGTACTTAGCTGTTTCCTGCACCTATCTTGCCACCTCTAAAATTTTGCATCTCCATTCCATGTCCTTACTGACTATATTGCTGGAACTAAGTATATAGTTCTTCCATTTGAGGTGGAAATTACACAAAAAGGGAGATATAACAGAAAAGTTGTGAGCAATTCTGAATACCTTCAGAATACTTCAGCTGACCAAAAGCTAATTCTACAGTCAAGACAGTCCTTTAAAAGATTCACTTCTGCTTTCTTCCAGGAGTTACATTTCTATTCCACTTCTGTAACTTTTGTTTAATCAAACACAACTTTGTTACACACAGATCAAATATAAAGTGGTGAGAGTAACTAGCTGCTGTAATTTTTTGTAATTAAACTTTTGAAGTGTCCTCCCTTTCTGTTTCTTAAGCTGTAGGTCTCTGATCAGCTAATTGGACTCCTTCAAAAGCATTGACTGATGGAGACTGGAGGGAGAGACATAAGGAGAGAAAAAGCTCTGCTGTTTGCATCCCTAATCTTCAGTTCTATTGTAAGATCAGTTTGTTTAGTTTCACTTATCATTCCTCGCTCTCTCCCCTTGACTTTCTGACTTCCAGAAGTTATACTCAAAGCATAGGGGAGAAGAAAGTACAAGAAAGTACAGGAATACAAAAAATAGTTCATTATGATTAAAACTTAATAGAAAATTGAAGGCAACATTACAACTAAATTGGCAAATGTTTCTTCAAGCTTTGAAAAGGATAAGGATATTATTTTAAAAGTCTAGTTCATAATTTCTTTTTTTTCTGAAAGAGGTATTTTTGAGGATTTAATGGATTAAAACAAATACTCAATAAAAAACATATTATGCATATGTATGCTGCCAACATATATACAAGAATGTTTTTCCTCTTCAACACGACTTTTCATTTTGAATGTTAAGCTCAGTATGCATCAGTTAATACAGTCAAAATATGTGAAGGGCTGTGAATCTACCAAAAGGAAATGTATTCATTCAATTGAGCTTTTTTTTTTTCTCTTTTGAAAACATGAAAGAGATTTTGACTTTTCATTCCAATTTCATATTTTGAATTTTTTATGAAACAGGAAAACTTCTTTCACCTGTCATCTAGAAGCTTGCAGTCAAAAATATAAACAGCAGTTGCAGAAGAAACATCAGAGGACATGCTTCCTATTCTCCAAATTAAAATAAAAAGGTCAGAAGAGCTCCAAGAGAACACATAACAGAGGAATGACTAAAAGTTCCAAGTAGTGGGAGTGGAGTTTCCCTTCTTTTACTAGTTGATGTTATCACAGCTGGATGAGCCAAAGTGAAAGGAATCAATTTCAGTGTCAGCCTTCATTTTCTAATTATAACCATGTTTGCTGGACTGAACACATCTACTACTTCTAATGTAATCAGTAAGAAGTGTCTTTATCCCCCCACACTAAACAATATTCACTAAACCATGAGAAGGTATTTCCTGTTATTTGAATGGATCATATACTTTTCAGCTAAGCTATTTGCAAATGTAACAAAACTGCAATGTCTTTCCTCAAATATGAAACTAAATCATGTAACAAAGGCACTATGACATTTATGGGACCTATCCCTTTTATTAAAGAAAGGAAAACTTCAGAACTCATGTTTCTCATTTTGAACCGTAATACAAAAGAGGCAACAATTTTGGTTTATACTCATCAAGACATAAGAAAGGTAATTGTGCTTTTCAATATTTCTTTTCATTTCTGTGGGAATATGTAATGACTCAAGGTGAGATCACTGAATGTTTTCCTTGTTACCAAAAAGTTGATATGATTTTTCATTTCCTTCCTGGTTTCAGGTTAAGCAGATTTTCTTCTAGAGCTTATAGTCAGCTCTGCTATATTAGTACACAATTTAATGATCTTGAAATTCCACCAACTTGTACTTCCTGAAGGACTTCATCAATATCTATAGCATTAATGTTATGTTATGAAATAATATTCTACCATCTGAAGTGAAATAAAAGCATCTCACGTTAATCTATGGAAAGTTCAGGTCTTTTATTCTTCATCAATTTTCCTAAATAAAATATCTCCTCAGTACTTTGAAAAAATGACTAATGATTTATTTGCCCAACCTGAGATACCCAGCAGTGGTTACAACTTCAAGAAAGGATAATCATTCTGGCTAGTGTGAAAGTAACCAGAACCAGAGAATCAGAGCAGCAGTCCCAGCTCTAGAACTGATTATTAAAAGAGTTGAAATGTTTTCTGCAATAAATAAAAATGTACATTTAAATTAAATTTCTAATTAAACTATTTTAATCAAAATTTAAAAAAAATCTTATTCTTTTTCCTTTCTTTCTTGATCACATAAAATCTAAAACTAAGACTAATAAACATATTAACAGTGATACTGTTATTAATGTTTTCCTTTAATGCAACTATTTAGTAAAGCTGACACAAAGCTTCAAATGTTATTTTTTTTCTCTTCCAAATATCTTCTGAAGCCTGGCAGTTCTGGAAATCAGCAGCGTGTGGTGCAGGTTCAGTCTGTTAGCTTGTGTTCAAAGAACTCTTTATGTGCACAATTCTCATATAAGATCACCAGAGGTCCACTGTGGCTTTCATATTCCTTCATGCCTTGTCTCCCTGGCTACATATCTTCTAATAAACTATAAAGTGACAGAAAATATTCCTAGGCACTGGGACTGTATTCTCTGTATTTCCAAATAGTTAGAGGAGTCCATGGTGCAGTTTTGGCCATGACCAACTAATGCAGTACCAATTCCTGGGCACAACTGAAGCACAAATATGCTCCAACAATGATTTCCAATAATTGGATGCAGTTACTTGTCTGTGTGGTAAGAGAAAATAATCACAGGAATGGAGACAGTTTTGTACCATTTACCTCAATATGAAGGAATAATCTCAGACATTTTCAGTATACCAGCCTCATATCCACATCTATATTGTATATCTGTCAGGAAGTGTTTAGTGGAAAAGTTTGGTAAGATTTTAATAACACAGTTTTCACCTAAATAAAAACATTTTGTGGGGTTTTGCTGAAAGCAGCAGAAGCAAAAGAAATAGTGTGAAAATTATATAGCCAAATTCTTATGGTTTTCATGTAAATGGATTTCATTAAAAGCTTCTGACTAAGGTCACAAGTCTATCCTTGATCTTGTAAATTGTTTAAGGCTTTGCATAGTCTCACCGAAGTTGCCAAATGAAGTCCTTGTTACCTTGTTACTTAGTGTTTGCTAACTCAAAGTTAGCACAAGTGCTTTGCTCATAAAGGGCCATCACTAATAAAGATCTAAGAAATCCACAGACTCTCCACTGTTGTACCGCTTTTCAGGAAGTGGAGTTATCCAGTATTTCTACTAGTTAGCATTGTCACTTTCAGGCTCCACAGCAGTTCTCAGTGATGTTATTTTTTCATTTGATCAGTACCAGAACACTTGTGTTCCTGTGTTTGCGTGTTCCTCTCTCTTCTGTCTTTTCTCTTCTCCTCACACCTTTCAAATGTACACATTGCCTACATAGTCTTACATCAAAGTACCAGAAAGACCTCAGAAGTTTCCGGTCTTGGTGCCTGTTACATCCCTAAATCCTCAAAAACATTACATTAAGAAGGGTTGTTTTTGTTTGGGTTTTTTTTGTTTGTTTGTTTGTCGTTCTGGGTTTTTTTTAAGACATTCAATTGTGGACAATGTAAATTTCCTTATATTTCTTTTCCTCATTTATTAAACAGTTCATTTATTTAAATGGACAGAATCTGCTGTCTGAAACAGTTTGCAAAGCTACTAGAAAAGTAAACCGTGTTTCAAAAGTGTTTCAAAACCAGAGCCAGAATTGTCTGGAGACAACAATTTCCCTGGGAAAGAAGGTCCCAAAAACCATGTGCACCCTTCACACCCTGAGATGTCCTGTGGGTCTAAGGTTGCACAAAAAACTAAGAATGACCCTGCAAACAGGAGAAAAATTAATCCTGAGCACAATGGGGCTCCACTCACTCAAGTGAATTCTTAATGATTGTTGTCTAATGGTTTATCTGTAAAACATTAACAGGGTTTCAGAAATCTTAGTTTTTAATAAATACACAGTAAAGCTCAGATTTGTATGTACGTGATTAAAGTAGTTTACAACCTAGCACCACCTAAATTCCATGTCCAAATAATCTGCTTCTGTTCTCACAGAGGATGATCCAGGTTACTTCCAGACTTGCCTGCTGAGGTGCACTATTGTTTCTGGTTTACATACCACAGGTAGGAACCCAGGAAATGGGTTTCTTTTTTTCTGCACATATATAGAGACATAGAAAATAATTAAGTCTGGAGATCATAGCCCCTTTGTTAGGTTGAAGTGCCTGGCAATAGGTAGAATATTTCTTTAGGTGTATGACTTTCAGGATCTTTTTATTATTGTGCTAGTATTCCAAGGGGCAATTCAGCATACTCAGATTAAAAACCTGATTGCTCTTTAACTTAGCTGTATTAAATCTTTGTCTGCAGGTACTGATGCATCTAAATTGAACAACCAGTTTAAGTGTTTGAAGTAAAAGGTACCAATACACAGTTTCCAGAAAAATCAGATCACATTCAGATTGTTTAAAATCACTTCACTCTTGAAGTTTTACTATACGATATTGTTACTATATCTGTCATTAGATTCTTATTATTCGTCTGTTAAAGATATCATCAAGTATTTTATCTAGACTTATTTTTTATTTATGTTTAAAATTACACATGGGATTTTTCTCCCTGTGTATTGTAGTCCTTGAGAATTCCAACAGAATGTGAAATATACTACCAGGAAGAAACAATTGCCATGAATTATTTAATGATCAACATCCCATGAAATTTTGTAGTAAAATGACTGTTTTCTGTAATATGCACAATATTCAAATGTAGAATATTTATTGCTGTCTATCATTTAATCCAGACTGGTGGACTCAGAGATAATACTGTTAATATAGTAATAATACTTAAGACATATTAGCGAAAACACAAATATAAATTGTCCCAGCTCCTCAGCTGGTATAAACCAGAACATGCAATTAACTGAATTCAATACATCTCCATTTCAGTCAATGGAGTTATGCTGATATTCACCAGTAGATGATTTGTCACATTATTTCTAATTTATATGTATCTATTACAAGCAGGAATGATAATGATGCATCCAATTATCTTGGACAAAAGACCGTGACTTAAACTAGTTTGAGGATATACAATGCATATCATCTTCTGTTGTCAATATTTGACATAATTGTTTGACTCAGACATTTAACTGTTTTGTTTTGGTCTTTTAAGCTAATGTAGGATAGTTCAGGTGAGGCACCTATGTAAGATACTTAGACATATCTGGCCCCTTGATTGCAATTATTTTATCTCCCTCTTGATAGCAGTGTTTATTTTGAGTGTTTTGTGATTCTTTTTAATAGCTGAGATGTGAAGCTGCGGTCAGCATCTCGCAAAAATGTTTTTGTTTCATGAGTTGAAGATCATTCTTACTTCCTTCAACTTTTTCATTATTCTGGTTTCTCTCCAGAATCAGGAACTATTTTTACTCAATACTGCTAGACACCTTGTTCATTTTCTTCGGTTCTGTAGGTACAGGATGCCTTTCAAATTTCTCAGTTTTCTCAAGGGAAAGAAAAGCCATAAGAAATGCTTTGTATAGGGGTAGGAGGGGAAGAAAACTGAAAAAATAAAAAAAAATATTCCAGAAAGAGTACAATGTGTTGCCAGTGTTTAGAATTTTTTCTGTGTTTTTTTTTTTTTCTGGTTTTCTACATTTCAAACAGTTGTTTCAAAGAGTAACTATGCCCATTGTTTTTCACATACCCATTTCAATTTTTTAACTTCCTCCATACCAACATGATATTTGCTTTTTTAAATTTAATTTTTACATTTCTATTAAAGATCAAGGTTTTTAAAAAATCAGTCTTAAATTAACATTACTGTTATGCTCAGCTCTTTCCTCCTACAATTTCTGCTTTAGAAAAATTAGTTAAAGGAACATATACCATAGTTGCATAATATGCTCACAACCATTCCAAGTAACTACTCAAGGAAAATAAAAAAAAATATATAGTCAGTACATAAAGACAAACTTTTAGAATTGTGTATAAATTTAGAACAAAATATTTTTAGAATATTTATCTGTTTCTTCCTTTCCCTCTCCAATAAAGAACGATATTAAAAAATCCACAGATATGAGGCTACCTTTTACTTTAGTCTTCTTTATGAGGGTTTCTCAGAATTAGGTATTTATTTCTGTTATGTGGTAGGTCATTTGCTCTCTTAAATAAAACACTCAGATGCCATCAAACATTTGCAGAAGCTAATACTCTAAAATTCTGCTTCAAACCTCACTGTAACCTCTTATGCATTATTTTTATAAGGCTATAAAACCAACTATCCTTAATTTGACCAAAAACCCCTTCAGCTCAGCAGTCTATTAACAGCCATTAGCTCAGTAAATACCTTGGGAAAGAGCAGAACAGGTTAGGCACATAGGGAAGCTCACTAGTTTCTAATACTGTGCTGCTCATAGACTTCCCTTAACAATGGTGGTGGCTTTTTCTTCTGTCCATTTGTCTGATTTTTGTACTCATGAAAACTTATGAGTATTCATGTCTTGTGGAAATGCTTTTATAATTCCTTTTTGTTTGTTTTAAACCTGACACCTTTTTATTTCAAGTGGTGGACTTGGCAGTGCTAGATTAACGGTTGGACTTGAGGATCAACTTAAAGGTCTTTCCAACCTAAATGATTTTATGATTCTAAAGGCGAAAGTCATCAGAACCCTCAGACTACTTTTTTACAGGCTGAATAGATCTAATCTACTTAGTTATTTGTGGCATGTGTCATACATATAGATACAGTAGGAAGAATATGAGTAAAAACCTTTTGTTTAAGATTGAGAAGATTTAACTCCTAAATCAGGAGGTTAATATTAGGGAAAATCTTGTAGTGCCAGTGTTTTTGAATATACCTGCCTCAGAGTTGCTAGATGCTTTTGAATGAGCAAGTGCAGACTTACGGTACATTTCAGAGCTTCACTTATATATCTAGTACTGTAATTTACTTTCTGCAAGTTGTCCACACACCTGGTTTGCTACATCTAAGTTAATAAGAACTGACTAAAAAATTCCAATCTCTCAGCTTTTTCCACTGCAGAAAAACAATTTAAAATAACCAACTGGATAATTTAAAGTGTTATTAATAGAGCAGAATTTAGCCCCAAAACTATAAGAACTGCATCTGTCTCTTAGAAGGATTAACCAAGACATGTAATTACATCAGTATATTTTCAATCTCTCTCTCTCTTTCCTCTCACTGTCTTTTCCACTCTCTTTTAAGGTTGATCACCAAATGAAAGAAAATAAAGTGAATTTTGTGAGTATGTCATTATACAGATGAGCAATAGGTTCAAATGTCCTGATTACTAGAGAAGACACACTTCTCTGCTGTCATAGTGACCCAGTCCTTTTGAGTCCTAGGAAAAATATAAAGTCTGTCATGGGTTACTTGGAAAAGCAGAAATATTGTTAATGAAGGAATGATATTTGACAAAGAAAGCTTATAACCAGGATTCTGGCCCTTGACTTTAGAGTCTTCTCTCATTATAAAATCAACCTTGGCATTAATCATGTCAAAACTTGCAAAGGTTCCCTGCTCTTGTAGTATATTTACATAAAATAATAACAATATTGAATATCAAAGTATGATTTCAGAACAAAGTAATATGCAATTCTAATTGCCTAACTCATTTTTAAAATCAATCCCAAGTAAAAGTCAGTCCCAAGGTCCTCCGTAAGTTTTTGTTTTCATAATCATGGCATAATGAAAAGAAAGCCTGAATAGTCCTGCCAACAGAAGCACAGACAGTGCTTAACTGGTTGCAATGTATTTAAATGATTACCACGTGGTCATCTATAATAATAAAATAAGCAGAAACATATAGAATAAAGGATATAAACCATAAACTTTATATCTCAACTACTACTGGCTATGTGTAAAGACAGTATGCTCCTCCAGGTAAAGGCCCAGCACTCATATTTCTATGTAATCATCCTTAAAAATTGTTACTTTCCCTTCGAATATGATACAGCAGCAGTCTAGAGACTGTCACTTCAGTTTGCTCTGCAGGGCAACTGTCCACATCATGAGGACAACTGTCTTCAAAAGTGAAAGAAAACCTCCACTGCCTGGAGAAATGTGGGGAGCTCCAGGGCTTTGTTGCTACTTCAAGACCAGTTATATTAAGGCTATAAATGTAAAACTGGTCTAAAACTGGAAACTGATCCTCCCATATTCTTCATAGAAATAAATATCATATGTAACAGATATATCACCTATATCAAAATATCAAGTATATATTGAGTACATCAAAGGCCCTTTATCTGTGGGTCATGTTCCATCTGAGTAATGCTTTATTCACTGAGTGGTGTTAGTGATATCTCTGGGATGGGTCACAATGTAAATTACCGTTCATTCTGAATAAGGGTGACAGAATCTGGCTGAAATAGGATAAAATTAAGAGTGAGAGTAAAAGAAATGTGAATCACTTCAAATTGTAGCACTGGAATGAAACCCTAAACTAGCACCTATAAAACTATTTATGAGCTTTAGATGCTCTCATGCTGAGGATATAAACAATACTTGTTTGCTGATGCTTGAATGTCTCATAGAAAACTGTGACTACAGAATATTTCCTTGTAAACTGAAATCTCTAATTGCTCTCTGATCTATGGATAGCCTATTCATTTCCTTTATTAACGTATTTTGGCTGGAGTCCCCAAGAGGCCGCAGGCTTATTTAATAATACTCTGCAAAGAACTCAGCAACATTTGTAACTGGTATGAGACAGAGTTTGACTGTTAATTGACCATTAATGACTAGTATTCAGAAAAAAAAAAAGTTTTATGTTTCAAATACAAGTTGTAGTATATACATAACTCTGCAGCAAGCTGGCTTCATTGCCCAGCATCTCAGAAGACAATTTTGCATTTCTGCTTTCAGAAAAATCCTGCTGCCAGGGTGGTGTTGCACTGACTGCTTTCTAAGGCTTTGAGGAGCACCTGTCCACCGGTACAGATAGCCTTCAGTAGCTTCTTTCAACTCTTCTCTGGCTATTTTGTTTACTTGTGGAAAAGCCAGTTACAGACCTCTTTGATTAGGAATGGACAGCTGTAAATGAGATTCTGGAAAAATAAAGTTCAGACTATCAGAAGGTTAGGCAACACAGCCTAAGATCTGTAGTTCACTGCGTGAGTATGTTAGCTGAGGTGTTATGGATCATGTTCCTGTTGTCTGTTCTGTGTGTACTTTAAGCATGGGATTGATCTCACCCCTACCCTATAAAACTAGGCATTTAGTTAAAGCTAGACATTTAGCTAGCTGAAAGCTAGCTTACATATGATACCTAAACAGCACTGGAATAGGCTCCCCAGGGAGACAGTCACGGTGCCAAGCCTGACGCTATTCAAGAAGCACTTGGACAACACCTCAGAGATATGGTGTAAATTTGGGGTTGCCCTGTGCAGGGACAGGAGTTGGACTTAATAATCCTTGTGGGTCCCTTCCAACTCAGGCCATTCTACAATTCTACGATTTCAAAAAAATAAAGCATAAGAGCTATAGTTCCTATGTGCCCTTGTTGAAATATGTGGGGTCTTCCTCTCAAGACACTGTGAAACAAATATATTTCTATGTCCCATCATGTTCCAAATCACATCCAGAGTGCTCTAATCATCAGTGGTACTTACTATATACCTTTATACATGCCAAGTACATTCAAATTCAACATACACTATGGTACTAAAAATAAAATTAAAATATATGTAATTATTTGCAAGCTTACCAGTTAAATGTTAGAATCAAATAACAGTATTAATAGTGAAACTTATATGAAACTTTCTCATTTCATTTAATTTATTTAGAAACATAGTCTCATTCATAGTTATTTTTTAGCTTCACTTTTAAAGGTTTTTCCCCATAATAAAATTCCATATATTAAATAAAAGCTTTTATTTTTCTAATTACAAGTTCCACAGCAGAGTATTTAGCAATGATCCATAGCTTCCATAGTTTAGCTTCAATCTTCAGTTCTTCATTGTCAATCAGTCCATCTCCTGTTATTACCGGGGATCAAGTAATTGTGCAGCCGCCTTTATTATTCTTCCAATCTGCATCTCCTGTGGACATTCCTCTTCCTGAAACATTTGTAATTTTAAGATAAAGATATTGAAATTAAGACACACTTTTACACAGAACTTACTTTAGTTACATTTGTGACATAACTGGGAATTAATATTCTCATACATTGTTTGCCATTACTCATTTTTGAGCCCAGTCCCGTTCTCAATATCACAAAAAACATCGGCTTTAATAAAATAATGCCTTTTCCCTTAAAAATATAGAACTAAAAAAAAAAATAATTGGGAAATACTTACATGAACCATTTATGTAGTTGTTCCTGTTTCCCCAGTGTCAACTTCTTTTGATGTATGAGGTAAGATAATTTTATTGTTGAAAAATCCCTGACAGAACTTAATTAAGCAATGAGGCCTGGCAGTTGAATCCTGTATCAATCATTTCTAGTTGTGATGTAAATCATAAGAATGTTTTATAGTTATGGGCTCAAAATAAATTTCCAGATCAGAAAACCTATCACTGTAGTGGAATAAAAAAGTTTCACTGTTGGTTCAGACACTGCAGATAGCCAAAGGAAAACTTGGTATTTTCTTTCTCATAATGTAGACAGATAAAACCACATTTCAGTGCAAGCAAATGTGAATTTCAGTTTGAAAGTATCTGTGAAATTTTACCATTTCTTTTGATACAAGAAAAATTCAGATTCACCCCTGTAATATTATGCAATGCATCACAACAAAAGATGACCCAAAATTAAATATATTTTTAATTATTATATCAATTTGTTGCACTAAAAAGATAAAATTTTTGTAAGAAAAAATCAATATTGCCTGTTACCTTAAACAAGGTTACTCTGTGCAAGGCACAGAGTATAAGCTCAGTCAAATTTTACCAATCTGTATGTAGACGATTATTAGGTATCCCAGGTATATTTGACAAAGTTCTAAGGTCACTACAGTGCTTTTGGCTTGGATATAGTTAATTTTCTTCATAATAGCTGGTGTGGTCCTATGTTTTGGATTTGTCACCAAAACAGTGCTGTTAAACACACGTTTTAGTTATTGCTGAGCAGTGCTTATAAAGCATCAAGGCCTTTTTTTCTGCCTCTCACCCCACCCCACCAGCGAGCAGGCTGGGGGTGCACAAGAGGTTGGGAGAGCACACAGCCAGGACAGCTGACCCCAGCTGACCAAAGGGATATTCCATATCATATGTCATCACTCGCAGCAATAAAAACTGGGGGGGAAGAAGGAAGAAGTTGAGGGGGACATCTGGAGTTATGACTTTTGTCTTCCTGAGAAGCCTTTACATGTGATGGAGCCCTGCTTTCTTGGGGATGGCTGAACATCTGCCTGCTGATGGGAAGCAGTGAATGAAGTCCTTATTGTGCTTTGCTTGTGCACACAGCTTTCACTTCACGTATTAAACTGTCTTTATCTCAACCCATTAGTTTTTGCACTTTTGCCCTTCTGATTCTCTTCTCCATCCCACTGATAGGAAGTGAGTGAGCAGCTATGTGGGACTTAGCTGCCTACCAGGGTTAAACCCCAACAATCACCTTAATTTAGTTGGTAGCTGTGGGCTAATCAGTCAGTAATCTTATGGTCAGTAAGTAATAACAAGCAGGGTAAATGATAGAAGAACTATGCAGGCACAAGTCCCCCCTCCTCCTCAAAAAGAATAACTGGAAAATGTTTGGGATTGATTCTTCCTCTTTTTCATTCTCTTCCTTCTAACTCTGCTGACTCTGAGTTAATATCTTTATGCTTCCTTTAAATTTAATGGAAGTATGAAAGACAGGGATTTGAAATGCAAACGTTACAAAATTAAGCATTGATGAATAAAAATATGACATTTTAATATGCCTTAAAAAGTTCATACCTGCAGAGTTTCTTTGGTACTTTCAAATTTGTATACTTTCTTCTATTTTTACCCATTGGAATGTTACTAAGGAAAGTGGTATAGGGATTTTTTTGTACAAATCCTTGTCAAATTATATCTAGAGTTAGGATTCCGTTTCTCTTTAGGTGTTGTTTTTGTAGCATTATGATCTATTACTGATCTCCAGTCTCCTTTGAAGACATCTGCTTAGGATGAAATACTACCTCATTACTCATTATGATAAAACCCCCTTGATTTCCTATGTACTGCTACACATACTGAAAGATCATTAGACTTGATTTTGAGCAACCTGGGAGAATGTCTAAATCTGTAGATCACTATAGAATTTAATAATCACATTATCAACATTGTCTCTTAATGGCTTAATAAACTCGCTGCTACCAAAAATACAAATAATCTGTTTTATGGTGGGAACTGCTACAACTTATTTAAGCCATCTAAAATTTAGACACTTCAGCTAGGATTCATATCAACTGAAGTTAGTCTTCTGCAACACAAAATTGACAAGTTAAGAAAAATTGCAATTTAATGCATTGATACAAACAATTAATCCTTTCACCAGCTATTGCTATCTAAATCAGGATGTGACCACCTGCATCCTCAGAGATCCTGTGCCTTTTCATCAGCAGTAAAGGGACTATAATTTGAACAGCTCAGATGTACATGGCTGTTTGGTCAAATTTATTCCATGCGTACTCATATACACATGCAGGGTCTTTGAACAGCTGTTGAGGATACAATTTTTTCCCTCTGCTTTGGATTCCTAATACGAGAAGGTGGCCCTATCTTTCCATATTGACTCTAAAATGAACTAAACTGTTACCTTAGACTTAGATGGATAAAAATATAAAATGTAAATTTTACTCCAAGCTCAATACAGTGGCTTAAAAATAAGATTATACTGCCATTGGAGAAGCTGAGGACATCTGAGAAGTCTACCAAGGGGCTGACTGATGCCACACAGGATGGACAGAGACCTGTTTTTCTGGACTGACAGGGGAGACTACATAGGATAACCTCAAGCCCATATGCTTAAGCAATTGAATCAAGCCCTTAACATTTAATTTTAAAACCCCAGTACCAGCATAGAAGGCAGAAGACTTAATAAAAATAAAGTATGTTAAATATAAGGAATTTTAAATCTGGCTTACTGCAAATACTCAACAGACTGAAAGCAATAAGAGATTAATAAGCAGATCCTTACAAAAAATCCTCTGTCAGTCATGTATATTTAAGTCAATCATGTCATATGAATGGAATGTATCAAAATAATAGATGAATATTTCATTATTCTATGCTTCCTGTCAGAACTTGTTTTAGTACTGCAGCTGGGGGCATGTCTTTGGAAACGTCAGTTGAATTGGAAAAAATAACTAAATTTTAGGACTTAGGTACAGGGTGGTGGAAGCACAAGCCCTGAGTCCTCCAAGGTCCGAATACATGCACAGATTGCTCATGTTTCCACTTTAATCCTTCTGTATATTTTTTAAATGGCCTCAATAAATATCTATGAAGTTTCTAGGGTTTTTACACGCAGTGTTATATATTTTGTACTGGATCATATCTAATATAGTTCCTGTAAAGTCAGTAAATTTGTGTGGACTAGAAATCACTGCTGAATTTAGTGTAATAGCTGTGGAGAAGTCAGCTGGGGTAATATAGGCAAACCAAATAAAAATCATGGCAGGAAAGCCATTATAGTCTGCAATTAACATAACAGATTTTACAATGTGTTCTAGAAATGAAGAGGTTTTGCCTTCTACACACTTTTATAATAACAGTTATAAAATGGAATGGCAATGATGATATGAATATAATGAGATAGGTCATGGTTATAGGTCTAGCTGTATCTTCTTTCTCTTTATGGTTGCTGAATCCATCCCTCAGGTGTTTGGCTTCTTGTGCTTAATGGTCTTAATGTTACGTGATATGATTCTTCCACGTAGCTATACTGTATAACTATAACTATACCAACGTTTATTAACTTGCAATCCCAAGAGTGTTTGGGCCATTTATTGGACAATAACCTCCTTAAGCTTAATTCATTTGTTAGAGAACCAAAAAAAACCCTCCCAAACCTATTGTAATATAACTGTGCTAGAAAAAGGCAAGACCGTACAGAGCTACCTCGTCTGCTCAGCGGTGTCAGAGGCAGTCATGCAAACTCCTGTTAACAAGTATTTGGGTGTGTGGCAAAGTCTGCCAGTGGAGACTTAGGCAGTTTAGAGGCTCAGATATTCACAGGTGGAAGGCAAGTCTTTGGAGAATTTCATTAGCATGTTAAAGGCAATTTGAGCAGAGGCTTTTATGCAGCCCTTGTAAATCTAGCCTGAACAACATGCATGCACAGCAATACTACTTAACAGCCTAGTATTTTATAATGACGAGTTAAGAAGGTCTAGTTCTTTTAAGTACTTCACACTATTAAATTATTCCTTGAATTCAGCTTTTCTCTAGCACCTACAGAACATGAGCATACATAATGCCTATAATATTCTTTCTCATCACATTTTTCACAAATGTACTGTTTTACCTGGTTAAACCACCATGTACACATCTGTTCAGAAATTGTTTTAAGCTGAAAATCTTAAATCAATAGACTGAAACGTTTGATCCTGAGTTTACTTGAATCAAAAGAATGGTTTTGGTCACTTCTAAAGGATTTAGATGAGACCTAGACCTGAAAATATTTTTTGCATTCAACATGAATGTTTCCAACAGTCATGAGATGACTAAAAGTGAGACCATAGACAAGCCCATGAAGATGTGTTATCAGGGCCTTTTCATTACAAGTTAACAAGAAGTACACTGTTGATTGCTATGAAGCAAACTAGCTCATGAAGAAACATTCTTACTTTCAAATAAATATGTTTGGCAGCTTTCAGCAATGGTTCCTTCAGGTCCCCAGTCTGTTATTGACATAATTGGGTCTTCTGTTTTCAAAGTTTCCTCCTTTACCCTGGACTGAAGCTTAATTTTATGGTTTAATGCTTGTTGAGAGCTGAAGGATAGGAACAAATAAGCTAAAATCTACCAGATCAAAATATTTTATGAAGTAGAATACTTTGCCCAACAGCAAAAGACTTATCAAATGTTGATCCCTTGCAAAGGCATCTAGCCTCGTGGTTGGCCTTCTAAGAGTTATTTCTAATTTCTTCCCGTTTATCGCAATTCATTTCTCTTCTATTGCAGAACAGTTCACAGCAGCCTCATAATGTAAACTATACAGTCCAGTTAGTGCAGTAGTCACAATTGCTGCAGAAACTCTCATAAGGTTAATACTTAAAAATCTGCAGAGGTGACTTATTTTCTCTTTTCTTGCTTCTGGCTTTCATCACAGAGCTATTTATTTGCTAGTAAAATATATAAAACTAAAGCAGAATGTCTCCCACTGTAGTAATCACATTTCTAGTGTCCGTACATATGTTGTTCAGAATATATCTAACTTGAAAATGGAGACAGTTGTCAAGTAAATACCTTGCTGCATCTAGCTACACTCAGTTTGTGTTCAACCAGTTGTACAACACCCATCTCTCCTCTTTTTTTGGCTAGTATTTCATATTTGTTCACTCACTTTACATGGGTAGCAAATAAAGATCTCTGCTTCCACCTGGTGCAGTGTAGGATAGAAAGTTAATAGGGTAACTAACTCCAGTATCTTGGAAAAAAAGTGTATTATGGAAAAGTGTGACTACTCATGTGTTTTCTCTTAACCATTCAGCATGCTGGTCATGCATATTATACCAAAGAATTGCTAAAATGTAGATAGCACTAAAATATGGCAGGAATATACATCCCAGAAAACATTCATGAACCATAGAACTATTACATTTTATGAAAAGCTTACATTGGGACTATGCTCCCTTAGTTGCCCATCTCCAATTTTGTATCTTTAAATTAAATGTATTTAATTCTTAATAATTTTTCTATGTTCTTTGTGGTTCCACTTTTGAGAATTAATGTAACATACTTTTTTTGTTTTACAACAAATAAAGCCTAAAGTGTATGTACCAAAACATTTCCCTCAATTTTTGTGATTTCTACACACTCTTTTTTTTTCTTTGCCTTTGTCTGTCTCTCTTTTCTGCCTGTCTTATCTGCTTTTTATCACGTTCTCTGATTCATTTAGGCCTATACTTCTATCACTACAAATTGCTACTATGTACTAATTTGGCTCCTTTTGATATCAATATGCAAGACTGACGCCCTGTTGAACAAAGTTTTCTATGCCTATTTCACCTGTCTTTGGATGTTCCTAGGGTTAATGGAGACCATGTTTCACAGCATGCCCCAGACTCACCTTTCATTAGTTACTCTGACTTCCTGAAGATCTCCGTGCTTCCTTCTGGCTCTCTAACCAGCTTTACTATGTGTAGCAGCAAGAACATGATAATTTGGCCCTTTAACTTTGGAAGCCATTTCTACTAAAAAAGCAGCATTTAGCACTACTTAAGCTAAAAATAAGTAGAGATATGTATCTCAGGAACACTGCTAAATGTAGATTCTCAATTAACTTTTCTCCCACCCATTTTTTAAAAATTGATTTCAGAACTGTAGGCCTGGAGGCCAAAATTTAAATGAACTGAATGCATGTCCTTTCGAACACATACACAGTGGTATTTTCAAGTGATCTCCATTAATTTACTGCACTGATGGTAAACGGATCTGAGGTGTACAAGTAAGTACCATTACTGGAAATTGCCATTTGAAATAAGATAAATGATAAATGAGCATGGTGAATGAATTTGCTTTGCATTATTTCACGTTATAACCAAAGCCCTGCGAAAGTAGTTGCAGGTTAGAATTTTTCTAGCCTATAAGCTTTATATCTGTACTGTAACTGTTTTGTAAATGACCAATATCAATGAGAGACTCCCTGGGCAGTGAGATCCAGAATTTGGAAGTTTTCTTGGCAGTTCCCTGTTCAGCTTCAGTGAAAAGACAGATGCCTACCTGCCTTTCATACTATGGATGACATTCACATGGAGTTTTGGCCAGTGCTGTCTTTTGTTTTGTTTAGTTTTTCTTTTACCAAAATATTTCTTTTCCGTTGTTAACCATTGCTGTTTTATAAAACTTCCAGGTGCAGCACCAAGTAATAATATGGAAAGTGATCCTTTCAAGTGGTCATCTCAACAGTAAACAAGGACATGAAGGACTCAATTTTTAAAAGTGGTCTTTTTGTCAAAATAATGCAATTTTAAACCTGATTTTCATGATAAATCCTTTAACATGGACTATTAATTGAGGACCCAGATAAAATACCGACTTACTACTTTAGCAACTCTAGCTTAAAACATGGATAAAAGTGTCTGTAAAATGAGGTCATTTTAAACTGGTGTTCTATGTTTTTTTATTAGGAAGGCAACATATTGTACTAGCTGCTAGCTAAAAGAACGTTCGTTTTAATTCAGTAGATGTCTTCAGTTTAATGATAAAAATACATACATGTTTGATTCCTTTAGATCATGAATTTTATTTTATTTTTATTTTGCAAATCTATCTTCTATCAATTGCATGTCATAAACTGCATAGCAAGGTATTAAAATACATGCGCAGACTTTACAAAAAATAAGCTGTAAATTACATTAGAAGTAATTTGCTTTAAATTTTTCTAGTAAATTGATCATAATGTACAATCAGTATCTTCAAAGGAGGAAGTTAGTTTAATACTACTAAATTAAAATATCAAAGTTAAAAAAGGGAAAAAAGGCAAATAGTATTTTTTAAAGCTGAAACAAAATGAAAAGGCAAGATAAAACAAGACCTAAGATCATATGTTATCTGAAGCATTTTACGTCTCCTTAACTCAGCTTTTAATCCCTGACATAAACATATTGAAGAGTAAAAGGTGCTGCAAAGTGGAAAGTAACACTGCAACACCGGGTGCTGTTGTCAGGAACCACAAAATATATGGAAAATGACCACTAAGATCCTGACTCTTTTTCATCTCTCACTTTCAGAATGTTAAAGAGCAATCCTCTTGCACTTCAGAACTCTCGCGTATCACCAAAATGGAATAAATAAGCATTTATGTAAATAAGAATGGATACTGGGAAACAGAAAGGGTTATGATGTAAACTGTGCCTAGTATTGGAAAGCGTAGGAAATGTAAATTAAAACCACATACAAGTAGCCAAATATTAAAAAAATTTCTATATTTCTGCATGTTGACATAATTTTAGGAGAGCTACGAAATAGGTCTTGAAATTAACCATTTTTAATAGCACTTTTAGTCCCTCTTCTGTTTTAAGACAGATGGTGGATGGGCAGCTCTAGTCTAGATGCACATATATTTTTAATAAGCTTTGTTGATACAGAACAACGAATACTATCATGTGAGTATCCAACTAAAACTGGGCTACACATGTAAAGGGACTGCAAATCAATACAGTTCAACTGGGAAGGTAAAAGTAGGAGAGAGAGTTGAGCCAGTTACTAACAGTATCAGTAACAACTAGAAGATAAAACTGATTTTTTTTCTGTGAAGTGGTTGTGTACAATATTGAGTACCAAGAAAACCACACACTTCAACTTCTTTTGTGAAAGTAACAAGTGAAAACTATGGAGAGTGAACTAAACAAAATTTTCACCGCAGTTTAATAAGTTAGTGCTAATCCTGAATTTGTTTCTGGTTTTCTCCTACTTCAGTTCTGAATGTTGGAGCTGCAGTTCTGAAAGTCATTTTATTCCTATAAAATAAGTAATTTTCTGCATGAAGACAGAAATTAAGATAAAAGGTCCACATATCTCCATCAGTGATAATATTAAGTGTATGGCATGAATCTAGGCATAGAATGGGAAACTAAAATGAAGATATGGGACATCTTGCATTTCTTTTACCTAAGCAAATAAGGAGAAAGGAAAATGACTTATGATATGTGGCAACCACCTTCCCTTTTATGCATTTAGAATATTGTCTGATAACACTATTGGAAGAATAAGAATATGAACAGAATAACTTGTAGTAGAATTTCCAATAAATATTATGCTTCTTGAATAAATGACAATTTTTGGAGTGTATAGGAATTTTGCAAATAAAGACCCAAGTTCAGTCACCTGAAGTAGATTTAATTTCACTTAAGAGAGGGAGATGCTAGTTGCTTTACATTCCCATTATAGTTGATGGGAAGAAATAAATATTTTCAGAACATGCTTTCATCTGACCTAGTTGATCTACTTTGGGATTAGTTAGATCATATGTTAAGATGTGTACCTCCTTCAGTAGAAGTGGCGTAGGATAATTTGCTCATATACAGATATTGGTATTAGTCTACATTTAGTCAGATACTTAACTGATCTGATGCTTGTCTTCATATTTCTTACAGTAAATCGCTTCAGAATGTCACTCTGAAAGTTAGTAACTTGATAACCAACATTATGTATATAATGTATTCAAAGTGATTTCAAAGTATTCAATGTGATTTCAAATTATTCAAAGTATTTCAAAGTGATTTCCATTATTTCCTTGAAAAGTATTACTGTTTCTTACCTCTTTTAATATAACCTGGAGTCACATTTGCCTTTCCATAGCCTTAGCACACTAGTTTTTCCCTTTTTTCATATTTTAATTCTTTTTTAATATTGATAATATCTCCCACATTTAATCAACACATTTTATAAACCTACTCCTAATTTTTTAGCCAGAATTATTAATCAGGATATTATGTAAAATCTACCCTACATACCTGTGAATTCTGTTTGGTGATATCTAATATAATAATGTAGCAAGAAAGGACTGACATTAAAAATAGTTCATGAACAGTCTCAGAACTAAATGAATATTCCACTTGTTTTTTCTCCAGGATATACTAAGGATGAGAGCAAAGACTATGTAGTTAGCCAGAAAGAAGGTAATTGAAACACCACAAAGAAAGTATGTGGTAAAAAAATATCTAAGGTGGCAAAAAACCCATCAAAGATCTCAGTCAAAGGATCTAATACTCTCTATCATAGTATGCTGGAGCATGCTGTATGTGAAATTGCCAATTTATCATTAGGCAGCCAGTGAAGGTGGTATCATATAACTGAGATGGGAAAATACAATGCCCGCTTTTAAAAGGAAAGAAAATAGCAATCTGAATAAGTGTGGACTCATTGTCGTATGAATCAATGGTATTGAAAGCTCTGGACAAGCTTTTAAAGGAAAATGTAATCAAAGAAATGGAAGAACGTGGAAAATGGGATGAAATACAACACATGTTTAACAAAGGTAGTTCATGCCTGATTAATTTGATATCTTTTTTGATATGTGAATTTTTAGACAAGGGAAATGAAGTACATCTAATCTATCCGGACTCAGGCTCTATGAATAATTGATTTTTCAGTTCAACCACTCATCTGAAAAAAAAAAAAAAAAAGAAGAACTGAAAGAAAAATAATAACAACAATAATTACAATAAATTGGTTAGGGCATAACGAAAGGGTAGCAATTTTAGTAGCTAAATGCATCCTTTCTGTATGTATATGCATTCATATCATAAAGAGCGATTTAAAGTCATAATAGCAAATAATAAATGAAGAAGAATGATATGTTCTGTCAAATCTAAATAGAAACTAACAGCAGGGAGATTGTGTAAGACCTTGTCTAAGTACTTTTTAAAAATGGTTTTGTTTTGTTTGGTTAGGTATTTTAACAATTTGAGGAAAGAAGGATTTCAAAGAGGTCTTTAAATTCAGCCCTGGATATGTTAAGTTGTTAAGTAGTTGCAGCTATCTAGAAAAGTAGCAATCATCAGGAAACCGAGAGAAATTGTACTATTAATGCTCCAGTAATTAAAATCAAGGAAGAATAGTATCTGAATGAAAAGTGACTGAAATACATAGCTAAAATGTTTTATAGAGAAATATTAAAATTAATTTCCTTTAAGTTGTTAAAGCAAAATGAACATTAAATCTAGAATAACTATATATTTAAATTAAAATAGTAACATCACTAAAATACAAAAGTTTGAAGATGCCTTTGGGAGAAAACCTACAAAAAATGGACAACATAACAACCCCATTAATGGGAACAGTAAATTATTAACTTAAAAGAAGTATCTGATGTTTAGAAACAATTTTAAAACATCATATACCTCAGCTAATCCTTTCAGGAGAAAGGTTTAGGTGATCATAAGACTCTATCTACTTTTATTTAGTTAGAAATAGAAGACAGATATGTCCTCACAAATCCATTATAAAGGTGACAGTGGACATGATCTTGAAGACAGGAAGCATAGTCAGATGGGTTGGTTGCTAATTTTACAAGGTATCTTAGTCTTTATATCAATACGCTTATTTAAAGTGGTCTTTAAAAAAAGAACTTTTCCTCACAGTGGAAAAGAAATAAAGATCATTCTGGTTCACTGCATATATCATTAAAAATAATTGTTAAAGGTTTCAGCCACAGTTTTGGCAAATATACAAAGAGTAAACCCAGATCAGTCAGGATTTATTGTTGTTAGACAAATTGCTGCTAATTAAATTAAAATGTCTGTGATATGAGTAACAGTTCTCATGAATATAACATCTGATACATTTTATTGTCTCTCAGAATACAGAAAATATCTTTAGCCAAATAGAATGTAAATAAATGTTTCTTCTATTAAAAAGACAATATTGGAAAAAAAACTAAGAACTGGCATTCGTTCCACATAAGGGAATCTGGAAGTTTAGATTTAATGAGTGGAGTTTCTTCATTTAGCAAGGAAAAACAGAATGGTAACCACTCTCACTAGTTAAGGAAACTGGGACACTTTATTGTAGTCTTTCAAAATGATGAAATCAACAGGGAATATCAAGTATTTCTAATATTTTAGATTTTTATTGAAGGCATTTTAGTAGAAGCAAATGTAAAGGCTGAGAAAAAATAGTTATAGCTAGTTCTGATTTAGATATCTGTAAAATATGAAATATGCAGGAGTGCAATACATATAAGCTGCATGTGGAAAAGAATTTTAAAATGGGAAACAATTTTCATGAGCAACTTTTGTCTGTACAATGGTCTAGTCTTTTTGGTAGCCAGCTAAAGAACTCTAAGTGTTAATACCAGTATTCATTTTTCTGAATCAATAAGACTCAGATCCTGTCAAGCTGGAAAGCTCAGCTCCCTACATGTAAGGTTATGCTTGTCGCTCTCATTCTGAAAGAAATAATATAATAAAAAGTTGATTTTGCTTCCCCAGAATGCTCAGTTACTGTCATAGCCAGATAAATGCCTTCTAACTCACACCACTCTAAGTGAAACCCATGCCAGAAATAAGACATACCTTGCCGCTCACTAGGACATGTAAAGTTTGGGGTCAGTTTCCATTGCAATTTTGCTAGAGTTCCCTTCTGGCAATGTTTACTAAGGAGGGAATAATCTGTCCAGTTAAGCCAATATGAATCCATTATTTTTTCTTTTTTTGGAGGTATATTTATTTTAAATTTGAAATTGTAATATATATTCTTATCAGGATGAGCATCTTCTCACACACATGAAGTGGTTTTTCATATGGCTGTTCTCTGGAACAAAAGTTGAACTGTTTTTTGAACTTACATTGGCATTTTCATCAAACTTAGTAGGGAATCATTGAGCTTTCCATTAAAAAGAGGTTTGTAACAGTGCCAAATATTGATAAAACTAAGGGAATCCATTATGATGTAAGGGGCCAAAGCTAAGCTTCTAAACATTTTTTATTTACACTGCAGCTTAAATGTAGGCCAATAATACAGCAGGAGAGAAGTGAAAGCTCTTGTACAATCTGTACTAGTGTCTAGTACACACTGGGTGATGAATGGATTGAAAGCAGGACTTGGGGATATCTGTAGATTAAAACTTAAATATGAGCCAGCAATGTGTGCCTGCAGCCCAGAAAGCAAATCATATCCTGGGCTGCGTAAAAAGAAGTGCGGCCAGCAGGAGGAGGGAGGTGAGTCTTCCCGTCTACTCTGCTCTTGTGAGAGCTCCCTCTGGAGTACTGCATCCAGCTCTGTGGACTCCAAGACAAACATATGGACCTCTTAGAGTGGTTATAGAGGAGGGCCACGAAAATGATCAGAGGGATGGAACACCTGTCCTATGAAGAAAGGCTGAGACGGGGTTGTTCAGCCTGGAGAAGAGAAGGCTACGGGGACACCTTATTGCAGCCTTTCAATACATAAAAAGGGTTTATAAGAAAGGTGGAGAGATACTTTTTACCAGGGTCTGCAGTGACAGGACGAAGTGTAACAGTTCTAAAACTAAAAATAAAGGTAGATTAGATATAAGGAAGAGGGTAGATATAATTAGATATATGGAAGAAATTTTTTAGGATGAGTGTGGTGAAACACTGGAACAGATTGTCCAGAGAAGTTGTGTATGCCCCATTCCTAGAAGTGTTCAAGATCAGTTTAGGTGGGACTTCAAGCAACCTGATCTAGTGAAAGGTGTCCCTGCCCACGGCAGGGCGGGATGGACTAGATGATCTTTAAAGTCCACTCCCAATGTAAACCATTCTATGAGTCTCTAATTTTTTTCCCTGTCACTGGGCCTTCAAGAGTTGCATATGTAACATTCTGAAGAATGACAGGAATAATATAAATAAAACAGCACAATAGAAAGATGAAAGAATAAATGTGCAATGTGGAAAGCTTCACCAAACCTATATCATGATGAAAAAAACTTTTAAAAGGTTAGCTATATGTACCTGAAATATTTTGATTCCTAATAAGATGTTATGAAATGCAAATTAAACCATTTAAAATTGCAGCTTCAGGTCTTTAGTGAACAGAAACTGTCAAGTTTAAGATTCTGTAGGAACCTTAGGTAGAGGTTTTTTTAAATTTAGTGCCTCTTCAGAGACCTCAGTGGAAACTCCTTCAGTGAATAAGTGGGTTTCTAAAGAGCAAAGATGCAAGGCTGCATAAGAAATGAGACTGGAGAATTATGCAACAAATTTCATAGTGTCATGTATAGACATCCAAGATGTAATGTATTAACATATACTGTACTGGTGCCTCTTTTCAGAGGGATAAACTAAAAGTTTGTTGGAACAAGGAGAATACTAAGCTATTCTAAAGTTGAAAAGGGAAGAACCAAGACAGAATGAACTACAGCTTTCTTCACATAAAAATAAAAACATGAAATAAGAATATGTACAACAGTACATGTTCCACAGAATTTAGATTTAAAACTGCTGTCATCCCTGTAACGTACTATGATAACAAGAAATAAAGGTTGCCTGACAAAATAAAGAGGAAATTTTAGCGCAATATATTATTAAACTGTAAAGACTGCTGCCACAGAATCCTGTCTAAGTGAAAAAACTTAACTTTACCAAAGGGAATAGCATGAGGACATTTTGGAATTATTGACTTATTATTTAGAGTAGGTATTAGACTCTAAGCTGTAGAGTATTGGGCAGTTATTAGAGACCAAGATGATACTAATGGAAGCAAGGGAAGAGACAAGTTTCATTCACGTGTGTATTGCAGACAGAACTAATGTCCGTCTATAGGAAATTCACAGCAGTAGGCAGAAAGGACCACTAAAGTCTGCCCATGTTTCAATTTTCAGCTCAGTTCACTAGTCTATACTCTTGTTGGTGGAGTATGTTATCTCCATGGTGGAGTATAGCTGGACTATGCTGAACAGTTTGTTGAGGACACTGAGATGCAGACATAGAGGATTATTGGCCATCTGAGCATTTGAAACATTTATTTCAAGAACGACAAGAACAGCAGCTAATGGTTGAAACATTTTAGATAATCCGGTAGGGATTCTAACTGGAAGATCATTGTACAGTGAAGAATTAATGATCCACATAACAGTTTACCTGAGAAGGTGCAGGCCTTTGCTGTGCCATGTTTTATTACGATGCATGTATAGCTTGGTCTTCAGGGTTGTGTTGTGCTGTGTATATCCCTTGGCTGCAGGGTACACTTAGCTGGTAATAGTAGTGAAGGAGCCTATAGTCAGTTCCCATTTGCAGCAGTAATTACACCACCTTTGTGTCCTTGTATTTATCCTAAAGTGAAGCAGTATGTTCTCATGTGAACGTCTTTTTGTTTGACACTGGAAATAATTTTATTTTCTAAGAATATCTTACGAGTCCTCTAAAGACCAAAATGCCATCAAACACATGGGATCTGCACAATGTGCTGTTCCCTGACTGGAGGGCTGTCTGATGATAAAAAAACTGTTCCCTACGTTTGAAGACATGTGAGATTATCCATACTATCCTCTTTTTCCCTACAGTGTTAGCTCCAATAAATGGTATTCAAGCAATATCTTACTGAACCTGAGTGATCTTTTCACTGGGATCATAACACCAACCCCAGTGCCTTGCAGCAGTGCACTACAAATCCCAGGGTAGATAAATTAGACATTTAAGCCATCTGAGAGTGTTTGTTCCCCTGCAATACAAGTTTTAGGGACATGATGGATGTTCCTTCAATATCTGAAGCCAAGATATAGCACTACATTCAATTTTGCTTTGTGGTAGCATCTTCCAGAAAAGAGGGTGTTAGTCCCTGCCTTAGCTGTTCTAATTCAGAACAGCTACAGTGTAAACATCCTTTCAATCCTATGCTGCCTGTACTATGGAGGTGATAACTCTTGGTCAGAGGAACCTGATATATATAGCTGGGAACAATAATATCAAACCTGTTCATCAGAAGGATGGGCAGTTCCTATCTATTCAAGGTAGTGAAAAAACACTCTTTAAGTTGTCACACCTGTAACAGTCTGGTGTTGGCCATAAGACATGTAATTTGACAGTACATGGATCTAATCCAAGATGGGACTGCTGGTGTTACTAAATAGCTATGTTTCTTCATTATGAATAATGGATAAGATTTCTCAGGATGCTCTCTCTGTTGTACTGTTCCCTTGAGGCAAAATGGCTGTCACTATATGACTTGATTTAAACTACAAATTATTTGCATCATCAAGCAGCATAAAGCAGTAAGACTGTATCACTGAAACTGAGGAAAGAAACATTGCAATGTTGTTAAGTTTTCAACACCTCTATTTCTTCAAAGAGATTACTTGGTCAAATAATTTCTAAGAGCAACAGAGACACATACTACCATTGTCTCTGTTGCTCTTATTCTACAGTAGAAGAGCAATAGTCCTACAGACAACAATTAGCAGGGTGCTAGCAATTTGAAAGACCTTAGAAGCAGAAGGAGGGATGTCTCTGTGTGTGTATGTGATTTTCCTTGGGAATCAAAACACTCTGAAAGTCAGAGAAAGAAGCAGCTTTTGTATAACCATTACTCCCTTACATATGTAAATGAAACAAATTGATAGAATTAACTTATATACACAGTCACTAACCTTATTGATCATTGTATCTAAGCTAGTGCAAAGGGATGAATGAGCTTTGCTAGATGAATGGGTGCAGAAGCTATAGAATCAGTGAGGAGCAGGAAATGAACGATTTTCTGAGCTCCTAGGATGACATAAGTATATGTATCTCTGTATCCCATTACAAATACCAGAATATTTTCACTTGTAATTGCACTGGTCACCTAAACTGGAAAAGAGTGTTTTTGCCCCTGGACTAGAAAATTAATGCATGGAGCAAGAAAGAAGTTAATTCTTCCATCAAAGCCTCAAGCAAAAGCCTTCTGCATTATGTAAGTTCTTATCTATGATAACTTTTAAATATATATAATAATGTAATTTTTCTGGTTCTCTAAATTTTATCTGACTGAATAGAGTGATGTATGTAGAAAGGGCATAAGCAGTATCTGTTCAGAGGTCCAGCAGAAGACAGGACCTCAAAGGAAATGAGACTGAAGAGGTAAATCTCCCATGCCAACCCTGCTGAGGAAGACAGGAAAAGTTGTTTAGCACATTTCAAGAAAATCAGGCTTTTTCCTCAAAACTACTTTTATTAGTCAGTGAATTAATAAATTCTCACTTCACTGCCATCTGCTTTTCTGTAAGAAATCATAGAAGTAGTTATTCATGTGAAAATAAGCTTATTTTCTCTACCTTTTAGTAATAATAATTTATTATCACGGAGTAATTCTTTGAACACACACATTCATTAGATACCTGGCCATTCTCAAATGATAATGGACAATTATTTACTTTTTTTTTTTAAGTATAACAGCAGAAATATAATTCCTGTCCATAAACAGTAAATAGAAATGCTATTTGTTCCTTCCTGTTTAAATGACACGTTAACCTTTCTGATTAATCTAGCTCTAAAAGTCACATGGCATTATTTTATTAAACAGCATTTCATGTTGGTCTTAATAGCTCCAATCAAACATCACTTACTGTTTGCCCTTGGAGTGTTCACTCCTCGTGTTATTTACATAAACAAATCATGTAATACACCTCTCTGATGCAAATGCCATTGATTAGAATCACATATTTATCTTGCAACAAAGGACTTCATAGGTTGAAGATCCACTAACTAGAAGAGGAAGAAGTGCAGAGAATGGGAATACACTGAGTCTTCAGTCATGTGAAGTTCCCCATGGTGACAGTCATCGTAATTCCACTGAAAGCAATGGAGCTAAACTGACTTTAATCTAAATCTTAATCACATCAGTTTGCCTGGAAAATGAAGAGCCAGGCATTTTACTCGTAACCTCTGTGTTTGTAGGTTCCTGCATCCTATATGACCTTGTCAAGGTTCCTCAATTTTTATTTGAACTCTTTTGTCCTCAAGCTATAAAGCACAAATCTGCCCATTGAAATCATAAACTTAATCTAGACAACACTGTTTTCCAATGGTTATTCAAGGCTCTGGTTTCATTATGCAACAGCATAATATTTGTCATACTTATAATCCCCATAAATTATTGATTGCTCCCTTTTTACTAAATCTGGGCTTCCACTAACAACTAGGTCAAGCAGAAGGTGGCAAAATGAAGGTTTCGAGAATGGATATAAAGTTGCAGGAAGCAAAAGAAACCATTTTAAAATAAAGAGGTTTAATCTTTCCCTGTACTGACCAAGCAATTTAAATAGGTCTGTATTAAACACCAAATCAACCAGAGACAAAACACACCATTTTCTGAGGCTGAAATTAAATTCTGTCCTTATTTTCTATTTTTTCTTCAGAAACAGAATAAGAAGTCAGTTTGATCTAAAAAAAATAAATCCTTGTGAGGACTTTCACAAATAAATATTTAACACACATGTGATACTTTAAACACTTATCTTGAACTATCAAATATTGTCACCAATCAAAAGTCATCACTAATTTGTATCCTAGCACTACAAGTGCTTAAAATCACCTGTAGCTTAAGTATCCATAAGTAGGTCTAATAGGTGCTTTTTTTTTCTTCTGCTGAACATTTTATATCTACCTGTATCTTACCATTGAGTCTTACACTTTTAAAGCCCAGGAAGAAGCTCCAGCTGACCACACAGACTGATGCTTATGCATACAGTTGTCCCTAATCTGGTGGGCATACTCTGAGAAAAAGGTAATCAAGACAGAATGTAGTAGCAAATTGCTTAGAAGACTTATTTATGAAGTGGAAGGCACATATCCATATTGCTGCCTACCCAATTTGAAGTTGGGATTAAAAGGCAGCTTCACCATCTTCTTGCTCATACAGAGAGGCTTAAGTTCAGCAAGAGGTAATAAATAAAACATACCACAGAATATTTTTCATCTGAAATAGTCTAAGACTAAGACTAAGTAAAGACTTGGGACCTCAATACCATACGGTTAGGGAAGAACAATATCTTCAATTTATTGATACCATTTTTCATCTGTGAAGTCCCTCAGGAGGTGTATTTTGCAACTGACAGTCCAAGCTGGCAGAAAACTATTTTGTAGTACAGAATGCCGTTAACCAGGTGGAGTGTTAAAAACACATGGTTAAGAAATTTTCTTTCTTTAATGAATGTTAGGGAAGCTGAAACTGATACTACATTGTAGTCCTTAACACCATCTTCTACCCCACAAACAAACAGATCACACAGGTTAATCCTGGATTCTGTAGGTTTTAGTCAATGAGCTGTGTTAGAGAAGGATTTAAGCTTCGATTTCCTGCTCAACAGCACTTTTGACCTTAGACAATAAGGTCATATTATTGTGCCTTAGTTTGTTTTTTTTTTTATAAAACAGAGATTACCAAGACAGGTTGAGATCTACAGATAAAGAACACTACAGAAAATACAGCTTCTCCCCCAAAATAGTATTTTTCAAAAATGTTAACCAAGCTGCTCCCTGGTTTCTCTTTGCGATTTTTTTTTTTCCATATGTCAGCTTCTGGGACAATTTTGTGAGAAGGTTTGCCTAAAAGCAACAAATAAATGAGCAAAATTTTACTCTAACTTAAGAACAAAAACACACAAGCCAGGAAGCAAATAAAAATGTCAGCTTACTACTTGAAAGATGTGCCATAGATATCTCCAAAAGTCCAATGTATCCTGGGCTATCTGGCAGAAATAAATAAACCAAAACCAACACCAACCAACCAAACAAAAAACAACCGAACAAAAAAACCAGGTCATGCTCATAAACGTTTTGTATGAGGTTTCTGGGAAGAGAAGGAGACGAAGGAGGAGAATGAGATGCAGTAGAAGAACACCCTAATGTTGCAAAGCACAGATATCAACAACTAGAACTGTGTCTGATGGTTTTTACCGTTACAATGAATTACAACCCTTACTTCCCATTGAGACAGCTGGAGCTGCATATAAAAAGGCATGAACAGCAGTGTGAAAATTGCAGAAGTATTGCTACCTTCTGTAGTCAAGTAAATTCAATTCCATAGCCAAGTTAGTATTTTGCCAAAGCCTGAACAATTATCAGAATACACAAGAGCAGCTTACCATCATTAATGGTAAACATATTATTCAGAATAAGAAAATACGTACCTGTCACAGCACATTGAGAATCCATCCGAAGTAGAGAAATTTTGTGTCAAGAACACCATGATAAACTGACGTCTAGCATCTTCTTTTGAAATAGCCTAAAAAATAAATCAGGCATTTCATGGTATTTGCTATATACTTATTATAAATCATAGTTGCTTTATCTTTAGTAATAGTATAGAAAGCCATTTATTTTAAGGAACCCATCCACTGTTCTGTAAGTTTTCTTTATTTTTTTGTTCTCATAGATTGTTAATTTACTGCATCACCTGCTGCACATGGGATTTTGTTTAGTTATATAGCTTTCAACTATTCTATATTTAAAAAGTAAATTTTACTTCTACAGACAGCCCGTGGAAGAACTTTGTGATGTATAAGCTCTTCCTTAACAGTTTCAGTCATCAGTGATAGGTCAGAGATATCACTACTGCTGCATGCCATAACAGTCAGAGATTTCAATCACAACTAGGACTGTACGAACGCTGTAATAAGGGTCACATTGTCTTAAAAGGACTAGTGTGTAATTAAACAATAAAATTAAGAAGAAGGAATCTTTAATATATTTTGTGAAGCAATTTACCTACTGTATGAACGGAAGGAGAAGCACAGATTATTTTTAGAGAAAGATGCTTTAGATGAAAACAATAGTATAATAAATTAGTGCTTGTACTAGTCAAGGACTTTTCCAGCTTCCCATGCTCTGCCAGGTGCACAAGAAGCTGACAGACAGTCAAGACAGCTGATCCAAACATATGATATTCCATATCATATGATGTCATGCCCAGTATATTAACTGGGGAGGCACGGGGAAGCAGTGACTGCAGCTCTGGGACTGGTGGCATCGGTCGGCGGGTGGTGAGAGGTTGCATCACTTGATTTTTTTCCCCCGGGTTTCATTTCTCTCATGTTATTTTCCCTTTTATTATACTATTACAATTACTTTTAATTATTAAACTTTTCTTATCTCAACCCATGAGTTTTCTTGCTTTTGCTCTTCCAGTTCTCTTCCCCATCCCACTGGGTTGGGGGGAGTGAGCATGCAGCTGTGTGGTGCTTAGTTGCTGACTGGGGCTAAACCACAACGCCCTACCTCCCAAGATTTCATGGCCCTTCTCAGTTGTCTCTGCTTCAGAGTAAAGACTACTGGTTTCATCCTATCAGAGATCCTACAAGAGATCTTTGAATAGCATTTTGGAAAGGGATTCACAAATCATGTAATCTCTATAAAGAATTCACGAACTGTGATAAAGCAGGGAAAGATACCCTTTATTTACACAATGTAAAACTGCTGAACAGTGCATAAAAAAGCCCAAATCCAAGACAGAACTAGCACATAAAACCATAAGTACCGTTATCGCACCTTCAGTTGAAAATTAGTGTATCGATATTAAAATTGAAATCACCTAAGCATGTTAAATTAGCTTATTTAATTAAAAATTATGTTATTTTCCTGTTAAATGGATCTTTGGCTTGAATTTCAATGGGAAATGTTTATCAGTCCAGCATGCTGCGAGCTAGTTCCTTGTTGACTTCTAATAATATGACCATCATAGAAGGTTATTAGGTTTGTCAAGCATGATTTTCCCTTGGTGAATCTGTGTTGACTACTTCTGATAACCTCCTTTTCCTCCACATGCCTGGAGATGACCTCCAGGATGAACTGTTCCATCACCTTGTGGAGGTGAGGCTGACTGGCCTATAGTTTCTCGGGTCCTCCTTCTTTTTGAAGACTGGAGTGTCATTGGCTACCCTCCGGTCCTTGGGCACCTCTCCTGTTCTCCATGAGCTTTCAAAGATGATAGACAGTGGCTTGGCAAGAACATCTGCCAGCTCCTTCAGCACTCGTGGGTGCATCCCATCAGGGTCCATGGATTTGTGAGGATCCAGTTTGCCTAGGTGATCTCTGACCCAATGCTCCTCAACCAAGGGGAAGTCCTTCTTTCTCCAGACTTTTTCCTCTCTCCTCTGGGGGCTGGGATGCCTGAGGGCCAGCCTTAGCAGTAAAGACTGAAGCAAAGCAGGCATTCAGTAACTCCACCTTCTCTGCATTCTGTGTCACCAGGGCCCCTTCCTTGTTCAGCAGTGGGCCCACTGTATCCCCAGTCTTCCTTTTACTGCTGATGCATTTAAAGAAGCCCTTCTTGTTATCCTTGACATTCCTTGCCAGATTTCATTCCAAGTGGGCCTTGGCCTTCCTCATTGCATCTCTGCATACCCTGACAACGTTCCTATATTCCTCCCAAGTGACTAGTCCCTTTTTCCTACATCACAAAATATATCATAAAAGTTTAATCTGAAGGACCGATGATTAAAGGCATGCAAATAGTTTTGTTTTGCCCACGTGTTTAAATAAGAATTTCCTTAAATTTCATTTATTAAGTTGACTGTGAGTTGAATGAATAACAACTCATTCAAAAGTCTGAACTTCACAGACACTCAGTTTTCTAGGACAGAGAATCTGTCTGTTGGTCATTATTTTTCGTACCTAACATAACCATTTCATAGAATCATAGAATCATTAAGGCTGGAAAAACCTCTAGGATCATCAAGTCCAACCATCAACGCAACACCACCATGTCTCCTAAACCATGCCCTGAAGTGCCACGTCTGCAAGTTTTTTTAACACCTCCAGGGATGATGACTGCACCACCTTCTGGGCAGCCTGTTCCAATGCCTGACCACTCTTTCAGTGAAGAAATTTATCCTAATATCCAATCTAAACCGCCCCTGATGCAGTTTGAGGCCATTTCCTCTCATCCTTTCACTAGTAACTTGGGAGAAGAGACCAACACCCACCTCACTACAACCTCCTTTCAGGTAGTTGTAGAGAGATACATGATTCATGACTACGACCTGAAAAATCATGGGATGTTCTTTGAGGAGTTAAGTATAAAAATATGGTCTGCTGAATCTAGTTGACAAGTTTGAGTTAGGGATACATCACATATATTGCAGAAAATGTTAAAAGTCTCTTTTCCCCTTTGTTTATGTTCCCTTGTATTTTCGATTCAATATTTTGAGCTTATTCACACAAACTTGAAAACATTCCCACATTTTGAAAAATTCAGCAGCAGCTTGCTTAGCATATTAGTAGTCACGAAATCCTAGACCGGGAAGAAATGCAGTTCCAGAAGTCTTCATTATAAGCAAAAAGTCTTTTGTGTCCATGCCTATGCAACATAATTTCTATCAAGGGTAACTGGGGTAAAAATAGGTATAAATCTGACCCTAGAAAGTGAAAACTGTACGTAAATATTAGGTCCAGACACTCATAAATGGCAAGTATTTCATCATGTAATTCTAACATGGAAGCCAAACAAGTACATTCATAATTCTTCCTTGAGCGTCGTTACAAATTCAAACCATCTGGAACATGTTTTGCTTAGAAACAAATTACATTCTCACATAGTGAACTGTCAGAAAGAAAGACTGATTTGTAGACTAGTTCAAATTTTAGCTCAGGAATTGAGGCCTTGGGTCAAATCCTTTCTCTGCCATGGTTTGGCTTTGTGATCCTTGGCATATCACATAAATCTAGGTATCAGAAAAGGACTTACATGCCTAAATTCTAAGTTGTGGTCTCAACGCCACTTTATTATGAGAGCACTTGTAGTCTGCAGATGTCATTATTTTTACCTTTAGAGTTCCTAAAAGTGCCATAACTGCATATTGGCAAAGGTCAATACATTCTGCCTAGCTCAGCTTATTGCTTAGACTTGTTATATTCATGGTTACAAGTTGTCTTATTAACTTTGCAAGGATTCAGAAACTAGATGTCTCTCTTCCTAAATCCTCTGTCTGGCCAATGCACTCAGAGCATTCTAACACCTACCACAAGACCAGGATCCTCGTATAAACTAACTCGAGGCATTAGTCATAGAAAAGACAGTTGTGATACATTCTTGTCCTCCAGTAGCTTTACCGTAAGCATGCTGGTGTACAGAGGCAGAGTCTTCTCATCTAGTTTTATTGGTGTACCGGGAGTTACCTGTGAGGGAGCAGAATCACCTTTTGGAGATGCCTAGCTCTTTCCTTTGAGTACAGAGTCTACAGGACCTAGCAGAAATTTCCAAAACCATTACAAGCTACATAAATCTTGGTATGAAGAATTCCACTCTGATGACTCCCTGAGCAGATTTCATCCTGCTGTGCCTGGCTTCTCCAAGTGCAGCTAGGAAAGCTGGCATACATCCTCAGGTGGCTGCAATCCGTTCTAGCTGCAAGGCCTATCACTGGCAGGCAACTGGAAATCTGCTGTGTGGGTGTGAGACCAAAGGCCCCAAGAGTGCACGGTTGGTGTGGGGTCTGTCACATGTCCTAAGTATTATAGAGAAAAAGAGATGAAACATACGTATTTCTGTACAAAAGTTTACTTAAGGATGCATGGTGCTGGCTGTTGGTATTGTTAGGTTAATGTAACATGCATGCATTCCAGGTTTTAAGAACTGATTATGATCACTTTCATACATATTTTATTTGAGTCATGTTTTTGATTAATTTACCAAATGAGCTGTTCATGAAAATTAAATAAATTCCAGCAAGCTTTCTTTTAGTATTTTTTTTTCAACCCAAGGGCAATTCTTAGTTGTCAAAGTCGGTAACACTTTTTTGTCCATAAAATATCCAAATGTGCTTATTCAGACCCTAAAAAGTGGCTTTTATAACCCATGTTGCTTTAATGTTCCATACTCTTTTCTTTTATCCTAAGTTTTGGCAGTTGCACATAATAGTTATTGGGATTTGTGCTTTGTATAAAATATTTAATAGAATTCTTTAGTTACACGCTGTAAATATTCTGCAAGTGGCAGATGGTAAAACAAGAAAACATTTGTTTAAAAGTCAAAATAGTCAACAAAGGAACCGATCACCTTTTTCCTGTGGAAGACACTAATTTGGCACAACTATATGCCTTATATCAAGTGGACACAACAAAGAAAACAACACAGTAAAATCCTTTGTAAAAAACAAAACAAACAAACAAACAAAAAAAAAAACCAAAACCAAAGACAGACTGTGATGTTAAAGATCAAACAGAAATGCCGAAAAGTGTCGTTGGATTCATAAGCTATGTTATAAATCAGACCATTTCTAGCTCCTCTTTTTCAGAAAATGTCTAACTTAAACTGCATGTGAATCTGCAGTTTTTAAAAAATTTTCATACTGAAGCTATTGTCTGCCCCCTTAGGCCTTCAGATTTTAATAAGGACACCATTGGTAGGAAAATGTCGGTTACTGGTCTTTAACTCATGTTTCTGCTTAAGGATGCAAAATGCTTGGTATGACAGCACTTGGTGGGCAGTTTCTGTGGTTTTTAACATTTGGACCTGCAACACTGTCTAAAATCCCTCATTTTATATTTTCTAAAAGATGAAAGAAATGCTCAAATAATAATATTCAAATAAGATTGTTTCTAGCTCTGCAAATAACAATCCTATTTTTTCTGATTTTAATGTAAGACTGTAAAATCCTTTTCAGAAGGAAGACCTTTGGAATGCACTTGTTCAGAAATGTTAAATTAACATTATTAGCTCTGAATTTACATTACCAACATTCCCTGGACATCTTTTTTCCCTCAATATAACACATTAACCTTGCAGTTTCTGGTGATATGTATGGGAGTTGCCTGGTCAACCTTCTCTAGCTCAAGTTCACTTTTTCATTTGACTGAAGCAATGAATTCCCTGGAATCCCTCTTTCCTTGCAAACAGACTGTGAGAAGAATCAAATAAAAATTTTCCTCCTATATTTATGACAGAATTTGATTATGAGATATCTTGCTTTTCACTTCATTTATTGATTTAGAGTTTTCCTATAGCAGAAATCAGCATTTTAAGGAGAACAAATGCTATAAACCAAGTTAAAACTACTGATTTTTAAAGTGCTCTTCAGCAGAGCAAAAGGTGTAAATGCAGCCATGTAAAATGTCATTTGAGGTTAATGACAAAATAAACTTTCCCCTTTTTGGAGAAAGCTTCTGTGAAGAGATGTATTGCCGTAAGTTTGAAACCCATGCTCTGTGACAGCTGCTGACTAGTAATGAGATCTAATGAGCTGTCTCTTTACTAGAAAAAACCACATTTGAAACAACAACCTCTTTGCAAATTGTAAGAGCATGGGAGCAGCGATGACTTCTCTATCCTGAGCTGATAAGCGCATGCTGATATCAATAGCATTTCAATTCAAAAGCAAACCTCCACTGCTCAATTCAAATGTGAAAATGGAATATGAGATTAGTGTTTGCATAGACAATCAGGATTTGCATCTATTTCCTTGTGATTTTTGTGAAATGGTAATGCTTTCACTGTTCTAAAACTATTAATATTTAAGCAAATGTAATGCCCTGGGAAATACAAACTAAATTGTGTTAATCTAATCTAAATATATAGGTCTAAATATATTGTAAATATTTCTATATTCTGAAAAAGATTATATATATGTATTGACTTGAACAAGGATTTCATATGCAAAGGCAAATGTACCTACTCAAAGCTGGCTCTGAGGTGGTCTATCAGCTCCAATACTGTTCCAGAAGGTGATGCTGTCAGAAGCTAAGGACAAAAGGCCAGAGTGTAATCTTATTGACTTCAATGTTAATGAAGAGTTACTCCTTACTGATTCAGTGGGTTAATGTTTGTCCAAAAATGACCTAAGATATCAAAACCAGAAAATCTTAACTTTTATTTTTCCAGCCTGCTTCTTTTTTGTAGTAAAAAGTACTTTACATTTTATAGTGCTTTTCCAATTTTTAATTACAAGTGAACAGATTTTCTGATATTTAACCCTACAACAAAGTGTATTATACAAATATGTATGTATATAAATATATATATTGCATATTTTCCTGTAAATTCTCTGTTGTTGGATCTGAAAATGAACATGCCTTATGCTAGAGCTACAAGGGCTTGGAAAATTATTCCACTGCCACAAATAATTTGGTTTTCAAAACACATAGTGCATTATTTACCTACATTTCAGTCTCTACAATGTATTGAGTAAATATGTGTCCTGGAAAAAAACTGTGTATTATGGAAAGCAGCAGGCAAACAGAAGAAGTTCAAAATCAAATAATTTGATTTATTATTTATGTTTTTTTAAAATCCCTCTCTATATACATACATATATATAAAAATGTATTTTTAACAAGTAGATAGGAGTGCATCCATTACAGATGATATTTATTCACATAACACATATCAATACTGTCAACTATATTAGTTGTGTTAAGAGAAATCTGTATTAGAAGAGCTAAAGGTGTGCATATTTATATTTGCCTTACTACTTTCAATAATTGGTAAAATATAGTTATATATATATCATGGTAGGTATAAAAATTTTAATGGATACAGGATTTTACTGAACTGATATTTTGAAAATACAGTGGCAAGAAGCTTTTCTCACTAGGTTATATGGTCTTTGATTAATATCCAGTATATCTGTTGGTGATAAATGAACCAAAGAAGGGAGTTCCATCAGTGAAACAGAAACATACTGAGAACTATGATAATATTAATCAAACATTTTGTACAAAAGAAACAGAATATAAAGTGTATTTTCTGTTGAACACAGAAGAAAACAAAATTTAATGAAAACCAAACAAAATGTTCTATTCTACCAGAGAAAAAACTCTGGAGATACCCTAACACACACTGGCCTTTAATCTGCATTGCTTCCATCTCATATAGTTACTTTCACTGATTCAAACCAGTAATGAAAAGCTGCAGTTTTCAAGGTATTTTCTTATATACCCACTTTTCACATGCATGAGTTACTATATAAAAAACAGAGGAGGAAATCATCAGCACCTACCTAAGGCCACAATTTTTATTAAGCACCAATTCTGCCTCTTACACCTAGAAGACGTGATTATAAAACACTGTCCTCTGTGGATGTTCCCAAAGCATGGCTCTAGATCATATAACCAGTCATACCCAAATTTTCCATACCTGTGCCTAAAGACTGTTTAATCTAGTATTCACCGTTTCCTTTACCCATGCACAGCTAGCTGAGCAAAAGCAATGATTTGTGTCCCCATGGTCTATTGATATATTTTAATACACCAAGTGAAGAGTCAAATTAACTGGCTGAACAGCTGTCTGTTCTTTTTAAACCAGGCAATAAAATAAGGAGATATTATCACAAAACTAAAAGACTCCTGAAAGTGCTTTAGTTAATTCTATTTTTTAATCAGATCCCTGTTTCATTCCATGTAAGAGAGGCAAAGTTACTTTTTGAACTCACCATAGCTCCATGATGCCAAAAGATCCATCTAGAGAGCAGAGGGGGATGAGATCTGACAACTTAAAAAAGACCTCATTTTATAAAACAAATAAATCATAAAATTACTCAAGATGTAAAGTTTATTTTCATTTTAGAATGGTGACCAATTGCCTCTCTGCAATTTTCTTTCCCTATATCACTCCTGAATGATCAAGTCCCCTGCTTCAATGAAGATAGATCTCTCTTACTTAGCATGGAATATCCAGTCTGCTATGGAGTCATATAAAATATATCTTTGTTAGTACCTGTCTTCTGGTAGGGTTTTAACATGAATGTTTTCTAATTTCTTGTGTCATTTCCTCCTGTGGTTAAGTGAACAAATGCCTTATGTACTGATTGAGAGTACTAAGGAAACTCTTCTTGGCACACAAACTCCATAGGATTGAACTCCCAGCTCAAAAACATAAGTTAAATTCTTTCAATCTCTTTATTTATTTGTTTATGTTTAATAGAGAGAATGCATTCCACCCCTGCTATTCCACATAATTTGATTGCAAGCCACTTGAATGGGAATGGAACCTAGTGGATGAGATATGAAGAAACAAGGTTACTCTACAATGATGAGACAATTAGGTTTTTAAAAAAGAAAAATAAAAAAAAGGTCTATTGGTAGTTGCATACTTTTTCAATAACAGTTTCAAACATTATATTGAATAAAAATAGAAAGGAAAAATGCACAGGAAAGGTCTAGAGAAAAGAACTTCATCACAAGGGGATAACCAAAGCATTAACTACCCCACACTGCCAAAATTTCTACTTTAATTCCGAAAACATATATTAAAAAAAAAATGCAAATCTAGTAGAAGCCTTTTGGTGTTTTAAATAAGTTTGTTAAGTTTCTAATGTAAGTAATGTAATAAAGATATTGTTGCATGGTGAGGCCAGGCTTTTAATAGCATGCAAGACTGAACAAAATTGGAAACACAAAAGAAGGAATATGGAGATAAGTGGAAAATGTGATGCAATTGCACATGATATTATCAAAGGTAAATTATAGCAAACTAGATGATATCTTTTCCAATATGTTATTTTTGTAGTCAAGGAAAATACAGATCTAATCTATATACACTGTAGAAAAAAAATAAAAAGAAAAGAAGAAAAGAAAGAAAAATATGTGGTTCCACTGGAAACTTTTGGTTTAGCTGGAAAAAAATTGACATTTTTTCCAGAATTGTAAGGGGTAAGGAACTACTAAAGAAAAAAGAGGTTGTACTGAAACCCAAACTATGATGCTGAAAGGAGGCTATTCTTACAGTGTCTTATGTATTGGTCTTTAAACACTTCTAACTTAATTTCTGAATTAAAAGCTCTGCTACAGAAAATAAGGTGTTGATAGTAATAACTAGTGATGCAGAGAGTTGGGATGCTTTTTCAGGAAAATTAGGATATCATGACATACTTTCAGAAATAGGATGAAATTTCTGCAATAAGATGGGAATTTATAAAACCTGTGTGCACTCCTCTGTCATGAATTGTCTATAAGCTCAAAGCAATATGACTATAATCACTATAAGACCTATATCTAGTAGAGGAAGGGAAACATTAATGTCATTATATAGAGCATTGTGAGACATCTGAAAAATGTGTACAGTGCTTAGCCAAAAAATGAAAGGCTGAGAGAGGACACAAATAAGCTTTTTAAAAGTACATGTGTAACATAAACAAGGACAAAATTACATTTCGGCTGTTACGTGATGTCGGCAGGAAAATAAATGGGGGAAAAGCTTCTATTAATATATTTAAGAACATTTATTTGGTTATTCAAGAATTTTCTTTTATTCTTGTGTTCATAAATCCCTATTGTATCACCTTTCCACTGCCCAGCTGAGTACCCTAACCATTGAAATACAGAATACAGATGTTTTACACTCAAATAGTTACTTAAATAATGTGGAATTTATTGTCCAAGAATCTATGAAACAAACCACATTATTTTCACAGACTCACAGAATCACAAAATGGTAGGGGTTGGAAGGGACCTCTGGAGATCATCTCATGCAATACCCCTGCTTGAGCAAGTACACCTATTGCAGGGGGCACAGGACTGGTTCTAGACAGGTTTTTGAATATTTCCAGAGAAGGCGACTCCACAACCTCTCTGGGCAGCTTGTGCCACTGCTCTGGCACCCTCACAGGAAAGAAGTTCTTTCTTATGTTTAAGTGGAACTTCCTCTGTTCCAATGTGTGCCCATTGCCATTTCTCCTGTCATTGGGCAACACTGAAAAAAGGTCTGGCCCCATCCTCTTGACACCCACCTTTCAGATATTTATAAGCATTGATAAGATCCCCCCTCAGACTTCTCTTCTCCAGGCTAAACAAACCCAAATCTCTCAGCCTTTCCTCATAAGAGAGATGCTCCAGTCCCTTGATCATCTTCGTAGCTCTCTGCTGGACTCCCTGCAATAGTTCCCTGTCTTTCTTAAAGTGGGGGGCCCAAAAACTGGATGCAGTACTCCAAATATGGTCTCACTGGGGCAGAACAGAGGGGGAGGACAACCTTCCTCGACCTGCTGGCCACACTCCTTTTAATGCACCCCAGGATACCATTGGCCTTCTTGGCCACAAGGACACAGTGCTGGCTCATGGTCAACTTGTCCACCAGCACTCCCAGGTCTGGCTCAGCAGAGCTTCTTTCCAGCAGGTCAACCCCCAACCTGTACCAGTGCATGGGATTGTTCCTCCTCAGGTGCAGGACTTTACACTTGCTTTTGTTGAATTTCATGAGGTTCCCCTCAGCCTGACTCTCCAGCCTGTCCAGGTCTCACTGGATGGCTGCACAACCTTCTGGCTTATCAGCCACTTCTCCCAGTTTTGTACTGTCAGCAAACTTGCTGAGGTTATAGTCTGTCACTTCATTCAGGTATTTGATGAATATGTTAAAGAGGACTGGACCCAGTACAGACCCCTGGCCTCCAACCAGACTTTGCCCCATTGATCATGACCCTCTGAGCTCTGTTGTTCAGCCAGTTCTCAATCCACCTTCCTGTACACTCATCTAACTTATACTTCCTAAGCTTACCTACGAAGATGCTATGGGAGACAGTGTTGAAAGCCTTCAGTCCTTCAGTTTAAAGCCCACCTCAGCAAGTTGGCCAGCCTGCTGCCAAAGATTCCCTTGCCCTTTCTAGACAGGTGGATTCCATGCCTCCCTAAGAGGTTATAGTTGCTGGGGGAAGTCCCTTTTTCATAAAAGCCAAAATCCCTCATGATAGCACCAGCCACGCAGCCAAGAGTTGATTTGTGTTTGTCATCTGTTATTGGCTGCCCATTTTTCTCCATCTGGTAAAACAGAGAAGAAGATGACCTGGGCATCAGTATTTTTCACTTTCTTCCCCAGGGCTTTACAATCTTCATTGGTTCTGCCCAGGCTTTGGCTTATAGCATCATTTGTGCCCAAGAGTAACCGCAGATAGTAATCTGTGTTCTTGTGAAGTTCACAGCCAAGCAATGTGTTAGCAAGCCTAAAACTTAAATTAAAGCCCAGTGTCTGTACTGTGATTGAAGGTGTCCCATATTTTAGGTGATAACTATTTTGGATCCTTTCTAGGTTGCTGTACTTTGTTCAAACTAAAAATCAGAGCTAAGAGACCTTCCATAGGTCAGAACTGCCTGTGCCTGCAAATAAAGGTTATTTTCAATGAGTGAAAAGTTTTAGACCAAAGCCATCAAAGTTTCAGTCTTTGAAACAGCATTTAAAATACATTTGACAAACTAGACCAAGGGCATTCAACAGGAATACATAGGGATGTTGTTGCAGAGTATTTAATTATTTGGGAAGGGATAGCTGTGGAAAGCAATAAATATCTTTGAATATGTGGTCTCTGAACAGCGGCAGAACTGAGGAATGGCAGTTTTTATTTTGTATTTGCATTGTCCTTATCACCACAGGGTTCTTGTCATAGGATGCTATCCTACAAATCACTAATAAATAAATGTCAGTAGTGTTATCTTTCTTGTGATCCTAAATTCAGTACAAAAATGAGATTGTGCACTTGTGTCTTAAGAATCACTTAATTTTTCTTTATAAACTGTGAGATATTCACCATGACATTCATGGTATCAAGTGTAAGACCTACCTTCTACTTAGTATCAGCACAACAATGATGGCAAAGATGAAGCTGTAATCGGCACCTTAATGATGAGGTCAAGCTGTCACCTTCTCTAGAACATATAAAAAATTCAGATGCTTCTGTCAGTCTTATTTTTACGCTTTGCTAGTCCAACTGGTTTTCTTTAGGTCCCCTCTCCCCACCCCCCCACCCCTTTAACACATACTTGTAGATTAGGCAATTTATCTCTTAAGACTGATTAATCACCTCATCTATCTCAGAAAGTGGTGCTTAGCCACCTGATAGAGCCTGACTTTGTTAAGGAAGGATCCTAGGTGAAACATCTTAGATTAGCCATGTAATTTTAAGTCTTTAAAATGAGGTAAATTTTTTTGTGTGTGTGTGTGTCCTGATTATTTTTGGAGTTCATGAAGTAATGGAGTCCCCTTCCTGGATATGACTCTACAAGTACTCTTAGAGCATAAATAATAATAGTAGGAAAAAAGCACTGTAAAAATAATAAATAGCCATGAAATACCTAGGCCTTCATTTGGTCTTCTCCCAGATTATTACAGTAGTATTTATTGCAATTTCAATTTTTTATCATAAACAGCAAATTATTAGCCATTAGTCAAGGGTTCAGTACAACTTTTTACGCCTTAAGTTAAAAATGTCCCTCCTTACTTTGCCAGACTCAGATATAAATCTGAAAAGGTTATTTTCCTAATTGCCAGATGAACTTGATATTTGCAATGCCTATTCAGTATTGGGAGTTTTCATCTACTAGGTGGTAGAAACATGGGTTTTGCTATAAAGGACCCAGCTGTACTGTGAGCTTGACCTGTACTATATACCTCTCTGAATGAGTGTTCTTTAGAACAGATGCGTGTATTAATTCTCTTTATCCCTCTTAACTTAGTTACCAATCAGAAGTACCTGTCTTCTCCAACATGGACTTTAGCATTTAATACACCTTTAGTTATAGCTAGGTTATCCAAGCAGTAAGTCAAATAATGGCAGGGACCAAAAGATGGCCTCTCCAAAATAAAGATGTAGAGCCTTATATTTTCTTTGTACTCCTATATTTCAGTAATAGGGTCTTCACCCTTGGATTTTTTTTATTTTTTTTTTTTTTTTGTTAAGAGATGGGAAGGATGAGCCCTTCAACCTCATTCAGTCTAGCTATGAAATTATTTCACTACTAGGAATATTGCTTTAGGTCATTCTTATTTCAATGTATGCTTTTTGGTAAATGATATGACTGCAATAAAATTTAAGCATATTATCTGAATATAACTTCATTCCTCTCTTTATAAAAAGAAGACCTAACCAGGCTGGATTTGTTTCAACAGAGTTATATATTAGCTTAAGCCTGTCTTGGAAGGTTTTAAAAATAGGAATTAACTTCTATTCTTAAAATAATTTATATGAGATTTTGGGATACATCATACCACTGAGACAAAATCTTTATTAATTTTTTTCATTTTCAAGAAACTGAAGTCAAAACAAAAAATATGAATAGCATATCTGATGATAAATTATGGTCAGAATTAAAGACATCTTGATTACTTCTCCTTGGTTTTGATGTCTCGTAATTATTTTTTTATTTTGTTTCATTCTCCAAATTTCTCTTCAGTGTTAATCATTAATAAAAATATTCAAATGCATGTAGGCTAGGAACTGATTGCCTGTAGGACACCATTAGAAAAATATCCACTTAAACATTGAGTTAGCCAGTCTAATCAAAGTAATGTGTTGATTTCTTTTGTTTTGCTTTTACTTTTTTGCTTTGTATTTTATTCTCTTTTCCTAAAAATAACCAGAAGCCTTCTGAATTCGAAGTATACTGGCAAATTTTTATTCTTATTAACAGCCACAGTTGAAATTAAAAATTAAAAAAGGAGCTAGCTTATACAATGCTTTCTATAACCCCAAGCTGATTGGCATTAAAAAAATAATTAAAGAGGGCTAATACTCTCAGTCAAGTCCTACATTATCACTTTCATATTTTTTGTGTAGTGTATGTATTTCAAGCCTATAGTATGTGGTCATTCTGTTCACAGATTTTAAAACATTGATAAAACACTAGCTGTCTTCCAGTTCCCTGGAACTTCTGCCATGTCCAGGACTCATTGAAAATCAACATTATTGGCCCATAAAACTCTTTGCTCAGGTCTTCTAATAATTTTAGATTCCAGTTATTAGTCCTGCTTCTTTGTAATATCTAACTTTATAAGATGCTATTGAGCATTTTCCTGAGTTATTATTAGAATGGAAAATATTTCATATATTATTATACTAAAAGACTGAAAAGAAATATTTATTGAATGGCTCTTTTTGCATTATTATTGAAAAGCCTGACATTTCCACTTCAGAAGAAATATCATAAGATTCATCTTTTTTCCTGGCATATTTATACTTAAATTTCCTCTAATTCAAAGCATCCCAGGTTCTGCCTTTTTTTCTTTGGTGTCTCTCAACAGTCTTCAAGATTTAGGTATTACATTACTTATGACTTTACCTCCTTTTTCCATTTGTTTCTTGATTAGAATGCTCCTTATTTATATTTAGCTGTTTTCACTACCTTAACTGTGCTGGTTTCAGGGTTTGGGTTTTTTCCTGCTATAGTTTTAAATTTTGTCTTTCTCACTTTCTTACATTGCATTTTCACTTGTACTCTCCTTTTCCATTGATCCTGAAAGCAAACTTTTTATCTTTTCCCAAATTGCACTGCCAGTAAATTGCAAGAAAAAAAAGCAACCTTGAGGCAATAAAAAACAAACAACTTTTTCTTGCCAAAGAGTAATTTGGTGTTACCAATAGTGCAAAATTCCTGAGAATAGGAAGACTATCAGACATCTGGAGCAGTTAAAGAAGCTTCGGCCTCTTTAACGTCCTGTGCCTTAGGCATATTTGCTATAATTAACTCTTTCTGCCAGGGTAGTTAACTAAAAATTCCCAGCAAATTTTACTATAATGAAACATCTTTTGAGAGCCATAGGAGATAGGTAAAAATCATTATCTAAGGTTGTGTCCTACAGAATGCTGTTGTCTCATTATCTCCTTTTTCTTTACTTTGGACCTGACAATGTATCTATCATTCACAGTGCTGAGAATTTAGAGGCTGTGGTTTCCTGGGAACCCACAGCGTTGCTATTCATCTTTTGCTGGTGTGGTATGCTGCTCCTTCCTTTGGCGAGTTCTCCGTATCACCTTTTTAATGTGATGGGCTACACTGCACATTGCTGCTCTGTACCTGTAAAACACAGACCAGAGGAGGTGCCATGCTCCACAGCAGGGCAGGAGGGCTCTGGAGAATTCCTTCTCCTTAAGGGAGATGTGAGTGGGGATGAAAATGGAGAACTGGAGCTTACTGCCTACTATTTCCAAGGCTGAAAAGAATGAAAACTATGCAAACTCTAAACAAGAAACATAGCATAAAAGATAGTCATATAGATAAATGTCATATTTTTATCTTGCAGCTGGATTTCTCTTTATTTCTTGGTAATAAAAAGAAGTGTTTCTGGCTATATCATAAAGTCCAAATTTTAAAAGATGTAAAAGATTTAAGCAGCATAATTCTACCTAATTCAATTTAAATTGTATTGATTTATATTTATTAAGGAACTGGAGCAGTAAATAATTAAATGCAAAAACTTATAGAGCACAGATACAAGAGGAAAAGGAAAATATGCCTAAAGGAAATTTTTTTCTCTGCATTTTTTTTTCTCTGTGGCTGAATCTGTATGAGACCTGTACTTTGAATAACTGTCATGAATCCAGGTTGCTGTGAAGAAAAGTAAAAGCTTATTAGCACAGATATCTGTTTGCTCTCTCTCCATGTGCATTCCAGAATGGCAGAAATGTTTTTGTCCAAATCCTGCCAGCAGTGGGGAATAATGGTGCTGCAGAAAGCAAACATACCTCCACTGTAGCTCTCTGTGGTTTATAAGAACTCAGTGACAACATCACCGTTGATCTGTAAAAAGACCAACAAAAGTAAAAAGATAGTTAGCCAGTGGTGGGTCTCAATGAACCATTGTATCCTTCATTCTCTTCCTTCCAGGGTCTTTTAAATCACAATTCAATGTACAATACGAATGAGAGACATTAGTGCTTGATCTTGAATACATGATTTCTAACTTTCCAGGAGAGTGTCAGGGTAGTTTGTTATTTCATTTAATTTTTTGCTGCTGAAAATTATGAGCAACAAAGAAATTAAATAAGTCTTAAGGGAAACCTAAATCAAAATGAATGATTGATATCTGGTTTTGCTTTTGTCAAACAGGAACCTACCACTGCCACTTTTACTTATGTCAGTGGAACCGGTGGAACTGCTCATGGAACAAGGTCATATTTAATGCACATCAGGCAGGGAGACTCAAGCTTTTCAAAGGCTGGGACTGTGTGAAATTAAGTCTTCCAGCTGACAGGTATAATCTCTATTTTAAGTATTTTTTAATGTTGTATGTGTACAGTATGCATTCAGCTTATTTAATGCAGAATGAAATTGATCTCAAGGTGTAGAATCTATTCTTTTGGTTTCCATTACATCCCATTTTTTCCCATTTCTTAATATAAGTCAGATTTTGCCTGTTGTATTCTTTCAAAGCACTTGTGCATTGCCACACTTACAACAGCTGTCCCCTGTGTGTATCAAATGCAATGTGCTACTGCCCACATTGTCTGTATCTCCAGATAAAATGTCATGCTGCTGCTGCCATGCAGCCTGTCACCTGTGCTTAAGTACTTCCCTATCATGGCGCTCACCTCTGACTGCATCTTGGCAGCTGCCACATCAGTTTTACAGAAACTGTGACAAGAACTGTAATATTGAGCGAAATTTGTAAGGCATACCAAGGACAAAAACCAAAAAACGTATAGTTGTTTGTTTGCTTTTTCAGGGAAACAAAAAAAGAATAAGCAAGATGTGTATGAAATTCACTGCTAACCTGACACACACAAAAAAATTGCCATTAAGTAATCTGAAGCTAAGTGACCATATCAAGTAAAGGAGGTACCTGAAGTAATACTGAACAGGCATTTATGAGCACAAATCCAAATTTCTACCTTTGCATGAGTCATACATTGCTTTTAGCCTAGATTCTCCAAGCTTTGCCTTTATGAGATCATACCTGACTCATCACGTGAAAGAAAGAGGACATGAACTAGTAACCTAGTGGTTAGGAATATTATTCCTGGAAAAAAAAACTTCTGGTTTCTTTCCCTGTAACATGATGATGTTTTGTTTTGTTCTGATTTTGTCTTAATAGAGTCTAATTAATAAATCCTCTAAAAACTGGGAAAAAAATAAAAAATAAAAAAGGAAAAGGAACTTTCAGAAATCTTGAACTTTTCCCCCTTGAAAATTCTGGATTGGAGTTTTCTGGCTTAAGCTCATGCTGTTCTAAAACTAATGCAAACATGTTCAAGTTAAACACCTGCTGAGCTTACTGGACCTTGAATTATATATAGAAAATATTGAAAGAGATGCACTGTACCTTACTTAGGCACTTTACCAATACTTAAATTTAAGTTTCTAGTTCATCAGTTCTCATGTAAAGTGATATATGTATATTACACATGTTGAGAAGTAGGTGACTTGAAAAATTTTTATAGCAGCATCCAGTTCTCTTACATTACACATTTAACTAATGAGTTTAAGGTGAGATTCATCAGATTAAATGTTGATGCCTACAGTGTTTACCTCTGAGTTTATCACCCTGGATTGCCTTTATCAATGGAGAGATACTGGCCCTTTCAGTCTGTAATTAGTCTGGCCTGGTTTAGATATGTGCCTTAAGGTGTTATAAATTGTTTCGATTTCTTTACAACAGCTTTTACGTGAAAAGAGGCAGAGCCTCAGTGGTGAAGTGCCCTAGGTGACTGAATCTTCCATCCTTCTCTCATTTTCATCTAAAAGTTAGGCCTGCAGAAAGGATATTAGGCAACTTAATTGGGCAGAGGTGATCTCTTGAGGCTCTTAAAGGGTCTGACTTCCTTCCAGATAGTGAAGGTCTCTACTTAATTTAGGAACAAGAATTACAAAGTTTAGGTGCAAGGGAGGTATCTTGGATAAGCAAACTGACAAAGTTTACTTCTGGTTCCTATCTGCATAGAGTTACCCAGAAGCAACAGCTGACTGAAATATGAGCCTACAGGCCTTACAAATGTGCTTTTGTTCCTGCCCAGCCAGACCCGCAATATGGTATTATGATCTGACTGCAAAACAAACAGGAAAACCAACTTCAGATGGATTTGTACCATGTTAGGTTTTGTGATTAAAGGCTTATCTCCACACACATGAAGGAGTCCAGAGGTACAACAGCAGGCAGGGTAACCCCAATAACACAGGCAGAAGAATGAGTCCCCCAACTTGGCCCCTCCCAGGGCGTCCCAGGAGAGTGTCAGCCCCACGGGCTGTGAGTGAGACCCATCACCATCAGTCAATGGGAAAGGCTCTGCAGGCCACCTTACAGGCTGAGAGTGGATACTGCCTATAGAGGTAGCAGACTTAATATGGGATGCAAGGGGGAGGATTTTGGGATTGCACAAGGCTATTATCAGATGATCAGAGGAGGAACAAAAGGCAGGGAAAGGGAGGGATCTGAATGGTTTGTGGAGGCAAAGGAATGGGAAAATAGAGAAAGAAAGAGAGAAAAATGGCCAGGTGCCTCTTATCAGGCTGCTGGTCAATAACTTGTCTGGCCAAGCCCTATATCTGATCACCTCAGTCTGTCCTGTACTCTCATTAAACTCCATTTCTGACTCTTTTTCTGAGTAAGGGGCTTTATTTTCAGCATGCAGGTGTGTACATGGAGGCCTGAGTGCCAACAGCCAGAGCTGTGGACTGGGATCATAGAGACCATTTATCTTGGGTGCCAGCCACTTGAGAGACAGGAGTGGTGCATGTTGGCCTGTGTTCACTAGCTCACATGGAGCTGGACTAGCTGGTGAATATGACAGAGGCTTGGGAGCCAGGTATTGGAGCAGCTGCAGAGCCCAGAGTGGTCTGAGAATTGGCTACTGGAGGATCCAGGAGATCCAAGCCAAAAACTGGGGATAGTGTCAGGTCTGGGGATCAGACTCATTTTCATGTGGCAACTGGGAAACCAGAGGATCCAGGGGCTAGCTGCTGGGTAGACTGGGTGTCTAAAGCTGGCTGCTGGAGGGCTCCATGCTGTATGTATAAATTGCCCACTATTACCCTGAGTTGTCAGAGATGGAAACAGGACTAAGCTGTATGTGCTACCTGTATTTGTGTAAGTATTTCTGCCTGTGTTAATTTGTGTAGTCAGCCATGTGAGCACGTATGTGTGTGTGTGTATGCCTATCAAAGCTACATGTTCAGCTCAGTCTGGCTGCTGGCTGGACCTAGGAACATGGTGCTGCGGCAGACTCATCTCTGTCAGGCTATTGGATTCAGCAACTTGCAGTGAATTTTCTATGTATTTGGTTTCTATGTATTATTAAACTGAATGTTATAAACAGTTATAAACTTACAGAGAAATGTAAGGGGCAATTTCAGTTCTTTGGTTCAGATGAGAATTTCTCTTATATGAGAGACAATTTCCTCCAATATCAAAACTCAAGGGGTTCCTTCTGCATTTTATAATACTTTTGTTCAAAAGCTGCAATCTCTGCAAGACCCAGTTGTGAAGTGTGGGAATGAATTTTGTACTCTATTTTCATTGAAATAACTTTTTGTATTGGATAAAGCTGTGGACAACCACTTCTTCAGTCTTTGCTATGCTGGTTGTAAGTGTGGAATATTTGTGTAAACATTAAGTGAGTCATAGAAGTTTGGGGTTTGAAATCAAAGGGGGGAAACTACCTTGTGGAAAGGGAAAATTGTACAGAGAGAGGATTTTTATTATAAAGTTGTAAAAAAACCCACATCGATTTGCCATTTGAAATTACAGCAAGCTATATCCGCAGGTCTTTCTAAAATAGGAAGTCTATTTCTCTGTCTGTACATCTTAGGTTTTATACCACACCCACGATAATTAGGATTTGGCACAATATGCTACTGAAGTTGGCTGTTACAGTTATTTCTAGAAAAAAGTAAGCAATCAGAACAATCATTTCCATATCTTCTTTCAGAATAATAAAGGAATCAGCAGTCTACAATAGAAGTATTTTTTCTGGCAGATTTTGTTCATTTCTTGCATTGTATACTACATGATGAGACTGATATAACCGTTAGCTTATCACAGTTTCTTTGAAAGATATACAAGTTTGAAGTAACAAGTCACAGTCTTTACACTTAACCTATTTTGAGTGAAACAGAAACAAGTCTGAGAACTTCACTGGCTTCGTTACCGTATTCCTAATCTGATTCCTTTCCTACCCCTGTTCAAAAATGCATGTAATTCATTATTTTGGCATGATGGGACACCTGTGAATGCTTGATTTAGTCATTCAGTACTTAAACCCTTCAAAATGGGCAAATATTTGGCAACCACACAATCTGTTGTCAATGACTTCCATGGTTTCAGTTTCATATCATGATGGTACAGGGCATAATATCTCTCATAAACTTTATTTTGAAGAACAGAAGATTGTGCAAAATGAAAGTGACTCAAGAACCAACTGGCAGCAGTCAATAAAGTGATTTACAAATGATCTAGTAAGCATGGGCTTGGCACCTTCACTCTGTAACCACACTAAAGGCTGCTTTTGAAAACATATGATCATCTAAGTTTGACTGGCTTGAGTTATATGATCCCACATCACCTTTTAGATAAGAATCACAGAGCCATCTAAATAAGTATACATATTTAGCTTAGATATACCTCCATATGGTTTGACTAAGAATGCGCAGACCCTCTGCAGACAAATCAGAAACAGAACTCAGCCTTCCTAAAGCTCCATCTATGTTTTTTGCAATAAAAACAAAGCAATCCTTTTATTCACGGTCTATCCCAGTTCACTTACTTTTCTCACATCTTACTGTCTAGTGTTCATTTGTATCAGGTTTAGCTATAAGCAAGCAGAGTATTTATTAGTCCAGTTACTTTATTAGGTGTTGCTAGGCAGACAAGTCCTTGAATGCAAGGACCTACTGTAAAATTCACATAAGCTTGTATTCATTTTTATTTTTTTAAGGGGAAAAATGGCTTCCATTTCTGGCTGATAGAATTTATCTATGAGATGTGAAAATTGCAAACATATTCATCACAATTCTTCTTTTCTGGTCCTATTAATAGGTGCGCAGTCTCACTGTGATTGCATCCTGTTTCTATCAATTTATATACAGGAATGATATGTTCTTTCCTATTAAATATTCTGAAGAAAACATATTTTCAGACTCACAGTCTTTCTCATACAATGAATCTATTTTATTACAGTTGAATGCATGGTACAGTGTGTCCATTTCTGTTACATAGAAATTCAGTGCAAAATACCTTTTATTAAAATATAGCATCTGCTTGTAAAGCAGTATGCACTCTTACAGGGAAAACAAAGAACCATGCACTTGTGACATTGATTTGACATTTGGAGTGACAAAGAATTTCCTTAAAAAGAAAGAATAAAGTGTTAAGGATTAAAAAAGAGATAAGTAAAAGGAAAACCACCCTGCCCATTCTTCCATTCACAAAAACTAATATCTTTTAAATAATGATAATTCATCACATTTCAATATACATTTAACTATGTTCTCATCCTCTGAATTGAAAGTGTTTCTGACTTCATCTCAGAAGCACAGCTGCATATGCCACAGAAATCTGCCAGTCTGGAGTGGAAGTAAGTTATATGTAATTACCTCTCTCACCTCCACTTCTTTGGACCCAGCCTTGCCATCCATTGGCAGTGTTATACTTCATAGCATGTTGCAAAGATGCACTGTGAGCTGTTTGCTTTCTGATTCTGTTCTGTGCCGTTAGACTGCTGCCAGTCAGCTGCTCCAGTGATGTACAGTAAAATGCAAGTTATAAAATGCTGTGATAGTTATGTGAAATACAATTTTTTTTGTGAGATTATATTCTTTCCTAGATAGTGGAATGGAGTTTCTGTGGAAACAGTTTACTGGAGGTTAACACATTTAAAAAAACCCCAAAACCCAGAAAAGCTCAACCCTACTCTTTCAGGTGAGCTTTGCAGAGCTTAAGCAGTGTTCAGCTGTATTAGCGTGATACACAGTCATGTTCCCTTGACACTAGCCCAACAGTGTGATAGTGCTGTAGGGACTACCATCTCTAAGCCACATTCTACTGGTATGTGTAATAGGAAGATGCAGATAGCTGTGGACTGATGACAATTACTAATCGATTCATCCTCTGAAATCTAAGAAGAGCCACAGCTGCCTGGCAAGCAAGGGGATGGAGGCTACAGTATTTGCTTCCACAGCGCCAGTCAGAAGGAGTAAAAGGAAAACTTAACAGTGTAAACTGACAGCTGCTGACTCCAGGCTTTTAGTAGCCAAGCAGGTGCTATGCTGAGCAGCACACAGTGATGGTGGAAGAGTACAGAAAAGCAGAATGAACCAAAGGTCTGAGAAAGGCCACTGATCCAAATTATTCCAGTGAAATGGAAGTTAAATGTGGCAGTAGTACAAAGCAGTCCTCATTTCCCTTACGAACAGATATCACATAAGACTACAGATCCCTCACTGACCTGCAGAGGCCAGAAATGGTACTCACAGTCAGTGTGTAGGGACATATGAGCACACAGATGGAGAAAAGCCAAATAGATTTTTATCTGCATGAACTAACAAAACATTCTTGAGGCTGTGCCTAGCCACATTCTCCTGGTGATCCTGGAGGAATAATTTTCTTTCTCTTTTCCCATCTCTGAGTCAGAGTTTTGGCATGCCATACAAGGTTGGATGTATGGCATGGTGCAAGTGAACGAAATATATATCACACCAGACCAGAAACACTGTGGACTGTGAGTAAATGTCATAGGACCTATGGTGAGTTGATCTTTCCCGGTAGCTAAGCACCCACAGCTACTTGCTCAATCCCCCTTCCCTCCCCCAGAAAGATGGGGAGAGAATAAAAAGAGTGAAAGAGAGAAAGTTGTGGGTTGCAAGACAGTTTAATAAATTAAGTAAGAGGGGAAAAAAAAACCACCACAAGAGATGCAAAGGTGATCACTCACCACCTCGCACAAGCAGGCTAACGTCCAGCCAGTCTGCAAGCAACAGCTACCTGGGAAGATAAAATCTTTTATAGCAGAACGTGGCGATATGTGGTACAAAATATCACTTTGGCCAATTCAGGTCACCTGTTCCAGCTGTGTTTCCTCCCAGCTTCTTGCCCAGCCCCAGCCTACACACTGTAGGGCAGCGTGAGTAAAAGAGAAAGCTCTGATGCTGTGCATGTACTGTTCAGAAGCAGCCAAAACATTGATGTGTTATCAACACTGTTTCAGTCACAAATCTGAAACACAGGCTATTATGAAGAAAGTTAATTCCATCCCAGCTGGACCCAATGCAGAGTGGTCCACCTTATCCCAGGATGCTGGTGCTGCTCCTTACACGCTAGTTAGTCCTGCCCACACCTGACCTGGTGTTCAGGTGTGTTTCTATCAGGGAAGATAGAAATTGGAGTCCCAGGAAAGATAGGTGGGTTTCTCAGTCTTTTCTTTTTGTGCAGGCTTTTTGGGAGACACATGTGGCCTCTGGATATCTTTGAAGAAGCTGACTGAAGATAGTGGTGTGGGAAGTAACCTGGTAGAGCCTTAAACTGAAAATATGTCCTGCTTTACTCTGAATTGTTACTTCCTGCACAGGTCAGGGTAACTTATCTCTTGGTGCCAATTTTCTCGTGGACAGCCTTGCCAAAATGATGTTATTAACCAGGCCATTCATTAACAGTCAAATGTTCTCTTCCTTCTGTGGGAATATCTGCAAAACTGTCTTTGAACCAGACTCCTCAGACTAGCCCTTGCTTTCCTGGGGAAGAGGAAACTCTGCAGGCATCCCTGAATATACACACACATGGCTTCATCAGAGAGAGCGCTGATCAGGAGATGGGGGGAAGGGAGGTGAGAGAATCATCTTACACAGTAAATTCACAGTGCAGATGTCTGCCTCCCAGCTGCTTGCATGGTAAGAAAGGCCCTGAGATGCTTGAGATTAGCACATCACCACATGCATCCAGTACCTAAGGAATTAAAAGACAAACAAAAGGCCTCATGGGCATCTATCAGCTTTGCAGGCAGCCAATTTGTTATCAGTCTCTCCCTATTCCCACACTATTCTCCATCGTCTTCCCTCTGCTGTCCCACCCTTCTTAAAGATGTAGACAAGGCATCTCACAGAGCTACTCTTAAGGACTTCAGCCCCAGTCTGCCCTGTCTCAGGACTATCACTCTTCACCTGTCTTCTGCAGACTGGGCTGCCAGGAAAGGGAAGAGCAGGGAGCTGCTGGCTTAAATGAAAATCCAGTGCAGTTGACAATGCCTGTCTTCTTGCACCATACACATCAAGTATCACCATAAGATATCTGTTTTCAGAGTATTTCTAGACAAGGAGACCAAAACCTTAGCTACTTAATTAATTAAGTGGTTTCTTCTCATCATGGACATGGAGTTTTGTTCCTTGGCATCTAACCATTAATTCTTGTTCTTCACTGTGTCTGTGTAGGTGTGGAACGAAAAGCTGTTTTACCTAATATTGTAACCTACTTTTTCTACTAATAAAGGAAGCAAACGCTCTTGATGGCACATGTCGTGTCTCTCATTTTTTTTAAGGATCTAAACTTTCACCTTCTACCTACCAACACTGCAGACATGCACAGACTTGAGAAGGTTTTCTCGAGAGTCAGCTAACAAAGCCAAAGCAACAAAAGCAAGTGCTCTGTCAGAAAAGAGCTCTTTTTCCACAATCAGTGGCTACGACTGGATTTAGGCTTTATTCCTATAAATACTTCTGCAAACATTTTAATTCTGCTCATCCACTTAAAATTATTCACACATGTACAAGCAGGTAGGATCAGGACCTTGCACTATAAACACAGAAAATAAACAAATACTATTTATTTTATTTATTTACTTTTAATTACAAACCAAAGGTTCTGGATGGAAAAGAACCCTAGGTATACAAAAAGAAACTTATACTTTCTTTATCAAATGAAATTACTTAAACATCAGGAAAATAAAATAATAGAGAACCAAGGCAGTTCTCAACGGCCACATAATCTTTTCTTATTCACTTGAATCAACGCATTCACTAGTTCTCAAATTTGACTCCTAAAATTTTCCAAAAATACCTCATTAGATATTATTTTGTATAGCATTTTCTATTTCCCTGTGAAAAGCCTGTTTTCAAGTTCACTGGAACACAAACATGTTCTGAAATACCACGAATTAGAAAACAAATCAAATAACAATAACAAGAAACAATGCTAGTAGCTATCTTTTATAGATAACAGAGATTGCATATTAAAGCTTTAAAAGTAATATGTAGCTCTGCATCACCATTACCCTGATTACGAAATAGGTGCCTTCTAGGACCCCAGTTAAGCTTCCTTATGTTAAACAGGGCACCATACAAGCAAGTGGCAAAACACATTGCTGGATTACATCTTTTAAAATCAGTATATTAAGTAACATTAAATATGTAGTCATTCTAATGTTAATAATAAAAATAATAGTTAAAGCTATGAGGAAACTTACAGTACTCAGACTTTATATTTCTCAGGGTTATATCCCTAACAAAACCTTTACTACACATTTAGCAGCCATTATAGAAAGTCGATGCTATTGTTCCAACAGCATATTTTCATTATAGAGTAAGTAATGACATAAAGGAGTTGCCTTGGATGTCAGGTTGGAAGAGTTACAGTGATTATAATGGGAAGAAGAATGTGTTGTATCTTCTAACAGTTCATTGTCGTTTTCTTTATTAAGGAAAATAGCTACTGCTTTCCTTTATAGATTACAAAGTGTGGTACAGGGGAAGCAAGTATCATGTTCCCCTACATACAGATGGGGAAACTGTTAAAGAGAGAAGTAAAAGCAACAACTATACAGATACTAAGTAGGGTCCCAACTAGATACTAAAACTCAGTCATCTACATGCAGGTTCCTAACTTATCTCAGTCATGGTTCCGGAATCAGCTCAGCCTTTGGAACGTTATTCTGGAGAGCTTGCATGTTTTCATATCTGAAAGAGTCAAGTAGTAAAGATATGGGCTGTTCTAGTTGGCTTCCTTGGCAGAAAATGATCCTGGGCAGATTTAAGTTACTACTGATCATGTAGCCCAAGTGATGTTCCCAACATCATCATCAGACAACCAGGACCAATGCAAGGAAAGAGAGAAAAGCAAAAGTCTTCTGAATCTCAGCCTAGTGTACTGTCCACATGAACATGACTCATTTTCTTTTAAAAGTGCTAAGTATTCACTCACAGATATTATGTGAAGAGTGCTGCAACACATTTTAAACCATATTTTTAGCTAAATAAACATTGTGTTTGTGGTATTTAAAGGTTAACTTTGTCTGTGGGAAAGGACTGTTTGATGCTACTGAAAACTTCAGCTTACTCAGAATAAGTAAAAGCAGCCCCAAAGGAAATTATAGAAGAGTCCAAATAGAATAAGTATTTGTTAGAATGATTTGCTGAAATTTTTTATGAAAGGGATTTAGATCAGGCATGTTCAATCACTCTTAAGGTGTGGCAAAGTTCTTTTGTTCAATGTTTATGTTTATCACATAAATGGGCTCTAAGACCTAGATCTGGGTCTGGAGCTGGGCTGGCTTAAATATGAAGTGTGGACAGAATACAGAAGTAGGGTTGTTTCCTTGATTTTTATTTCTCCTCAAATATATATAGAGTGATTCAATTACACTGAGTTGATTACAGCAGCTGAAAACTTACTGCTTTTTTAGAGTAACAAATTACACTGTTGAAATTTTTGCTATGTTAAAATATTTCAGTCACTTTCCAGATAAATAAATAATATTTACAGTAGTATTTGAACTGAGGCATGCCTGCTAATTTTTGCTGTTCATGACTACAAAGTGTATGAAAAAAGGGAGTTAGGGCATTTTGGTTTTCTGCTTTTGATCATTAAATGTAGGTGCTTATGACATAATATTCTTTTGGTGGTGGTGTTACTCTTTCAGTGCTCATGGCACTATAATTTTCTTTTGTAGTGGGGGATACAAAATTTATTGTTTGTTTTTATAGAGTTAACAGCGGCTGAGTCTGTCATATATATTTTTCTAAGCTTCTCAGGTCTTGAGTCATCAAAATCACCCAGGGAGAGATTTACAGTAAATAAAAGCAGACACTTTCTGTACTTGCTTTTCCCCTCTAACTATTTTGTGTAAGTCGTATTTAAGTGTGCTTCTGGAGGTAATTTTATTGTGGGTATATTTAGTTCCCTTTTTATCTTCAGCAATCTTGATAAAACAAAAGATCCCCCATGAACAATAAACTTGTATTTTCTGTACTCAGAAGCGAAGTGTAGAGCTTAAAGCTGCCACAATTGCATTGGTTTGAAAGATATTATATGCTATTTTTTTACTTAACCCCAGAGAGAGCCTGAGTCAATCTAGTAAGGCCATAAATCTAGAAATGCTCTCAGCTAAATTTTGCTTTTATCTCCACTAATGTAAATCAGGACTTACACATTTGAATTCAGTGAAATTACTCCAGATTCATGCTAGAAAGAGGACTGGACTTTGACTGCCTAACGCAATGTTCTTTCTTACCTGAGTATATTACAACTCCAGTTATGGCATTAAGTATTTTTTGGAAGGCCTGGATGTGAGACAGGAAAGTTCAAGATCAATTTACAGCAGTGACATGTTTTCTTACCCTGTGTTTCACTGAGCAGATGGGAAGAACTTGGGGAGGGTGTGAAGTTCAGTCATGTCTGGATAAAAGCATTAACTGCAAAATTGTTACAGATCCTCAGCACGATTTTTAGATGGCCTTTTTCTTTCACATTTGATTTTGAAATGGAAGGATATCTAAGGATATAATCCTGAGAAATCTGTGTCTAGATTTTATTTACATGTGTAAGGGGAGTAATGTACATACGTACAGTAATGTACGTATGGGAAATACAACACTTTGGGGTTATTTTTTTTCCTAAGGTTGTGAGTTGATGTGTAACTCCAGAAAGGGCTGTAGTTCCTCAAGCGTAAGTTGGGTGGAACTTGTGCACTGTAAGTCAAGTTGTCATCCTTAACACCCCATTGCACATGACTTCTTATTCTGGAAGCGCTTGAACTCTGAAAGTGACTTGGTTTTTAGCAGAACAGTTTTATCAAATACCTTAAGTCTTGCTCTGTGTCTGTCCAAGAGTGCCACAGTTTTAACAAGGTTGGACAACTGTTTTGGGCTGGCTTGGATCTATAAATTACATGCAATGTTACCAGGAGCCTTGAAAGAGCTCAATCCAGCAGGTGTGCTATGAGCACTCTTACACAAAAATCAGTCACACTTGCCATTTTTTCTAAGACATGGTGTGTTTCAGGGCTCTCCTTTTATACACAGGGTCAGTGGTTAAAGCATTAATTTCAGATCAGGAGGACCTGAGCTTCAGTTGCCCTTTCTGTCTGAAATAACTCAAGACCCCTTTTCCTATTATTTGCCTTCTACTAGGAAGCAGTTGGATATGTGTGGCCTGGGACAGACAGAGTGTACACTAAATCCTATGTTAAATCCTATTTTAACAACTATTTGGACCCATTTTAACGCAATTTCATTTTGGAAAAAGAACTTCTGAAATGCACATTGTATTGCAGCAAAAAGAAGAAAAGAGGGGGGAGAGGTGAGAAAGAGAGAGAAGGCTCATCATTTCCACAGTTGGAGTGCTTATTTCATAGGACGTGGTGGGAACTTCTGGGTTCCAGCTCTTGCTCTAAGGCCCTAAACCTCAACAGATCTTGGAAAAAATAAATGAAGCATAGTTTAATTTATCTGTGAGATTTAAACTCTTCAGGGGAGGTTCTTTGTTCTGCATATTTAGACTAGCTGCTTTTTCAGTGTTTTAACATTATAACTGTCCGCTCAGCATGTTAGTTATTAGGATCATCTTGTAAGGTTCTTTCTTACCTATCTCCTGCTGCTGGCTGCAGAGGTGTCTAAATGTTGCAGTATTCAGTGCTGTGGTATCCCGATGCTTCCTTAATGTTTTTATTTCTCTGCATGTTTGTTTTCCCAGTCTGGCATCACTACCTGTAGTCGTAAGGGATCAGTCTCACCATATTTCTCTAGGAACAGTGTTAGGAAACATAGAGCTTTTATACGCTTCCAGGTAATGTTAAGTATTTATCTGCAAAATATATGAAGATATCTTAGATTTCCTAAGAAAGATACTAAGCCATAAAAGAACACTTATTTGGCAAAACAAATGGACACCTTCTGGCCAGCATTACAAAGCAGAAATTGCAATATTGGAAGGCACAGATGTTTCTAGACTTAGTGTAGATCTCAGGAATTTGGGCTAGTTACTCTAATTTCAAGGGCATAGCTCTGTTTATTTGATGGACTGGGCTACAAATTTGAGCTAGATTTAATGTGTGCTGAGAAGGGAGTGGGCTGTATGTGGAATTAAGAATATTTTGGGCTGGGTTTATGATGATGTTTACCTAATTTAAGAAAGAAAAGAAGTTGTACAAAGCATTTTTCATGTGCTTCCCATGCAGGGGTAATGCACCAAGCAAACAAGTCTACCTCTCTGCTTATGACATGTATGCAGAAATAGGGCAACCACCTCTGTGTATCTATTAAAGTTTAGATCATGCCTCACTGAAAATGGCCCTGCATTCAGTTTCTATGGGGTGGAAGAAAGTTAGTACTTCAGCAACTCACCACCTACCCAACTATTTCACTAATTATTGCTAAATAGGTTACACCCTGATAGAAAACATGAAATGTGCAGTAGTGAGAGCAGGCAAAAGACCTTAAAACTTTTTAAGAGAAATTCACAGAGAACTTCTGCCTGGTCACAGTGTACAAGTATGACAGTGGAGTTTCTTGCATGCCATTGTGCTGGGCTGAAATAAAATCTTTCATCCATGGACATAAAATCTCTTTGCAAATACTATTGTGTTTATTTACCTAAGGTTTACAATATGTGTTGTATGTTTGTTTCAGGGGAAAGAGCAAAGGAATCAATTGGGTGGAGTCTAGAGAAGACATGAAGGCAGGGACCTCTCTGGAGAATATGAGAGGAGCTAATAGATACAGAGGTGTTTGAATGTCTAGTCAAAGAGAAATATTCCATTTCTGAATTCTGTTGCCTCTTCAACACGATCAAGGAAGATGAGGCAGAGAAAAGAATGACATTATCATATACATCAGATAATGGTTTAAAGAGAATATCCTATCAAATTTACTGGGTGAGAAAGAGAGTCTAAAATTGTTAGGACCCAAAAGCATAGCCTTTCTAATCCACCATTATACACCTGGCAACAAATACATGAGGCCAAAAGCAGGTGAATGTTCGCCTTCAAGGGGAATAGAGAGGAAAGAGAGGAACAAGGTCTAGATGGAGAAGGGGCACACACCTGCCTGGCCCAGCAGTAGGGGAAAGCAGAAGATAACACTTTACAAAAAGCCTGGCGCAAATTTGTTTTGTCAGATGTGCCTCTGTAGTACGAATCAAAGGAATTCAAGTGCTTTATCTTACTTTTTCTCAAAGTACTGAGCCTCTCTCCCATTTTGCACACTGCTTTCCAGGGGCAGCCTGAAGGCGAGCCCTTTGATTTGGTGGAGCTCTGCAGACCCCAGGATCCTACTGCTTGTGAGCTGCTGTACTAATCCAACACATGCTGCTGGCTTGAGTACACATACATTAGTCTTGCTAGAAACGTTTATTTTAAAGAAAGAAAAAAGGAAAAGAACAAAAAATGGATCAAACCTCAGTGATTATATTCCAGCTGCTGGGCCTCCTGTAATACTCTCAGCACATGTGTTCATGTTCTTCCATTTGTATCAGAATTTACTGTGAAGAGGGGACATAACCTGAGTGAATGTGGATGAAACTTCTTTTTTTTCTAATTAGTTACATATGTTTACGTGAGTGCTCAAGCTGGCCTATGCCATGATATGATTAGGTTGACAGGAAATAAATAGGTAGACAGATATCTCTCTTGTTAGTTGCAATGTGATTTCTCTCTTCATAGAGTTGTTTAATACTGTGATATATTAAAAGGAAGATAAATACAAAGTAGGCATGTCTGACCTGTGTCTGGTGCTGTTCTTTATTAGTAATCAGATCACTGACTTAAATTACTTTGAGGCTCTTCACGCTAATGAAAGAAGCAATACAGACACACACTGATGTGAATTGGTCCCAAGGTGTTTCCTGAACTAGAGAACTTGTCCAAAGGAAGAGCAGCAGAAGGTATTCAATCTGTATTCGCAGTTCATCTGTCTTCAGCTGACGACTGAGAGACTTGGGAAGATTTTCCTTGGGTCTGTCTCTAAGGACAAGGAATAAAGATATGTTCTGGTTTTGGCTGGGATAGAGTTAATTTTCCTCCTAGTAGCTGGTACAGTGCTGTTCTTGTAGAGAGAAAATTAACTCTATCCCAGCCAAAATCAGGACAAGAGAGTGGAAGAGAATCTTTTACTCAGCATTTAGCAGCAGTTCCTAGAGTAGTGTGCAGTAAGATATATTCTCCTTTGAACAGATTTCCAATAAATCTGGAAAGGCACAGGGGGTAGAAGAGATCAATGAACCACGCTGAGTTACAGAATGACCTTACAGCCCACAGGAAGAAGATCTCATTGGTGTTTATTTTTAGATGACAACTGTGTTGGACTGACTTTTAGTTTTTGGCAAAGGCACTAAGAACAGAAGTGGTATAAATAACACCTATGGTGACTTTGAATATACCAGAAAGGAATTCAGTTAGACCTCCAGCCTCCTGTTAATATATACATCAAATCCCAGTTAACATCACTGTAAATTTAACCATGTGCAGTGGTTAAAGAATAATCCTCACGCTGAATAAATGACACCACTGGCTATTTTGCATAAAGTTGGAAGAAAATGGTTGCCTCATGAATGAGCTCAGGTCTTAAGGTTCATGCACAAGTTTGGAGAGAGCTGCACAAATAAAACATCGGGTGCAGCAGCAGTTGCCCGGTGACACATGTTTTCACTGAGCCTTTAGAAAGACAATGAAAAGCAGAGGTAGTTTCAGAAGAAATTGTTAAATAATGGAAAGAAATGAAAGAAGAGATAAAGAGTAAACTCTGCAGCCACATTTTAACAGCATTTATTTTGTTATTTATTTAGACAATTCACTTCTGAGGAAAAATTAAGAGTTACAAAATTTGCACTCTTACAGCGTAGCCTGCTTTTAATCTGTGTGAGAGTGCAGTGAAAAGTCCACCTTAATTTTGGGTAAACAAGGAACAGCATCTCAACAGTACACTTACCATGATATCTGTTTTTATGAGTTTGTCATGAATCATATAACATTTTTTTTTTTTTCTGAAACCTCAACTCTAGGAGTTGCTTTTTTATTTGTTATTACTTAGAATCTTAGTTTTCATTAAGTTGCAACAAAGTACCAAGTGCTTGCACTTGCAGATTTCATGTTGGAAATTTAGCTTTACTTTACCTCTTGAATTTAGACAAAAAAGGCAAAGAAAAATAAATCTTAAACTCTTTTTTATTCATCATTATTATAGTTTATAATTTATTTAGATCTATAACATTTTTACTGTTATTTAGATATATCATGAAGTATGCCTATTTATCAGCCAGGAATTATTAATGCTTTCCATTGTAGTACTGCACTTTTCCCTGTTTAGCATATTGCATTACAACAGGCACCGTAAAATCAGAGTGCCTTGGTTATGTGTTGAGTGTTGTGATGGAAATGAAGAAATTAGGAATGGCTGCTTATGCGAATACAGATATCCAAGCACAAACTAAGCACAGACATTAATATTGCACTCCTTAAGGGGAGCGAGGAGGACTCAGACACAGCAGGAACAGCTGCTGTCAACATGGCTGCTAACTGAAATGCTGCTTCTTGGGAAGGGGGAAACGCAGCAGTTTTCTGTATTTTCACTCTGGTATATTTGGATTTAGGGACCAATTTTCCACGATTATCGTATCTGATCCCCAATGCATCTCCAAGCCTTTGCTGATTGAAGTGAGCATCTGTGGGAGCCCTGGGAGCTTTACCTTGCAGACTTTCTATTCACATTTCCCATTTCAGTGACTTATCCTACAGGGGAACAATTAACTTTGTAAAAGAGATAGGGGGAACTTCCTCCCTTCTTTTTGGAAATTCATCTGAGAAACAGAAGAGGAGAGGAATAGTTCTTAAAGTGCTAAATAATTCTTTAAGTTTTTCAGAAAAGGAAATAGGAAATGGTATGGGAAAATCATGTCTTTATCTATATATACATATATTTGTTAAAAACCTGGTAACATATGAGAGTCATTCTGTGAAGATAAAAAATTATAATCTAATTAAAACCAGATGACGGGGGGGGGGGGAAGTCATTCTGAGTCTAGACTTAAGCTTAATGACTCAAATTCATATAAACTCAAAATTAAATATGCTGACATATGAGGTTTTCTCTTTAATTGAAGAGTAAACATTCTGCTTGTACTTGAAAGAAGAGTTCAATCTGTTATATTTTGCATACTTTTTCTGCTTTCTATTAAAAAGCAGAATAAGAAAGAAATAAAATATCTCCTAAAGAAAAAGGGTGTGAAAAAATTGAGCATGTGTTCTTTGTAAAGGACAATATTAAATCTCATAGATTAGAACGTAACATAATTTAATAATAAAGCAAAAACCCCAAAATATTCTGTTTATGGCTCTTGGGACACACTGAATGTGATGAAGATTTAATTTATTCAATAAGATGATCCATACCCTTATGAGAAGCTATCATTCTCTATTAAGTTCTGTAGGATCTTAGGATGTATTTGTGCAAAATTCAATTGATACCCACCCTGCTTTGTTCAATGGAACTTTTCCAAAAGTTCCATTCTGCAAAACAGCAGCTGTTCTAATAGAAAAGAAGTCTTACTAGAAACTGTAGAACTTACTCAAAAGTTTCATGGAGATGAGTAGGAAAGATACATAAGGCTCTTTGTAAGTATTATATAAGATGAGATTCGTTTTGTGCTTTGCTCCTGAAGCCAACAGGCATAGTGCATTTTGTGTACATATAGTTAGTCTGCCTTCTTGCCAAAACATGGTGATGACCCTCAGACTGCCTATTGGGAATGGTTTCCAAAATATGCCACCCTCCAGAACATACCCAGGCATTTATGGTAGCTGGCATGGTAGTTTAGTAGTTTTGTTAGTTCTCGTGGACCAGACATATCATAAACCAGGCTAACAGTTTAGTAATATGAGCGATTACACATTAGTATCATACCCTCTTTTAATTTACTGAAGATAGAATTGTAAAAATTAGATAGCTAATACAAATGAGCTATTGTTAGTGCATAGGAGAAGAACCACAAAGATGTGCAATGATATCTCCCAGCAAGGAAGAAGACTAACTGTTCAGAAGGTATATATGATGATTTTAATACCTTATGTTGACTGCTAGCTTATAGAAATTGCACTGTCTAAGGGGAAACACAACAACAACAAGTCAGCACTATTTAAATGTGGAACAACCAAAACCAACTAATGACTGCAGGAAATTATAGCAACTGAACAATGAGATAATGATAAGCTAAACATGGCAGCAAATCTATACATGTACGTACATATGAATCTATCTATCTACCTACCTATCTATCTTTGTAGCAATCCTATAAGATAACTAATGAAATTATATAAATGGCTGTGAATATTTATGATGAACTCTGCAGCACAGTCATTAACAGCATAACGTTCTGGTTGTAAGACACCCTTCTGCCCAGATCTCTAAGTTGTCCCAACATACAAAGGTCTGCAAGGTCCCCCACTGGCACTTAGAGGTCACACTCACAGCATGGGCAATCTAGGAACATCCTGCCCAATACGTCAAGGTGATTTGGAGAAAATGCTCACCCTTGCAAGAGACTGTTCTCAGCCCCTGGCAGTTGCAATGCTGATTCTTTTCTGCTGACCCCACCCTGATGAATTTCTGAGTTGCCTTTTATCTACTTGTAATGCTGTGACCCACTGGTCACTCACACTCTCAGCTGTCCAAGCTGTCTTTGTGCTGTGTTGCTGAATCCATTCCAGTCCAACTACAAGGGATTGGGGAGCCAATTATTTGAAACTGGCTGAGAGACAGCCCTTCCCTTTTCTTTCATTTACAGCTGTCTTAACCATGACATTATTGCATTATTTTTGCTATGTTCTATCCATTATGCTGGCTCAGCACCTTGTTAGTTCAGCAGTTCTGTCATTGTCTACAGATATTTTAAGGCCCAGCAGTGCCGCTTACTCAGCAACTGTGTTAGCCTCTGTCCTACCCCAAGCAATGTCAGATGCAGTTTTGCAGGAACTGTAACATTAAGTGCTCCCACCCCACACCCATAAGAGAGCTAAGTGATATATTGGGTCCCATCTCTGCTCAGCAGTCCCCTCCCCAGCAAAAGAAAGTTATGCTAAGGTCTATTAACCTGTGTTACTCTCGTGCTTCCAGTTCCTTCCCTCTGTCACAAAATCAGGATCACCTTTGGCATTTTGAATTTCCTCATGCAGCTACCCAGCCTTATTGCTTGATTTTCAGGTCTGTTCACATGTAGTCAAGAAAACAATTCTGGATCGATGTCTTTCTGGGCCACCTGAACTCCTTTTCAGCAAACATGTCCCAGGTGGGACTGCAGGAAAGTGAGCATGGTATAAAACTGTCCTTTCCCTTTTCCTGCTTGGGGCTAGGCTCTGGCATTTCTGAGATGGGTGAAAATCACTGATTTTTTTGGATTGAGAAATCTGCTTAACTCCAAGTGAAGATGTTGGGAAGGCACGTTACTTCCCAGCGACCACAGAGCTACACAGGGCCCCACGCAATGGCCAAATATGTTGCTGTATGGCTGGTGCCCAGGAAATCCTTCGCTATCCTGAAAGATTTGCTTACTGTTTGATCAAAGGCCGGAGTAGGGCAAAGAGCAGATGGTGGCTTCGGTGGCTGCAGAGTGACAGCACCAGGATTAGCCCCAGTGTGAACAAGCAGAGTGACAAGCCAAGAAGAAGAGGATTTGGTTGACAAAAAGCATTTCCACAGGTGATCTGCTGTAAAGATAGCATATGGTTAAGGAGCTTGCAGACTACTGTGTGGATTTAATGTGGTCTGTGCTCCTTGGCACCAAATGTAGAACAAAAGAATTAGATACAAAACCAGTGCTGAAAAAAAGAATATTCTGTGTGTGTTTCCAAAGGAATCAAAAAATAAAATAAAAATAAGAAAAGTAAATAACTGAAGAGAATTCCCAACTCTGGGAAGCTGTGCTCCCCCGCATGATTTAAACTCTGTCCAGGTGCCTGAGAAACTTCAAATATTGAAAATGTCTTCAAACATTAATAAATAAAATATCATATTTATTCTACACTAGAGGAATGATGTGATATCTGATACGGTCAAAATATCCCCCCGTCAATATTTGAATACCAGATGTAATTTTTTTTGTGCACCTTAAGCCCCTTCTCAGGTCTGCATGTGCAGATGGAAGTCATAATTTTGTGTTTTAATTAAATATAGAATGTGTGCCCACTCTTTGCACATTAAATGTTAATGACAAGAGGGTGACATAAGTGTATATTTATTTTTTTAATAAATGCAGTCCATGGATTTGAAGGTTGTGTTGACATCATAGACTATTTTCCTCCCAAGCTTTATTAATGTTTTTCCAACCTGTTTCCTATTTCTCTAAAACGAGGCCACTGCCACTCCCAAGTATACTTTCTGCTGGTGGTTACAATCAAATGAATAGCTGACAGAAGACTGAAGTAAGAAAAGAGAAGAACATTTGCCATGCATAATTTTTGCTGAAGTTAATTAAATTAAAAGGAAAGTCCTAGCTATCCTTATGCTATACACAAGTTTCTACTGAAATGGGGTTTTCGGTTTGGTTTTGTTTCTTTTTTCTTACATATTAAGTGCCTGATGTACAGTCTTTGCTCATTTAAGTCAGTTGGTAGCTCACTGTTGCTTAGCATGATTCTAAACCAGAATTATGAAGCCTTTCTAATGACCTGTAGAGCCTAAATGTTCCTCTAATTTATCCTTTTACCATTGATACAAGGTTTTTTAGGTAAATAAATGAAGCAATTTAAATTCAACATTGTTACAAAAATTTTTATCTAAATGCAAAAACATTTTTAGACATTTTTTTCCTGGGAAAACTATGAATTGAGCAGTATTCAAATGTTTAATGAATTTCTCATAGTGCCTTAAAGTTGTTTTAAAAAATGAAAAAAATTCCAAAAACAAACAACCCATACTCTTCGAATGAGCTGTAGTGGTAAAAAGGTTCAGGAGTTTTGAAGAGGGTAACAAACAGAAAACAAAACAAATTTGAGGCACATCTCTGGTTGTCTGGTGGGTTTGTTTTGGCTTTATGAATCCAGAGTCTTAAAACATAACTGTATTTTGAAGAAGAAAACATCAGAGGAAAGTAAGAGGTCAAAGGGAAGGATGGTAGAGGAAAGAAGAATGAGCAGGTAGAGGAAGATTGGGGGTCAGTGGAGGAGAGAGGGGAGTAGAGGAGGGATCAGAAGTTTAAACAACCTTTTTCTGAGCAACAGATCCAAATGGAGGCTGCAGACAGAATTGCAGAAAAGTAGAAACGTGAAAATAAGCAGTCTCGTTATTAGTATTAACAGGAAACACAGTCCAGAAAATCTACTGGAAACAATTACTATTATTGATAACAATAACAAATATTCCATACATGGCTATCTTCTCACAAGGATGCCATTTGGTGTAAGAGACAGCTTTATACTGTGGATATATACACTTTGGGAGTTTTAAACATCTAATTTAGTCTGCACAGAGTTGTGAGCTAGTCAGTAGTTGCTAGCAACAGTTATGACAAAATTCATCTGTGGGCTGACTTCCTTGCCTTTCCCAGCATTGTGCCAGAGTTAATACTTGGTCCCTGGTGCACACTGACCTAGATAAAGTTTGAAAAGACCTCCTTGAAATGAAGGAATCACTTTTTATTTTTCAGAGTGAATTATCATGCCCCTTGTACAATTTTGTTTTTATTATTGTTGTTTTTTTTTTAATTTAAATGCATTACACATTCAATCTAAACTTTTCTCACCTCTGTTCCTTGTTCCTTATGCTGTGTCTCAACAAACATTTACTTCTGTTTTCAAAAAGCAAAAGATATATAACAATCTATGCCAGACTACACTCTTTTATTGCTGTCTTTCTATCTTCTTCCTCTTGCCACAGAATATCAACAGCTGAAAAGTTATTATTTAATGAAACAGCACATTGCTCTGGTTACAGCCTAATTAATTACAAACAACTACAAATAAAACGCATTAAGGCTGCCAAAAATTGCAACCTTCATTAAGGCACTAGGGACAAAAGTATTAAGAACTATGTGGCTTACCTTATTGGATTTATACATTTTAAAAGTTCAAACACTGATGTTTAGTATTCTGCTGAGAATCTTAATAACCTCAGAGAAAGATATTGGGTGCTACTATTTCTGTTCTTTAAAATAAAAATTATAATGATTTTCAGAAAAGTCATATTTTTCCAATAGATTACTTTAGTTTTAAGAAAGCTGAGAATATTCCTCCCCTACATTCTACCTGTGCAGCTGAAGCACAAAATTTAAATTATTCTCTCTGACTTAACGTGTCAGCGTCAGGTAATATACTTCCCAAGACACTGACTGAGGCTCAGCAAAGTGCTGCAGCAGACGTCTCTGCTACTCCTGCACAGTCACTTCCAAAACTTCCAAAGAGCCAATGGGAAGAAAAAAGAAGAGAACTACTGAAATACAAAATGCTTAACGTTTGAAGTGTGCTCCAGGTTTTGACTCTGTTGATGTCTCAGTATCTTCAAGTCCAAGTACAAAGTATCTATGAACAAGTGTGACAAGTTGCAGCTAACCGGAAAAAGGTTCATTACTCATAGCTTAGTTTAGTGCTTTACAGCTTTCTGAGCCCAAATCTGTTGTGTTGTAAAGAGAGAGGTCATATGAAAAAACCTTTTAAAGTTGTACTAGATCACATAAGCCCAGAGACATGCACAGCAGAGAACGCTTTGAGTTGTCCCTTTGTGCTTAGGCTGGATCTGTAAGAACTAAAGTATGTGCTGACTTGTTAGCATTGGACCTAACCACCACTGAATTTGGAATATCTCTGATCAGTACTACTTCATACTATTCTTTCTAAGGAAAATGCAGAATGCATTGTAGCTATTGAGGTTTTTTTTTTCTTTCTCCTAATCTTTAATTGAAATCTTTTTTATTATCAGTATTCATTATACAGAAGCTGCTTTAGGAAAGATTCACACCCCCCCCCAGAAATAGCTATTAATAAAGTAGTTAGTGTGCATTTGTAGACGATAAAACAAAATGAAGCATAGATTCCTGGTAGGGAATTCTGCAGGGAGAGCCTTATTGCATAAATGTGAATGAATAGGATGAAAGATCTTAATTTCTAAAGAGCAAGAATAATTTCCAGATTTTCATAAGTAAAGAAAAGTCACCATTTGAACACTAAATCATGAAATAAAAATGCAAAGCTGAAAATTAATTCAAGGGAAACCATCCTTCATAAAAAAGCGCTGCCTGTCAACATTTGTAAAATTGGAAGACACCATCACAAAGAAATAGGCAGTCTTCCATATACAAATCCTATAGGATTTAACCTGCTAAAAATAAATAAAAACAGACTACCAAATCAGTCAGTCAACAGATGAACAGGGTACAAACGGTTTGCTTTGTCACCCAGCGCTAAATGTAGACAGATTTGTGCCTTACTGAACAAAAACCACATTGCAGGCGTGGCTCAAAATATTTGGTTTTTTTTGTTTGCCAGGCTAAGACGCAAGAAGAGGGGAAACCACATCTCTGTTGTTTTAAAGGTTATTACTTCAAAATGCATCAGAAGCTGATTAAGTAGAGGTGAGTGAACTTTTCAAAGTGCAGGCTTCAAGTGAAACTTATTGGGTAAAGTTCTGTGAGGTAAAACACTTTCTTTTCACCAAGTATAATGTGTGGCAGTGAAATTCATTGCAGATAGGAGGTATTAACTTAGAACAGCTCACCCAATTCAAAAGCCATGACAGTAAATGGGATAGTAAAGACTAACACCTGAGGTTGGTGTAGGTCTTACCACTCATTTCGACAGGAGTTAGACTGGTTAGATTGGCTAAGTCCATTCAGTATGCCCTGTGTTACAATAATCGCTGCCACACGGAGAAAAAAAAAAAATGTTTTGCAGATTTCCAGAGTGTAGACTAATACAATTTTGCAGTTATGCCACAGGCATACAGGGCCAGTAGAGAACACAGAGTCAAAACATTATATTAAGTGCTGCCTGGGATGGAGCAAGTGAAATAGTCCCCATGTCCCCTGAACCAGCAAGCACTCAGATCTAGTCAGCTCAGCCTGCATCTCCTGTGATTAATACATATAGTTGAAATTACCAAGAATGATTCTTGGAGACTTGAGCACTATTATTTAAAAGTATTGTAATGTAATTAGAAAAAGTGGAAATACTCATATAACTTTATGTCACAACTTCCGTGATGTCTATCTATGAGCTTTGCTTTAATACATACCGTTATCTCTTCTGCTTTCTTTGTGTGCATGTTGATAGCATCAATATGTTTTTCTTTTCCTTTAAATGCCTTTTGGCAATGTTCAAAGGCATCAAGTAGAATAAAATAGTTCAAAGGTCTATGCCTGTGTGCTCTGAAAGAAGGAAATAAACTGAATGCTGGTTTAAAGATTCACTTTAAAGAAAAAATGAAAGCTTGATCTGTTAGATATTTAATTTGGACTTCTTTACTGTGTGATTGATGCTAACCCAAAATCTTCCATCTCCATATATTTGTTGCTGTAACTCCTAAGAAAATGAAACTTCTTCAAGTCCTATAAGAATCAAAATGTTTTGATTTTTTTTTTTTAATTTTTTCATTGAAATATATAGTAACATGTTAGAAAGATCTGTGATTTTATTGTGCTATCCTTTGGAAAGTCACTAGCCCGAGATTTTTTTTTTTAATTTATTGTGTCTGCCTAATCAGATATTAAGAATACAAAGGACTTAAGATCTTTTTACAAAATACAGGATTATGCTGTCAACATGTCTTCTATTGGTAAAACAGATTCTAGTAGCCCCAATTCTATATGTGGACAGGTACAGATGAGTGACAAGGTCAGTCACTTTTGCTTATATAGTCATAGTGCTCATAATAGTACCTAGTCTTGATTTAGTACAGATTTATAAAGCACTTTACAAAGAAAGTCAGGATCACTGAGAGGCACAACAGCAGAGAGAGAAAGCGACTTGCTTGAGGACGTTCATCACTGTCACCAGTGGAGAAGGGGTTCAAGACTCCAGTTTGGTGCTTAAACTTAGGTGAGTCTCTTGGATTTACTCAGTGTTACCCCAGATATATACTCACATTTGTTCCCTATTTTACATATATTTATTTGATCTGTGCTCATAACCCTTTTCATTTGTTTTCTAAGAGTACTGAACATTGAACAAACTTGCTGACTGGAGCAGCTGCCAAAGCAGCAGATTTTGCAGTCACTGCAGCACATTGAAAGTGATAATTGTGAAAACTGGGAACTGTAAAGTAAAAGAGGGATTAAACCAGACAGGGGATAGATGAAGTCACATGCTCTTTCTAGCCAATCAAACAGCCACTATTCAAAATTGCACATATTGATTATTTGAAGCAGTATCCATGCAGCTCATGATCAGGTTTTCGTCTTGAATATACCCTTATATAGCATTTATTCAACAATTTCAACCAATGAACAAATATGTGAAAATTGCAATGCTTGCATGTAATTCGCAAACAATAAAAGAAGCGAAAATAGTGAGTAAACCATTCACAGTAATGGAGCATCACACTGTTATATGTAAAAACACTGATATAAAACTGCACTGTCTTTTCTCACTTTTTGCCTTTTTCCTCCTCCTTTCAGTGCAGGTAAAAATCCATAAGTCATAGAATCCATATTCGTGCCTGAAATTTGAAGAAATAAAAGGCACAACAGAAGGAAATGAACAAGCTGTGTTTGTAATGATGCTGTGCATGTGGAACAACAGTTATTAGTCTTTCTGTGAAGGAAGTTTATTCACAGAGAAAGTGGTTAATGTTTGATTTATTGAGATAGTTACATTTTTCATTTATAAAGAATAGTAAATCATTTTGGGGATTAACTTTATGTCTCTTGGTGCTATGTATTAAAGGGTCCTTTAAGGCTAATCCTAAAAGGATTGTGCAAAAACACATCAGAAAACAAAGCACACCTCATGTTATATGACTTTTCCAACACTACCAAAATTTACAGACGTGTAGGCAGCAAATCTGGTTTTTGAAGTGTTTACAGATAATCAAAAGTTATCCACTGCCTGCATAGATACAGTTGACAGAAAAGTTATAGTTGGATATCAGCTTTGATATGCTTTAGTATTGAGAAAATATTACTTTTCAAGAAAATTTTAAGAAACACATATAAAAACACTCTGGAGACAAGAAGTAAAACCAAAACGATTGTGGATCTTGAAATGAAATTTAAAATAGTAGGTACTATTTAAAATACATCCACATAAAATTTAGGAACACACTACTTTAGAATAATAATACGTGGTATTAATATATGAAGCTAAAATATTTTGAATTTCTAAGCATAATAGCCAGGTTGGATATATGTTGGATTTATCAAACATAACTTTTCTTTTCTGAAGAAAAATTAACTGCTACAATTCTTTTTTTGATAGCAGGGAAAAAAAAATGGAAGAGAGAAAATAATTCAATTACTTTGGGGTAAATTTGTAGGCAAGCTACAAATTTTTTTTGCTGGTCAAGCTACTGTAATAGCTCATGGAAATTTTTGGTGCCTTTCACAAGCTCCCTAACCAGCCTATATAGAAACATACAAATTAAAGCTGGCAACAACACCAAGAGGTCATCCGATACTGTCCAAATCAGAATTAACTACAACCACATCATTCCTGACAACCGTTTGTCTAACCATCTTCCTAACAGCTTTCGTTGATGGAGAGCTAGACATACCATTCATCATTTTTCCCTTAATACTGACCCTGTATTTTCTGTGTTCCAACTCAAACCCTTTTCTCATCTTAGCCACACTGGACTTGGTGAGCAGTGTACTCCTTTTCCGCATCTTCATTGGATGTATTTGAAGACTGTTAGCAAGTTTCCTTTACCTTCTCTCAATTAAGACACTCCATATTTTCTGTGCATTTATTTATTTATCTCTTTATTTATTTTTCTCTTAGGTAAAATTTTCTGTCCTTCTTATCAGCCATAAATAGCTGCACATTTTCATCCCAGGTATGACTTCCCAGTACTAAGCAGAAAAAGAAAACGATTGCATGCGCCTTCGAGATGCAACTGATATATCTCCACCCAGCCTGAAGGCCCGGGTTTTTGCTTTTTTTTGCAGTGCTTTGACATAGTTGACTCATGCTTGGTTGTGATCTCTATCTGATATCTTTTACCCCAGCTTTCCCAAATTGTTAAGTGGATAAATCAAGGTTGGAGAGGTTTCCTGAGTGTTAATGTTTGGGCTTGAGCTATGACTTTCTATCTCTACCAGAAAATGCTTATCACATTTTTAACTACATTTTCCAACACTTAAGAGGACGTTAAAAACATGCCAAATGTCATAAGGCAGTTGACACTCATTCTGAATGTCTTCCAACACACAACACAATACTACACTTTTACTGTTTAGTGCTCTGTTTGTTGTACATTTATGTTGTAATTTTTTACAGTGTGCTCTGGAGGAGAAGAATTCTCTATTGTATCTGAATGTACTCAATATATTGCCTAGCACAGAGGACACAATAATTTGGGAGAGTGATGGGTCCTGTAGGTACTATCAAAATACAGGTACTAAAAGGAACAAATTAATATATTTGAGCCATCTACTTATTTAAAGAGAAAAGGATAACCTTTATGGAACTATTTAAAAAGTGCTAAATTTTATAATATGTGATTAAATAGAGAATACTGTATGAATTGATGAGGAGTATAGGCCTATTACCAAAATGGGTTAAAAAACAGTCTTCATATTACCTTAAAACCTCTCTGAACTGAGGCCATACCTTTTCTTTCAAAGATATTTAGCATATAAGTTTTTACCATTTCAAAGCTAAGTCTGCAGCTTTAGCCTTCAGTTATTCTTTGCTGCTTTTCTACCAGCTAGAAAGGGGTGCAACCACATCTGGTAGCCAATTGCCTGTAGTGTCCTAAATGAGAGAGGTGTCATGGCTCCTAAATCCTAAGATCATCTTTGAAATCAAGTCTTCAATGACTTTAAGTATTTGGCACTGCTGCTTTCTCCCCAGCTGAAAAAAATTCCAATTTACTTTCCCCTTTAGATCTGCACAGGGAATGAGTCTACATCAAATTGTTATGATCAGGGAAGATATTGCTTGCAGCAGTCTCTCACAGGTTTGAAAATGACTCACGGGGATTGAAAAGCTATATGCATGTCAGCAGTGAAGGAAAAGGGGAGGAAACAAAAAAGGAGAAGAAATGAGCGATCTAGAGCTTTGAATGGAAGTAAATTTGCAAACAAAGACAAATGGAAAATACATATAAATAGAGAGAGCGCTTATTTCTGAGGTGGAGATAAAAAGCATTTGAAGTGTGACTATATATAATACAAATGCATCTTTAGAAATCTCTGTTCAAAATTATATCCTTTCTTACAGGATAGCTAATTTGTACTTTGGTTTTTTTTTTGTTTGCTTTTTTTTTAATGAAGATTGGAAAATATTACTGAGAGTTTTCATGGAGTAAGAAATCTCATTATTTTAACTGAATTTGGACACTTCTCATACCAGTCTTCAGAAATTCAATTGCGGTCCATAGCAGTTTTCTAAGAAATATCAATGAAATTCCCTCCTCAGAAAAAAGTAATTCAGAAATATGAATGATTAGAAAAGTTAGCAAGTATATTTATTATAAAAAAACCAACCTCCTCATGAAACCTTATATAAACCTTTTCTAAAGGAAATCTCATTTTTCCCAGATTATACGCACATCATTTTCGCATTATTTTTCAACTTGCAAACGGTAAAGAATGTATTCTTATTTTGACACCTGCAAAGTTGTACATATGTTGTGTCAAGATTAATTTATACTCTTAAAAATCTTCCTTTCTTCACAGGAAACCTATCAGACTCCTTCTTGCTACCTTTTCCAAACAAAGTCACAGTGACTACCATGAGTGACTGTTAGTTCAGGGATGAGATAAGTTTCAGTTTATTATCAAATATAATATATTTTTGCATGATTTATGTATATATATAACATTAAAAAGCTTTATGCAGTATTTTGCTTATTTTGATATAACATTTTTTGAATGGCATGTGGTACTGCACTGTACTGCTCAGATACTGTACTACTACCATGCAGCTAATATTCCTTGTTTACTAATTCACCCCTGTCACCTGCATCACTACCCTATTGGAGTTTAAAAAATTATAGTCGTATGATAAGCCAGCACTCAGGCTCCATACCAACAGAATTTCCTTATACGATACTCCTGTACAAGATCAGGTAAATCTTCATTGTGGACAAGTATTCATAGGGTTTCTGTGGGATAAAAGCCGTTCTTGTGTAACAAGGCTGGTACAAAGCCAGATGCCTAAGATACCCAGGAGTCACTGCTACAGCCTGCAAACAGGCTTATACTCACCAGTGTTGTACAACAAAAGACATGATTCTCTGGGTAAATGCACATTTCTCTCCACCTTCTGAAACAGTTTGTTGATAGAGCCAATATGATCTGTCAGAGGAAGTCAGGACAGGCTTCAAGGCTTGCCCAGAATCGTGATACTCTCTTTGCAGCTGTTGCAGTGACCTAGGCTTGTCAGACAGGAATTCTCCTAAGACCATGGCTTTAAGTGTCATGCTGTTTCTCCCAAGAGCAGCTATAGCTCCCGTGTGCCTTGGGTCTCCTAGCCTTTTCTTGAAATGAAGGTCTTCTGAGAAAAGGCTTGTGCACATCATTTTACTTGCACCCACTACTTCCAGAGGTAACCCAGGAACAGTTGTCAGGTTCACACAGACCTACCTTGAGTAGCAGACTGGATAGAAGGATGGAACTGTTATGAAAAATATAGCATAATTCATAATAATAGATTATATCCAACAACAAATTCTTTCACAGATGCATGAGTGTCCCTGTTGGATATCACTGTTTGCACACACTATGGCTGCCAGCTAACTTCCTCAGTACAGGGGGAAGCTGTTAGCAGTGCTGGCGATCAGCTCATGCCCACAGGGTTATCCCAGTCTTGGGCACTTCTTTCTCCAGCTTGGTCTTTGGTATGGTCTCTGAGCTGTGATGCTCTTCAGAGTAATTGTGCCAGAGGCACTTTCTCAGTTCTAGGGGGCAAATTCCTCTGTCTCTCCCCCGCTCTTTCTCTCTTTCTCTCATTATCCCCAATCATGTCTGTACTGCTTTTTCAATGTATTTGTACATTGTGAGCCTTTCTTCTTGTCTTAAAAAATAGACATTTATGTTTAGCACTAATTCATGTACCTTAATATTTTACACTTCTGCCACATTCATATTTTCCTCCCAACTTACATGTGTTTAAAGTGTTTCTATTGCTACACAGGTTTCACCCTCAGTACTGATGCATTCAGCAAGGTTGGCAGCATTTAGCAAGGTTTTAGCTTCTGATAGTGCCTACAAAAGATACCTGGGATCAGAGTGTAGCAGTGCGGGCAGCTTAAGGCTTTGCTCTGTCTCCTTCCCACTGCTCCCACCTCCTGTTCAAGGGCTCTGATTATCATAACATGGTACCACTTACCTTCCTTAAAAGGCCATTCATTGTTGCAGAGCCGTGCTGGAAGAACTACATGCTGCACCTTTTAAAAAGCCGTATGGGAAATGTTGCTGGCAGTCATGTTTCCACCAGTGTCCCGAAGATACGTCTGCTCCTCTGGCTTGGCATAATATTTCCAGGGCTGTTGGCACATCAGCTTCTGTCACTCCAGTATGCTGCTGACACAGAGAGCCATAACTTTAAATAAACAGTATAAAATTCTTTGTGTTACAGTACATGAGTAAACTGAATTTTATATGTTACAATTTATAAGTGACTTTCCAAAAATTTGTTTCCCTTTACTTTCTTTGCTACATAGATCATTCCACTGAGTGATCTATCTTTTCATTTAATCTTTACTTTTCTTTTTTCCCCACCATACTTGTTCTTAAAATTAAAGATGATTTTGAACAATTCATGAGCGCACTAGGAGTTTTTCTGACATTATTCCCATTCTTTCTGTTCTACAGACAACTAGCTTTTCACAGATCTTTACAGAGTGTCTTTGTAATTCTGATTTTTCCTCTTAGGGTATTAAGTACTAAGTAATTATTCTTTAAAAGTATACAGGCAGGCCAGTTTTCAAAGACTGAAGTGCAGAATACTAAAGAGGCATTGTCTATATATTTCAACCACCATATCTCAAATACAAAAAGTAAGTCAGTTTCCTTAATCAAGTTTTCTCTTCTGTTACAAAATACATATTATAAAATATTATTTTATACTGGATAAATCAACACCATAAATGTTTTTAGTAATTTGTGTTCTTTATTATTTATTTGCATATTTTAAGCTTTTTAGTCTTCAAAACTTTAAAGATAATATTAAAGACAAATAAATTTCTTATCAAAGATCATTAAAATAGCTGATATACACAAACTAAGAAATATAATTAATTAATTAGTTAATTCGATAATTTTACAGAGTTACTTGCAATAGAAGTTGTAAAGATTGGATTTCCTAAGTGGAAAGTAAACCCAAAAATTTTATTTCAAGCCAACACAAATTGGATTAGATCAGAAAAAAACCTCAGGAATTCCAGGTAGCATTTCCATTTCTAAGGCATAAGATGTCTGACTAAATAAAGCATCTATTATCAAAGGAAACTACTATTTTTAAGAAAGAAAAATCATATAAACTTTTCACATTTAAAGTTCTTTTGAACGAAACTGTTAATATAGTTAATATACACTATTGCAAATTATCAGGAAATTTACATATTTAGAATGTTTAATTATATTTTTAGTTTTTATAATTACTGTAATATAGTATAGCACTGACAATTTTATTACAGATTTTGTTTAATTCTACTGATTAGTTAATTCTAAGTAAAATAAAATCTAAAGGAAATGGGATTTTTAAAATAATAGCTGTATGCAGGATTTCAAACTGTTAAGATGAATAGAATTATTTTGCATTTTATTTGTCCATTTATTTACCCAGCTTGAAAAAGAAAAATGGAAACTATTATAGTCATATAAGAAAAAAAAGTTTTCAAGTGTTTGATTTTTATGCTTAACCTAAGATACGAATTTTATATAAATTCTACATTTTCTGTGAAATTTATCGAATGCAATTCAGCAACTTAAACTCATTTAGGCAGTATTTTAACCCTATTACGTAATTTGATACCACATTGATTCAAAAATGCAGGTTTCTTCATCATATCATGATACATCATTTACACCAGGTTATTTAAAATGTATTTCACTTTTTGAAAGGGGAGAAATAAAGACTCTATTTGTACCTAAAGTGTTTATGTAAGTTTCCTTTTTCAGCACATATTGTTGTAAAGGAAATAGTTGTCCTTTTCATACAATTTCTACATAGTGACATATTTCTTGTTGAAAGCACAAGCATGAAAATTAATTTTCTACCATGTGCTAGCTTGGTTATATACCTAAAGGACTTTTCCTTGTCTTTACAAGTGTTTTGTATTTAGGGTACACCATTTTTCTTAGAAGTGTTATAAGATCTTCCGGTTACTATTAAAATTATTTACAGATACATAATTTGTAGGGTCAGAGGAGACCATTAGGCTTCTATAGCGACATTCTGTGTCAGTATACTGTATTTAGATTTACTCAGTTATCTCTGCTATGAAGCCAATAATTAAAATGTATCTACTTTGAAGGCATTCCCACCTGGAAAGTACAAGTAGACGCTTTTGATCCCATAGTTATAGTATTAAATATATGGATGAACATAGAGAAGAAGAGGAGAGGACCGAGAAGGGAAAACTTGGAATGCTGAAAGTAAGTTTCAAAAGGTAATTTCCAAATCTGAGTTTACCACATCTCTGGACCGTCTATAGTACAACCCTTGTTAGTTCTCTAAAGTGTGAAACAATCTACAAGCAGGTGCTGGCCTCAGAAAGCCCCTTTATACCAGATTCCTGAAACTAGCAAATTATGCAGTTTCCCCCTTTGACAGACCCTATAAGGACATCATACCTGAGTGGGACACTATTGCCTTCCAAGAGCTGAGGGACAAGCAGTGCTGTGCCTCAGTACTGTGCTACCACTTGTGCTATTCCCCCTCTGCTTCTCAACAGTGCTTTAATCTGAAATTATTTAAACTAATAAGCACTGTTTGTTGGCAATTTTCTCACTGTTACAACCACCAAAGAGCTTTTTAGTTTTCAGTATTCTGATGGTACTAAAACCTAGGAAAATGCACTGGTCTATCCAGCAAAGAAGAAACAAAGAATTCAATGATAGATATGTGGAAAATCAGCAATGGCATAGCATGGCAACACCTCAAATTCCACTTTGTCTGATGACACCATGTCAGCCATTTAATTTTTACACAGCACAAGCAAATTAAGACAAGCATGGACCACCTTTTCATAGGAGCAATACTCCCTTATACATTGTTTTGTTTGATTTCACATCTAATGCATGTCACATGAAAGATCCACCTTAGTGAATCCCAGAATATTTTTTCTGCTTCTTCACTTCATGTAGGAGTGCTTATTCCTTTATGTTTTGTGTATGTTATTCATCAAAGTCCTCTGTTATTTAAAGCTCCATTTGAGAGAGCATAGTAAGACTAATAATAAATTCTTCAAAGTGAAAGTTTGGACCAGTTTTGCAAATAGCTATTTATAGAAGCTGTTTCATTTCTAGCCACTAGTTCATTCAGGAATTCAATTTTCAGGTTACTTACGTTTTGTTTAATTAAATATGTGACAATATTCTCTACTTAACCTGATTTGCTTTTCAAAACCCTACATATTAATGATGCTTTCATCTCTTATCTTTTCTAAAATCAATAATTAGGTATAAACACCTGGAAGAGATGGATTCCCTGCATTTATTTTTATATATTTATTATTTAAAATAAGAAATTTATTAAAATAAAATTTTAAATTATTTTAAATAAGTTATTTAAAATAAGAAAAATAACATGAACTATAGTTTAAAATCTTTCTTTGAAGGTCTATATTTACCTGAGGTACTAAAGTCTATTATGCACAGGCTCTGAGTGTGCTTAGACACACAATTTTTGCAAATGAAAAGTGTTGTGTGAATTGTGTGATTCCTGCAAGATTAACTTAAACAGAAGATTTAAATTCAGGTAAGATAATATCATTACATTAATCACAGAATTAAACAGCTGAGATTAGATGGCCATATAAACCCTCAACATGAGGGCTGCATCTGGGATGAAAGGAAAGTTTGGTGGCTTCCTCTCAAGTTCATAGCAATACTTTTATTTATGAGCATTGCAGGTGGCACAGAGCAGCTCCTTAAGAATAACTTGATTTATAGATATGGAAAAGTATCAAGCTTGCATCCACCACTTATTCACCTGCCTGATTTTACACTCGTCATGCTGAAGCACCCAGCTCTTCATCACCTTTGCCCAGGAACAGCTTGCAACTGCTGCCCTAAAGACTATTTATTGCAGTGACCATCCTCTCATCATGACAACTCTCTAGCTTTTCAACATCACATCGTTTCTTATCAGTGTTTAGAGGAGGTGACTTTCCTTTTTCATGCTAATCTTTAAAAAATAAAATTTGTCTTTCAGTGCAAGTGCTTGAGACTTGACAGGGTGTAGCAGATGCTACGGACTTCATGTGCTATCCGCTGTATGAGACTTATTTGTGTGGACGCCTGGAAAGCATAGCTTAGTCTATGTTCAGTTTAATGCAGTCTTACAGGATTAACAAAGTGAAACTCTGGAGTATTGTTGAGACCAACTGTTTCTGAACTGACTTTGACCGCTTTGCAACTGATTTTCCAATCCCTGATTCACCAAGCTAATCTTGCAAAATCCTTAGCGTTCTGTTGAAAAACAATGAAAATACATACGCTTTTTGGGGCTTTTCCGCCCCCCCCCTTTCAAAAGTAACAATTAACTCACAATAAGAACCTTGACTCTACATTATCCACTTTAAAATACAAAGCCATTACCAGGCCAAAGCAGCAGCTCAAAGTAAGTAGAAGCACCTGAAATAATTTATTTCGCTGTGTTTCTGATGCTCTTACACAAAACCTTTAACATTGGAACAGAGTGTGTCATTTCAGCCAATTGAGGATTTTGCTATGATTAAGCTGTAAACCCTTGAAAGTAAGGATTTGTCATGGAAATGCTGACACAGCCTTAACTGAAGCAGGGTGAATGGTATGGCAGGGCTCTCTGTACCAAAGCAGCACAGGCTCAATTGGCACCAATCTCTGTATACACAGCCATGACAAAAGGGAAGCCGGGAGCCTGAATATTCTCCCAAAGCACTTAAAAGGCCAGCATGAATTGTGAGGGTCTTGAATGTTTTTTGTTTGTGTGCAGCTAGCAGAGTGTGCTGTGCTATTCATTCTAGGTTAAGCTTTCAGTGCTGTCTAATAAGTGGCCCTTGTACAAAAACGTGGTCTGTGCTTTTCCAGATATTTGTATGTCAGGCAGCTACACAGCAGCAACTTCTGTAATCCCTTCTCCTGCAGTTAGAGCTACTAGAAAGGCTTAATAATATCCCAGAGGCAAAGATGAAACGGTATCTCCACAGCTACTGTTTGCTGTAGAGAGCTTTTGAAGTCGAGCTTAAGATGTCTTTATTTCCCTACCAGGAAGAATTTTTTTGCCCTTCTTTCTCCGGTGTTGTCATGATGATGGCGTTCTGCTTGAAAAATATTCCAAGAGGCTGCAGTGTTCCCATAAAGCATTAGGGAATGAGAACGGCTTTTCATCAGGGGCTCCTGGAATCTGTAAGTACAGTTTGTCACTACAGAAACCCACATCCACCTTACCAGCAATCTCAATTTAAAACCCCACACTTTCTTCCTTATCAGGGTTATAGCAGCCTCAGACTTCACTGGCAGCTTATTGCTGCCTGGCTCTTGGCTTTTAACTTCCGTTTCTAATTAAATCAAAACTGAGTTCATCACACAGCTCCTATTTATAGCTCATTTTTCTTTGGTGCAAGACAGTGAAAACTGATAAAGCTGCTACATCTGAGTATAACCTCATCAAATTATGGTCCAGCTTGATAAATGGAAGGGGATAGCATCACATTCTCACAAATACTTATTGATTATAATTATCATAATTATAGTTAGCACTTAGGATCCTAAGCATTTCCCATGCACTATTGTGTCAGGTGCTACATACTCATGGGAAAAAAAAATGCCTAATTAACAACTTATGATTTAAACATAAGACAAAAGAGAACAGAATCAAACAGAGGGGGCTTACAACAAAACAATGGGACAACACTGACCGCTACAACTCTTATGAGGCCTCTGTTAAGTCTCTTGTTGTTATACAATCAAGTAAAAATTCTTAGAAAGGTAAAAAATTGTAGTGATGTAGTTTAGCAGATGTTTCCTGAGGATCCCTTCCCAAATGGGATTAAGAAACAAGAATCAAGTGTCATTATGTTTGCTTTGAAAATGTAACAGCGGAGGCTGGGCACAGCATTGTGGATTCAAGGTAAATTTCAATTTCTCAACAGCAAATAACAGAAGAAAGGTAGAGCCAGAACATTCTTAAAAGCAAGGCGAACCAGACTGTTACAGAGTATGCTGCAGAAAGAAAGGGGGTTGTGGAAAACTATAAAAAAAGGGAGTAAGAAAATAGGTGTGCAGCATCATTCTGAATATTTGTGAACAAGGAAATCCAATTGCTATAAGAAAGTGTATTAAAATTATCATAGAATCAGAATAGTTTGGGTTGGAAGGGACCTTTACAGGCCGTCTAGTCCAACCACCCTGCAATCAGCAATGACAGCTTCAACTAGATCAGGTTTTTCAGAGCCCCGTCCAACCTGACCAAGAATGTTTCCAGGGATGGGGCTTCTACCACCTCTCTGGGCAACCTGTTCCAGTGTTTCACTACCCTCATAATGAAAAATTTCTTCCTTCTATCTAGTCTGAATCTACTGTCTTTCAGTTTAAAACCATCACCCCTTATCCTATCGCAACAGGCCCTACTAAAATTCTGTCCCACATCTTTCTTATAAGCCCACTTTAAATACTGAAAGGCTGTAATAACGTCACCCTGGAGCCTTCTCTTCTCCAGGCTGAACAACCCCAACTTTTTTGCATTTATTCGTGGAAAAACTAGTCCAGCCGTCAGATCATTTTGGTGGACCTCCTCTGGACATGCTCCAACAGTTCCATGTTGTTGTTGTGCTGAGGCCTCCGGAGCTGGATGCAGGACTCCAGGTGGGGCCTCATGAGAGCAGAGTAGAAGGGCAGAATCACCTCCCTAGAATCACCTCCCTTGATCTGCTGGCCATGCTTCTTTTAATGCAGCCTAGGATATGGTTGGCCTTCTGGGCTGTGAGCGCACATTGACAATTTCTAGACTGAAAACAGTGAACTTCAGGAGCATTGGTTACTTGGAAAAGTTTAAACAGGAAAAAAAAGCCTTTTCACATACAAAAACATTCCTAAGACTGAGATGGCAAGAACATAAGGACCACAAGATATCCATGCTGAAGCTGCCTTTTAGATTCCAAGGAAAATGATGATATCATCAATAGTAGAACAGGAAGGTCTGAACAAGTTCTGTTTTAATGAGGCTGAACTATGTCACTAAGAGAGTAATCATGCCAAGAAGAGGCAACTGTAAACTAAAAAAAAGGTAAGATCACCAGAGGATCAGGAAAGAGTGCTGTCTAAAGGAGTCTCAGGTAGTAGAATAAAATATGGGATGATGCAGAACTTTTTGCCATTTTCTCTGATAGTTCAACACCACCACACTCACACCAGACTATGTATTCCATAATTTATGGAAGGGTGAGATTCAGCCACAGAAAAAGTTCAAAATATAGCAGAAAATGTAGACAATTATATTTGCAGGAGCTGACCTGAATTCTTTAGAATAACTTAATATATATTTTTAAGTACCAAAATGTGGGAAAATGTACCTAGGTAACTTTAGGTTTGCCAAATGCAAGTATTCACCAGCATAGCTCAACTCTAATGGAAAAAAACAAGCTAAAAGTCCATACCAGCAAAGTTTATATATATTTATAAAGTTCTCAATCACTATTCAGAGCAAATGGAAAGGCAGCTGGTAATATGAATACTTCCCGGAACACACACAGATATTTATTAATTTACCCCTGAGTTGATCTGTTATTATATGAGTTGAGTCATAAGCCAAAAACAGACAATACAGTCCATATGCCTCATGAAATAAAATCAATATAAACGTTATTGTTATTATCTTGATACTTGTGCTGGTTTTGGCTGGAATAGAGTTAATTTTCTTCATAGTAGCTAGTATGAGGTGATGTTTTGGATTTGTGATGGAAACAGTGTTGATAACACAGGGATGTTTTCATTCTTGCTGAGCAGTGCTTACACAGAGTCAAGGCCTTTTCTGCTTCTCACCCCACCCCACCAGCGAGCAGGCTGGGGGTGCACAAGAAGCTGGGAGGGGACACGGCTGGGAGAGCTGACCCCAACTGTCCAAAGGGATATTCCATGCCTTATGATGCCATGCTCAGCAGAGGACCTTCCTGGCCCTCAAATCTGAAACCCTAGCAGGAGGTTAACTAAACTACAAAAAAAGGAAATTCCTTCAGCTTATGTCATCAAGGAGAGCTAAGCTCCACATGTTAAGAGAGTCCATGCCAAAACATGGGCATGGGACTTTGATGCAATTCACTGTGAATTCTCATCACACTCCAGAAGATCTCTAGGCTTACATGCTGGATTTCTAGTATATATATGAGAAACAAGGCAAAACCAGCATGTAGAGCACTCACTTTACATGCATAAAGTTTCCTGATTATAGTATTTCCCTATAAACTTAAATGGTCTTCATGACGCTGTTATTTGTCTTGAATATAGAAGAGATATTACAGTTGATGGAAGATAGACACCTGGACCTTTCTGTCCTTATCCAGTACAGAGACCATGCTTTCAGTCCCCAGGCCTGGGAAGAGAACAGAGTAGGAAGTTTATTGTAGACTGACATATCAAAATGAAACTTTAAAACATTTCATTTCATGACAGTCTTTTTCACTGAGAAGAGAGAGTTAAAAAGCACAAAGGTAGATGCTAGTGGACTGCAGATTTTCAGTCCACCTTCCTGCTGTCTAAACTATGCTCATAGCTGATAATCCTTTCTCTGCAGGGCTCCTAATCTACCCCAACTGGATTCTAACAACCTTGCCAACTATGTATAGTATCCTGATGGCTTGTCCTGCTGCTGCGATCTGCAGCAGCATGTATCCACCTGCCAGCCTTGCTACAGGGCTTCAGGCTTTCATGATCCCATTCTGACAGCAGCCCTTCATTGTTCCCATCTCTTTGATGCTCTTTTTCTAGGCTTTGCTTCAATAACACTTTTCTTGTCTCTGTTTCTCTCATTCACAGTGGGCAGCTTAGCAACATGCATAGTATGAATGCCCCTTTCATAAATACTGTGCCAGTTGGCCCACTCCATGCCTTCAAATTGGAAGGCTTTCAGCATTCTGGCTGCTACTCTGCCAGTAGCTTTTACATAGAGTAAGACGCCACCACCTGCCCTATAAGTACATAAACATAGAAGGGCAATATTCAGCATTTAGTGTCACATCTTTATCACAGCACATGGCAACAAATTCTGGGGTTGCATGAGAAGTTAAAACAGATAATACCTTCACTTACAAATATCTTGCTGGCTGACAACAGCAGATACTCATTCAGATATTCAAATCCTTCCTTCCTCCCTCCCTCCCTTCCTCCCTCCCTCCCTCCCTTCCTTCCTCCCTCCCTCCCTTCCTTCCTTCCTTCCTTCCTTCCTTCCTTCCTTCCTTCCTTCCTTCCTTCCTTCCTTCCTTCCTTCCTTCCTTCCTTCCTTCCTTCCTTCCTTCCTTCCTTCCTTCCTTCCTTCCTTCCTTCCTTCCTTCCTTCCTTCCTTCCTTCCTTCCTTCCTTCCTTCCTTCCTTCCTTCCTTCCTTCCTTCCTTCCTTCCTTCCTTCCTTCCTTCCTTCCTTCCTTCCTTCCTTCCTTCCTTCCTTCCTTCCTTCCTTCCTTCCTCCCTTCCTTCCTTCCTCCCTTCCTTCCTTCCTCCCTTCCTCCCTCCCTTCCTCCCTTCCTTCCTTCATGTTGTAGCCACCTTAAGGGGATTGTCTAATCATTATTGTGTTCACAAAACATTGTCAGGGGATGAGGAAAAAGAGGAAAAAAATGTAAGTGCAGAGTGAAAGTGCCACTGAAAAGTCATTACTTTGCTGGCAGATATAGTGATTATTATAACAGATGACACAAAACTCTTACAGTGCAATAGTATTTGCATCTGTGTGAATGTGACTTTCACTTAAACTTCAGGAACCCCAAAGGCCTATTTCTTTTTGGTTTCATTCCCTGTGTTCCAACTTAAAAATTTGCACTGATTGAGATATTACATATCATTTTTACTGGAGTTAATTATTTCTTATCTGTGGAGGATCTGTGCTGGTGTAGCTGGCATTAATTATTAAATAAAAGAGAAATGATATGTAGATTAGGATGTTCTCTTAGCTTGAAATAATCTATTATTTTATAATGTTGCCCAAAACTTCCTCTCTTTTTTCCTGTAGACTTTAAAAGCAAGTGCTTCTTACCTGAAAATTACCCTGAGACAAAGCAGGGATCAAAACAAAGGACACAAACTTTATAATTAATACCATGCTTCACTAATGAATGTTTTGCTTGTCAACACCTGTCAGGCTTGTAATATTTTCTTCTCAAGCATGGAAGGTACTATAGAAATGTCAAAACCTCATGGGAATTCAGAACAAAATATCTGGGAATAAATATAAAACTTTATCTGATGCTTTGAGACACCATGAAAACATCATGATCAAATATAGATACAGAAAATCCATGCCTCTATTTTCTTTAATTTTTAAGGGGACATCACAGTTTTATATCTTCTAACAAATCATTCCACTTGCTTTGCAAAGGCTTAATTCACCTAGATGTGAAGAAATATATATATTCTTTGTGTTCATGGTAAGGACCTTGCATTTTGTAGGTGTCTCTGATTTACTACTGAGTGACCTTCCTGCAGGTAGGGCTCCCAGAATGGCTACGCGGTGCAATGTGCTATTACTCCCAGTAGATATGGTATTATCTGCAGCATCAATAAACTCTTGAGCAGATGTTCAATAACCAAACATAATGACCACTGGGGAGCCATGATAACTGCCTACAAATACATAAAGGAATGTTATAAGAGGATGGGGACCAATTATTCTCATTAGCCAACAAGGGCAGAATAAGAAGGAATGAGCATTCTCTCTAACCAGGAAATTTTAGCTTGATTTAAAAAAAATCTTTTGCTGATAAAATAAGATTAAGAAATTATAAAAAAACCTGCCAAATAAATTGATAAAATTGTCATCATTTAAGATATTTAATGTGGCTTTCTGGTATGCCTTTTCAGATAAGCAAACACATGGTACAGTACATTTTAGCTAGTTTGAGAATGATCTTACTGTGATGTTACTGTGGCTGACCAAAACAGTGACTTGCTTCAGTTCCAAATGACCAGATACTAACCAAGAAAAGTAATTTGTGTAATGACTGAAATGAAAATTTAAGAACCTTGTCAAGGCATCCATTTGTGTACATGTGGATATTTGCAGCACTCTGCTATAGGTTTTTTACCTTTATACTAAAAGTCAAAATTTACATGGAAGAGGGCAATGCCTTTCCAAAATTTTCTTATATCTTTTCCTTTCAACATTTTTTCTTAGCTAGTTTGACTATTACAGAAAGAAAGAGATCCTTTAGCAGATGAACAATCTTACAGCATGAATGTGCAGTCTTACAGAAAGTGGATGATATCTATAATATATATTTTATTTTAAAACAGTATTCTAAGCATCATATTTCCAAAACTGAAATACCTTCCTTTCAGTCTCCGTTGACTCTCAGAAGACTTCCCATCAGGATCTTCATCAGAAATGTTAAATATCTACAAAGTTTCAAGTTTAACAAGACATCACAGGTGACTAATTGCAGGAACTGACTCCAGGAATATCCCGACAGAGAGAAAGCAATATCCTTCTTTACTTCAGAGAGAAAACATTTATTCTGTAATTATGAATAGCTTTGAATAGTTACTAAAAGCTTATTAGCTTTCTAGTAAATAGTGATAAAAGTAAAAAAGAGGTGAGATCACTTTTAAGAGTTGAATACATGACAGAAGAAATGGTGACTTTTATCTATTGATAATATTTCCAGTGGGCCTGAATATAGCTAAACATTGCAGTCTTGCTTTATGTACTATTTTCACTGCAGTGTGTATGAGTTAGATATGAAGATTTAATGTTGTAATAATGTCTAGTCTTCTAATCTCAAGGAAGGCATCTATGTTTTTCACTTGAGTAGATTAAGTTAAAATAGTACCTGCACTTCTTCCATTTGTAGCCATTACTGCACATGGTTATCAGACAATTTTGTCTGTGACTAGTGACCTGCTGTAGCATAATTCCCTTCAGGAAACCTGATCAGCAACTTAGCTAACTAATATTCAACTGAGAAGGCTCTGAAGTATATGGATCCAGGATGATTTGAAGTGCATTTGTCAAATTATGTTCCTCTATGCCTTCATACTGTGTTGGGACTATAGGTTAACTGTACAGGGCAATTGAAGACAAATATAATGATTTTCAATTATGCTGGGAAAATCCTTTAATCTAAAAATCTTACAGATTACAAAGAAGAAAATTATTTCTAGAGTTTTGTGAAACGTTAATTTTATGGCCATTTTATTGCTGGTAAATCAAGATTAACAAGGATGATGTGTTTCATCTACCACCATGAGGCAGACAACCAGAATTTCCAACCTAAAATTTTTCTGGGACCAAATTTCAACATTTCTCTCGAAGTATAATGCTCAACCGATATAAAAATTTTGGTGTGCTAAATATGAAACCTTCACAGTAAAATAAAAATATTCCTGATGTTTCAGTAAGACTTCCTTAGAATTAAATGGTGTAAATGGTTGTGTTCCAATGCCTGCCTTTATTCCTTTTTTGTCTGGATTCTGTAACTGCAGTACCTACATCTGTGTTGAGTTCAACCCTAGCTGGCAGCTAAGCCCCACCCAGCTTCTTGCTCACTCCCCCCTGATGGTGGGATGAGGGAGAGAATCAGAAGAGTAATAGTGAGAAAACCTGTGGGTTGAGATAAAGACAATAAGTAAGGCGAAAGCTGCACATTGCAAGCAAAGCAAAACAAAGAATTCATTCACTGCTACCCACTGGTAGGAGGGTGTTCAGCCATCTCCAGGAAGGCAAGGGTCCATCACGCCTAATGGTTACTTGGGAAAACAAATGCTGTCACTCCAAACGTGTTCCCCTCTTCCTTCTTCTTCCCCCAGCTTTATATGCTGAGCATGGCATCATAAGGCATGGAATATCCCTTTGGACAGTTGGGGTCAGCTCTCCCAGCCGTGTCCCCTCCCAACTTCTTGTGCACCCCCAGCCTGCTCGCTGGTGGGGTGGGGTGAGAAGCAGAAAAGGCCTTGACTCTGTGTAAGCACTGCTCAGCAAGAATGAAAACATCCCTGTGTTATCAACACTGTTTCCATCACAAATCCAAAACATCACCTCATACTAGCTACTATGAAGAAAATTAACTCTATTCCAGCCAAAACCAGCCCAGTGTGTTCATTTGATTATGGTCTGAAAGCAATCATGTATTTCTTTGTAGAAGGAATCCATTGAAAATTTAAGTTATTTCTGTACCAGCAAATTAAACCTGCCCAGGAATATATTGGAGCACTGAAGCTAGGTGGCTTATAAAAACTTGTGGGCATGCTTGTATAGTTTCATTGCCTTCAGAACAAGTTATCTTAATGCAAATCACGCGTTGGTAATGGTTCTTAAAATGTTCTTACTCCTAAACTATGACTGGGAATTTTTGGGGAAGTCGTAGTCAACATGTGTCAAAATTGTGCTTGAGTGGGTTCTAAGATTTACCAGTGTAGAAGATGCCATTAAAAAGGTTGAGAACCTTCCCTGGTACTATTTATTTTCCTAACAGAGCCATATTAGTATGTAGGTACCTAAAATTAATTAGGAAAAAAAATTAATGAGAAGTCTCTAAGTATGGCCCAACATATACAAGAAAGAGGACAAGTATGTTATCAAAAAGATTTGTAGTTCTCTAATCCAGTCAATTTTATCCCATCAGACAACTTCCATCATATCTTCAGGGCACCTTTGTATGCTGAATTTATATCGAGGAATGCCAGGTAGAAGTTTCTCTTTGTAGTACATTAGGTAGACTTTTGACTGAAGGAAGCTTGTTCAGCGGTAACTTGTAAGCAATTCAGGTATTTCCCATGATATGATGTTTATTCTTTGTGGGGAAAACATAGGAATGAAAATCAGTGTAAGTTGTTCTTGGCATTTCCCAGGAAGGCTAAACATCACAAAAAAATTAAAAAGTACATAGGTTTTCAGATAATATATTCACAGTCATTTCCTTATATGATAGTTACTGTCTATAGAGCAGAGTTGATTGAACTGCTACACTTAGCACAAAGACGTAGAAACAGATCTTCATCTTAGTATCCTTATGGAGATTCAATATGCAAAAAATAAAAAGTGATTTGAACATCTGCTACTTGAATTCCTTACTAATCTGCCAAAGAGAATGCTTAGGATTGTTTTTAGCAGTAAGAAAATACACAGTGAGTTGGAAGACATTGATAACACTTGAGCAGAACAGCTCTTCAGCACTCTGATGAGATGAGTTACTGTACAGATGGCTTCCATCATGCAAGCCTTTTCTGTTTATAGGGCTGCAGGTGGTAGAGTGGGAAACAGGGTAAGTGGAGGAAAGGTTAGGACTCAAAATCAATTGTAGCAGTTCACCAAGTAAAATCTGTCCCTGCTGAATGCACTAGCTGTTTATCAGCACTGCCATCTAGAGCTGTGTGAAAAAAATTCACTGCAGGCAGCAGAAATGGTGAAATTAGATCTTTCATTGTTTAAGATTGTACATAGGGCAAAACTTGTTATTTTAGGGCAGAGAATCCAGCAACTGTGTTAAAGGAGCAAGAGAAGCTGGAAAAAAACAGAATTAAAATAATCTCTAAAATACTCAAATAACCTTGTCTGATTTTTGTGCTTCGCAGAAAGACTTCATAAGAACTAGTATGGTACAAAGGACAGCTTCCCCTTTGTAGCACAACTGAAATTTGCATTCTCCTGATTTGGGACAATTTTGCTGCACCTATGGGCTACTTATTTTATCTGTTATGCATCCAATTTAAAATACTTTGAACTACACAGTAATCACACAGTTCTTTCACTGCAGCTTTAATTCTCCTGGGGTGATTTTAATCATTCAGGAAGTGAAAAGCACTGAGAAGGTATCACAAGGGCTAGTGACAGCCAGAAATCCACTGAAATAATTTTATAATTGTCAGAGTTTCAGAGAGGGTGGAAAAAGAGCCAAGCAGAAGTTATGGGGAAGCCTGGAGCTTTATGATGCTCTCCAGACTTCCTTGTGCAGAAGAAAGGATGGGTATCTTACTTTCTTTGCTACCATGTTGTTATTTTCATGCACACAAATGCAAAACAGTTGTGTTCTATGTATCTTTTTCCTCACAAGCTGGGGAAATTAAGACCTTTTCCAGTTGCCTTACTTTATTCATTTAAGCAAAGATTGTAGGTTGTTTTCCATAGAAATGAAAATAACCTATTTTTCAGGCCAGGGCAGACTTTCAAGACAAAGGAGAGCTGAAACACAAATTCTTTTCTACCTAATCTGTGGAATATTACTTCATATAATCATTAGCTGTAAGGCTCTTAACTAGCTACAATATAGCCAGAATCCATGAAAGCATTAAAGTGAATATTTTCAAAAGTATCTGGGTGCATAATTCTGAGTTCAATGGAAGCAATATCTACCTAAGTACCCTTAAAGAACTGGCTTTTTAGTCACAACCACACTGCTATCTAAAAGCACTTGAAAGAGTGTTTTTAGGCACTTAGGCTGGATGTCCTATCGGTGGTTACATCCAAGGTTTCTCACACAACACATCATATTCCTACAGCCCCTTGATGGCGGGTATGACCAACCTCTCCCAGCACACACAGTGCAGCAGACGCTGGCATCATGCCAACCCTACAGGCAACTGTAGGAAGCTCATGATGGGTTGGAAGACTTGCTGAACCCAGTATATGTTCTCTGTAATGGCTGGAGACACCCCAAAAGACCTGCCTTCAGACAAGAGTCTGTTGTCTCCCTCTGCTTCTGGGTATAGTCTGCACACACTGAGAGGCATGAAGCCCTTCAGGTATGGCACAGCCAGCAGAGGTTAGTCAGTGTTCCTCTGGGCAAGGCCATGTTCATGCTCTCCATAATGAGCTGACCAGGCTGTGAGAGTGCATGTCTTCCAGAAATCTAATCCCAGTGCAAATTGTCATAATCTGAAAGCTGGCTACATGAGACTCAGACATCACCCTCAGTCCATCAATGTGCTGACTGAGATAATCGGGACTACCTACCCCTCGCCTACCGCTGACTGGTACTACTACTGTCTCTAGTAACCCAGAAGTCATTATAGCCATCAAATAGAATAGCATTCAGTGCACTAGTCCTTGACAAAACATATCCTTGTCCAGTTAGTCCAGAAGATGCCAAGAATATGCCATGAAATTTTAACATTAAAAATATTATCCTGTGACACTCGTGTTTAGGAATCTCGTCATCTTCATCTTAAACATCATTGACACTTTTTTCCTTCCTGATGACATGAAGTCCAGCAGCATGAGAAGAGACAACTGCTGGTGAGAGTGCCACTAGTACCCTAAGGAATGTGGATGCATTCAAAGCAGGTTGACACCCACAGAAAATTCATTGTAGTCCTCAACTTACACAACATTTTAAAATAAGTCTTAGGGGAAGTAAAGTGTACTGACTGTTTTCAGGATAAGATGTGAAAACTCAGCCCTCAGTACTGTCATCCAGTCTCTTTTGACCTTAGAATGTACTATAGCTTCCTTTCATCTCTAGGCTATTTACCAAATTTGTTAGGGCAAAGACGCACAGAAACAGAATCAGCAGGGGATGGCTCCAGCTTCTTGACTCCTGGATATCTCAGGAGATTGCCTAGGACCCTAGCAACCTGTAGATTATAGGTAGTGACTCCAGCTAGGGAACAAATGTAGGTAGAGGGCTGTGGTGTGGTAGAAGTGAATCCTCACCCTGGTGGGATGTCTTTGGCATGAGGGGCTCTCAGCTCTGAGGAGACATTGAAATATTATGTTAAATGAAGTACCTCCCTTCTATTTTACCTTCTCCTTTTAATGGCATTCTTGGGGCCAGAGGCATAGCTGGTCTCTGATCTGGTGGTAATCACAACAGCATTCCAGATGGTGAGGTCATATGAAAAGCAAGGTCATGGTCATGATTAAATGATAATGTAAAAGAGAATAAATATTACAGGAATAAATTAAGGAATGGCAAGCGTAGCCCTGTGAAGCCACTTAAAAGTGGACAATGTGAATAATTCTTACATGCATATCAGCACAGGTCCATGGTCAGGATGTACAGACTGAGACATATAATTGACTTACCGCATGCTAGATAGGTGTTTTAGCTGACTTCATGTAGATGCTTAACTCATTGCAATGGAGGAAAAAACCATGTAATTTTTTTTTAAAAATAGTTTTTTGCTTTAGTAAGTTTTACTTTGCTTTTGCCATGACATGAGAGTACACAATGTGTATGTTATACTGGTTTAGCTCATATGTGACACCTCAACAAGACATAGTAACCTAATGAAATCTCAGTGTTTGTAATTCCTTTCTTCTAACCAAACTGTCCTGTCATCACTGGGAATCTTCCCACTGTGCTTACTTACAGTGTTCAGTTCCAAAAGCAAAAAACTAAATATACCTAACTCTGCCTAAAACACCACGCCTTTACACACCAAAAATGTCCTTCTTTTTGTCTGCATGTGTATTTGTACTATTCAGATGACATGAAGCATACTGCTTTGGCAAAATTATGTTGAGAGTTCTGCCATCCAGTATATCCGGTGCTGGAGCAATTTTAATGATATTTTGAGGATGGATGCCTCTGTGAATTATTTGGAACAAAATATACTTAAATATTTTTTATGATGTTGCACAGTATTCCAATGCACATGTTAAAAACAGTATAACTTTTAACGTTGAATTAAAAATAATATTTTAACTTTGTCATACAGAGACATTTCACAGATTGGGAAAGTGCAGTCTGAAATTCAGCCTCTAAGGTGATGTGCTTGAGGTTTGGCATGTGATTTCAGTCTAGTCAACCCAGTGGCTTAACATAACAATGTTGTTATCAGGGAGCCACATCTGAAGCTCAGATTTTTCACTCCTTTGACTATTCATATTCTTTTGTATTGGGTTTAAGGCAGTTCTAGCTCTTTGACTAGTTGGTTATTTATATTAAGTTAAAGAGGAAAAAGATGAAAGCCAACTTTTGACGTTTACTGTTGAAATAATAAAAAGTGCTTTTCCCTTGTTGGACAATATTGCTTGCAGCGAGATGGAGCATTCAAAAAGAAGCAAATGCACATACAGCAGTCTAAACTCACTGTCACTGACAGGCTGTTAAAAGGTTGCTCCTTATTGAATAGCTGACCCTGATAAAAGGTACGGTTCCCTGCCGACATCTAGGAGACCATTAAAATTTCTCGAGCTGTTCCAAAATGCATAGTCCCAATTAAAGAGAAGTCTCTGTGTTCTTCTTCCCAGGGGTGAGGTGATAAACCAACAGCAAACCATTCTGGCAGTGGGGACAGAAGGAGTGTGAGGATTACCCCTGAGGAGAGCACAGATATGGCATGGCACCAAGGGGCAACACTGGCGAGGAACCAAGCTCTCTGGAGCCTTTCTGGCTCCTGCTCCTAGAGGTGGATGCAGTTTTAACAGCTCATTCTACCAGGGCAATACAAGCTGCCCATGATTGTTAGACTTCAGTAAATTTTGTTATCATAATTCTGTGGTTTATTAAATATTGCTGCTTTTTTTTTTAGTGGTTGTTTAAAAGTTTTATATCATGAGTACACTTTGTAGTAAGAAAAAAAATAAAAACCAGAAAACTCTTTCTCTGGCAGAGGCTCAACAAATGAAACCAACAGTCTCATTAAATTATATTGCCATTTTTAGGATATGCTTATATAAAAAGAATATTTGTTTTTCCTTTTAAAGCCAAAAACCACTATGAGCGGGAGACAAATAACACAAAGATGAGGGAAGTAATTTCTGATAAAGTCTGGAGAATCCAAATTTCTAGCACTGTCATTTTTCTTTCTCTTACTAACTTCAGCAAGCTTTGGTAAAATTCCATGTGAAGAATTACAGTTTTAGAAGTCTTCTAGCCAGACTTCTAGACATTCATGTGCCTTGTTCAATGATCCTTATTTAACAGCCCCTCCTGGATATTTCCACCTAAGTTAGATATGTCCCAGAATGCATTGCCCTACTTTCTCCCTGATCCCAAAAGTCTTTATCTTCTCTGATTCAAATAGGACAGATGGCCCAGAAGAGATTAACAGACCTCCTGAGACATATTTCATAAAAACTGGGAGGTCTGTTATAGTTCAATAGTTATGTGATCTTTATTCTAAAAATGATATCATAGTTATGATTGGAACAGCTTGGACATTTCAGATTTTATTACCAATTAACCTTCAAAATCATGTAATGATTATAGACATAATAACTGACATTTTTTCATTTAGTATATAACACAGAATAATTTTAGTGATGTAAAATTCAAGAATATAATTCAAAAAAATTTCCTTTCTATTTCTGATTAAGCTCAAAACCTGTCAGGGTTATTTATCAGGATTATTAATTTAGAGATCATACACAGTCAGCTACCATTGCACAGTCAGGGTGTCACTTAACTTCAGAATTACTTGAAGTAACTGCACATGGCATACTAGGGATGAAAAAATAACTTGTTTTAAATTCTGGATTGCCATCCTATGATGGATTTGTAAACATTTTCAATGCTTCAGGTCTAAGCACTTGCAAAGCCAAATCATAAAAAAAACTTTATATAGGTGGAGTTTTTTGGTTTTTTGTTTGCTTATTTTTAATTTGGTGTCTGGAGTGAGATGTGCCATGTTTTCACAGTATCTCTACATTGTAAGAAGCATTAAAAGAAAAGACAAGAAAAAGTCAGAAAATCATGTTTGCCGTGGAAATGCTAATCTGCTAGTAAAACACTAGTTCCCCTCAAGTAAATAAAGGGAGTGTTAGAAAGCCAACAACTTTATTGGGAGAACTTTTAAAACTGACATTACTTTCAAATATAGCATTAACCATTTCTTAGGGTGAATAAGAAAGCAATGGTTTGACAGCTGAGAGAAGTGAGAACTGTGTATTCACAGCACAAGGTGAGTCTTTGTACCATCAAAGCACCTCTGAAATGACAAATAAAGGGCAAAAGTAGAGGAGGAATAATGCATCAGGAGATTATTTTTGTTACATCAGAGGAGAAACCACTTCCTGATAGTATATGATGGTGAGATAGCTCTCATCCCTAAGTTTCAAAGAAAAAGAATTCTCCCAGGTGCTATTAAGACTGTATAAATCAGCCTATGCAGGTTTCAAATAAAAACTATTGGCATTTTTTTAACACCACACTTGTTTCTGTCTCAGTTGAATAAGGTGAGATGACATGATGTTAAAGAACTTGACATTCAACTTGTGTATGATTTTCAGCCTAATAATATCAGGCAAGGTGGCCCTTGTTCATAAATAAATGGAACTATCTTTATGGAACATTTTCGTTTATTGAAATCCATTCTGATTGCTTACAGGGAGCACAAAACGAGATGGATTTAATGATCTTAACTCACTAAACCAGGAAGGTTTTTACTTCTTTTTTTGTATCCTTTCTATTTTATGTGATGACAATATTCTGCTACTATTAACAGAAAATATATTCCACTTCTATATAAACACATTTTACCTCAAGAAAATAAGATGTTTCAATAACTATTAAAAGACAATTATTGTTAAATCTTAAAAATAAATTCAATTTTTCTCTAATGGTAGCCATGTGAAAAGTTAGGATAGAGTACAAAATCAAAGAAACTTCACTGTTTCCCAATTGAAAATAACAAAATAAAATCAATTTGTATTTTCCTCCTGTTAAAAACTTACTTGATATTAATGCAGATTCATGGAAAAAAAATTATTTTGTCAGAATAACTTTAATGACCATAGACTTTTGACAGCATTTTTTTGGTGGTCATTTCTAAGTACTGCACACTGCTGTGAGATAAGGGAGACAATAAAACAACATTAAAGTAAAATATCTAAATAGATGTGTTTCTCCACTAGACATGAATACTTTCAAGTTCTTCTGTTTCTGACAAGTTTTGTCAGCACCAATTAAATGGAAAATTCTGATAGGGAGAATAATTTTTCAAGCATTTATAGACTAGAAAATAAATGCATTTCTTTTAGTTGAAAGATTGGGAATTTTATCAGGAAGAAAATTAATCTAGGGTTTGGAATTCTTACCATTTACTTTAGATATCATGCCCAGATATTACCCAAATGACCTTGTAGATGCTCACATCTAGAAAGGAGAAGGACAGTAATCTAAGTAACCTGAAAGAAACATCTGTAATCTTAGTCTACAGGGGAAAGCATATATCTAACATCTGCAGAGGAAGATCCTTTTTAAGGCTCCTCTTTCCTTCAGTGCCTTTGGAGGACAATCCAGCTGTGATAATTTATTCTAGATAAGTTCCCTAACCATTCTGCTTCAAGCATGTGCCCTTTTGATTTTATTTTTACAGAACAAGAAACAGTCTGAATGGGACAAAATGGCTATTGTGTTCTCTTGGTTTTAAACCTCTCTCCAAGCTGAGGATAGTCTAGAGCTCAGGTCTTCTACCTCCTGAATGAATGGTTTAATGTTAGACTGTGGCAATCACCATAAGATTGGATTGGATTTAATTTTAGTCCTGCTTTTGTATTTCTTCAGAGATTGTAATCTCAAACTGAATCACAATAACACTCAAGAAAGGAAATTAATTGTACTGTGCGTGTACCTCTATCCACTCACAGGTGATTAAATGTTGGGGATGTTTAAAGATGAATAGGGAATGGCCAAAAGAACACATTTCATCAACTACCAGGTTAAGGAGAAAAATTCTGGAAAGTAGGTTGTAGCTGTACGCTTCTACGGGAGAACTTATCTTGGGCCGCATATCTCCGGGACACAGGGCTCTACCCACCCTGGGGACAGTGATGCACAGACATCAATATGATGGATACAAAATGTCCATTTATTTAGCTGCGTCACACGCTTATATAGCTCTTGCGGTTCCTGTTCCTGCCACTCCTATGGGGAGGAGTCTATCTTTCCGTCACATCCCGTAATCTTCTGGTCGCCGATCCCTGTCTATTCCCCTACAGTAGGTGAATTGGATCAATGGATGGGACTTTAGTTTTCAGGCAGTCTGAATAGCACAGGAAAAATTACAGGAAAATAAGTGTTCATTTCTTCCAAGCATTACTCCAACGTGATGCTCCCAACTTATTTTGGCAGTTGGTGGCACAGGTTTCTCTGACTATTGTGCAGATTGCTGAATTCAGACTTCCAGCACATAACAGAACAAAATAAATGCAGGTAGATATTCAAACAAAGTTCCATCTGAGAAGGTTCGAATGGAAAGGTGGGAGGTTAGGCTGTGGGGAAGGAGTGGGGGGAGGGGGTTGTTCTGGCATTGTAAGTAAGAATTTTGAGAGCAAAAACCTAGTAATTTTTGATAGTCATGTGAATTAGTAGTAGTTATTCAGGGACCATTGTATTTCTTTACAGCCATCAGTGAATGTAGCGTGTTAAGGTGGTGTTTCTATAGCAACTCCTTCCCGCTGCAGTCTACCAAGAACCCCTAATGCATGTACACAAGGCAATTTTTAAAAACTTGTAACCGATCATTTGGGCACATTACTAGTGCCTCAAAGATTAAATGGTCAGAGACTTCAGACACTGAAGCAATTAAAGGGTGGGTGGTAGCTGAAATCAAATTTTCTCCAGTATTGCTCCTCAGTTCCTGTTAGCACATTTTATTGAGTTACAGTAGAATCCATTCAAGAAAGTGTTAAGTAATTTAGTATCCATGTGAAACAATTGTGGAGAGTTAGAGAAGGGAGCCCTGGCCATTATAGCCTGGTGCCAGAAGCATTCCAGTGACCTACTATAGGATGTTTAGCTGGAAGAAAACAGAGCTTCACTCAAGAGGATAATTAAACACATATACCCTTTTCAGATGTTCATTTCTTTAACTTCTTGGACTTGTGGGTGAATGTATACCAAAGTCTTTCCAGTGGATCCATCCTGATCCCCTTAAGATGTTGTATTAAACAAAATGGGGGTTTGGTGAGTACACTTGGTCCATATGTGAGGATATGGAAACTCTCATTTTACCTCAGCCCATTTCCATTGTGAATGACTGATGAAGAGAAAAACTGCCTCTCAATAGTATATGTTTAAAAGGGTACTTATTTTTTCCATCTTGGTTTCATTGTGTGTTCCTCTCTAGTGCTCTGTATTGGCTGTCTGTCAAGGTCATATGCACTGAATTTCAAATATTACTCATATCCTTTCCTAAATGGCTCATTAGAGGATTTTAAATAAAAGCTTTTATTACCACAAGGACTGCAACAATGTCTGCATCTGTATGTGAGCAGGTGATCACAACTTCACAGGACTTGAGTAAGACAAGATATCACTGCCATCCCCGTCAAGAGACCAAAACCCCCAGAAAATCCAGATGAATACATTTATAAATTTTCCTGTGGGAAAGATTACAAATGTATGTTAAATATTTCATTAGTAATAGAAATGATGTAGCAAAAGAAATTATTATTTCCTGTATTTGCATGGTAACTGTTAAACTGGCACTGGAAGTCAAATGAACTCTTCCTTGAGATGAACAAGTTATTACTTGGAATTGGTCAGTTGTTGTAGGAGAACATTTGTTATTATTTTGACTGTAAAATTCTAATGAGAATCCCAGGCTGGTATTTTAAGTCACAGAACTATATAAATCAAATAGTTTTTTGTACATCTGTATTTCCCCTCTGGGTCCTGTTCTGTAAACAGATATACTACTTTTACTTAATAGAAGTCCAATCATGGCTATTATCTCATGACTATCTATCCTATTGAGAACTAATAATTATTATTGTTATCTGGGTAAGTCAGCAGTAAATTATTGTACAAGTCTCATATTTCAATATTTCTTTGCTAAAATATTAGCTGTATGTAGATCATAGGAACAGTGAGAGACAGTATGATTTATCCTAAGGCATACTTTCTTGAGTAATAACTGAGACTAGGTATAAATGAATTTTGCTTTTGTGCTTTCAGTTTATGATCTTTTGGGTTTTTTTAATGTACTTTTTGGAAAAAATTTCATTTTCTCCTTTATTTAGATTTAACTAAATGGAAGAAAATACACCCCTGTATAAAGGAACAAGTGCCAAAGGTCTTTTTAAAATGAGTTTTCCATAAGTGTTTATGTAAAGTGAGACATTAGTATTATTTAGAAGTTACTATTATTTATAATTACAATTTAATCAAAGGTGTCATATGAAATTGTTGTAGTGTGAATAGACTCCATTTGTCGTTCCATTTTAATTTTTTATTATGATTTCTTTTTATAAAGGGTGATTACACTTTTATTTTACATTTTTTTCACTCCCTGTGCCCTAGGGTTCACAGAAGGAAAACTACGATATGTTCAAATTCCCTTTCAGTTTTTCTTGAGATATAGGACACAGAAGAAGTGGAATCTTGATAAAAACAACATAAAGGTATTTATGAACGTTATTTTTTAGTAAAATTTCTGGTTGCAAACACAAGTATGTATAATTATCTTTGTAATTACCTTCATTGAAACTATTGCTACCAATGCTCAATCAATTAACTCTTCAACTTTAGATGTGCAAGTGTTTGTAATTTTAGGATCAGTACAACATATATAATGTAATAATTCATAAAATTTGAAATTTCCTTTTCTAAAGCAAAATATTTCTGCAAGTGTTTTGTGTATATTTAGAGACTCAGATTCTAGGTCTAGTGTTTTTTTTTTTCTTTCTCTTAATTTGAAATAAAAAGGTCAGAATCTAAAACCTCAGTTCTGATCTTGAAGTCTCTTGTTTACTTTTTTCAAGAAATACAATCAAGTAGAGATTAAATTATTGGAATGTGTCTCCATGGAATCTATCTAGCAGAGATTAGACACTCCAGTAACAGTGGAGCTGCTTCTTTTAAAGCTAAAAGTGAGTTGGCAGTTGTGTCAGAAAGGTGATTGTTTAAGTGATGTCGAAGCCCTTGGAAACTTCCTGCATATTGTATTTAAGGGAAACAATTTATTCTCTTTACAGGAAATAGAACATTGATGCTTTTCCATTTGGCTGAAAACACATTTCCTCTTATCTAGCATAAACATGCATGATAAAAGTGCAGATGATATTTTAAAAGTGAAACTTTTTTCATAAATATTTAACTTTTCATAGATTGTTGTTAAGCTTAAGGCCACATGCATTTACTAGAAGGTAGGGAAATAAATGTAGAGTGGGAAGTTCAACTTGTGCTGCTTTTATGGCTACAGTTCACCTAGATCTTATCTTTGTACGTAGAAAACAACAATGGAAACATCCCCTCTGTGCCTCCTAAGATTACAGGGATAAAACTTTCTTAGTTCAATGATTGATGACTTCATCTAAATGCTTTTTCTTCCACTGTATGAAAGAATTGCTATCCTCTATACACAGAAGTGAGAGACAGCCCTTGCTGCTCTTAAACCACAGAGTATTCATGCAACTACCCTTATGCCCTTTGCAAAGATGTCTCATTATGGATGGTCTTAATCTTTCCTCTTGAGAAACACAGACCTCCATTCTAATGGCGACTGTGTATCACAGCAGTGGATGATAATCATATCAGCCTGGTTGCTGGCTCTCCTGCCAAGTTGCAGAAATTTTCCAGAGAATATCCAAATTTATCATGTTAGTAAGCTCTGCTCTTCCAAAGCAGAAGTCACGTCAGAGGCTATATACTTGTAAAAATCCCCAGGGTCATGGACAACTTATTCACATTAGTAATCCAAGTAATCTAATACCTAGGTGGTATGCTTAGACCTTACCTTCACATTTTACTGCTTACTTTCAGCTCTGCCCAAACCGTGGTTCTCTTCCCTTGACAAACTCAAACTATGGCCAGCTGCACAGGCAGAATTTAATTTCCCTGTCAAGATGCCCTAGAAGGTGTGTTTGTTATTTCCAGCTGAATTAAGAAGTGATCATAATGGATGAGTAAAGAGACATTTGTTCTGTTTTGTATTTCATCGTTTCCAGTGGTGTATGCAAAATTAGATTTATTAAATAATCCTTTCATAAATTTAGCTTCAGTTCTTTTCTCTGTGTAAGCACTGCTAATTTTGCATAGAGTTTGAAGATTCAGAACGTACCTGAGTCTGAAAAAAAACTATTTGGAGTTATTTAGAGAAAAAAAAACAAAAGACTAATTCACATTAGTGTAATAGTCTCAGAAAAAAAAAAAAAAGCATTGTAGAATGACAGTTCAAGACACTAAGCAGACACCGAGAAGATCTTAAGTCACTTCCCAACTTCCCAACAAACTTTCTGGGACATTGTCAATAATCTCCCTACTGCAGTCTTGCACTGTACAAAACAGATAACACTTACATTTACTCCATTAGTTAAGCCCTAATCTTCACTGTGCAGGAACTACCCATACCATGTGGATGTACAATGCATAGCATGCTGATCTTAGTGTGACATACTAATCACATTTGTATCATTATATGTAGTATTAAATTTATTTGGCTGCATTGCTGGGCTGCAAACAGCTATGTCTGCTTCAAAGCCAATATTGGACATACAGATGAGCAAAGTTTCAAAAGGTGCATTATGTCCAGCTTAGGCATTTAAGTCTAGCATAATGTTATTTAATATTATGTCAGCACTTCTGTTATCTTATTTTTCAGAAATCTATAATTAGCTTGTACAAAGTTCATTAGGGACCACTTTTTAGAGTAGAAGATCTTTTCCTTATGAAAAATTGTTTATCAGCATGGAGAGAAATAGCTTGGTTGAAGGATTACTGTTACATAACAGGAAGTTTATTAGTATTCTTATTTGTCCTTGTACAATAGAGTTCTCTTATTTGGCCTACCCCAGTGGAAGGATGAAAATATGATAAAAAGTACTAGCAGTCTCTGAACCCATCTCCTATATTTTCTCCTTCTAAAAATTCAGCCATTTCAGCTTACATTCTTTTGCCTAGTTAGGATAACATTATGACTTTACAAAAAATAATCAAAACAAACCAGTTCTTTTAGTCTCTAGTGATCTTCCAGTTAGTCTTACTTTTTTCAAGTTCTATTCCTTGATTCTGTCTCTTGTTGCAATCCCAACCTTTTCCAAGGCCCTTACTCTCTTAAGGCTGAATTTTTCAATGCTTAATTTCCACAAGTGTGGAATTAATCTTCCATAGGTTATGCACCTTCACACCCAATAAGGCTTTAGTTTCTTCAGTAGCCATTAGAAAGAACTAGGTACCTCTAGAGGGTGACAGATCCCACACATGGCAATATTTTTCACTGTTATTCACTTCAAAAAGTTAACTTAAAATGGGAATGGTTAACTACTTGCATTTGTCCACAGGAAGTATTAATACATGCTCTGCATTTCGTGATGACCACCACACATTAATGGCGCTACAGAAATAATGGAATGAGTCCTTGTGATATGTAGTTTGTTTGTTGATGATGGACCATGACTTCCCACAAATCACCCTGAAAATCTGTTTTTTACAGATCAGTTTTTTCAGGTTTTTACAGGTCCTGCAAGTCATTCATATACTGGTCTGTCAGTGCCTGAACTGACTTTCTAACAAGCTTGGAAAACATAGTTCTGCAATTAATAAATATTCACTTGTTTTATTATTCTGATTTGTGACATACAACAGGTGTATAGAAACACAGTGACATCTCAGTATGTCAACTTTGTTTTCAACATTCAAGAAAAAAACTCAGCAGCAGATTTCAACAAGAAACTTACTTTAAAAACTGCTGTAAAAATCTTGTAAAATAGTTTCTGCAGCACATAGTTCATTGATAAATCTTTTTTCTGTTTCCTTTAGAATAAAATCCACTGTATGAATTGTTTTATATTTATACTCAAGGGTCATTAGATAAAATGTAGTTATGATCCCAGGAAAAGGAAACAAATCTGGACTTTTCAAATATAAGAATACAAACAGTTTGCGGGTAATTTGCTGGTTCATGGTTTCATATTGGCCCAAGGCATCTTCAAAGTGCACCGTGTCAGGAGAAGCTGAGTGCATTTTTCTTGCTAGTTTCTCCAGCTGTATGGATAGAGCATCCTCCTGAGACAGGGGAAAAAAAAAAGGAGTCTGAACTAAAGATTCCCCTTTCTGAATTAGTATTTTAAGTACACAGCTGACAAAGGTGAGAAGAAGTTGTTCTATCAACATCCCCTCATTTCTTAAAGGACATTTGAGATTATCAGTGCTGCCTAACACACACCTTCCTTCAGCCTAGACTTAAATATTTAAGTTTTGGAGAAAAAAACATTTCAAGTATTTCTCTCACCAATCTACACTGCATAGTCTATGGTTCTTGCTGCTCAGATTGTCTTTCTGAGATATTTCTGCAGGTATACAACACAAGCAGTTTTTACACATTAACTCAGTCATAAGCCTCAAGATAGCACAATGTAGAATGAATCTGCATTCTATAATTTTTTCTTACACAGAGATAACCCATTCTCTGGAGATCTGGACTGTTGTGGTAGTATTGCTAATGAGGACTTGTAAGGACTTACAAGTATTTACAAGTGAATTAACAGTGAATTTCAAATTGTTGGTTGTAGTTAAAGTAGCCAGCATGACAACCTGTTCATTTATTTTCTTTCCAGTGGCAAAACAAAGAAAACAACATGCTAGTTTTACGCTATGCCTATTTGTCTCTAAGGTTTCAGTTGTAAAACAGCCTACTGGCTCACAGAGGGATTCCTGCTGTGGGCAGGAAGGGAAGAAAACCTTGACGAGCTGAAACCAAATTGCTGCTAATCTGCTTAAAGATGCAGAGACAAACTGTGGTTTGAACACTCAACTCCTTTTCAGGTGAATATTTCAGCAACCTTGTCAATAATAATATGACCTTTAAAAATACTATTGAAATACTGACCCTTTATGTGTAAAAATAATGACATGTTGTATTCATGTCTGATCACTGTTACCTTCACCACAGATTTCAAATATGCTTTGTGTTTCAAGACGCTCTCACAGTTTACTTCACCTGTTCAGAGACTGCATTAATATTTGAGACTCTTAAAACTAAAATGGGTGGAATTCTCTGATTTTTGTGCACAAAATGAAAGTAATTTTACAGAACTATTATTAGACTTCATTCAAAAAACATTAAATTTTATTTAAATTCTTTAATCCCATTTAAATTACAAGGCTAAAGAATGAGATTATTATTGATTTCAACAGCACTGCACTGAGCCAGGATTATAACCACGTTAGAAAAAAAGAGTGGAGTTTTCCTACTAAGATAGATTTCAGTGACATTTTCTGTCACAATGTAAATTATAAGTCCTGTTAATACTGAATTTTTACATTCTTTCATCTTAGGACCTTAGGAGAGTTACTTCTTCAGTCTTCTCATGTCCCAATCTTTCTCAGGAAGCCCAAAGGTCCCAGGCTTTGTGTCTCACGTTCTTGCTTCATAAACACCAGTGCCTCAGACTTGCTACATGTATACAGGGCTACTTTCTTGGAGGCACAGAGCTGACTTGACACCTTCAGTGTCATATAAACTGTGCAATGTCAATATTTTGGGCGGGAGAGGGGGGGAAACCAGACTGGATGATAATTGCATGGGCCTGGCCCATCACACATGGTCCATGCATGGCTTTCTGAGCCCATCCTTCAGGTGTCATTACCCCTGCCAACCCATACCCCTAGCTAGCTTATATCACTTACAGATCATCTCAGACTTCTAGAGTTGCTCTGGTGTCTTGAATGCCTCTTCAGATAACTAAAATAATGCAATATATCTTAATTTCAAAACACTTTAATCAAATTCTTCCACAGTTTTATTTTGTTCATGCTGATTCAGTGCAAAGAAAGGGAAAAAAGCGACCCTTTTCACAAGTATACCAGTTTTGATCAACTGTACTTAGTTTAACACATGATCCTGTTTTTGGTTACCTGGTTAGTTAGAGAAATCAATGAGTGGATTTTTTCATCTGATTGCCCATGCCACATAAAGGGAACATTGTAGGCAGATGTATGGATTTGCAATTTAAATGTTTTAATTACTAATGAAAAAGAGCTTAAGAAGGGAAAGAGAGCATAAACACATATATTATACTGAAATAATTTTTACGTGTGAAAAATGAGCTTATATTATATAACTGCCAATCCTTTTTCAGTGAGTACCTGTAAACTGATTGAGGTCAAATCCAGTCAAAATAATAGTATGCAGTAAAATAATGAAAGGCTGTATAATACTTATACATTAAGGAAGTAAAGTATAGGTCTGGCATTTTTAAAATTCTGACGTGTGTCAGACTTGTTATGTGGCAATATATATTTACATTAGCAATATATTATATGGCAGTATATCTACATTGCTAAATTATTTCTGTGGTTAGTATTTAGTGGTGATAACTGGAGATCTTTAATAGACATTAAGGTGCAGTATGTATCTGTTTTATTATCAGACAAAATTCTTTTAGCGTTCATTGTTTCTGCAGAAGAAGTTGTGATTCTAAACATTATTTGATCACTATGATTGTAAATGAAAGCACAAACAGACCATAAGCTCTGGAATGATACATTAACAGAGGCAAAAAACATCTCACCCATTCATGCAAAGGGGTCAATTAACTACGTAATGTCCAATATCTATAAATATGTGCAACAAATTTTATAGTTAGAGGAAGGGAAAAACCCACAGATACTTTGTCTTGTGTATGTTATTTCTGGTTTTATTCTAATCCTGACTTGGTGTTTTTTCCTGAGCTACAATTTATAAAATTACTTTTTATTCCTGCTGATGTTTTTGACAAAATAAGAATATTCAGAATTGTCCCCCTTCAGGTTGTCAGGGAGGCATACCAGTAAAGCATTCCAGCAGCAGTCCACTGGATCTTCCCACAAGACCTCCCATTCTCAGTTACCCTATAGTGCCACTGATTTGTGAAAGGAAAAACACGTACCCTGTTTTACCTCCCTGAATGTCATGCAAGGAAAACATTCTTTATACCACTAGCTATGGTAACTTTTCTGACTGACAAGAAGGGTCTCTGTGCTGGTTTTGGCTGAGAAGGGGTTAATTCTCCTCACTGTGGGGGTCGGCTACCTTTCCAGCTTCCCGCGCCCTGCCGCGTGGTGGTGGGGGGGGAGGGGCTGGGAGGGGTGGGGCCGCGGCGGGGGCGGCTGACCCCAACTGGCCAATGGCATGTTCATTCCATACCACGTGACACCATGACCAGTATATTGAGGGGGGGCAGTTGACGGCTCGGGGGCGGTGCGGCATCGGGTCGGCGGGTGGTGAGTGCTCGTGTCACGTGCGGTTTGTTCCGGCGGTTCGTTCCCCCTCTTCTCTCCCTTCCCCTCTCCCCCGAGGCTTTGCGCCTCTCGTTGTTCTCCTTTACATTGCATTTCTGTTGTTGTTTCTTTTAATTTTAATTATTAGACTGTTCTTATCCCAACCCACGAGCGTTACCCTTCTGATTCCCTCCCCCATTTACCGGTGGGGGAGTGAGCGAGCGACTGTGTGGGACTGAGCTGCCGGCTAAACCACAACAGTCTCCAACAGCTAAAATCTGAGAGATGCTTGGTTTCAAAATGTGGATTACTTTGGATAGTTGAAATATAATTGCTCAACCTAATCTTCCATCTCCTAACTCGTTTTTCCATGAAAGTGAATGGAAGGAAAGTGCCTGCCTTGACAGGTGCCATAGTTTAGCCCCAGTCAGCAACCAAGAACCACGCAGCCACTCTCTCACTCCCCCTTGGTGGGACGGGGGACAGAATCAGCCGAGTAAAAGTGAGGCAACTCACAAGCTCAGATAAAGACAGTTTAACAGAGAAAGCAAAAGCTGCGCATGGAAGCAAAGCAAAACAAGGAATTCATTCACTCCTTCCCATCGGCAGGCAGGTGTTCAGCCACCTCCAGGAAAGCAGGGCTCCATCACACATAACAGTTACTTGGGAAGGCAAACACTATCACTCTAAACATTCCGCCCCCCCTTCCTCCTTCTTCTCCAGCTTTATATACTGAGCATGACGTCATACGGTATGGAATATCCCGTTGGTCAGTTTGGGTCAGCTGTCCCAGCTGTGTCCGCTCCCAGCTTCTTGTGCACCTGGCAGAGCACGAGGAGCTGAAAAAGTCCTTGATCAGTGTAAGTGCTACTTGGCAACAACTAAAACATCTCCACATTATCACCGCTGTTTCCAGCAAAAATCCAAAACATATCCCCATACTAGCTACTACGAAGAAATTTAACCCTATCCCAGCTGAAACCAGGACAACAGGGTATATTGTCATGAATTTTACAACTGTATGGTTCAGGTAGGTTAGGCTTAATTTCTAACACCTATGTAATTAAGGTCTGTTAAGTCCATTGTATGCATATAAGGAATAATTTGGCTATGTGATAGGATTCAGCATATGCTGTTTTGAAGGACAGCACTTCAGCCAATAAGGAGATTGAAATAAGCCTTGTGATGGGTAATAAATACGTCAAAGATGAGAGATCTTCCACAGAGGAATTTCCTGAAACTTCCTGTGTTTTAAGTTCTTGTTGACAGTGCAAAGGTTTGGGTGAAGTCATAGCATGTGAACTCTTCTAAGGTTTTGACAATTTAAATGATATAGGTTGCTGTTCTGCAAAAAAAGGAAATGTCAAGGATCCTTTTCTCTGCTTATGAGGAATCCAGTTGTCTTTCAGGAAGCATATCTTAGCTGAGACACAAAAGTTGCCTTAAAGCAATCTTCATCTCAGTTGTATAACACACGGTAAAAAGCTGACAGATTTTGTCCAGCTCAGCAGTCATAAAGAAAAATTTGAGAGCTGACTTGCACTTCTCTATTTACTGTAATTTTGCAAGGCAAAATGTAAGCTTTAAAAATCCAAAGGCAATAAATCCATAATTGTCACTATTTTAATTTTTTTTGCAAAGGATTAAGCAAAAAAGAGACAGAAGTAAGTCCTTTGTGATAAACCAAAATGTAAAGGATAATGTGCCTAATTGTAGGTAGGCCACAGTAAATTAAGGAAAAACTACTACCCGTGAAGATTAAAATAGCTAGATAAAAACTGTGATTGGTAAGTGTTTAGGCACTTACTAATACTAGAGAATATATTTACTGTAAGTTCATTACTTCATATAATTTTTACTTTTTCAACAGCCTCAAGGCAAAAATGGAATATAAAAGCTATCATCAGTTTAATAAAAATAAAATAAACAAAGGCCAGAATACCTAGACTTATAATAACAGTTGATCTTGAAATTTTATCTCAGAACCAGAAGAGTATGACATAATGACAAAATATGTGCATAAATAAGTTATTAAAAATGAGAAAAAAAAAAAAAGCAACAGAATGAGAAAAGAGATTGGGCTTGGGAGTCTAAACCATTATATCTCATCAGGAATGTATTATCATGAGTCCCAGTGGAAAATAAGTAAACTAATAAAAGTATAAAGACATCTGATAAAAGGTTTGTTTAAAATCTGACAGTGAAAAAGTAAGCGTCTACAAAGTTACTAGGGATTTTTTAAAGTAAAAATAAAACTCATTTTTAAAAAATATTCTTAGCATGATTAGCAGAATATTGTTTTAATTTACTTTTTGTATTCAGGTCTGGTATTTATTTTTTGTGTAACTTGTCTCTGAAAAAAGGGTAGATATTGAGTTTATTTCCTGCACTGAAGTAGTTTTAGTTTCATTGACCCATCAGTTTTGATGGGTTTTTTTAACCTTTCTAAAAATTCTGTTAGAGAAACAAGCTTTCACCTGTGTCCAACTCTTCTCAAACTCAGTATTTTTCTCCTTAAGGTGTACAGTTTACCCGTCACCAAAATCTCACCCTTGTTGGATAAGAACCCCTTTATGACATTTTCTGGAGGGTTATATTTGAGTTACATGAGCCCCAGACCTCACCCAGCACAACATCCCAGAGGGAGAGCTCCTTGTTGGAGTTACCTGCTGTGAGATTTCCCTCCATTGACACTTTCAGCTGTCACAGTGACAGGAGTTTGATGAAAGTTTCTTAAAATGGGAGCCTCAACACCTAAAATGCATTACCTATATTTTTGAGGTAAAGCAAACACCCATCTGTTTGGTGTTGGATTCTCAAATACAGATACAAATTCAAGAAAATTGATTAAGATTGCTATGAGATCCTAAATGCTAGTGAAAAATTCACTCTTGGAAACAGCATCATGTTGTAGGGCTGTATGTCGTCTTATTTAAAATAAACCTCAGGAAGAACACATATGGCATAGGTGGACCAAACAAGTTATTTGCTTTAATAGCTTTTCCATACTAAAGCACTTACTTTATAAGCCAACTTTTATTTGGCTCTTTTTCTTACTAGAAAAAACTCCTGACAAATAACGTACTACAGCAACTGTATCTAATAGAAAAATAGTCCAGAAGGCAAAATGTACTAAATCCTTGAGGTTTTATGAAGTCTTTTATTCACCTGATATTTCAGAGAAATGCCCAGATGCAAAAACATTAAAAAGTTTGCCATGAATTTTTGCATCATTGTAAAGCCTTGCCATTAAAACTAAAACATGCCAAAAAGAAAAAAAAAAAAAAAGAAAAAAAAACCCAACCAAAAAAAACCCACACACCCAAAAAAAAACAACCACAAAAAACAGGTAATCACCATTGTTGCTACTCTGGCTATGTTTACCATAACTGTACTTTCTAAGTACAGTTGCACTGTTACATCATGTCAGTAAATCTCTCTTACTCTGGTCACATATCTTTATTATGTCTGGCACAGCACACCTTTCTCACAGAGAGCTGACAAAGATACAGTTCTGCCACTATAGTCTATGTGATAGGTTTTTGCTGCTACAGCTAAATCAGTTTCAAATCACACCTCATCTACCCCAACTGACATGGCTATTCTGGAAGAAGTCTGCAACATAAATACACCATCAAGCAAGCGAATACAGTTTTCCATTATGTTCCCAAATGGGCAAATACATAAAGATAAACTAACAGATGCATGAGCAGCCCTATATGATGTTGATTATTACCCTAAACATTTTAAGAACTTATGGAGGAAAAGAATGTGATCTGAGAGAATAAATGAGAAACACTATTTAACCACTCATTTCTCAGAACTCAGGTGAAGTTCTGTGTAATATCCACGTGCATGATTCAGCATTTTTCTTAAGAAAATTAACTATTATTTTAAAATAAATGTATTAATGTATGGTGGAGGTATATGAATCTTTATCAGATGGAAATTTTCATAAAGCAAGTATAATTTTAAACTAGAAACAGAAATTAATTAATACAACACAGAAGAAGAAAATTAGGCAGAAAAAAATAAATATACCCTTCTGACAGAACATAATGTTGCAGCAACAACTGTCACATCTATAACACCAAAGGTGTCATTTCTGTAAAGTGCTGTTTGAGAGTGAAGGGCACTTTGAAGGCGCACATCCAACCCCTCTGTCTGTTTTAAGCAGTCACACTCAGCAGTCCAAAATCAACAATCTGCATTAAAACCACAAAAGACAGTCATGAGAATGAAAATGTAAACTCTAGTGCAAAACCTAACACAAAATTCTGAGAGTAGCAATCTTCATCAAAGGGAAAAAAAATCTAGGATTTTTACTTGGGAAAAAAAGTCAAAATTTCATATCTGTTCTGTTTTGTTTCTGCCCCAAACCTCTGTGTATAACATGTGATTACAAGGGTCCTGTTGCAGGAGACATATAGACTGATGTTCTGATTAGATATTGCCAAGTATTAAATTGTTTGAGCATGTGTAACAATGCAATAAACTCCAAATGTTTTTAACTCTCCACATACTTAAATGCCAAATGCCTGATGTGCAGATAGAATTCAGAATTACATGTGCACACATTCCTGAGCTGCGTGGGTCTGCTTGACATTTCATGTACACATACTGGGAAAAAATATTTTACCTAAGTACTTTAAAATATTTATTATATATGGTTTATTTCCTGTGTTTATTATAATTTGTCCCTTTCTCTCTTATAATTCTTTAAAAAAATAAAGCAGTGAATTACTATGGCTAGATTAAGTTCTTAGACTCAGCTGTCAGTGAGAAGAAGAAAAATGCTTCGGAAACTCTCCTAGTAAGCAGAGACCCAGGAGAGTGATAATTCCTTCCTGTTGCCTGTGACACTCACTGTATTGACTGCTCCAGCCCTGGGACTCCTCTAGCTCAGTCACCCTCTGTCAGGTAGTGCAGCCTACCCCAGGAATGAGCTGAAAGCCTATGTTGGCCACACCACATAGCCATAAGATACCGAGCTGGGCTATTCAGGCTGAGAAGCCATAATAGATATTTACAATCATCCTATCCTCGTTGCCAGCTGGACATGTAATGTTTGGGCCAACTACAAAGGACTGAAGTCAAGCTCTCTTTAAAACCTGAAACCAGACTGAAAGCTCTGCACAGTGGTTTTGATGCTAGCGAGCAAGTGTGGGTTTAGGGCAGCTTTTTAGCATAGCCCTTGTGTCCCCAGAGTCCTTCTACCTACCACTCTCTGTCATAGAGGAAACTAGTTCCACCAGGAATCAGACCATATCTAGATTCATGATTCAGGTAGATGAAGCAGGTGGATGAGGAGTGGGACCTTGAAGAAAAGTATTGTTCCCATAGTTAACTAAGATAGGAGCATAGTCTGCCCTTAAGTATCTTTTTATGTTATCTGATTTTATTTCCAGGAACTCTGTGTTTTGATTTGGGTTTGGTACTTTTTTTTCTTTGTGGGGTTTTTTTTTTGGTTGTTGTTGCTTTGTCGTCATCCCCTCCCCGCCCCCCGCCCTCGATCATGTAAGGTTTGGAAACAGAATTGTCTTTCAGCATGCAAAAATCCTACAACTCTGGCTACCTTTAGAGTTAGTAAGGGAAAATAATATGGGGAAGCTTGAGTCCTGAACATGAGCTCTGATTGTCTGTATTGTTAACTGAATCTCTGGCTTTGATTTGGCTTTTCAAAAAAACGTACAAACTTGATCTTTCATAGAGATGGTGCTAGCTCCAAATATTTGGGACACATATTAACCTGCTTTTTTGGGCATTGGACCCGATGGTTGGTCTCTGGTTCTCTTCTATTTAATAGGATAAACACAGCCATTGATTTTACGTAATTACACTTATGTCATAGGAAACATAATTTTATACTTTAATCCGTTTATATCAGAACTCATCACTACTTTCTTCCTTCTACTAAAAAACTGAATAAACCCTAAAAGTTGAAGCCTAGCTCAATTAAAACTGTTAGCTTGGCGAAGTTTCATATGAATATCTGATTCTACTAAAGCCAAAAGAATTTCACATTTCCTGTATTATGGTCATATACTCATATAGAGCTCCTAAGGCTATCTCAGGTACACTTTGCATCAGTTAACAGTATGTCAATTAAGAAATCCCTCTGTTAAGGTCATAGGTCTCAAATTGGTTCATTTGAGGCCAGCACAGTGTAAAATAGCTGAATTAAGATGACCTCAGTTACAGTTTTCTGTTTTAAAGCTGTTTTAGTTAATGTTCCCAGGGTCTTTTTCTTCCCTGCAGGACACAAACTGCCTCTATTAAAGTCAGTGGAAATTGCTATTCTGCAGAGAGGAATAACGCCTTGAGATTAAGAAGCCTGCATTAACAACACCTCAGTTAAGATGCTTTTCTTTCAGAAATACCTGTTAAAAGCAGCTGCTAAAGTGATTTAGGAGCACACAAGTACCAGATCGCATATTTGTAGTAACTGCTAAGATGTAGGTGAAGCACTTCAACAGCTGTGAGGCTGTGATTTGACAGCAGGGAGACTTGCTTTTTTTTTCTTTTTTCTTAATTCTCCTTCTCTTGGCATTGGTGCTGATGCTTTGTAAGATAGATGACAAAATGTGAAACTAAAATAGTCATAAATTCATAACATTCAGTTACAGATTGTGCTGAAGAACATTCCATTGACTGAGATCACCAGATGCAATGTCCCGAAATGATGTCCAAGGGACATTACCTTCACAAGATATATCTATCTGTCTTGCTCTATTCCTCCCCTCCTCCCTCTTGGATACACCTAGCTATAATCAGCTGGTGGTCTGTTTCAGTTGTACTCTAGAGCTCTGACCCTGCATGAGCTCAGGTGTTCTGACAGATGCATGGAGGTATAAATGGTGCTGAAGTTACCTTCAACACAAGCTGTGTGTAGTCACACTGCCTCAGCCTATGCCAGAGAAGTGACCGTGCAAGATGCAAAAAAAAAAAAAAAAAATAGGGGTTAATTACTTATCTGAATACATAGATTAAGAATACATTAATATATGTAAGTATATATATAAAAGCTCGTAGCCTTTTAATGTTATTGTTATTTTCAGGCTTCCTGATTTTAAGTACAAAACAAAAAAGACCCAAACAACAAAAACTTTCTAAAATATTTCTATCAAATAATGTCAATATCTTTTTTTCATTCTGAATAAACTTAAAGTGGCTTTGCTACAATTTAAATAAATCGTTTGGCTTTCATTTACCATGACCTATGGTATGACCTATGCATGATAAATGCAACTAAAGAAAGGATCATAATTAGTTCATTAGACTGGCATTTTAAAGTTTGTCAGTTTGGTCTTTCTGAGTAAACACTTGGTTAATTTAGGCATTACTCTAAGGCAGCAGCAACAGTGTGCGTTAATACTGAGCATGTAAGAACCATCAGCAATGTAAAACTCATCCTGGTGAGCTTTCATTATGCTTCAGCTTGGTAGGTTGTAGTGCTCTTATTCAGTGTTCTTAAGCAGTAGAAAAAGCATGTAAGTCTTTTTCTTCATTCTTCAGTAAGGTCCTACCTACACAGGGAAAATAGGTCATGTTTTAAATTTGTTAGTGGTTACCTTTTTATTTTTAATCACTTCACACTTGCTATGAAGACAACTTGATTCCATTAAAGGCATAAAAAATAGGATTAAAAGGTTTTGTTTAAAACATTTCAGTAAAAAAATGATAAAAAATTAGTCTTTTTCTTCAGGCAGTGCTAGCTACTGAAGTGCTGAGTTTCATCTTGCCTACCTTTTAATTGCAGTAAGAGGTATAGAACTTAACTATAAAAATCTATAATGAAATTCAAGTTTGTCCTATAGTTATAATTGTGGTGTAGCTGGGTAACAGGGCTGTGCCTGTGGGCACACCTAGTGCACTCAAGTCATTAACTCCTTGGGTGATCCAGAAACTCCCCATGTAGACATCTGTGTAGAGGATAATGGAGCAATTTATACAATAGACCGACATGAGACAGTGATTGACCGAACTCCTAGCCACACTCTCAATTAAGGATTTGACTAATTGGTGCAGAAGCTCTCCTAGTGGAAATTTCAGACTGCCCTGAAGATTTCCACCAGGAAACCCTGCAGTGCCTAGACCAATTTCTATGCTTAAACATGTTAACATCCTGGGTGGAGAAATTTCAGAGACTCTCAGGATGTTCCTGATGCAAAATTGGTAAGATCATACATAGATAAGTCTTTTGTAGACAGTTAAGAGAATTAGGAGATGTTTTGTCTGTCGCTTGAAATAATCCATTGCAGTGGAACTTGTATGTTATGGAGGTGTCACACAGGACCAATGTCAGGTGGACTGCAAGAACTGAGCACAACAACAGGTCAAGGAGTCTCAGCTGATCCAGCTGAAGACACTGCCACAAGGACCCTTGCAATGGAGATGCCTGTCGCTGCCCAGTCAGCCACTGATTGCCCTGTTCAAGAGATTTGATTTCCCATGCAGGTATTACTCTGTGCCAAGATATCAGTGAATTAGATTTTAACAAATGCTCTGTCTGTGCAACATAATCATCGAAAAGTTAGTAGCCTAGTCTAAACTCAGGAGAAGTAGTGTTACCTCCGCAGAATGATTTATACTACCTACCTTTTAGACAGTTAAAAATGTGTGTTCTTCTCTAAAATTAAGAGCGCTGCACTAATTATACTGAGATGCAGGTGTAAGGGCACTCAGGTTCACCATTTGCACTCAACAGCAGTGCTGTCTTCTGCATCCTGTGATGCAGCTGTGATTACACAGCTGCAAAGCCTCTTTCTCCTACCATCACTCTTCTCCTTTTCCCCCACCTCCATCTATGTCAAGGCTGGAAATATGTCCTTGATTTTACTCAGATTCCAGTAAAATACCGCACCCAATAACTTTTCATCCAAATATCATTAATTTAAAGCAAATACACAACTTTGAGAGTAACTTGCAGCGGAAAACCATGAAAAATTTACAGTACTGTTAGCTGACTAATCCTGCAAAATAAAGCAGGAAATGTATGGAAAGAGGAAGAAAGTCACTCAGTGAAAAAGAGAACATTCAATTATAGTTTGATTTTTTTAAAGCTGCTAGTGCTGCTAGTAGCATCCTAAGTTACCCGGTTCTGTTTCCATGCCATATCCTTGTGCCAGCAAAATCTTGTAGAGGCAAAAAGAACTAAGAGAGTGATCCTGATGAAAACTCACACAGCAGAAGGAAACACTTACTTTTCAGCTCCATCAGTTCTCCAGTGTGGTTCATTGCACATTGGTAGAGTGAGGGCAGGTGTTAGCAGTGAGCATCGTTTCTGGCAGTGCTAGTATATGACAGCTTAAAGTACTTATAAACCACCAGCCCTTCATACCCAGTGTGTTGCATTACAGACAAACCAAGAAATCCTTCCAGAGCCTTTAAAGGCCTATCTAATATTATATAATACAGAAAGAGGGGTTTATCCAGCAGTTGAGAACTACATCTGTAAACTTCAGTGAAGAATTAACAGCTTCTTAATACAGGAATATTCACAAAACTAGAAAAAAAAATTATTTAGATGTTATGCACAAAAAGGCTGTATTTATTACATTCTTTGTTACAAGACACTGAAATTCCCCATGTTATTCTAACCAGGTAATTGTCTTACTCTACTCTGCACTGGTGCAGCCTTACCTTGAGTACTGTGTGCATTTTTAGGCACCGCAATATACTAAGGATATAAAGCTACTAGACAGTGTCCAGAGGAGGGCCATGAAGTTGGTGAAGGTTTTAGAGGGGAAGCCACATGAGGAGCAGCTAAAGTAGAATCATAGAATGGTTTGGGTTGGAAGGGATCTTTAGAGGTCTTCTAGTCCAACCCCCCTGCAGTGAGCAGGGACATCTTGAACTAGATCAGATTGCTCAGAGCCCCGTCCAGCCTGACCTTGAATGTTTGCAGGGATGGGGCCTCCACAACCTCTCTGGCAAACCTGTTCCAGTGCTTCATCACCCTCATTGTAAAAAATGTCTTCATTTTATCCCGTCTAAATCTACTATCCTTTAGTTTAAAACCATCACCCCTTGTCCTGTCACAACCGGCCTTGCTAAAGAGATTGGCCCCGTCCTTCCTATAGTCCCCCTTTAAGTACTGAAAGGCTCCAATAAGGTCTCCACACAGTCTTCTCTTCTCCAGGCTGAACAACCCCAACTGTCTCAGCCTGTGCTCATAGGAGAGGTGCTCCAGCCCTCAGATCATTTTTGTGACCGAAGTCACTTGGTTTATTCTGCCTGATGAGACTGAGGGGAGACCTCATCACGGTCTACAGCTTCCTCACAAGGGGAGGAGGAGGGGCAGGCGCTGATCTCTTCTCTCTGGTGACCAATGATAGGACCCAAGGGAATGGCAGGAAGATGTGCTGGGGAGGTTTAGGTTGGGTATTAGGAAAAGGTTCTTCACCCAGCGGGTGGTGGAGCACTGGAACAGGCTCCCCAGGGAGGCAGTCACAGCACCAAGCCTGACGCTATTCAAGAAGCGCTTGGACAATGCCCTCAGACACATGGTGTGAATTTTGGGGTTGTCCTGTGCAGGGACAGGAGTTGGACTTGATAATCCTTGTGGGTCTCTTCCAACTCAGGGCATTCTATGATTCTATGATTCTATGAACCATTTCTTTTTCAAGATAACCAGAAGGTAAGCCAAATCAAGCTCTTTCTGATTTAAGGATAAAAAAATACACAATGTTGTCCCAGTTTTTAAATAGTAAGAAAGTCTGGAGTTTTAGAAGACCACTGTATGGACTCCATGGTACTCTGGTAATACCTGTGATAATGCATAGGGTAATACATTAGCCTGCTCTTCTTTACTTGCAATGGACCAGATTCTAAGGCCATTCTTCAAAAGAAAAAAAACTATAAGGACAATCACAGTTAAGTCTTAAAAGCAGTATTGTAAACAAAACATTAAGTAAAGGAATTTGAAGAGATAAGATGTTCCTTACCATTAAGTGCATCATACATAAATCTTTCCATTCTATTTTAAGTTCCTTTCACTTTGTAAAACTTAAATCAAAACAGTCCAGAAAAAAACTGCATAAAAAAGGAAAAAAAAAAAGACTAAGGTAATAATTCAGTAATTATAAGGATATTTTAGAAACAACACAGAAACTCATTTGAACAAATATAGACCAAAGTTGGTGTATCTTCTATATTTGCTCAGCATTGATAAAAGTTTTGCAAAGTGCTGGAGTAAATAATAGAAAACTATAATAAAAAGACTCCTTAATTGATAAATTGTTAATAGCAACTAAAAAAAAAAAAAAAAAGACGGAGCAAAACAAACAAACAAACGAATGAAACCCAAAACCCTAAATAAAAGCTGGAGATCTTTATACCAAATGATCCAGAGTAGATTTCTACAAAGTCATGGAAAGTGTCTTAGTATAAGCCTATGCAATAGATAAAACTTCCAGAAAACAATATCTTCAGCACCAGTTTGGTGCTTTAGAATCAGATGTGAGGATTTAAGTTAAAATGCATACCAAAGTTTTCAGATATAGAGAAAGAACCTTCAGATCTTGATGTATGCAATTTATCCCTCATAAAAACTCAGCAGCTGCCAAGTTCACAAGCAACTTGGAGGTGCTCAAAGCAACCATCCAAGAATGACTGTCATCAGCCATAACTCCATTCTCTGAGACTCAGTCTGATGACAAGTGAATTATGATCAGTTAAAGCGACTCATCCTCACCCACTGACTCCAAATCTACATTACAAAAACAAGTCAGTGTGTTTCCTTATAGATCTGTAAGTTGCAGAAGACATTTCTGTTAAAATCCTCAGAGCTAGCACTGGAAATGAAATTGTAACAATATCCATAGTTAAGAGACACAAACATTAAGAAAATATCAGAAAATTTACTATCACTATAGATTCTCTGTGATTTATTAATAAATGATAGCAATAAATATCTCAAGAATAAGGTATGTTGCAACAATGAATGGCAAGGAGAGAATGTAAAAACATCATTATGCTCTGTATTACAATTTTGTTCAGCCATTTTTTACTGACTCATATTTGACAATGCAACACTTTTTGCTTTTTCTGCATCCAGTCACTGAATTTAAGTTTGAAGATTTATCACCTTGCGCTGAAATCTCATAATATCTAGCATGCTAAACAGGGTCAGCAATAGATTTTCTACATGGCTAAGAAGCTTCCAAGAACTATTTAGAGGTGAAATCCAACTGAAGTCAATAATAAAACTTCTATTTACTTCACCATGTACTTATATTAAAAATATGCTACTGATTCAGTAGGTAATGCTTTTTACCTCTAAATCAGAACTCATCCAATGTCATGTTCAGGACTGATTTTAGCATTTTGGGCAACAACAGTGTTGCATTAGCTTTGAAAATCTTCAGGAAAAGGTGCCATCAGATAACCTTTCAGAAATATAAAGTTTTCTTCTGTCTAAATAAAATTTAAATCCAGCAATGAGAACTTTTATACCTATCAAAATCCAAATGCATTTCTTATAGAAGGGTTTCTATAAACCCTATAATCCTGGACGATTTCAAATAGGTTAATTATATTGTTTAAGTTATCTGTGTGTTTTTCATATGCACAATATTCTTTGCTATCTATTAAAAATTATTGTTTTAATATATTTCAATCATTTCTGCTTTGTAAGATGGAGACCAGAGAAAGTCCTCACATGAATGAATAGCTGTTTAAAAGTAGGAAACAAGGAAAACTGGGCATTTATGAATGGAATGTTAATGAAATCTTTCTTTAGACCAATGAAAACTTAACAAAAGAACCAGGAAAAAAGGATTAACAGTGTGTTGTCAAAGTCTGCAAGAAAACAAAGTTATCTGGGAAAAATTAAAGCAAGCTGTGAGGACTGAAGAAGACTCACACAATCGAATACCTGAGACACCAATGTCAAACAAAAGTCAGTGAAGATAAATGTAAAGCGAAGCACAGTAAGGAAAAAAAAATCAGATTTTCATAGATGGACTCAGAGCAGCCTGTTAACACAGTGGAATGCATCTTTGGGAATACTCAGGTAGTTATATGAGTACTTTAATTCAGTCACAGTCAAAAACATAAATACAGTGTTAGGAAAGGAAAACAGAGAAAACCAGAAAATTGTTATGCCACTGTATAAATTCAGCTTTGCCCCACATCTTTAATAATGTTAATTTCTTTCAGATTGCTTTGTTCTTATCTTTTCAGAAAAAAAATATTAAAACTGAAGAAAGGTAAACATTATACTAATTTTCAAAAAACTATGAGGGATCTACAGGTCAGTCAGTCTCACTCTGGTCCCCAGGAGCTGCCCAGGCAGTGAGTTCCCTTAGAAGCCATTTCTGGTGAGTAGTCAACACGTATTTACCAAAGGTAACCTGTGCTTAATCAAACAGATTGACTTCTATGATGAGTTTACTACATCTGTAGATGTGGTGGGTGGTGTTTACTTTGACTTTAGCAAGGCTAAACATCTCCCACAGTGTCTTTGTTGGGGCATTATGGGCTAGATGGATGAACTACTAGGTAAGTGAAAAATTGGATGGATCATCATACTCAAAATGTAGTGGTTCATAATCTACCTGGAGACTGGTTACAATTAAAGTTCCTCACAGGTTAATCTGGGAATTTATAATATTTAATATCCTTATCAATGACCTGTAAGACTAGATGACGTTTGTATTCATCAAGTTTGTGGGTAACTCTGAGATGGGTGGTGTAGATACTCTCAAGGGCAGGGCAGCAACTGAGAGGCATCTAGAAAGGCTAGGGGAATAGGCTTACAAGATCCTTATGAAATCCAGCAATGACAACTGCAAAGTCCTGTGGTTGAGGTGGACTAAGCCCTTGCAGCAATATAGGCTGGGGACTGACTGCCAGAAAGTAGCTCTTCTGAAAAGGATATGGTGGGCAGTAGGCCAAATATGAGTCATCTCTGCGCCCTGTCAGAAAAGCTTACTGCATACTGAGCTGTATCAACAAGAGTATAGCCAGTAGATCAAGGGAAGTTAAATGATTATTGCCCTTTACTCAGCAATTAACAGACTCCATCAGGAATACTGCAATAATTTTTCAGGACCTTGGTACAAGTATTTATAAAGCTGAATGAGCGCAGCAGAGCCCAGAGTCCAGCAGAAGGTCACCAAGATGGTTGGTGCACTTAACCTGTGAGGATAGCTTGAAGGAATGGGGCTTGTTCAGCCTGGAGAAGAGGAAGTAACAACTTTCTAATACATAAGAGGCTACAAAGAGGACAGAGCCAGGTTACTTAACAGGGTGGACAGGGTGAGAACGAGAGACACTGGTAATAAATTGGAACAGGATGAGGGAAACTAAGCACTGGGGCAGGATGCCCATAGAGGCTATGGGATCACCACGTTTGGAAGGTTCCAGACTTAAGTGGACAATGGAAACCAAGCAACCAGGTCTAAATCTACTGTCAGCTCTGCTCTGAGCAAGAGGTTGTACTATATGGCCTCCCAAAGTCCCTTCCAACCTCAATAATGCTATGAGCTTGTGTTCCTATGTATCAGGACCCAGTGATTTCTCAGAAATAAATATTTCATAGCTGAATTTGGCCCAGAAGGTGGTACTTGAATAAGCCTGCTCTAGATTGTGATGGGAAACCATATCTAGAGAACAGAGACAGTTAAGAGTTAAAATGGAAGGAAATGGTTCTACAGAGATCCAGTACTACTCAGTATGTAACAATTTAGAGGATGGAAGTAGAAATTAACATAGGATATAACTTTGGAAGCTGTAAACATAAATTGCAGGACAGATTCCAAAATAAAAACAACATTGTCAAATTGAAGAAATATTTGGGAAGGAAAAAAAATCGATTAAGAGAGATGCAAGATTCTGCCTTTTGATTAGAATGTTTATTTGTCCAACTGACTACATAATAGTAAAATGGACCTGGGAAACATTAGCTGAGCATTCATCAATGATATTCTGGAGTTTTAAGAGTGTAGATCATCACAGTGAAATACATAAACCAAACCTGAAAGACAGGTAACAATATTTCCCTTCTACCAGTGCTAGTACAGCTTCAGCTGGGTCTTTTAAGGGCATCAGACTACAAGAAAGATGTGGGTAGAGAAAACCCTGGCATAAATTATCAAGGGTAATGTAGAACCCTACTCACATGAGCTGTGAAGAAGGCTTGAAAGAATGGTGGTTGTTTAGTCTAGACAGGGAGACAGAAAAGAAACATGATACCATTTTTGAAATACGTAAAAGGCGCCTCCAAAGTGAAAAGAACAATCTGCTTTCTGTCTGTGTGGAGGACAGGTCAAGAAGCCATGAGCTGAAATTGCAGCATAAGAGCCTTGTGTGTCATTAGGAAAACTTTCTGACTTTAAGAATAGCAAATCACTGAAACAGGCTGATAATGAAAGTGGTAAGAGTCTACATCAGCTGTGGACTTTGAGAACAGGCTAGACAGACCCCTGTCAGGCATGCTAAAGGTTTAATTGTTTCAGCCTGGGGATAGAAAGATGGAACAGATGACCTCCAGAGATCTTTTCTAACCAGAGGCACAGAATCACAGTAAGAACGGAACATGAAGTTTCTTTTGCTAAAGGAATGCATAATTTCATAGAAATTGAAAGGTTCAGCTCTTATGAAAAGAGACTTTTTCTCATACAGCTGTGCTTTCCAATGGTGATAAGCAGCTCCACTGTTCTTAAGGTGAGGAGCCCTAAGGATAAGACAGTGTTTTAGGTACCCTGGGCTCAAGCAATTCACTATTTTGAAAAGCTGTTCCTGCCAAGAACAGATTAAAATAGAAGAGATTGAAAGATAGAAGGTTGAAGGGAAGGTATTTAACAAATGAACAAATATATTAAAAAGATATAATCCCACTAAGCCTATGAGTGCATGCAGTCCTGTTTGTGGAATAAGCAGCTGCCTTTTTCCAGCTGGAGAAGGCAAGTCGCCACTGCAAAGTATGTGATCCATCAGTAATGCCTCCAGTGTTCAGGAACTCTGGAAGTTCTCACTTGATCCCTTCTTTGTTGATGCTTCACTATGGATACTGACGCTTCAGAACAAACTTTGCAATCAACCATATGCCAGCATTTAAATATCCTTGGAAATGGGGCTGTCGAGAGGCAGGAAGATTATAGTGTACACTGCAAGTTGCTTATAATTTGCACTCTAGGTCACACAAAGCTTTTGTAAACATAAAAAAAGTCTACAGACTCCCTTTACTTTCTGATAAAATTACTGGGTTGTGTTGGTTCTCTGTACAAGAGTTACTGTAGTAATTATTGTATAGCAGCTGAGATGTAAAACCTAGATCCACTGCTGGTGATAATCAACACAATTGCATTCACTTCAGTGGAACTCTGCCAATTTATTTCAGCTCAGTATCAGACCAAAAATGTCATATGTCCAAACAATGCATGTATTTTTAATACTGAAAGCCAAAATGCCAATCGGCTTTTAGTTTTCTAATTTGCTTAGAAATCTTATTAAAAAATCAGTGTATTTATTTATCTTTCTAATTTACATTCAGATTAAATATAATAGGCTTTTCAAGATAACCTATCAAAAAAATTTAGTTCTCTTCTTACCAGGGTTTCTTTCTAGGCAAATTCATACTAAAAATGCTACAACAGGACAATTTCAAAGTTGAAATGGTAGCTGTTTTTTAAGCCAGTCAGGTGATTCCGAAAAATTTAAGGATTAGGAGTGCTGTATAGGAACCACAATTATTCTGTCTTAGAGAAGAAGGGCTGGAATTGGTTGTTCTTTCCATAGGAAAGAGAGAAGTGGAAGGAGAGCTCTGGAGCATAGAGCATATTAAGCAATGCTGCAAATGAGCAGCATTCCCTGTTGATGGGGGACAAGAGGAATAGCAGCTGTAACTGTTCCTTCAGGGTAATGACTGCTTTCCCACAGTCTTTGATTATTCTTTCAATAAGAATAATGAGATTGATTTGCTGACATTGAGGCATAGGCAAACTAGGTACCAAGGACCATGGTGATTCTATCAGACTACAGCCAGACATAGGACTTGCTGTAGCCATAGGCATCTTCTGGAGCCAAAAACCCCACCATATTTCCCTCTTGGAGTCTTCACTCAAGGCTTCTAATCAGGGCATTTTAATTACTATTGTTTTATAACCCAATCCATAAAACCTTAATGCTTACACAATAATCTGTTCAAAACTCTGGAAGGATTGACCTATGTGCAGTTGTGCATAATAGCTCACAAGATGAGATCTTCAGTTAGTGTTTCAAAATCAACTGAGGAAATTAGGAGCTGTCCTTACAAGTGTCCTTGAAAATGACAGTCTCAACCTAGACCCCTGTAGTCATGGTAGTTTGTTCAGTCTATTTCCATGTGAATATCAAACAGGCAATTTAGAAGTCTAATTTTTACCCTCCCTTTACTGTCAAAAAGGAATTAGACCATATGAAGTCATCAAGGACTATCTGAGGATTTGCTACAACACGCATCACCATGGTATCTAAGTGCTTCCTGAAAAGACCTATTAATCACTGTGACTATACGTTCCCTCCTACCTGATCTGTCAGCTGAACGGCTTTTACTTCAGTTTCTGATTTATGTTCTCATGATTTAGCTTAAATATGGGCATCAAATAGGACACTGGATAAATTCTCTCCTTTTTGAAACTGTCACAGGAAAAGACCCAATTTAACAGATTAATTTTTTTCTACTATGGTGATGGGACAAGATTAGATAAAGGGTATAAGTTTTCCTCCCAAAACTAGGAATTTCAAAATTACACTGGAGTTAAGTAAAGAAATAACTTTAACTAAGGTACTAATTAATTTTCTGACAAAACAATTTTCATCAACCAGTAGTCTGATTTGTGGAACATTAAGGTACTGATTCTGACAACATTTTCTTAAATGCAGGATGGAAATTCTCATCATAACTTCTATCACACTGTCTTAACAATCAGGCTGTTTGTCAGTCTTGTGAAATGTAGGATACATAGGTTAGTGTGATACTTTAACCACAATGCTCTGAGATACAGCACAGACACTTTTGGTTTGATAAAAAACTACCTAAGATTCATGAAACTTGTATGACTGAATTCTCAAAATACTTCAAATCCATTAAAATGTTTTGTTTTTTTAAATATAAATAAACAAGCATTTTCCAATAAGACTAGTAAAAATTAATATCTGAGAGGAAAATAATTACATCACCCTTATTTAGCTTATATTTCACCTGGTTTCTCTGTGAATGTATCCAGTCATACCAGTTCATGAATTCAAGTAAAATATCAGTTTGTTGTGATTTTTTACACTGAATCTCATAGAGTTGCTACTATTTGCTTCTTTGCTTTTACCTCAAGTAGAAGTAATATTCAGAATTCGCTCATTGTCCTTGATAAATAACACTTGCTGTCACCCTGTCATAAGAAAATCTTGCAGTTTCTAACAGCTACTGTTTCTCTTAAAGGTAGTGAAGATCATGTTTACATATTTTTCCTGCTTTGAGTTCTTCATTGTGAGTCTTGCACTCCTTGCTGTACTCAACTTATCCAGGTAGCTTCATCACTTTTCTTCTATACATAAAATTTGTTCTTAAATACAAAAATTTATTTTATTATTATTATTTTATATTTTGATTCTATGACATCAGAAACATGGGATTTTCTTCTGAAAGAGCTGGTTGATGAAATATTTTATAGCTGTTTTTAATATAATGTTTATATAAGTTACACTATAATTTTAGAAGTGCATCTGAAAACGTGGTTGTTCTTGACACTTTTAAATCAGGATTTTTTCTTTTTAAAGCTCGTGGCTATCTTCCCTCCCCTCCCCCTCCCTCTCCCCTCCTCTCCTCTCCTCTCTTACACAGCAATTACAATGTTACAATTCTCAGGAGAAATTTAAAAATGTATTCAACATGTTTTACCAGCATATTAGAATAACAGTCTTAATAAGATATACTGTTTTCATCATAGAATCATAGAATGGTTTAGGTTGGAAGCGACCTAAATGATCATCTGGTTTCAACACCCCTACCATGGGCAGGGACACCACACCTTCTGCAAGACCAGGTTGCTTAAAGCCCCATCCAATTTGACCTTCAACACTTCCAGTGATGGGGCAACCTGGGGCAACCACAACTCCTCCAGGTAACTTGTTCCAGTGCCTCCTTACCCTCAGAGTTAAGAATTTCTTCCTTCTATCCAATCTAAGTCTATCCTCTTTCAATTTAAAGCCATTACCCCTTGTTCTATCACTCCATGCCCTTGTAAGAAGTCCCTCTCCAGCTTTCTTGTAGGCTGCCTTCAGGTACTAGAAAGATGCTATATGGTCTCCCTGGAGCCTTCTCAACTCCTGGCTGAACAATGCCAATTCTCTCAGTCTGTTTTCATAGGAGAGGTGCTCCAGCCCTCTGGTCACCTTTGTGGCCCTACTCTGGACTCACTCCAAGAAGTCCATGTCCTTGTTATGTTGGGGGCCCCAGAGCTGAACACAGTACTCCAGGTGGGATCTCACTCCGGCTAGGTAAAACTAGCCTTAACTTTCAGAATCATGGCACAGTACTTATTGCATTCACATCAAATGTGAACTCGGGACTAAATGTATACATTTACAAACGATCTGCATGTAGCTGTGCATGGAGATACAAATCTACAGGATGATTTGGAAATGGATCATTATGTTTTCCTCAATGACATTTAAATGAATTTTAAGGAACTTAGAAATTTCATACATTGAAGTCATGAAAAAGAGGCATAAGAAGTTAATCAAAGCATAAAAATTTTGGACAAACCTTTTCATCAAGTCTATGAGTGCAGCAATCAAAATCTTTTCAGTCTTTCCTTTTAAAAGAAATTTTGCACCTCCTTCATGAGTCTCATCTTCTGCCACTGAATCTTTTCTGATTTTCAATAATTTGAACATACTGCTTTACTTTTTTTATTTTAATGACAAAACAGAGGTGACTACAAATGTTCTAAGCTGCCTAAAAGTGAGTGGTAAATCACAGCCCAGGAAAATCTTATCACAACCATTTTGTCCAGAACATGAAAAATTCAGTTTTGATAACTCAATCCAGTTAACTACAAAAAAGTATCTACCAGATCCTGCCTATTTTTCGCAACACTACTCTAGAAACTTGGTCAAACAGATGGTGGCTTTTTTAGTGACCTCACAGTTATTAGGATGATCTCATGTAACATTTTTACTGGCCTTACCTACATGTTCTTTATTTTCCACATTAATTTTTCTTTTAGAACCCCATTGTTATTGACTAGGCCTTTATAGCTTTCTCTCTAGCTAATGCTTCTCCAAAGTCACTCAGCTTTAATTCATGCCTCTTCAGAAATTCAGTTTAAAATTGCCTCCTATGGATCCCTTATCACATCCTTTAAGCTTCAGCTATGGGTCTTAAAATGAATTCAGGATAGACCTTCCACTGACTTTTATAGTCCACTAGCATAAAAATCTAAGCCATCATCTTCTCATTGTATACTTTCACATTATCTTTAGTAATCCTTATTCGGTATTATGTTTATGCATAACAGTATTCCCCACCTCTGAAAATGTACATCTTAAATTTTGTATTCTTCAGATGAAAGAACAAAAGTGTGCTCTCTCTCTAATGCTGAGAAATGCATTGGTTTTTTCCATCTTAATAATTTTCACTTTAATTACACTGTGTTTTTTACCTATTTTTCTATGTATGTAAAAACATCCACCAGGTAAAAACACATAGTATTTCCTTGAGGTTATGAAAACCTTGTTTCATCTCAACACCTATGAAGGATCAGTAAATTGCAGAAAAAAGTGCATGCATAACTGAAGTATAGACAGCTGGAGCTAGCCAAATATCTTTGGTTATCACCTTTCTTTCCTGCCTCAGTTTTCCCTCTCTGTAGCAAGGGTTTATGTGTTAGAAAAGCATGTGTTACCTAAGAATTTGTGAGTGCAGTGTAAGCACAATTCCAGTTGTGTAACAGCATTAGTCTATATCTGCTAGGAAGAAGTAATGTCTGCCAAACATCTCCAGAAGTCTCTTTTAAGGCCTAAGAAAATTCCCTAAGCCTTTGCTTTCTCCAGGGATTGGTAGTAAATATGTTTCAAACAAAGTCAGAGACAGAAATAAGGATTATTGTTTGAAAGTAGTTAATTTGTAGTGGGCAGATAAAGTTTAAAGTTTTGCAGAATTTTCTGCTGAGCAGCTCTGTTTCCATTGGGGTCAGCAGTGAATAAACTTGGAGCAATATGTTCCAGGGCTTATTCTGACAAGTTAAAGGAAGAACGGGCTAGAACTTTCAACTTGATACTCTCTCCGTCTTCCATTAAGTCACTTCTTAAAAATTGAGAATTCTCTGTTCCTAACTTTCCAACTTTCTTTCTGGCAGGATGTGGGGATATAACTGCTCAGTGCCAGTGTGCAGCTTGCCTGGCTGTATCAATGAGTACTTACCAGCCCCTGAAGAGCTCAACTCCTAGGATCATTTAGCATTCCTTGACACTGGTGTTTAATTAGAGAATGTTTGAACTCTTTAAACTGCTAGTCACTCACGGTTGCTTGCATCACCTTTTCAAACTTTTAAACATTTATTTTTATTTTTAGAAATGCTTAATCCCCTTTTTAATAGAAGAGAGTGAAGAGGATTAAGCCAATGAGAAGTGAATTGAATACTAAACAATGTGAGGAAAGATGCTCTGACAGCAGCCTGCACAGAGCCATCCGGGAAGGCAATTGCAAAACAGGCAGAAAGACAGAAAGTGTTTTAAATATACCTGATCCTTACAATCAGCTGTCAATGTCCATGTATATGAAAAGGTTAGATATTTGGTTAAAACAGAGTTTCATATTAAATATGAGGCAAACAAAAAGGAAAGGATCTGGAAAATAAAATTATTAGGGATTGATCAAAAGGAAAGAACATACCTTCCTACACCTGACAAATGTACGGTTGGTCAGTGTCCTGAACTACACAACCATCAATTCATTGCTATGCAGAGTGCCAAGAGCAGGATTCCACTTCAGCTGTGCCTTCAAAATAAGGGAGAAATATGTGAGAAACCGGTAGTAGAAAACCTTTGTGGTCAATTTCTTCAGAAGGGAGTATCAAAGAGTAATTTAGGTTAGAAGGAATCTGTGGAAGTGTTCTGGTTCAACATTTTCTTTTAGCACCTCCAAACTCAATGACTTTTGTTTCATTAGAGCCTGCATCCTCTTTTGTGGTGTAGACTGTATTGTGTCTCATATAGGTCAGTTCACCGGCACACCTATGTTTATTTCAGAATATAATTCAGACAACTTTTACGTGTTGATTATTTAGACTTAATGTAGAAATATTACAGATATATTCTATGGCATAGTTTTCCAAAAGTAACAACAAAGGCCAGGAAATATGTATCTCTGATAATAAATACATATTGAAGATTCTAGGCTTCTGAACCATAAACCTGCAGCCTGTTTCAAAAGCAATCAGTTTTCCTGAGGGCTTACAGGAGAGGCATAATCCAGAGGACAATTTATGCATTTTCCTAGGTGGTATGGATTATTTTTTTCTTATGCAGAAAAATACTAAATAGTAAATAACAAGTAGGCAAGTAAGACATAAAATACCCAAGGAATACAGTTTAGTATTTGATTGGTAAATATTTTAGAGGTCCTATGCTTGTGTAAGAACTGAACTGAATTGACTGTGTTCCTGCGCTTTTTGCAATTTAAAGCTTCTGCAAAGATAACATATGTTTTGCTGTGTTTGAGTCAGCTTTGTCCTTTGGGTATCAAAATTACTTCCTTGCAGCAGAACTTCAGCTGGTGGTGGTCTGCAAAAGTGGGCCAGCTTCCTTGGCACCATACAGAATTCTTTAGTGAGATTGTCCTAATTTTGTTCAGCCTGAAGAGACCATTAAGAAGACTGTGAAGCACAGGGCCCACCTTGTGGCTGAGTATGCAAAGAATGATAATGAGTATGGAAGCTCCTTTAGCTCAATGACATTCAAAGTCCTTGGTATCACAATGCCTGACCACTGGAGTTACTGGAATGGAAAGACTGTTCTGTCATTTAATCAGTGCTTTCCACTCATTGGGATTCAGCCCTAGTCTCTAGTGGCAACTATGCTAGGATTTCTACTGCTTTAGGGCTGAAATAACTCACTTAACCATAAAAAGGGGTGGGACAGATGAAGAAGATTAAGAAATGCAGTGGTTTGTGGATATTTGCTCATTTGCATATGTTTTCATCTCCCCCGTGGACGAGCTGGCACTCATTAATTTACCCTCAAACAGAAAGTCTTGTTTGTCACAGAAAGCCCCAAGATACATCTCCTGAATTTGTCCTACATACAGATATTATACCACAGAGAGCAATAAACAGTATTGATTGTTTCCTATCATATTTGTGTGACCCTGACTACTTTGCAATAATTTTTAAAATCTGTGTTGCTTAGACAGTATCCAAGAGGCTGTTGGACCTGTGGCTTGGCTTCTAAACACATTGCGTGTCCTTAAGAATGAGATTTATATTGGCTGCATCCCAGAGGTGAATATAATGACCTCTTTCACCTTGTCAAAAGGGCAGCCTTGTCAAACTCACAGTAGTCAATATCCTACAGCGCATCCATTTAACACAGGAGCACGGCCCAAACTGGGACTTTGGAGTGCAGGTACTCAAATGCACAGGTCTGACAAAGACAAATAGCACAGGGATGCACTAACCGAGCAAGGACAAAGGGACATTTTGCCTCTGCTGTGTGAGAAATTGAAGCCCACTTAGGTTTCTCATGCATGCATTTTATGATGTGAGAAGAGGTTTAATTTTTTGAAGCCCCTGATTTAAGATATGAGAAGCAGAGGAATACTTCTGCTCAATCCCACGTTTTCTTTCATTAATCTTTCCTTTTCCTTTGTTTTTTTTTTTTTTGTTTTGGTTTGGTTTGGTTTGGTTTTGTTTTGGTTTTTTTTTTTTAATCAACTGGAACTTTATCTTTTTCATATAGATAGATTGGTTGGGGCTCTTAAATAATACAGTTTCCCTATTGATACCCTCAATGCTCTCTGGTACAGCTACTTATTTAATAGCTTCTTCTTAAACTATTACAGCAGCACTGTGGACAGTTCTGATCTTTTTACTGCCTCTCCTGATGAAATACGTTATGCTGAAATTGTGCCATGTAAAAGTCTGTAACACAGAATGCATTTCACAGAATAAATTTTAGAAAAACTATTTTTCAATTAAAAGAAGGGAATTTTGAATGACACTTCTGAAAAGAAAGAACTGATATGTTTTAATTAATGTTTTTGTGACCCTGTAGAGCCATATTAATTTTTGTATATGATTTTACTTTTGCATAACTTGAATTTCTTGTGTACATGGTCCAACTGTCCCTTTAATGCAGCTCTGCTGTGCAAGGTCTTTTTCAATGTAAAGCTCTGCAATGATCTTGAATCTATTTAGAATTAGGATTGCGTTTCCCCTTCAGGTCATAGTTTTCTGACTGTCATTTTAATGCAAATCACAACAAGTAAACTTGGAGTCAGTGAAGTAAAATCTGTATAAAATCACCACCAGTCCCCAATCCTACAAACACTCAGCATGTAGCTAATGGTAAGTCGCATCGATTTCAACAGTACTACTAACAGTGTGCAAAATTAAACACATTTATAAGCCTTTGCAGGATCAGGACTTCAGAGAGCTCACGAACTGGCCTTTGATGTCCATTTATAAATCCCCATTATAATTAACGGGAGTTTTACGGGCACATCAATAGCAGAGTATATGTAGAGTGTATTCCTGCTAGCCAAATAGTCTGCAGATGGAGTCCCAAAATATTCATTGACTCCCTGCTGACAGGGAAATTATTTATTATTACTACCTACATGATACAGTACTAACCTTGAAAACCCATTATATTCTAATGAGGCCAAAGCCACTTAAACTAACAAACAATCACCACCTCAAAATCTGTATTAATTTAAGGAAACATTATAGCTACTATAGAATTAGAAATTTTCAGACTCTTTTATTATGTCCCATAATGGAGGAGATAAAGTCGTCTAGAAACTGGAACAATACTTACCATCCTGAGCTCTGTTCCTGTTCCTACAGTAGGAAGTCAGTATCAGACGGCACCACGGGACAGAAGGATATATGGAAAAGAAAGAGCAAGTGTTCAAGCAAGGGGAGGTAGGATCAGTGGGTACTCCCAGAAGCCCAATCCTCCTACTTTTTTTCTCAATGGAAGACAAATCAGAGATGTCACACATTTAAGAAAAATATTACGTTTATGGTTGGTTTTCCGAGTACTTAAAGATTCTGCAGGGGTATGTACTGGAAGACAAGAGTTACTAGCTGCTTTCTTTTTGATTTACCCTATTTACCCGGAGCTCTTGCTTCATTTTTGAGTTGGGGAAAAAAAAGACACAGAAAGGTGGGAAATCTTTTACTTCATTGATTTTAAAAGGCAACAGAAGTTTAATCTGTATATGCAGGGTGAACTGTCGAGCAGATGCGCAGGTATACTGCTCACAGCACAGAACCACTGATAAGCTTTCCTAAGTAAAAACTTTGAAAAGACATTTGTTTGTTTGTTTGCTTGTTTGATTGTTTATTGAAGTAAAGTTAATGGGGAAATTTTGAGGAAAGACATTTGGGAAGAGGTAGTGTGTATACCTACGGCCTTATAAAAAGACTCTAATGCACTATCTGATTTTGATGGTGTGGAAGGGCCAAAACATAACCTGGAGAATAGACATCTGTTTTCAGTACATGGGAGAAAAATATTTTTTATCAATCATCATTAAAATTTTATTTTACTGGTTGCATGCCTTGGTCTTCACTGACTTTTACAAACATTTTGTACTTCATCTCATACCAAGCTCTCTTAACCTAACTGGGTATCAAATATTAATTATTTGGCTGAAAACACATTTTCCCACAATCAACATTTGCCAAAGGACTCTGTTTTGTCTTTGCACTGAATCTGGAGCAAGCTGATGTATAATTACAAAAGCAACTTAGTTTTGCATGCTAACACTGAAAAACTTCAGTATGTTTCATTGAAGTATGACAAATTAACCAGAGAGAATCTGACCTATTCAGCAAATGTCGGGGCTGTGGGGGTTTATACTGTGTTAATAACAAACAAGCAATACAGTCAAAAGTTCAAGTTCAGTATTAGAGTAAACAAATTTTGATTTCTGTATCTGAGTTGCAAATTCACCAGCTGGTGTTTTCATGATAAATCGAGTGACATAGTGAGTGCTCTGAGAAGGTGGTATGTAAGCTTTTTGCTTGTGACATAGTATGAACAAACAACTGCTTAGGGTTCTCCATAAACTTTTCTACAAAACGTTCTGGAAATTGGAATAAGAAGTCTATAATACAGTTTACTAGCTGTAAATATGTGCTCACTCTTTTCCTCTTTTAGTATAATTACTGGTCTGGGACAAAGTAAATCAACTGTGTTTTGCTGAAAGATCGATATACCCAACCAGATCATAAATAAAGGCCTTCTCAAGGGAAATGTACCTTCACACTCATTGTCCTTCAGATGAGTTTTATTCTCTTAAAACTTTAATTGAAACATTAATAGAGGAGAATTTAGCCATTTCCTCCTCTCTGTGCTTTACTCTTATTTTAACAATTGTTGCTGTGAAAGAAGTCTAGATAAGTTTATAGTAGCATGATTTTTGACATGAGAAATTTTATAATTACTGAATTCTTGAATAATTCCATATCTGAAAGAGCTTTTGTGCTATGTCAGAAACAGGATCCTAAATGTTTATTCTGTAATGGATGTCAGAAGATCACCATATGTTACATTTGATTTACCCTTGAGTTTCTAGAGTTTGCTGAGATACTGGTTGAAAAGACAAATATCTTACATCTGTACTTAAATTCAAGTAGATACAACAGGAAAAGAAAATTATAAATTATCATTGTAAAACATGTCTAAAGTGCCATGTGAAAGTCAGATTACCATATCCAGGAAACATGAATTCCAGTGAGGAATACCTAGCAAAATTGTGGTATTATACATCTATCATAGCAGAGAAGATGAAAACTGTCAAAAAGTGTTTAGGAGGATGCTGATGTTTTCAGACCTGCAACAAGCATTGACCCTGTGATATCGGGTTGCTCAACCCATCTGTTCCAGGTTTTTCCATGCCAGCAAGGGAAAGCACCCCACCCCATTGACCCCAGTCCTCTTGATTGTGGAAGCAGGATTAACACATGCATTATGGTTGAACAAATTTGCTTTACTGTCCTCCTCCAGCTGCAGTGGAGCACAGGAAGTATCCCTGGACATCCCCAGACACATCATTTGTGTACCTTACTACCCCTTTTCCCATGTCTTTACCCCCCTCTTTGCACCTTTCTGCAGACCAGCCCTGTCCCAAATAATTACTGATAATTTTTTTTTCTCCACTGACCTCAGTCTTGCTACACCCATATTCAAATTTGATATTTCTTATTGTGCTACCTGGGTAATCTCAGCATTACATGCTCTACTAACAAGGATGTCTAGGTGGTGTTAATCTTGCAAGGCAGTTCTCCCCCAAAGGTCTGCAATGTTCCCCTCCAGTTATCTGTGATGTTCTCACTTAACTCCCTCTCAGCCACCTCTGAGACCCAGGTGTCTCTGACAGCCCTCATAGTGCTATCTGTAACTTTTGGCAGCTTCTCACACTGTTTATCTGTCATCTCTAGCAATTTCTCATGTCATAGTTTCTCATGTCCTGTTCAGTTAGCTTAACCCCAGGCCAGGGCTTATTCAGATGCCTTGATATCCGCCTGCAGCCCTAACAAAAAAAGGAAATGAGACTTGGCTTGTTTATCTTTGCAATATGAAGACTGAGGTCAGATATGAAATAAAATCTTGCAGACGTCTGCTTTATAAGTACAGCATGTAGGGCTAAAACTACTGAATAGAATAATTGTAATAAATTGTTATTGCAGCAACTGAATATATGTATAAGAATGTATCAGGCACGTAAAGATCACTGTGATGTTTGTAAGACTGGTAAGTCTTATGACAGTTTAAACTCTAAAGAAAAACTTAACTAGTTTGACTTTCGTTAACACCCTTCATGCTAAGGGTTAGTTCCTGCTAATTTTTAGTTGTTAGCACTATGCATTCAAAGCAGTCGGGCCTTGGCAGCCATATGATACACCCACTGTGAGCACGTGGTGTTGCAGCACTGAAGCCATCACCCTGGTGCAGGGAGCAGGCTCTAGAGCTCTTCCATGTGGGATGCTGGGGTGGGCAACATGTTTGGGATCTTTCCTTTCTGTAAAATATTTTAGTTTCTTGACACCTATGAGTCCTGGGCCTCTAAGTTTATAACAACATAATAATTATTAAATCCTGCTTAGTGTAGATCTGCCTTTATGCATGCAATAGACCTTTGCTTTGGCTGTAGTATAAACTGTTCATCTATTGTAGTATAAACTGTTCATCTATTAGGAAAATCTTTCCAAATAATAGGCGCTGGAATTAAAAGGCACTCATCCAGTGGGATAGGACGTATAAAGAGGAGATATAAGGGCAAGGCAAAATACCTTACTTATAAACCAGAATTTAACAAATATGTAAGGAAGGACTATACAATGTGTTTGCTTAGAGTGATCAGGGATTACACTGCTCAGCTGAAGAACTCAATTCCCACTCCACCGTCCAACATTGGATTCTGTCTTGGCTTCTAACCTCACTGACATCACTTAGCTCTACCTCTGGTCCAAGCCAGATTTACCCTCTACTGTAAAGTTCAGTCCTGAAGAAAGAGGAGACAAGGACAAAGAATTTGAAGTTAATTCACATTTCTATCAAAAGTCCATTTAGAAATCAACAGATAAGGTACCTGTTGTACAGGTAAGGGTGGGCATGAAGTGCAGTAATCTCATACAAAACCTGTATTACTGCTGACCACTCAAATTCAAAGATTATTTTCAGGGCAAGTACATGCATGCCATCCTTTCTTTTTCTAACTCCGCTTCTTCTATCCATGTATTCATTAGCTTTGAAAGACAACTCTTAAAATGAGAGATGGCCACTTACATGCGAAAATACATTCACTTGAACTGAAACAGAATTAATTGATAAGGGACCAATGCAGGAACCTAAATTTACGGCTTCTTCCTTGAAAATAACAATCAAATCCTGTGGGTACTAGCAACTGATTTCTTATTAATTTCATCTAATAGCTGTTATCATAAACATATGAATACATAGATTATAATTTTCTAGACATTAACATTCTACATGTAGTAGTATGCCAAAATTGCAATTTAAGGATGAGTGTTAGAAAAGTTGGGCATATTTTCAAGTATTGAATAGAAATGTATTTGTGATAGCTGCCTCTCTTGTATTCTTTGCATGTATACTGCATTACTATTTCTTTGTTCTCCATTTAATAGTTAATCATCTTACTGTTCAGAAAAAAAAAAAAGTTATTTTAAATTAGGACACACTGTCTTTTTGTTGTTTATAACTGAAGTAGAATAAGACAAGAAAGCTTAAGGAGTCAAGAGACAGTTTTATAAACACATTTTTCTGCTTTTACTGAAAGGAAAAATGAGTGTCTCATTCTTCAGTGTGTGAGACAATGGGAGTGCTACATCCACTACAGCTCTGAACATCAGATTTGAATACTGCTGTTGACTCTGCTTTCAAGTTCTCAGACATAATAGTACTATTATATTATCTTACCTTTTTGAAGTGTTTTTCATTCAAAAGTTCCTGAGACATTTAAACTCTGAATCAGCTTGTTATTTCCCTACAGTGAATTTTCAGAGAAATCTTCATACTCCACTTGCCTTCTGTGTGTCCCCCCTCTCCAGTCTTCCCTACCAGGTGTCATGCCAGGTCTGCCTCATTGGTATGGAGTTTTAAAATGGAACATAGCCTCCTGTGTTTCACACACTGGGTAATAAAAAAAAGAGGGCTTACCTTTCCAGTTCCCAAAGAGATGGTGATCTCCTCCCTGCCCCTCTTGTAGTGTGCTGTTCAATCCTGGATTGTAGGAGAAATTTGGGAGCACATGGAAGCAGCACCGGAAATCATATTGGCTGTGTACCCAAAATTACTCTTGCTTTGGTATCCAGCCATCTATCCTGCTATAAAGCAGCTTCCTCCCTGCCTGTATGTCCAGTTTACCTTCCAGAAAGAAACAGGACAGACACAGGGTTGATATTTATCACCTTTCTTCTCCCTACGTATAGATACAACACTATCAAGGTTAAAGGTGTATAAGCAACTATCCATCCAGGTTGCTTATAATTATTTTGCATCTTATTCTACCCCAAGCTCTTTCAGTGATCAGTAGGACTGGTCAGTGATGAAACTCACAGCTAACCAAAGGATGATTGCATCTACCCAGCTGATGCTGAACACTTCTTGTCTCTGCACACATGAGAGGACTGCCCTACCTACGGACAGTGCTAGTAGACTGCAAATGCACCCCAGAACTGACCTCCAGTTTGTAGTTTCAAAATATTGAAGAAGAGAAACTGTTGTCCCCCATATTTCCTTGAGGCACTTTTTAAAGAAGGCTGTTTCTTCATCTTTGTTGGGTGAGGCAGTACAGATGGCAGGAAATACCTGCTTGTCAACCTGGTGGTTAAAACTGTGTTTAGAAGATATTTTAAAGGAATTAAAATACCCCAAACAACCACAGAGTTAAAGATTCTGCAGTCCAACACCAGAGGACATAACTTCTATTTAGTTGTATGTAGCATAATTACCATAGTATGCCCATGATGTGCAGGGTGAAGCAAGCATATTAAAGACAGATTCATAATTAGATCTGAGGTACTTGGCTAATTAACAAAATGGATAGACAAAATCTGTATTTCATTAGGGTGAGATGCATCAGTTTCCTCCTGTGCTTCTACATGTTTGATATATTATACTGCAGCGAGCTATTTCCAGTGCATCATGTTGGGATGTTGTGATGAGTCACATGCCAAGCAACATGATAAAATAATTTATGATCACCCAGACTGGAAATAGCAGTTGGGGAATTCTCTGTATTTAATTGTTCATTGTATGACAATGACCGTAAAACATTGCCCTCAGGTTTTCAAGGTGGTGTTGCTACTGATATTATTTAGACATTCTTCCTTCTCCCTGTCAGAAAATGAAAGAATAAGTCCCCGTACGTATGTGTGAACCCAGTAGAGTAATATCTTCACATCAGACATCTTATATAAGACTTATAATACCTCATATACAGCTCATTAGTCAACTAGTAGCTTGGTGCATATACAGCCTAATGAGAGGTGGGCAGTTATATACAGATAAATAGACAGAAAGCTAAAGCATTCATTCTCAAAGTCTCTGTTTATACTATAAAGTTGGAAGTGTAAAGAAGTTAAATACACATGTAATGAAGAATCAGAAAAGCATAAATCAACTTAAAAGCACAACATGACTGTTGCTATCCCTATCATTCTCTAAAAGCATTTTGAAAACCAAATCCAATGTTTTCCTGTAGCCAACCATGCATATGGATGAAAAAGAAACTTTTCTTGTTATTGTACCCTGGATTATATCTATCAGATGCTTTTTTATGTGTGTGTGTGCGCATGCACCTGTGTATTTTTAATATTTGTATCCATATATACATATATACAGCATATACGATGCTGTATTTCTCATTGCAGCTGTTCTCTCTGTTTCTTGTTATAAGGTAGTTTTACTTGTATTCTGTCTTCCAGTATCTTCCAGCATGCTCCTAAACACCCATGCCTCATGCTTCCCCCTCCCCCTCCCCCTCCCCCTTACACTGACAGCATCAATTTAACTGTTAACATCACTGGCACCAGAGTGGTATTCAATGCTTGCTTTCTGCACAGGTAACTTATATGTTGGTTTGTTATAATCAGGGACTAAAGAATATCCAGAATTTCTCAACTATGGTTATTGTTTTATTTATTTAATGTTTGAAAAGAATACATAGATCCGTGTACCTTGGCAGAAGTCCCTGTTCCCTCTGTCCTGAAAAATATATAATGATGTTCCTAGTGGCAAGGATAACATAAACCAAGAGCTAATTATGAAACAAAACCTAAAATAACCACAGGGGTTAAAATACTTGATAAAATCTTTACTGTTTGGGTATAGCACTAATCCAAAATGAGGTGGTAAAATGACTTATCTCCACTTCTACAAAGATAACTTGATAAATTCAGGAGAAACATAAACAGAGTCTGTATGTTTAACCGTGAATAGTTGTTTATACACTATCTTTCAGCAGTCCAGGAACACTTACTATTATCAAGGTTATGGCTGTTTCCATTCATAAATACTTTATTTAAAAAGAATTTTGCATAATTCATAGTTCTGTATCCTGTGAGCATCTTGTCTTAGTAGTCTGCATGTATGGTGCTGCTTTCTCCAAGATTTCAACCTTTGAAGTGCTACAGATAGCCAATATAGGCAATCTATGCCTCACATTTTCTTCATCACAAGCTTTACAGACTTATTTTTGATTAGCAGCTTCATAGGTTTAGAAACAATGTGATTTCAGGCCCCAGTGCATAAACAGAGTCCATCTGATATTTGGCAAGTCTTAATAATCTGGCATGCTAAAATGATAATTTTGGCTGAAGAGGTAGAAAATGAGACCAGGATTCAGATATTTAAAGGCAGTTAGGAGTCTAACTTCCCTTGAAACCAATATTTTTCTCTATTGCAATGTTGTTCCTGTTGAAAACATTTATAAAGATGCTATAATTGCTCAAAAATTGTGATCAGTGCATATTGGATCATTTTGGATAGTGCTGCAAAGAGAACTAAAGTTAAAATAAGTGGTAACAACTGCTCTTGTCTGTCCAACACACAAAACGAGGGAAGCATTGACACCCTCCTACAAGCTTGAAGAATGGCATTCTGATCTGTATGACCCTTTTCATCACTATTTCTAGTCTTCCACACAAGTACTCAAGCTCAGATGGTATCCAAAATGCTTGCAAATCTTCATCTGCAGAATTCCGGCATTAGCTTGTAGGAGGTATATGTAACACTGATGTTAGTTATTAAAATGACATCTGCAGAGAAAACACGCAAAAGCAGCTGTCATTTGATTTAGGCCATTCTAGATTACTAAAACCCATCAGACTGTTTGAATAACTAATAAAAACCCAGCTGACTCACTTAGCATATTAGTTGCTAAAATGCATCTGGTGATTAGGATTTGCAGGCAGAATATCCTTTCAAGATTCAAGAGAAAAGATGCCATGGAGGCCAATTAATCTAGGAATAGCTGTTAATCCCTTTCAGGTCATGTAGAGGAACAAGTACACGTAAATACATGGTACAAAAGCACTTTTGATTTCACTAAGCTGCTTTTTAAAATAGTTCCTAGACAGTCATACTAATAACATTGTAGCACTTCATGTTCTCTCAGTGCTATACAAACAGCTAATTAGGTCTCAGAGAAGGTTATTGTTCTCCAAATCTTACAGGCAAGAAAACTGAGGCACAGAGCTGGGAGGTATCCAAGGCCAAACACAGTGCCAATAACCATGTCGGGATTACAGTTCTGGAATGGCTACAATCAACTCCCCAGTTTGTATCACCCTGTACAAAACAACATTTCCATTCACAAGAAACATTATGTTTAGAGTACAAATTTTCAAGCTCATGTTGCATTTAATCTGAAAGCTAGTTATTGACCCTGATGGGCTCACCCTAGGTGCTAAACATCCAGGCCCCGATCCAAGGCAGCACTTAAGCACCTATACTAGACAAACAAACAAACAAACAATGGTTTCAAAGTATTCTAAATACATTTTAAACAAACAAACAAAAAACCCCAGATTTTTTTTCTTGCAGTTGTCACCCCAACAGGATCGGTAGCCTTGGTTGCCATCTTTTACCATGAGTAGCTCCTCTGCAGCTGTTATGGTCACTCATCTCTATTGACCAACATGAGGAGAGTGAGTAAAGCCAAAAACCTGCCTATCAGTTATCCCATTCTATTTTTCATGGGCTGCCACGCAGCCAGGCAGGCCATGACAAAAAGCATTTTATACCACCATAGTGTCTCTGGAGAGGGATCAGAACTGAGACCTCAGTCATATCAGCATGCTGTTTTCCCATGTATGTCTTATAATTTCTTGCCTACATTTTATCTTTGATGTTTCTGAGCTACTGCACAGAAATATTAAACATTTATATGTCAAAGAAGTTCAATTCAAGGAAAATTTGTAACTCATGTTATACAGGACATAATCATCTCCTGATCCTGCATAATCCAACCATTAACATTGCTAAGTTCAGAAACTCAAAATCTGGAGTTATCTCATTCCAAATAAACAGGGTTATATATTGCCTCATTATGGGTATCTAATATTTTGAGCTAATTACACCAGGCCTCATGTGTGGGAAAAAGAAGGTATGTAGACATAATTCACCTCCCCTATTTTTCAATGAGATTTATTACTCCTTCCATTGACAATAAAGAAAATTGTTTAAGTAACCAAATATTTTATAACCACCTTTTAAAATCCTGAATTAGATCAAATGGATCCATCTCAGGTGATCTTGAAAGAAGCAAACAAAAATGCATTTGAAAATTATTTTTCTTTGTCTCCTGACTCATAAGTTGCTTAAATGAATCGTATGGTAACAAAGGCAAACTCTGGTGCACTCAAACAATGTCAGAATTTAGGACTGTGAGAATTGAAAGAAATATCAGAAAAATGAAAATAAAAATAAGAAGCATTAACCTTACTTGTTCCTTTATTTATTTTTAAATCCTTTTTAGTGAGTAAATATCATCATTTACAAAGTGAAATTTTTTTCAGACCGAAGGGTCCAATTCTGAATATTTCCAAATAGTTCAAAGACAGACAGACAGAGTGAAAACTTCACCTGAATTTACTACCTTATTTCCAATTATCACTTTGGGTAGATAAAATAAACCTGGTTGAAAAGAGTATACTGATTTTTTTTAATGAATATTTGGGTTTTTTTTACTAGATAACTCTCCTTGAAACATCTACCTTTCTTAATTTAAGAAAAAGTTAACAGAAATTTTCTCTTACACTGTCACTGTCTCCCCAAAAGATATTTTCTGAAGCTTTTTGGCTCTTTGTCAAAAACTACAATGTTTCCCACTTATATTTTTAATGGCAGAAAGTATTTTCCATTTCCTCTAAGTTTAAGAAGCTGTAAAAATATGGCTGGAGTTCTGAGGCACAAATGTAATACAAATCATGCATGGTAACATTTATTTTTTTTTAAATAAAAGGTACCAGACACACAAATACAAACTACTATTAGCATTCCAAAGGACTGATAGCATGGTTGGCACCTAGCTGTAACAGATAGTCTCAGAGTAATAGTGTAATTTGAAACTGTGTTCTCTTGAAGCGACATGTACAATTTGTGTATAGGAGAAATATGTAATTAAGTGTCTAACTGATAATACAAATTTGTTTAAACAACCAGAAACATGTTCTTTGACTTTCATAATGCTGCTGCTTGCATCCCTTGTAAGTAGAGTTTTTCTTTCTTAATGAAACTTCAGTGCTCAACTGAAGAAGTGTCTCTTTACATAGTACCTGTTTTAATGAATTTATTTATACCACTAAAGCAGCAGGTAAAACATGAAGTGGAATACTGCTGGTTATTTCAGTTTAGATTAAAATCTCTATTGTGTATACTTACTATGCTGTATTTTAAAATATATATATACACATCATTGCGTAATCCAATATTTCCTCCCGTACCTGGATTCAAAGTTAAATCCAAGAAATATGCAATGAGTATTTTGTCATGCAAAGAAGTAACAGAATATTATATTTGTGTTTATTTTGTTTGTTTTCTCAAAAATGCAGCTGCCTCAGAAGTCATTATAATCAAGGATCACCAACTCCATAGACAGGATCTGTTTTCTACAGCTGTAGAACTCCTATAAGTCTCTTCTAACATGGCTTTCTAATTGGTAATAGGTATGGGTTTGGTTTTCTTTCTCATTTTCATACACAAATATTCTTGTTAGAAATTTTTTTTCCTCCCTAATGACAGTCTAATGGAGAAGGAATACTAAATCATCTAATTTGAAAACACTGGGCCCCAGATAACAATTATGTTAAGACAAGCAAATAAAATGTGCAGTCAGCAATGCGAGTAAGAGATCCAAAGTACACGTCTCTGACTTGTGTACACCAATCAGCCCGGAATAGACCAATGATTCTTTTTAATCTCACTGTATATGATATATTTAATTTTAGATACTGGGATTCTATTTATGGGAGTCTGTTGATAACATATATTATAATGACCAGTATTTTCTTGCTAGTTCACTCCCCCTCACCCAGTTCAACCTCCAATTTAATATTTTTAAATTGGTTTCTTTTATTTTCAAAGAGCCGGGGATCAGTTTATACAAATTCTAATTTTACCAGAAGTTTTACTGACAACCAAATACCTTGAGTTTTTCCTTCTCCATAATTCTATTTCAAATAGATATGCTAATTCCTTCAATCCATTCAGTATTCTCAGCATTGAACTGAAGTTTATTGAAAACGTAGTGTTAAAGCAAATGCCCTATATTATATCAACTTTCATAACAAACAGAGAAACATTATTTCAGTATGTTAAGCTTAGCCAATGAAAATATATGCACAGAATTTTAAAATGTTATTAGATAACAAGTTGCAGTAGAACTAACTCTACTGCAGTAGAACTATTTCATCATTGTCCTAAAAAAATAGAAATAACAATTTAATATCTAATTTCTTCCCTCAATTGTAACCACTGTAACCCCACTGACTTCAATTTATAATTTCTATAGTATTTATATTTGGTTAGACATGTATTCCTAAGGGCCAGTTATGCTATTCCTACATATTAGCTTCTCTCTTACTTCAGACCAACAAAGCCACTTACGGAATAAGATATCACACCTGCTCCCATGTTGAGGATTCAAGCTGTCCATGATTTCAGCCTCACTTGTATATTGGTAGAAGTGGTGTTGTTTGTTCAGGGTTTTGTTTTTCTTTGCAACAAGCTGCCTGAGCAGCTGAAAAGACCAATTCGGTTCTGGAATATTTGTTGGCTTTTTGACTCTGTTTCTTTGAGAACTACCTATCTCCATTCCCACTCAAATATATTAAGATGACTACCTTGTGTTCCTCTTATGGAAAATGCAAACTAATTTGTATCTGCACATCCTTACATACTAAGTGATTGAGGGAATGGAGGGAAAAGTAGGATGCCTATCTGAAACTACTAAGTTTGTTTTCAGGAGCATTCTCTACATCTTTGTTGTTTCAATAGAAAGCAAACTCTTTTTTTTTTTTTTTCTTATAGACATTGCAGCAGAATAATGATCAAAGAAAATAAGGTAAAATTAGCAGTGAATGCCCATTGGAAAGGCTAAGTTTAGTCCCATGGACTTGTCTCACCTCTTATTTCAGTTCATATCTTTGGCCACAAATTTTTTCTATGTCCTGTCAGAAGATGCATATAATTTTGTTATTGGAATCAGTTCTGTCAGGTGAATATTTTTCTCCTTTTCCTTCCCAACCACTAGGATTTCAGTATTTCTGACACCAGATATTATTTAGAAATTTTGCCTCTTCTTTGTTGAGCTGTTAATTTCTTTTGTACTTTCATGGATAGTCTAAAAGTTGTGTGGAGGGTTTATTACTTTTTTTTTGGGGGGTCTCAGGGTGTAGAGTTACTGATGATTTGTCTAGAAATCTTCCTTCTGGAAAATCTGGAGGGATTTTCTGAAAGGGAAGGATTGACAGGGAAGCCTAACTATCCAAAGTTTGTGACTTTTAAACTTTCCTCTCCTTTTAATGAGGAGGCAATGTCTGCAGAGATCCTAAACAGAAATTTCCCTGCTACTCTAAAGCTTTCTTCAGATTATTGTTAAATACTGAAGAGAAGGGAGGGGAGAAGGAATGAAGGAAACATTTATCCTTTATCTGAGATGTCTTGCATAGTGTAAGGTAGTGTCTCCTACATAAATTTTGACAGTGTTCTTTTATTTACCTCAAAGTCTAATCTAACCAATCTAATCTAGGGCATTGTCAGGCAACTAATGTACGTTTTCAGGCAGATCACGGACTGCATCAAGCTGGTTGCCAATTCTGGAGAAGTCTTCCTTCAGCTGGAAATTGCCCGGGGGGTATATGACTAAGTATTCTAATCAGGAAAACTTAAAAAGCCACTATCCTCATTCTCATAGCAATCTGACAAGGAGGACATTTTCCTTCCTAACCTCAAATTTTGCGGTCTGCCAGGCTCTGAGCTGTGAGTAACAGTTGCCACCACAGCATTTAAAAAAAGTGTTTTCTATCATATCCCAGATCTGCCCCAGTCATTGTCTCATCTCTATTCTTTCAGCTTGCAGGGGTCCAGGAAGGGGTAGATAATCAAAACAGAACCAGGATATATCCGTCTTGTTGTGTTCCAGGGAAAGTATTGCTGAATTTGGGTGGCTGAAATGCTGAGGCGTGAGATCTGATCAGTGTTGTTATCCCACCATAGATCTGCACATCCTGTGAATTTGTTTGCATTAGTGCTGGCATGAACACAGGAGATAAACACAGGGGCCCAAAAAATTCACACGAGCAAAAAGTAAACCATCATGTTTAAATTACTGCTCTCAGAGGCTGTTTAATAGCTCCAGAAGAATCAGACTGAAGAATTTCTTTAAAGGAAATCTTGCATCTTTAAAAAAAACAACTTTTCCAAGTGATGCTGATTTGGCTGTTACTCTAGGTGAGTTGGTTTAATATCTCTAAAATACATGTACAGAGATCTCACCTGAAGTTTCTGGAATACTTCTGGCTATTATATATGTTAATAACTGTGGCAAAGTAGAATAATTACAAAATAATTAACCAGTAATTAAAGACCAATTAAACTGGGAGGTTCTGGAAAAGTGCCATGACAGTTATCTCATGAGACAAAATGCTGTCTTACTGTGTCAAACAGGGTCAAGAAACAAATAATCTTTTATGTAAAATATGTATAGCATTGAAATGTACAGCTACACATAAGAATCAACCATTATTGCAGACACTGTAGTAGGTCATTACTGCAACTGCCAGTATTCAGGAGTGGCGAAAAAGTGGAGTTTAGAGAGGCCGAAAGCGTAGATAAGCTATGAAGGCCATGTAATTGAGAAAACCTGGAAGCTGATCTAAACCTGCTGCAAACTGGTTCTCCGCCAGAGCCAAAGGGGAACAAGTGAAGAATATTGTTTCTTCACAGAAGTATTTCTCTGGGCTAATCAAGAAGTTATTCCTTTACACAAAGCTATATTTAATAGTAAAGCCCAATCCCTAAGCGTGTGTATTGTACTGTATTAACTAAAAAGGAGAACACATAAATAGTTCAGAAGGAAGACTAGATTGTCATTTCACAGAATCACAGACTGACTGAGGTTGGAAGGGACCTCTGGGAGTCATCTGGTCCAACATCCATGCTCAGGCAGGGCCATCTAGACCCAGTTGCCCAGGACCATGTCCAGATGGCTTTTGACTATCTCCAGGGTAGGGGATTCAGCTACTTCTCTGGGCAACTCATGCCAGTACTTGGTCACCATAAGAAAGTGCTTCCTGATGTTCAGGAGAAACCTCTTCAGTTCCATTTTGTGCCATTGCCTCTGATACTGTCACTGGGCACCAGTGAAAAGACCAGGCTCCATCCTCTTTGCATCCTCCCTTCAAGAATTTCTATATATTGATAAGATCCCCCTGAGCGTTCTCTGCTCCAGGCTGAGTCTTTCATAGGAAAGATGATCCAGTTGTTCAGTCATCTTTGTAGCCCTTCACTGGACACCCTCTGGTATGTCCATGTCTCCCTTGTACTGGGGAGCCCAGAACTGGACACAGTACTCCAGATGTGGCCTCACCAGTGCTGAGTAGAGGGAATGATCACCTCCACCTTTCATTCCATAACTTGTGACACAGCTTTATTGAGTATTTTGAACACATTAAGTCATTTCTAAACATCTTTACCTGAATATAGATGTTTATTTTCCTGAGTGTGTAGCATAAAATATGTTTGCTAAATGCTGTTCAATGAATTAGTGATGTTGTATACCCGTTTTTTAAAATCTATACCAATAATGTTGCATTATGTTTCAACTGACTTGGTGTAAAGACCACAGAAGTGAAGATATTGTGGTAGAATAACCATAAGAAAAGGGCTATGCATTTAGAGACAGATCCATAGGAAACCAAGTATTAATAGTTCTTCATCTTATCTGCTTGCATTTAAATTCCAAGTTCTGTGTATCCCTCTGGTAGCAACAGTCTCTCCTATCTAATCAGCATCAGAGATACTAGAGAAAATATTTTGTTTTATTTATATTCATAAAGATACTGTTATGAAAATAGATAATATTTGCTGAGGGAAAATACTTTTGAACATGTTTGACATGCAAACTATGTTGAGATTGTAACCCATGAGGCTATTTACTATCATTTAATAATTATCCCTAAGATTTAATGAAAATCAATACTAATTTGAAGCAATATTAAAAAAAAACCAAAAACAAAAACAAAAACCACCAAGTACCAGTTCTGCACTTCATTTCACTACGAGCAACTAACACCATTACATATTTTTAAAAGCAAATTAAAAATAAAAGGCTATCTTTAATATGCACAAAAGGGGACCGGTTTGTTTCCATCATTTCTGTCCTCTTAATATTTCTGCATCACTCTCATTAACACTAATTGCATTTACAAGGCAAAAATAGACCCCAAAGCATTATCTAAATGCAGTTCAGCCAACATTATAGAGATCTATTCTGTTACTTAATATTTTTTACTCTACTTGGTGAGTTGTTTAGATACTGACATTTTAAACTTTGGAGGGAGAAAAACCAAAAAGAGAAAAAAGGAAGAAATTAAATTCTTTTTATAGTTTGGTTAACATTAATGCTCTGCACCTAAGACACAGGTGATCAGTTTCAGCATGGGTGTTCACCGGTCTGCTTTCAGAACACACATATACACAGCTCACCAAGGCTTGTTTTACATATGTCTTAACTTTAAGAAAAACTGAGGACTTTGCAAAATTCCAGGACATATGGTTCCCTTTCACAGCAGGTTCTCACAATGTCATGTTACTAAAAAATACTTATTTCACAAATGTAAGCCAAGTGCGTAGAAGGAGACATATATCTTGTCACCTTTCCATGTTAATACCAGATGAAATGATGTATTTTCAAAATGGAGGGATTTGTCCCTGTTTTTGAGATTCCATATGAATGGTCTAATTTTGCAAGGCTAAAACAATGATCTAGACATGCTTTCTCTGATTTGTGCAGCGTATGTGGCTGTGCTTTATATTATTTCCACCACAAACCCCATGCCAAGTCCTGAGCTCATTCAGAGCAGATAATGCAGTCCTGCAATGACAGGAAGATCGTTGCCTCGTTAGCCTGCAGTCCCACATAAACATGCACACACGTTAAGCCTGAGACTCAGCAGGCAACTCCAGTGAAACCACTGAAGTTGTCCACAAAGCATAAACAGATGGGTGAATATTTGTAAAACTGGGATCTTAAAAGTTCTGTCATTTTTTGGGTAACATGACAAGGTGATATCCTTTCTGTTGAGACCCACAGAGGAATTGTCAGAGACGGTGTGCTTTATGCAATATTGACTGATTCTGATTTTATAGTATGTTTGTTATTCTTTAATAACACAGGGATAGTGTGGAGATGAATTGAAGCTAAGTTTGTATGTTAAAAAGAAAAGCACTATTTGATGCAAGTCTTCATCTTCTCATTAGCAGGAAGACTACTGTGTTCCCTGCCAACTTCCAGCTCACTATCCACCTGGGAGGTTTCACCTGAAGTCTACACCTGATGTTACCAATATGTACTTAGCATTTTAGGAGCAGAAGAAATGCTTTTTGGAGTTGATAAAAGAGGAAATAACTGTGGATGAAACTGAATTATTGGTAGGACTATTGAGGAACAAACAGAACTAATCAATTTGTTCCAGCTGGGGTTTCCAGGCTACAGGAGAAAGTGGAGGGAATTGATCCCTATCAGATGGAATGCTTGGAAGGGTTACCAAGAGAATTTGTCAGGAGAGAATACGTCGCAAATGAAAAACTATAAAACTATACAATACATGTGCAATTTTCCTTGTCTAATCCTGACAAGCTTCTAAATAACACATGGGAATAGATTTCCTTATAATTCAGAATTCAAAACAGTGATTGAATTCTCTTTGTTGTTAGGCTTTTTTCTTGACCAATGCAAAGAACTTATAGAATCTTCTAGAAAGAGCAAGACAGATTAATGTCACCAATGTTATCCAACATAGTGATACCACTGACAATATTACTGCATGACAATGACTTGTGCCAGGAAATAAATAACATCACATGTGGAAAAACGACTTTAAAACCAAACTGCATTACATTGCCTCTAAGAAGGGGGAGGGTTAGGAGACACACACAAAAAAAGGCTATAACTCATTCTTTTTTCAGTGTGAACTTTAATCTGAGCAGACTTTTCCACAGTTTTGAAACATTAAAAGGACTGAAATTGACTTCTTCCCCTTCCTTGCACATAGTCACTACTTGCTCTTACTGCCAGTGCTTGGGAACTTGTACGAAATATACAAATTTTAACTGAAATATTTGATTTTTCAAAGATAAAACAATTTAGGAAGGAAAGAGTAGGTTCCATTGTGTTGCTTCAAATTGTCTGGAAAATAACTGTATGAAATATTCTATGTTGCTGCTTAGAAATGCTTTTTTATTTCATTATCAGAACAATTTATTTTAATGTTGAAATCCGAAGACATTTTGAAAAAAGTTGGCTTAATCCCACTAAAGATTTGTTTGGGTCCAGTTATCTTTCATATTTTGGCTCCTTCTTTTTACTTTTATTTTTGGTTAAGGACAGGAAAGATTTTAAATTTCCAAATAATTCAACAAATCAGCATTAATTCCTGCCCAACTCTACGCACTCCAGCCTATACCTTCCCTTAGCTCTGTGGTACAAATATCGGCACAAACTTGTTGCAAAAATTCCTGGAGCAATCATATTTCAGACAAAACAAAAGCCAACATTTACTCTCAGCTGGTATAAACCAACTTATTTCCTTCGTTTTGGGAGGAACTACAGAGACACAGCTGAAGAGACAGCCAAATGCATTTCATGTGATCGGTATTTAAATTCTCCTCTGAGCCGTAGTTATGTTCCTGAATTCAAAATTTGCCCCAAAGTACATGCCATTTTCTGTGAGGATTTCTATAATGTTTATTATTCACAACTTGTACAATAGCATAGTATGTGTCATGTTATCCAATGTTTGGGATCTAACCTACATCACACATGAAAGTGAATCTTCCTACTAAGAAATACCCCAACTCTCAGAGGTGCATGTCATCTTTCTTCTTCACTTCAAAAGCAAATAATGAGGCAGGCAAAAAGCCTGAGTGTTTCAGAGGCCATGCATTCATCTACATATTGAAGGGAGATCAGCTTAGTGTTCGTTTTCTTAGGTTGTTCACTACAAAGTTAAATCCTGACATGCAAACTGAATTTGACTCAGGAAAGCACCTCTTACTAGGTAAGCTCTGAAAACAGTAATTTTTTTTAACTTTTTTTCTCCGGAGAGACAGGTTACTATTTAAATTTAGACACAATTTAGCACTAAGAAATTTCAACACGTTCCTAACACAGGGAACCTCCTGTATAAGAACAACAATGAAAACCTAGAAAACAATAGGAAATGCTGAAATGGACCATGATGCTGTTAGCCATCAGGTGTGCCACCCTCATCTGGTGATCTGAAGAATTCAGATGAACTCAAGCTAACCTACAAAAAACAGCTCCATGAGCCCCAGCTTACAGGAAAGAAAGGTTGTGTTGGGAAGCCTCCTGTAATACTTCCATTATCCAAAACATATGTGACTCTTGTTTTAACACCTTTTTAAAACAATGCCTCTTTTAGGTGTCATGCTCAATAAAATACTTGTTCTCCAAAACTCAGGATGTATTACAGAAAGAAGGAGAAATAAAAGCCACACTTTTTATCATTACTTTTTTATTGAAATTTAAACACCCAAGTAAAAGAGATTTACATAAAAGAATTTGACCTACACGATATACCATACATGACTTAAAATTGCTTTGCCGTTCTTCATAAAGTCTCAGCTTGACTGGCAGATAGACTCTAATAGCAATATGTGAGCTCTGCTTTCATTTAAAGTTGCGCTCTCATGTGTCAAATAGTATTATATATTTTTGCTTAATATTTTACAACAGCAAGGACATTAGTTCAGATCCTTCTAAAGAATAACCCAACATATGCCAAAACAGACAGAATTTTGGATTCTTTACTTAACCCTTTATATAGTCATGCTTTCAGAGATCTAAAACTTAAGCAGAAGTCAATGGGAATACTTTTGCTGAAATTCAAGAGGACTTGGATCATAGTTTTAAATAGGTTTTTACTTATTTAAGGGAACTTTTAAGTATCTGCAGACTTCAAAGGAGTCAGGCATCTAATTTCCCTAAGTAAATTTTGGAAACCCACTTTTCTTGACACAGAGGTCCAAGTCATAAAATCTATTATCCTTATGTCATATCAAGAGTATGATTAATGGGATTTCATCCCATATTTATCCCATTATTGCTTTCAGTGTGATAAACAGATGATAAGTAAAATTTTCCAATTGTCTTCAAATTGGAAACATAATAACCTTTTTAAAAATAAAATAGATAATTTTCTTCAAAATATCGATTCACAAAAATCCCACTTAATTTAGAATTTTTCTGTGAATGGGGAAATCAGAAAAACGTGTCATCTGTGAGGTTTGTCTGCAAAATATCCAGGCTAGAAAAATTTCAGTCCGCTTTCTACATGTAATACAGATGATTGCTAGAGGAAAGCTGAACTAAGCTACAAATATTTCACTGCGCTGTTCCAAGACTTTCAAGTAACTAACATCAGGATGAAAATGTAACAAGGAATGACCCAACAAACTGATATGTGTTGGAACCTCTTGTAGATCTGGACATATGCAGAAGCTGGCATGTCAGGTAAAACCAAAATAATGTAAGAAGTACCTTGAAAGTGATTGCAATGAATGAAGTACAGCATAAAGATTCACTCGATATCACAGAGAACCATAAAAGAATCCTTAATTCTGTGGGAATTGTGCATGAAACCCTTACAACCTTGATAGTTTACTCAACAACATTTATTTGGCATGACACTAAGCATATTGAGTAAGTGGGCTAGCTCTTTTATCCATTTCTGGGTAATAGTTTCATAAGCTGCTATTGACAAGAGTGAAGACGTCTGAAAGGCAGTCTCTGTCAGTCAGCAAAAACAAAAACTATTCCTAAAAGTGGGGGAGAGATATTTGTATCAGAATAATGGTGAGTGCATATCCTCCAACAGGAGTAACAGTAAACAGCCTTACTAACCTAGGTGAAACAAAAAAAAAAAAAAGGAGACTAGGAGAAATCTAATGTAATGAAGTTATCCCAGGAAAAAAAAAATAGTTCTGTAAGAGCAGCAGAATGAGCCATAAAGTACTGATAATCATTTCTAGGCACAGGGCTGGGGAATGTGAGGATAGGGCCAAACAAAGGGTGTAAGAGTGAGTAGGCAGGACAGAGACCTACTTGTAAACTGCCAAGCTTCATCAGTAATGAAGCTGCTTGGAGGTGAAGCAGCAACTGAGGGGAGCAGAACTTGCTGCAAGGAGCCTTTAAGAGTTGAACCACTTCAAGCATAGTTATGGAAATAAAGCTAAAAATGAACATATTGTGAGAGAGCAGAGAGAAAAAAGAAAGCACTGGTGGACAATGAAGGAAAAGAAGCATAGAAAGATATGTAGCATTTTCTGAAATATAAAGGTTGAATCATTATGTTTTGACTGGTGTGCTGCTATTGAAAGCATGAATATTTTAAATTTTGAAGTTTTACACCTGAACTCTGATAAAATAATATACATATAAAAACAATATACATCAGTAAACCACAAAAAATACAACACATGAAGAATACGTATAATACAAAAAATATAATACAGAAATAAATAAACAAAAAGAAAGAAATAAAGTCTAATTGTTTTAAAAATATAACAGCAAAATCAAAATGCATACATGTATGAATTTGAAATAATAATCCCAAATTATAAAAATTTTATAAATGAAGATATTACTGAAAATAGAATGCTAATTAGTTTTAGTATTTTCACATCCAATCTTAGTGCAAAATTTCCTTATCTGACCAAATATTCGAGTGTGTGTAAGACTGCATTTTTTAATGGAAAATTTTTTCACTGTATGATTTCAATCCCATTAATAATATCTTAAAGTGGTGTTCACTTAGGAGGTCAAATAGGGATTTAAATACATAATCATGCATTATGTACCTCAGCAATTAAAGTCAAGGTTATGAGAAATCTATTTGCTGAAAGAGTGGAGTAGCTGCATCTCATGGACCCTGAAATAGTTCATTTTCCTGTTATGTCAAAGATTTAGGTTTACTACTACTAAAAAAAAAAAAAACCACTCTGAGTAGCCTGTGAGGTTCTTTTTAAGCGGGGTAACAACAATTTAGAGTGAACTATTGATAAACAAATCCTAGCATAAATTCTTCCATCCAGCAGTAAAAACACAGTCAAGAGAGCAGTCTCCTTGAGTACATCCACAGAACTGAATTGATCCTTTTTCTGTAGTGTTCACCACTACCATACTGAAGTGATGCACACAAAGGTTAGAGTCAACCTTCACAAGGTCCTTCCTAACTAAGTCTGAGACAGGAAAGTTTGACTGGGCTTTCTCTCTTTCACGGGTATTTCATCAGTGAATCTTCCCTTTCAAACTGCCTGTTTGTTCCTTTACTCTTTACAGTTATTGTTTGGAGTATCCATGTGCGTCTCTCTGTGTGAAACATTTCAGGGTATTGGGAAAGCTTATCTTTTAAAAAAAAATGTATTGTGCCCAGTGGTATCTTTTTCACAGTGAGTCTCTGTGTCTGTCCATCATAGCCAAACCCCTATAATCCCTAACTCTTTATATGTGTATCTCTTCTCCTAGTCTTGTTTTTCGTTAGTTGCCATGCTCCAGAGGATCAAAGCTGTCTTGATGGATCACAAATACAAAGCCGTATCTAGGTAAAAATGTTATAAAAAGCTACATGATGCAGGTCTAACCCACTCATCAGTATGCCTCACAGGTTCTCCTGTGAGCCATACCCCTAGAGGCTATCAGCTTGTCATGGTCTCAGCTGAAAAGCTTGGGATCAAATTGCTGAGACTTAGGCATTTAGCTTCTGAGATCCTCTGGTTTGTTTCCCAACCTGTCAGCAAATATTGTGGCCTTCACATAAAAGGAATGGATCTGAATTTGAATTACTGTGTACCTCACATGCTTGGATATGGCTTCTTTTGATTTTAGGAAATAAGTAAATCATTGTTCAGTATATACTGCAACCAGAGAGAATTATACGCTACTTGTATCTTCACTTCCTATATACCCCCATGAAATACAGTGCACGCTTTATAACACTGTTTCCCACCAATCCTGAGTACTTTGTCCAAAACGGTGTCTAACATTTCAGAAGATCAATAGCTCAGTGAGACTGAGTATTGCATGTGCCAGAGGGGCACATGTGTTTGACCTTGGTGCGCTGCTACGAGAAGACTCTCTGCTGCGACTGCCTAGGTACTTCCTATGCTATTACTGCACTTCTCTTACTATTCCTATATCATCCCTGTACTTCCTATACCATTACTGTTACTTCCTATACTATTCCTATACTATTCTTTCAGTACAGACAAATAACAAATATTAGGATCCAAATCTCATATTTCTCAGCCATTTTGGAAGAGGTACATAATGAGAAAATACCCAGAGAGATCTGCTGAAATAACTGTCATCCTTCTGAGGAATGATCAGACCTCTGCATCGTTCAATCCCTGTACGAAAGGTGGGAAAGGAGATTTACCACAGGGAAGCAGGGAGTTAATTTTTCTTTTCTCTCCTCATCCTCTCCTACTAATACCTGCTTGTTTCTTTCTCATGTCACTTCTGCTGCCTGCAACCACATCACTGTTTAACTCCCTCCTTTTAGGTCAAGGACTTGTCTGCCTTCATATAAATATTAATAATTTCAGTTCTTTACAAAGAATGGTGTATATGGTGGGTGAGGGAGTAATTAAAGGCCAAACTCCTTAAAAACTGATGATCCTAAGGGACAGAGCATTGTCTAGTAAAAGGAGTGGAACTGGAACAGAGGACTTCTAAGCTCTGCCATAGAATTCTTTGACACAAAAGTAACTTAGTTCCTGTGATACAGTTTACCTACCTGTAGAATTAGTCTAATAATAATTACCTGGGTCACAGCATGTTCCAGGACTTCATTAGTGTTTATAGAGCACTTTGTTTGTCAGGTTTGAGTTCCTTGCCTCAAAACTCTGCATAGCTGGAAAGCAAACAATGAAGCTGTTAATTATTACTAAGCAACTGGTGAAGTAAAGCAGAGTTCTGCATTTACACTGATAGCCTTTCTCTGTTCATCTTTTAGTGTATAAATGTGCTGCATTCTATCAGATCCTGAATTAAAAAAAAAATAAATAATTCAAAACCTTCAACATGAGGAAGTGGAGTTGAAATTATCTGAGAGACCTCAGTTTTGGGATGTAAGGGAGGCAGAGAAAGGATAGGTGGCAAGGAATTTTGCATGATATAGAAGAAAGGAATGTATTCACTAAATTTGGTCACAAAAATTGCTCCTCTTCTTATTCTTTTGGCCAGAACACCAGGGTAATAATGTGACAATATGTTCTAATACCATCCAAAAATTCTCTGGAGCACTGACTGCACTGTTTGATTTCTTTGGGGCACCTATTTCTTACCTCAGTGGACACTCTAATCTGAATTACACTAAATATTCACAGCATCACAGATCCTCCTCCTTTTGTGTCCACAGCTGAAATCTCTACTCTCAGGGAGCAAATAAGGCAAGGGTCTTCGCTGCATACATTCTCAGCTGATTCTTTTACTGAAAGATAAATTTGCACTTCAAAAGGTAGATAACATGCACTCATGTGCCTCATGGTCCTCTCGTTATATAATTTTATTTTAAAAAATCCTGATTCATTTCAGTTCTAGCATCAATCTGTAGTTCCAGAGGTGATATGTTATCAAGAGACATAGTGAAAAACAGGCAATTCACAAAGCAAATGCAATGAACAAGGACAAAACCAGGCAACAGACAATTTAAAAGACCCATTTTTGTTTTCAGTTTTGTAGGAACAAATTCTGTGAAGGCATTTTGCACTAACAGATATCCTGCAAAAATACGTTGAAAATACCCATTGGGATGTCTTCAGTAAGGCCAAGATTCTCCCTGCTTATTTTAGTGGGATAGCTACAATGATATATTTTATTACTGTATCTTTCATTCCCAGGAGTCCAATTCTATTCCCATTTTATTTGAACTGTGAAAGTTATTATCAGTATTTTGGGTGAATATTTTGATTTTAATTCATATTATTAAGGGATTTGGGGGAAATAAGCGGGAAAAGATAGGTAAATATTAATTCTCAAGAAACAAGAATTAGAACAACTTTCAAAATAACTTCGAGATAAAAAGGGAGGAGATAATGTTCAGAACCATCTACATATTGAAATGGCATGAATCACGCAATTTTTTTCTGGAAATACAACAATGCCACCATGCACAACAAATAGAATGACACTGGTCTGAAAGGATTTTTGCAGTGATTCCGCTTAAGCATATACGATTTGTCAGCTGTTCAGATTTTTCAGAATATATATGTAATCTCAGATGGGGGCAAGGTTTTGAATTAGGTAATATCCTTACAGCAGGAAAAACAAACAAACCAACAAAAAAACAACCCAACAATCCTGTCTTGCAAATGTACTAGTAATACTTAAGTCAAAGAGACGTATAATACATGCATATGCAGGTAGCTATGTTGACGAAAGGCAAGTAAATCCATTTGGATCTAATACTGCTGTATCTGATTTTGGCAGAAGATTCCTGGACTTTTCCAGTGTCTCATCTACTGCAATTTCCAGCTGTCTCTCAGTTTTGATATGTTTCCTGTAAGTAACATAACCATTTTTCAAGTTCCAACCTCACAGCTTCCTATTATACTTGCAAATAGTCAGCTAAAGTACATCTGTTCTTTACAGAGAAATATGGGTTTACCTCTTTTTTTGCCGTAGCATTGGCTCTGGCATACAAAAATATATACCATGTAATCTTTATATATATTCTTTTACCTTAAACACTGTATGTTCTAGTAAGAAAGCTCATACGCATGTATCTAACCTAGTCACTAAAATATTCTGCTAAATAGAAAACATTTAGGAAGTAAGTGTATGATACTTTTATATTACACTTGGTTACTTGTTTTAAATCTATGTAGGTATACAAATGACATTGATGGAGAACCTTGGAGAAGGTTTTTTGCTCACTAAGCACAGATTTGCATGATGGCAAACAGTTTCTCCATTACTGCTGATATTAAGAGGCTATATTCATCTACTTGACAATTTTGTTGCCTCCCTTCCCCCTTTCTTCTTTCTCACTGTAGCTTGCTGGTCTGGAGAGTAAAGATCCTTCATTTAGCTGTCATCCAGGCCCAGTGTTTTAGCCTGACACCTGAACTTAATTTAGAAGAATAAGATTATTGCAATGCAAAATAGTCCTTAGTATCTGCATTTAAGGTATGCAAAATGTATTGCAATTTTAATGGCTTGGTTGTTCACATTTTTCTTCAGTTGCTGCAGAACACACTTTAAAACATATGTTTTAAATTACATTAAAATATATTTTATGATGGTGCACTGAAAGCAGGGCAATCTGGAGGGAAAAAATCTCCCAGCAGCAACAAATCTGGCATGGTGTTATTATTATGTTCTTATATTCTGAAGTTTGTTTTTTTGTTTTGTATTTGTATATTTGTTTTTGGAGTGGGAAAAGATAAGAAAGGAACACTTTCTATTAAAATAACGTGTCAGACAAATTCAAGAGTAAATCAGAATGAAAAATGAATCACTTTATTTTTACCAGCCAAAAAAAGTGTGGAAGTGCTAATACAGAGAGTATTAAATTCCAAATATACACTACATTTAGTAGCTTGCTTTGTTTATACAGCTCCAGCACTATTAAAGGCTTTACCAAGAAGTATACATGCAATTATGAATAGCTAGTTTGGAAATACTCTGGATTTTGGTATGTCTGTGCATTCCTCCAGTAGAAATTTACCTGTAGCTCTGCTGAACAATTTATCGTGCCATTACACAAAACTAGAGAGTTTCATCTTATCCTTAGTTTCACATATTTGTGCTTAGTATGTAAAGGCAGGAGTTAAACAAACTAGGAGCTACTCATTCCCTGGAGAGAAGAGACTGAAGGGGAGGTCCAAACCCCTGTCAGATGACGGGAGCTGAGACGTGTTCCTTTGTTATTTTGAAAGGAAAGCCTACTGTCATCCACAGATGTTGTATTTGCCACGGACATCCAGCAAGATGTTCAGTGTTAAGAAAACATAAATGACAAGAGCAAATGATTCAGATTAAAGTACTAAGCAGCCTTCTGCAGTCAGAAATGGCCCAGCAAGGCCCTGCTGGGCTTGGAGGAATTTCGCCTCTATTCCAGTTGAACAATGAGTCAGAAAGGAGACATTTGAAGCAATAAAGTGAGGAACAGATGGGTGAGCCAAAGGTTAGTGTTAATACAATCCTCTGAAAATTAGCTCAATGGTCATCATTACCAGACTGACACAACAAGAAATGTCATTGGAAGAAACAGAGGAAAGTAGTACAAGCACAGAGGGATCAAAAAAAAACCCCAAGAATATGTACACATTAATTCATAAAAATAATTTCATGCACCTTCAGAGCTACTAATTGAAGATGTAGGTGGTCTCCAAAGTTATCTATAACAGAGACATCTTTAGTAAGGACACCCTAATTGGAATTCCCATCGAGTTAGAGTTGCTAAAACAGACTCATAGGTTTCAGAGGATATTAGTTGCCTTAGGTAGAAATGTATTTTGTTAGACAGCTCTCCCTGAGAATGCTTTCCCCAGTTCTCATGTGCTTTGCCCCAGGGTTGTGATATGCGTTACCATAGACAAGCACAGTTGTCTCACTGATTCATAGATTGTAGTGGGGGCATGATCCATTATCCTAATTACCATGTTGAAAGAAATATTCAAGAAAAATATAAAAATATGTCTTTTTAAGCTTCATACACAGAAATTCATGTCTAGCCAAGTGAATGAATGCATGGAAGTTTACTGGGAACCTGGTATTATACTCATTGGCACAGATTATAATTCCAGTGAAGTCTATGGAAAGATGCCAAATTACACTAAGGGCAAAAACCTACATCTAATTCCACATTTTACATTCTCCTTTTTCTTTCTGCCACTTGAATGAATGTATGCATTAATTACACGCACAAGCCCTATAATATGTATAGCAGTCCTTTTTTTTTTTTTCCTTAAATAAATGACTGAATAAAATGGTTCTTAGAAAAGGGTATAAAGAATGAGATATGAATCCATACAAATCTCAAGAATACAACAGATTTTCACAATCAGAGGAAGAATCAGTTATTTATTATCAGATTATTCTGGAGGTCACTAAACTTTGATCGTCAAAAGCTTGCAGAAATAGACCCTTCTAAGAGCCATGTTGGGCCATAAAATAAAAAGAACTCCCATATCACTACCTGGAACCACAGCCTAGAACTGAGAAAATGTCTTACTTTCACTTAAGAAAAGTAAAAGATCAGAAAGTGCAAAATGACAAAGTCAACCTTAAAAAGAAGAAAAGGACACAGAAGGGTAACTAGCCATGAACAGAAACTACTTTGAAACCGTATATCCTCCCTGACTTTCCTCTCACTGCATCTTATGAAGAGATTGGCTTGAAACCTTTCAGAACTCTAAACTCAGCCTTGCTCTAAACTTGCCTGTAATCTTTGAGCAATCATAAAAATGCTTGCAGGTTTACAACATTTACAAACATTATCCAAAAATGTTATGCCAATTGGCCACCCAGCATCTTATTTGAAAAGTAATGCATATTTCTCCATGGAGTGCCTGAGATAATAAAGACCCTTTGTTCACTGACTAAAAGAGCAGAGAAAGAGACAGGAATGTCTCCAGTTTCTATTGCAGTTTCTATATTCTGTGAACAATTATTATCTTAACCAACACCCACACCAACGTCTTCCCAAACTGCTCAGTCATAAAGAGAGGCAAAGAGAAGAAGCTATGTATACTGTTATTATGGCTTTCAGAGAGACAGAACACTTCATAAACTTTGCTGCTAATTTATTAAATAATCCAAATCTACATTGCAGTGAGAGTATTTTCCTCCCAGCATCATTTAGAGACATTAGAGGAACTGCAGCTAGGGAAAAAAAAAAGACAAAACTGCTTAAGACTTAAATGACTGCATTAGTTTCCAATCATGTTCTTATTTATTTTAGCTTTATGATATAAACTTGTTCTCTTGAATATGTCAGAAGCAATTCTTTCCTATGATTCTGCAAGAGTAAGAGGTGTATTGGCCTCTACAATCTGACACAACATAAACCCAATAGATTGTGACACAGTCAGTCAAGTGCACAGAAAGGGACTGTTTCCTTAAATTTGGGATTCAAGATCTAGAAGAATTTGGAGCAAATAAAATAAAACTGTCATGAGACTCTTTTATATCTCATGGGAAAGACACACAGACTGTGTGTGGATGTAATGTGGATCCTTCCACTCCACAAAGTCAAGATTCCCAAAACAGCTAAACCACAAATGCACACAAAAATGCGCCTTTTGGAAGACGTAGGTTCCCAAGGGGTTTCTTTCTCCTGGAGGTTATACCTATATATAGGATATAATTTCTCCAGTGTGCCTGTCCTTTCAAATGATTTCAAGACTCAAAGGTATATATAAAATACAGCCCACTGAGTATTTCTCAGCTGAGGCTAATCCTTTGTTGCCCCCTCCAACCCCTGCCCCTGAGATCTGAGATAATATGTCACCAAAATATTCCTCTTAGTACCTCTGTTGTTAAATGTTGTCTGGAAAGGGAAAAAGACTCCACTCAAAATAATAAAAACATAACAGCATGATTCTATGTTCACCCAAAAATTCTTCAAAGTCTGCTTGAAATTCTGTAGATATATATAAAAAAATATTGTTCTACCACCACAAAAACAAAACAAAATGAAACAAAAAACAACCCACAAGCCCCAGAAAATGACGAACTAAATAAAAACAGTGTCAAAACTTGAGTCTGCACTGGTTATAAAGTTGCTTATTAAATTACTTTGCCTTTTTTAAGAAGGTAGTTCTTCACAAATACACATTTTGAATATATGTTCAAACCATCTAAAATTTATGATGGCAATTTGTGTAAAACCAGCCAGTCCTGGTTATTATATAGTACTTTCATCTAGCATGGTTCATCTAGCATAGGTAGTGGAGTTTCTCTCTCCACAGGTGAGAAAACTGAGGAATGGGAAAGAAATGGTTAATTTCTTCACGGAATAACAGGGAGCAGAACTGAAGCTGACCTTGCATACAGTCTATACATTGACCTGAATGTTCATGGAGTGAAGTCTGTGTTATGAAGTCTCGTATATATCCCCAGATCAAACATTTTCTTTAGTCAAATAGCACTGACTTTTGGAAAAGCTCCTGGGGCATTTAATAGACTAGAAAATTCATGTCACTCTTTGTAAACCACACTTTCCAGCGCTAGAGTCCTATTTAGAGAGTAGCATAGATGCAATGAGTCTTGTTGAAAGGGATAATGTCAGACAGTTGCTTCAGCCAAGCCTCAGTGTTGTTTTCTCCCTTGTCATTTCCAGTTTGGCCTTTCTAGTCTCTGGGCTTCAGTGCAGTTGTACTTGTGTTATCCATAACAGCTTTACTACTAAGTCTGTCTCTGGAAGCAGCCACCAAAACTTACAGTGAATCGAATCTCACATGCTTGCAGTGCATTATTTTATTTTATTCTTCTAGTATCCAGACACCAGCTATAGTTATTTCTGAACAGAAAGTATGTAGAAAGCAAATTATGCATGCATGCATGTGTGTTTTATAGACATAGACGAACACATACATCCCTGTACTCATTTTTAAAAACAGGTGATCTGTTACATTTAAAATGTATCACTGTTTTATAACATTTTCAGTGAGGGAGAAACATATACAAAAGCTACCAAAAATTATGGCATCTATTTTTTTAAGATATCAGCATGTACCGTTTAATTACACTATTTCAGAACCAGCTTTATGGCTGGGACCATAGAAAATGATACACACACTTGAACCCCATAATAGAGAGGAAAAATAAAGAATGGTGCTTTTCCATCCCAATAGAAACTCAAAGGAGCACAATTCCAGACTTGCAGGAGTTGGGAAAATTGTCTCATCAACTTCTCTTTTCTGAGGCTGCCTATAAAGACACTATTTAGGAAAAAAATGAAAACTCTTAAAGGAAAAAAAAATAAAGCACTTAAATATTTCAGGTTTTATTCTCAGAGCCCAAATTAAAGGCATATATAATAAAAAAAAGCTCTGGAAACAAGGAATGCTTATAAATGTGCTATTGTTTTATTTGGTGTGTTCCACACACCTCCTCCTTTCCAATGTCCATAATTATTTCTGTGACTAGTTGAAAATACCCAAAATTACCCTGATAAAAAATGTGTTCCTAGAGGCCAGCCTAGCCAAGTTCTTTCTTCTCCTTGCACAAAGCAAGGATGGATCCTCAACAATAGTTCCCTACTTAATATGGACATTAAAAACATGAGATGAACAACGATGTTTACAACCCAACACTAGCGATTCTGGAAAGGATGGCTCAGGGCACTTCATAGCTATGTTGTTGTTGCTCTGCTATATACCTGTAGTTTATGAGAATCTGTAGCTCAAGAAAAAGATTAATGATGCTAATTATTTAATGCTTACATATTGTACCATATTGTTTTATTTCAGTTGTATACTACCTAACCAGCTTAATATGCCCAAAAATTTGAATAAGAGACAACCAGTTGCTTTGCATATATTTGGAGCGGTATAAGACAAGACAGTAACATATTTAACAAACAAAGCTCTATCCACTGCAAGTATGAAGTGAAAGTGAGGCAATTCTTTCTTAAAAGGATTTGTTTTCTTAAAATGGTCCTTGAAACATAATTCTCAAACTAAGCATGCAACAAAGAAATATGAGCAAAGGTAGCAATCCTGCTTAGCTACATGCAGGCTAGGATTTGGCCTGTATGAATATGAAAAAAAGATGTAGCAAGAATCTAATGAGCCCTAATGAACTCAGCAAGTTCCTTTCAAATTTTTCTTGGTCATTGTAGGAAATATCCTGTTCCCAGCTTCTAATGATACTCCCATTTGCATCTTCTCCCTGACATCCTTCCAACTCTCTTTCAAGCTTAAGGAATGGTTTAACTTTAAGCTGAGCAATAATTTTGTTATATTTCATGATTTTCAGGTTTAGTTAAACTACAGAGCCAAAGAAAAGGAAGATTACTGTTTTATATTACTTTGACTTGGACTTTGTCTGATTTTGAGAGAAGGCCATGGCAAAGGAATTAGGAATACATTTTTTTTCCAACCTATTTTAGGATGTGCCACGTTTTCCTGTGATCTATTAAAACTTCGTCCCTTATTCTTCACCCTCAGATCCATTTCATTTTAGTTTCTTTGAATATCTTGGTCAAACTATTATTTTCAAAATGAGATATGCTCTTCAAAGCTCAATTCAGACTTACAGTAAGAAATTACCATTCAGAGCCACTGCATATCAATTTTAACGGATGCATTCCTTTGAATTAATACGTATTAACTGAAACCGGCATTTTTTTGCAAAAAGATTATGTACTGAAACTAATAACAATTTCCCTTCCTTTTAAATAAGTGTTTCCTGTTACCATTGCAACAAAAATAGTGAGTTATGTTATGATTTGAGGAATCACCACCCATGGAAGTTGTTACTCTGTTTGGTTCCTTTTTAAAGTTTTTTATTACACATGAATTGTCTAGAAACAGAACATCATGAAAAAAAAACAACCTAGGAATATACTTAACTGTCAGAGTATAGGCATGGTCTTAATTCAAGGCATGGTTTTACACCGTATTTCTTTAGTCTTAAAAGATAAGCTATAGTAGCCTCAAGGCTAACATACAACCAGTGGCTCATTTTTATATTAGCACAATTTACGTTCAAATAGATGAAGACGTCTCCTTATCGTATAAGAACAATGCTCAGAAATGCATTTTTATGTGTCCAAGACCTTTAAAAGGAGAAGTAAAACAATGATAGAGTATGGCTACATCATACGTTAGAGAGAATGATAGCAGCATGAAAACTGGCTGTGAATGAACTGGCTCTGGCGGTGGATATAGTGTCTTCATACAGTATAAGACAGGTGATTTGTAGTTGACTTTGGTATCTTATGTGCCATGCTTTGACACTCATAGGCAGCTCCCAGTTCATCTAGTGAAGGCTGATGTTCCTTTACCATATTCTCTTGTTTGCTAGATTTGCAGATACTACCAATCGCAACAGTTAAGGTTGCGATTAACACAAGTTAATCCTTCCTGTTTCTTAATATCACATAGCAATTAACTACCTTTCAGTGGGGTGAGTATAGTAGAGCTATTGAGGCTTAAAGAGTTGCTATGACCCTTGCCACTGAAATTTGGCACAATATAAAGAATTTGAAATCTAGGCTTTTACTTTGGATCCTGATATTGGCCATACAGAGTGAGGAGATCTACATTTCCTCTAAGATCTGGTATGTTATCAGTGCTGTTGTTTCGAGTTAGTTCTAGGCCTTGTGTTAAAATATTAACTTTCTGAAAGTTAGAGAAAAACCTGCTAACCAAGAGTGTCCTCCACTCATGAGAAATTCATTGCAAGCTACACTGAAAGCTTGCAATATTCTCACTCTCTACAGTACAGACACTTCTAGATAGCCTGTATTTCCAAGAATTAATAACTAAACATCAAATCAAATGAAAGGGTAAGTATGTATGTGGTGAGCTGGACACACATGTGCCCACACCATTTTTAATTTAAACTTCTTTTAACTGTATATATATTAATAAGTTCTAAATGTATGCACTTTCACCCAAACTAATATAACTTAATACCAATGCATATTTATAGTTATTAGATTTTTATAGCATTTTTCCTGTATGGCACCTCATAGGCGTTAAGTTAGCTGAATTCTCTAAAATTCGGGCTGTTTAGAGAACAATAGGTCCATTCACAAGCAACATTAACTGCTTAGCAATTTATAGCTCTTATTTACACTTACCTTGTGCAATATAGGTAGCATAAATCTTCATTGAAACCAAGAAATTAATGTATTTGGATATAATGAAACAAGAAAATAGCTGAGATGTTTTCCTGTGTTTCATAAAAATGGTGTTTAGGCTTGGGTGTAAGCAAAAAATATTCCTATTAAATATAAAATGAAATTTCTGAAAATAGTTTTCTGTAATAACGTTTCATTTAACTTTTTATTCTCCCTACTCCTCCCACCTCCCTCATTTACTATGTTTCATAGTGAAAGCCTCCAGTAAAGATGAGCTAGGAACAGAAGAGGAAAATCAACCTATTATACTGGAGCACTGACTCTGACAGTGTTATAAATGATGGCAAGGCTCCAATTTTTAAAATTGTTTCATTTAAAATCTAAACATTGAATCCCTGTACAGTGTTTAGAGGCTTCTCAGCCTTCTCTGATTCAATTTAGAGGAAACATTTATGGGGTTTAAATTGTTCCTGGCAATTCTGAGCTCTGTTGCATTTTGAACAAATGTATTTTATACAAAGCTGTGCCACATAGAGTCCTGAGAAATCTAAAAATATCAATCAAATTTCATTTGTAAACCAGTTTTACTAATAGTCAGTGGTTCAATTGTGCTTCCCTCTTGGAATAAAGGGTAGTTTAAAGCTGATAACTGTGAAATACACATTTCTAACAGCACTCCTCATATGGAATGACTAAAAGACTTCTACAATCAAATCAAATAAACCCTTCAAAACAGCATGTATGTTTCTTGTTCAGTTATTATACATAAGTCCAATACATTAATCAAACATCAGATAAGTTCAGCATGGAAGTATTTGCAGTATATGGATACTAAAACTTTTGGTTTGTTTACCTTTTTTCTTTAAAAAAAAGCACATACAGAAATTCAATAGCTGCACCCTTCTGTTTTAGAGATGTTATAATTAAATACCAGGTTGACTATTCTCAGTGTGTTGGTTACTCATTTTTCTAAAAGTTTTTTTCTTCTCTTGGCAGTTGCTGTACTATTCTTATTCTATATGTGCCTATAGCTGAAATGACACAGCTGTGGTGAGTTCACCCATTTATTCTACTTTTTGTGAGTTTTCTAAAGAGAATGGATCTGTTCTAACTCTAGACATAAAATATATACTTGTATATACAGGTTAAAAGAACACCTAAATGTTGAATACAGAGTATCATGGTCCTATCCTCATTGTTTTATTAGCAAGCCCTGCATTCATGTAAATTCTAATTATCTAATATGTCAATATCTACATAATCTTCTTAAACTATTTAATCTTCCATTAGCTCTTCTGAGTCTTCATTTACCCTAACTTTCTATTATTTTGCTTGTCCTTTTTAAAATTTTCTTTCTTTATTCTGACACTTGCCTGCCTGCTCAATTTTTCCTTTTTAATTAACTAATTTTTACTTTAATTATTTCTTTCCTGCCTAACTTTTATTTTTTTTTTTCTTTCTTTCTTCCTGCTACTTTGAATTCTCATACTTGGAAAATCTGATGAGTATCCTCTCTCTGATTTTTTTTTCACTTTTTTCTCCTTTCTTTTTTTTTTCATTTAGACAGTATAATTGCCTATTATTTTATGTTAGCTCACTCAAGGTGCAGATTGTTTGTCACATTTGTTAGTTAGTTGCAGCCTGATTTTCAAAGCTGATAGGCGCTTGCAAAATCCACTAACTTCAGTCAGATTGAATATTTCAGTGCCTTTCTGGAAATCAAGTTCAGAGTTATGTTTTCATCTTAATTTACATGTTCTGCTAACCAAAACTTTTTTTAAGTATTCACCTTCCACCTTTCTCATTGTGTGAGAACTTGGCAATTCTTTATGTTCAAACCTTACCATTGAAATGATTGGCAGTACCTCCAATTAGCATAACTTCAACTAGTCAGGTGAACAGTTAGAATTTTTTTTTAACTTTATAAACTGATTAGAGTTAAACCAGTACATCATTTCCCTTTCTAGAAATCTAAAAGATTTACACCAACTGTTTAGAGCAAGCAGATTTTTGCTTGCAGCTGTCAAAACAGCCTGTCAGTTCAATTATCTGGCATGCCTATTAGTCAATTTTTAATAAAGCTTCAACTACTTTTCTCTGCTGTTTAATGAATAAGGTCCTTCTGCACACCTTTTAAATATGTGTTTCATGGCCCCTATGGAATTCAGAAATTATAAAGAAAAAGGGATTTGATATACTCCTAAGATGCATTGTAATTTCACGTGTTGCATGAAACTGCCATTACTTCCTGCTTATGGGACCTCCTGTGCTCTTTTGACATTATTAGGCCTTCTGCTGGAAAAACCATCTTGTGTTGGTAACAGCACTTTAGAAAATATGGCACTGGTAAGATACTTTGTCTTAACAGCTTCCCATACTCACTAAGTAAAAGAGCAAAAAGGCTGTGATGGTTTGTTTCTCTTTAAAACAATAATTATTACTAGTAGAGCAGGGGAGGGCAAAAACAGGGAGGGATAGAACCCTATACACAACTCATATTTGGTTTGTGTTAATTGGACTTGCTTCATTTGCTCCCAAAGTGGGTCAAGCCTCCTTCCAGAGGGCTGGCCAAGTCAGATTTTTTGTTTCCTGGGCGTACTTGTAAGAAGAAGAGTCTTTACTGACACCTGCCGTCTAGATTCAGAGTGTTGTTCCAGGGAACACAGCACCCTTTCTTCCTCTGGTGAAATATTATCACAATCTCTTTGCCAGAAAGCGTGTCCTTTGCCGTTTGGCCATGGTATAAATGAGATGGCAGTACTTGCCCATGTGGTTGCCCTTTGATGATGGTCCTGTCATTTAGCAGCAGCAGCCTCCAGGCTTCCTTCCTAGCAGGGTCAAAGCAAATTTAGTCACAAAGTTCTTGCAGTTTTGAGGAACTGAAATGATCATTATTTTCTTGGCCTTATCTTTCCTGGCAGCTGCTTTCTTGACACAACTTTCCATAGGATATTGTCTTTCAGGCTGTCTTCTGCTCAAGCAACAGGATAAAACTTTACTGACATTTCCAATGGGAATGAATTTTCTTTCTCCTCCACCTTACACAGCAAATCTCCTATGCGAAATGACACTGATGACTTCACTGATGACAGTGGACCTTATTGCCTGGGTTAAACAGATAATCCAGTTGTTCAGTTATTTGTTTTGCTTTGTTTTGCTTTGCTTTGCTTGGGGAGTGGGGTGGGGTGAGTGGTGACAGTGTTTTCCCTGGTATGAAAACCCAGTCGTTTAAGTACATCTGAAGAAAGGGGGAAAAAAAAAAAAAACAAAAAAACCCCATCTCCTCCTGCTTCCCATGTATACTGTCCTCTAACAGTAGATATCCTTCCAGTCTGATCTTTGTCCAGAAAGGTTTAGCGGTTACTCAGCTTCCAACAGCATCTACCCCCTGTCCTAAGAAAATGACTTTTTTCCTTCTGTCCTCTGGGAGGCCTGGCTGTGCGCCTGCCCATTGATCCTCTGTGGAGCTGCCCAGTCTCTGTTCCTGCTGCAGACTCTCTGCTTGCTGTGTGTCCTTCACACTCTGCTACACACATCCTACTCTCCAGAAGCTTCTCCCTACTGAGGAAGGTCAGCTGCTGTCAGGGAAAGAAGCATCTCCCCTTCCAAAAGTTTTCTCCTGACCCAGGCTTGAGCTATCTGAACAATGCAAAGCAAAGAGCTTTCCTCTCTGCTGCTGCTGTGCATCTATATCCCTAAAAGGGAACAGAATCTTAAAAAGACCCAAAAAATCATAATTGTAAATGGAACAGCTAAACATACATTACACTGATGTAATGCCAAACTCTACAAGTAGCCTCTTGGATTCTTGGAAGCCAGAGAACTTGAAAAGAGAAGCTGGTTTTAAAATTACAGCCCATGTCAGAGATAAACAGGGTCATTCAAACAGAAGACCAGTGTAACCTGCTAAAAATGAAACAAATCATGAGGACCAAAATGTATCTCTAATACTTTGCAACATTTTAAGTGGTATTATGTCATATTATTTTTATCTATCTTATTAAATGCTACTATCATCATCATATTAGATCTGTATATCAAATTCATCCTCAAAATATCTTCATACTACTGAGAGAAATTATTAATGTTATGCGTGGGGAAACTGAAACACTGGAAGACTAGGGATCAGATCCAATACTGTGTGTACATTTCTAAAATAGCATTTTACTGGAATTTGGGTGTTTAAATCCAAATCTGTAATCAAAATTAGTCCTTTGTGGTGCTTAGCTCTGAAGGTGCCTGAATTTCATAAATTTCCTAGTTTTCCACCTGTAAGCTGTTTGGTACTTAGAGACCTGAGCTACTCAAGAACAGAGCAGTTCCAATTGGGCCTTCTGCAAGAGTTCATTTAGGGTGCCAAAAACTGTGCCCTAGCCTGTTGCAGGGTTTTATCCAACAGCAACTGTCAGGAACTGTGTCAAACAGCTGAAATGCAAATGCAGCCTATGCTGTCTTTAAAAACGAAAGGAAAGTGCTGGCACCCTTTGCTGGCATCTTTTCGTCTTTCTTGTTTACCAGGACATGAAACGTTTGCCTAGCTTACAGAAGTGGGTTCATTCCCTTCTCAGTCTCCTGGAATTTGAATACACATTTTCCTGTATTCCAGATAAATGCCTATGCCACCAAGATGATGCTTCACCCATAGCCCTTATGAGCTTCTCGCTCTGCACAGTGACTTTAATGGGAGGGCTAAACAGCCATTTTCCCTGGATATTTGAGCAATCAATCCACTTACATAAAAATCAGTTTAAGGAAGGCTTAAAATTCAAGTCTTTAATTTTCTAGGGATTGTTCTAACCTAGAGCATGCTGGACAAGGTGCACTGTGGAAACACCAAAATCAGAGCAGCCACAATTGCAATTTGTGAAAGTTTTGATGGCCATTTATTCACAGCTAGAATACACTTATTTGATCAAATTTCTGATGACTGAAATCCTGGTACCAAAAGACTTAGGCAGAAATGAGGTAAAGGATGTACAGAAGTATATAAATGGCTATGAAACCTCCAGGAAGAATGAGGAGACAGCTAAAGACACATGAGTGGCTGCTAAGTGGCTGCTGAGATGACAGTTTTGGACTATGTGCTTAAAATCTACATTTGCTATTTATATTTTCTTTCTGATGGGGCTGTAGATTTGGAGCTTTAATTATTTATTTTAGCAGTCCCAATGTCCATGGCAAAACTTAATGTATTGCATTGAATTTTAACTGTGGGGCACAAGATCTTTCCAGAATGCATATGGCATATAATTAAAAACATAAATGTTCAAAATATATGCATAAAAGACATACAGTTGCCTGTTGAATTTAACATTGTCTTATCTTAACCTTTAATCCCTTAAATGGCGGGGGTTTTTTGAATGGAATACCCTTCTCAACTCCTTCTGTCGCATCTCACCATGATATTTCTTGGTCCTGAACTAACAGTAACCCCCTTTCAGTTGAAGACAAAAATGATTGTCAAGGATGTAAGAAAATAACTCATTCTGGTATTGTTTATTGCTTTACTTACGGTTTAGCATACATTGAGAAAAACAGCACAGTAGAAACAGGATTCCTTATTCGCAATCCTCACACCCGGTGCTTTTTATTGTTTGTAAAATACTGCTGTCATTTTCATTTGTAAAAGATGTTACACTAGGGGGGAAAAAAAGTGATTGTTCATTTAGCAGAATGCTCACAGGACAGAACGAGATTTTAGATCCATTGGTTACCATGTAAATGATATAATTCTAGTTCAAACAGAACCTGTTCTTCCTTATTCTAAATTTGCATTACAAAAAATATGGAAGAATCCTTCAGGGAGAAGGGGGGCAGTTGTAAGGGAACAGTTTTTGGACAGCTGAAGGAAAAGATGGGCACCTGCTGTTCAGCAAGTTGAGGGAATTGTTGCATATTGCAAATTTTCTGTGTGTTACCAGGACAAGCAGATGGCCAGAGACAGAGTTTTCTCCTTGTGTGTAGTTTATCTCCTTAGGTCTTCAAATGACCTATATTAAAGCTTCCCAGCATTACATTCAGTTCAATTTAACACAGTTAATATATGTTTAAGCAGTACCAGTTGCTGTCAAAATCGCCTACTTGGAATAGATAACTCTTTCAAATACTTACAGCAAGTATAGCAGCAGAAGGGGCATCTCTGTTCGCATGTTATTTCAGGGTGCTAACTCAGACCACTAGGGATGAAGCTGCTGTCTCACTCAACATGAGTCAGTTGTGATTTTCAAACAATTACTTTGCCTTCCTGAGCCTTCACTTGGGATAGGCTATAACAGGTTCTGTCTCCTGAGAACTGTTGCAAGGTCTAATTTATGCTGACAATATGCAGAACTGGTCAATGTTTTTTTCTTTAATGTTATGCCACTTTTTTCTTTTTTGAAAATGTTTTTCCTTCCTAAAATTACAGGCTATCAAAATTATCTTTGTTGAAAACCTACTCAGGCCTTCATCACTTTCCTTCTTTTTGTTAAATATTACTGAATGTTACTGATATGAATATTTCAATGATTAAATTACATTAAAAAGTAGGGGATGATCTTAAGCAGAGAAAACAGGAAGAAGTATGGATCTGCATTCAGCAGTATCTGAATATCTTCAGCAGGACAAAGTAGGGATTGCTTTTTTCCTGATACTTGTTCCTGTTTGGACTACCTCTTTTCCAACAACTGCTAAAATTAAATAAAGCAAAAATAATCTGTGAAAATAGAGGCTGGTCTCCAGAATTTCTTTATATTTCTTATTTTTACTTTCGTTTTGTCTCTTCTCCCTGTCAGTGAATCCTGTATACCTGTCTTTGCAGTACCGTAGTTGAAACAGCAGAGTGAGATTTAGGTATCTGTACAATTAGGTGATCTCTAAGTTGGTGTTATTTTCAGTTTCAGTTTAGGACTGAAACCATCTGACGTCTGTGTTGGACAGCTATGTCCCTTTTTGAAAGTAACTTTTAGCGTGTGGTTATAACCACAACCAAAAATGAGACAAGCAGAAAATAGACTCAATTATTTCCACTTCTGTGGGATTCTGCACAAAAAATATTTGCTACTCCAGTTTTCCAGTACATATGAGAGTTTTTAGTTTTAGTTACTTTTTTTCACCTGTTAGTCAGCATTTATAGTAAGATCTGATAACTAGCCCACGTCAAAAAAGATTGGAGAATACAAGGAAAGATCTCTGAGAAATAGAAATGTTTTGGATTTTTTTTTTTCTTAATGGCAATGTTAGCTGCTCAAGGCAACATCATTCCTGAGGCTTTTCAAATTGTTGTTGGAGTTTGGAGTGGAGGTTTAGCAGTCTTATCCAAGGGCAACTTCTACCAGTTCTCAGATCAGTTCAAGTAACTTGCTCAAGAAGTGCGTGCAGAGCAGTGCTATGTGAAACTTTCTGTATGAATCCCACAATCAACTGAGATTCGAATCTGGGATTTATTAATCATTTAGGAAATGTGGGATGAGTTTCCAGCAGAATATTTCTTTTTTGTCAGTTACAGGGTGGGCTGATCATTTTGATCTGAATACCAATTATCAGCTCTCTCCAGGTGTAATCAGTGGGACAGCTGACTGGCGACCAAACCACCAACTGACTACAGGAGCTCAGGGATCAGCCTCACAGAGAGGTAGCTTCCATAGCACCAGGAGTGCCTGGCAGAAGGCAGCAGGCTGTAGATGAGATGTAGGTTTATTTCTGGGGTGAAAGTAAGTGAAAGGAGTAGCTAGAGGTAGGAGAGGAGTTGCCGAAAGCTGTATGCTAGAGCTGGGGATGGGGGCTGACAAAGTCAGTGTCTGCCTGTGGTCTTAAGGATTGTAAGCAGAGTTAAGTGTGAAAGGGCTTTCTGTCTTGCAAGGCTATTTTCTCCCCCTTCACACTGGGATGAACACAAGACTCTAATCTTGTTGGTTTTAATAGCAAAGTACTACAGATGAAAATACTTCATAGCTCAGTAATGAAGGCACTGATGGCAGGCTGGGATACCAGGACCTCTATTCTCTCTGCCCAGTCAGGCTGCAAACAGGAGCCCAAAACCATATCATGTTTTCTTTAAAGAGCTCACCTGCTAGGCCATTGTCCACCTTGAAGTTATTTTTTTAGATCTTGCTTTTTATTCCACTGTCTCTGAATAAATCAAGGTACTTGGTTAGCCAGGGAACCTAACAGGATGATGTATTCCTCATACCATGAGATGGAAAGTATCAGTTCAAACCCCAGATATAAGCAACTCTTACATCCCAAATAAGTACCATAAACATTAACGTTTTCACCATTTGTGATTTAAGCCTTTTTTTGATCAGGTCAGAGGCTAAGGAAATTCTCGAACACTTTAACTAAATTTTTCACTATTCTGTGAAGAATATTCATGAATATTCTCCCATGAAATCCTGTTTTGCTGATCACCCACTCCCATATGGGAAATGAGTGTTATGAAGCTGGAATTAAAGAAACAGCATGTGAAGGCTGGTATTGGGTTGGGGAGAGTTATTAAGGTATTTGTTTTTGTTACAGAGGAGTGATGCCTCCTTGAAATATAAAGTCTTTACTTCTACTGTTTTATTTTTTTGTCTGATGCTTTTGCCTAGCAGTAAAACAGTAGATGCAAAAATACAGATGACAGAAATTATATGCTGTTGACAATATCTACAGTCCATTTATTACATGTTATGTTACCCTTTGAGCCTGATCTTGGGAGACTGAATAATTATTTATTTTTATCCAAAGAATGTATTTTGAATGTTATTTTAAATATTTCCACGTGTAAATAATGTTATACGAAATGCACAATAGTTCTGGAAATAGGAATTAAATCTTACTTGAAATAAGAAACTAGATTGCTTACAAAGTGTTGCCAAAAAGCACAGTCAGACTCTCAAAAAAGAGCTGTCAATTTTCTACTCTCTGTTTTTCATTGGGCAAATAAGCAGTAATATCTCTGTTATTTATTTCCTGTCCATCCCTTATCATGCTTGTATAACAGGACAATGTTTGGTCAGAAACCTTCTGGCAAAAGGCTAACACCTGGCACTAGAGTATCACCAACTTTGTTGCATCACCTTTGAATAAGCCACTTTTATTTCTAGACGGTATCTTGCTGAATGTGGAACAGTGTAATTAATTATAATAAAATGTAAGTATAGTTTGCAGTTAAAATAACCTTCATGTGAAAATGGTATTTTAATTTTTTTTTTCTCCAGCTCTCAGATTCAGCAAAACCCATTTAGGTTGCCATAAAACTGAAAAATAAATATTTTCCAGCTCTAAAATAGGACTTCAACGAACATTCATATTTGATATGCTAAAGTACTACTCATGCAATGCCAAGTACAATTAAATTTTTATCCCAATTGATTGTTTCAGAGATTGGTTACAGAAGAGTTGCAGTTATCAGAAATCATAGAATCATAGTATCGTTAAGGTTGGGAAAGACCCTTAAGATCATCGAGTCCAACCGCTAACCTATCACTGTCAAGTCCACCACTAAACCATATCCTCAAGCACCACGTCTACCCTTCTTTTAAATACCTCCAGGAACAGAGACTCAACCACTTCCTTGGGCAGCCTGTTCCAATGCCTGAGAACCCTTTTGGTGAAGAAGTTTTTCCTAATATCCAACCTAAACTTCCCCCGGCGCAGCTTGAGGCCATTTCCTCTCATCCTATCGCTTGTTACTTGGGAGAAGACACCGACCCCTGCCTCGCTACAACCTCCTTTCAGTAGTTGTAGAGAGTGATAAGGTCTCCCCTCAGCCTCCTCTTCTCCAGACAAATGAGTTGTATTTGAAAAAAAGTGCACAAGTTAACCATGTTGTTCCACACTGGGGCTACATTTCATTTAAACAGCTCACAAAAACAGTACATACATGTACTGAGCTGTGACTATGTACAATTATGACAACGATATATGCAGACGCTCATTGAACGTCTGTGATGTGATTCTCACTTAACACCAGTCACTGTGCTTGAAGGTGGTTATTGTCAGGTGTGTAAACAAGCTAGGTGCATACGCTTCTGGATAAAGCAAAAGCTGTTATAGACTGGTATAGTGCTACCGAAGTCAGCTGTAACCACAGAAACCCTTACACATTATAGTGCTTGAGATGGAAAACCAAAACAAAACAAATCCCCACAAAACCAAACCAACTTCTAAACTCTTACAGGTGCAAATTTGCAAATTCTGCTGTAGTGTTCTTCTGTGATGACACAGGATTTTATTGACTTTGGATCACTCCATCATTTTTAGTATATGCAGGAATAATGGTCACACTTTAAAATATTAGTTGGCTTGGCTTTGATAAGCATCCAAAAACCCTGGTGCTCATTTAAATTTTGATCCTGCAAAATTGCTTTCATTGCATTCTGTCATTTTCCATTGATTTTACTTTTTTTTTTTCCCCCCTTTGGAGAAGGTCTGAGAATATCCTTGTTACCAGAACGGTCAAAAGAAGAGCAAAATATGCTGAAAATGTCAAAACGTGAGAGAGAGAGGTCTTTTTCATTAAATGACACAGAACTGAATTCCACACAAACTTCATCAAATAAACTATTTTACAGTATCTTCATTTCTGAAAGACAAAGAAGTACAGAGAAGTTTTTTTATTAATTGTTTTGTTTTATCACTAAACCATTTTTACCAGAGATGTTGAGTTTCATGTAAGCAATTATTTTTATCACTTTAGTGATTATTTTTAAGATGTACAGAGTACTAGTGATGGCTGAAAGAATGCTGCAAAATGCTTTTTTGATTTTCAAATACCAGATTTTAAAAGCTTTCTAAGATCTTTTTTTCACATAAAGGAATTGGCTTTGTCATAAGGTCCTAGGTGCACGATTGCATTTCTGCTCAAAATTAAAATTAATATTACTTCAGGTTTTCACCTAAGATGTAGGAGATAGATTCAGATCTTGCTATGCGGGCAGATAAGGAGCTGTACCCTTTCCTCATCCCATCTCCTCTCATCCCATCCTGTTCCATCACAGACAAATTTTCTGACTCAATGTGGTTTATAATGTGGAAAATTTTAGACTTTGGGCAGGGGTAGGAGTATTAGAACAAGGTCCTAGTTTCATCTGATGCAGAATAAAAGAGCCTTTCCAAACGTACATACAAGCATTCATTTATTTTGCTTTTTCCTGGAGAGATCTAAAGAAGTCTTGAGTTCCAAATGATGTTAGCCACTCAAAATTCATTCAGTCTTTTATCTTTCCTTTCTATCTTTATTTTTCAGCAAATCCAGCTTTCATTATGTTTTGGTGCTGTTGCAAGTAAAAGACTAGTGAGGGCTAAGTGTGAGAAGATTTAAGGACTTTGGTTATAATACACCAACCGAGATTCTTCTTACAAGCTCTGTAATTGGCAATCCATTCAGAAATCTCACTGAGATGCTTCTCAATAAATAATGGTGATTTTACTTCCAAGCATGGTGATACAAGTAGAAATCAACGTAGTGGACTAGCAGCATGCTCACGTTGCATGTTTATTTAAGATTAAAGTATGCCAGTTTCTCAAGTGGCTTAGATTCCATGTCACCCATCATTCCTCATCAAGATGTCTAAACAGCCTCTTATTTTTGCCCTTCCTTTATGCTAAGGCCACCTACACAAGAGGCTTCATGCACCTCTTCACTGCCCCTACCACAAGCCTTTCTATCTGTGAAGTTATTTATTTAGGGTATGGATCTAGTAACCTCTCTTGCGGGTCTGGGTAATGTTATGCTAGAAGGCATTAATTGGGTGTTATCAATTAATTCTTCAGTCTTTGCATAGTTTCAGCAGCACTTAAGCCACCAGATGAAAGAGTCCCCACTCCCTCCTCCCTTTATATTTTAAAAATGCAGGATTTCCCTGAAGGCGAGAGGGTTTTCTCCACTGATGTCTAAACCAGACACTGATCAGTTCCAGTATTTCAGGGACTATCTCATTAAAATACAAAGACAGAAAAGTGCTGATGAACGTATGGCCTCAGCCATCTCAGCTAGTGAGTTAAAAGACGCTGTATAGCTGTTCATGGTCATGTGTTGGACATAGCACAGCGGCAATAAGATTTTGTACAGTGCTTGCAGTGACAGGTTGTTTCTTCTGTTTTTGTGGTTTTGTTTGTTTGCTTTTCTGTAAAATCTGTTCTAAGCAATTATATAACCACATTACACAAATTAACAGCTGAAGAAACACCTCTTGCATTCCACATTATTCCAAATGATTTGGATTTTCTTCTGCTCACTGCATTCACCTATAATTCCCCCAAAATGAGTAATAATTATATTGTGCTACAGGTGGGAAAAACAAACTTTGCAAAATAGAGGCAACTGAAATCATTATTAAGAGACTGATTAACTTTGCTCTAGTTTAAAGCCGTTTATTCTTTGTGTGGTAGGTACACTTCTCTATTGAAAACCTTAGCCAATTCATTTGTGGCAGTTTTTCTAATTCTTCAGTCAACAAAAAGCAGCCCACACTCCTGAGCCCTAACTGGAATATGGCTTTGTAAGGTAGTGTTAACAGCTTTATCAGCTCTGTGGTTAAGATAGGACCCTGATCCTCAACATCAATTTGGAGCCAAGTCCTTCATCCTATGTTTTCCTATGTTACTTAACACAGAACTCTTGGAAAGAGATTACAAAGTTTAAGTAACCAAAGGAACAGATAAATGCACATAAAATTTTTCAAAATTGTTGAAATGGCTACCAATTATTAATAGTAACACTTTGCTGCTCTTGAAAATCTCACTAGCAAAGGGTTTCAATATTCCGTTTGGCCACCACAACGTGCCTGAGGTATATAAGCTCTTTGTACAAGAGTGAAGGAGGTGTACTAGGTTATTTCATCAAGTCCATGCCAGCAGACGAGTGCTTCAACCTCTAGCTTCTGGACTGGACTGCAGAGCCCAGACTTGAGCACACATATTCCTGTGAAATCTGTGCGTTTCATATAGGGACATTGAGATGCCTCTGAAAGTTGTCCTGAAGGAACAGAAAGCAGAAGTGTTTTTGAAATGCCATCTGTCCCCGAAGTGCGGGACCACCTGTGTGGACAAATATAACAGGGATTTCTCTCACAATAGTCCCCAAAGTTTTAAGTGCTAAGCAAGGTTACTGCTATAGCATGGATGAGCATACATGTCGTTTCCTTATTACCTTTCATACTACAACTCCATCCTGTTTTCCATTAGCCTGTTATCTGCACTCAGACTTCATCTGAATTACTGATGTGTTGCCAATAACATTTCCGAGTTTACACCTAATGAGAAAAGGATTTAAATGATGCTTTCTCTCTGTGAGGTACAAATTCTTCCTCTGAGAACTCCAAAAGATTTACTGGGTTATTTCATCCACTTTGCCAGGACAAGATCTCCTCTATCGCTTTATTCAGAGTATGTTATGCAGGAATTTATCCACTACACTAAAAAAAGTAGGTGAAAGGTAATGAACAACGCACCCAGTTGCCTGACTTTGGCCCACTAAAAATATAAAACAAAAACTAGTAATACAACAATTGTTGGCTATTTTAATGGGTCACACTGCTTCAGATTTCTAATCCTCTGCAGTATAGTCTTTAATATAGACTTAGAAGAAACAGCATAAGCCCAACTTTTCTGATCATCAACAAAAACAGGATTCTGGAACTGTCAAGGTCTTAAGGTTAAAGTCTTCTGCACTGTATTGCTGTCTGTCTACGTTTGTCTAACACCTAGCCCCAAGACCAAAAAAATCCATTGCATAAATCTAAGTGACAGTCTCAGCAGTAATATATCCCCCGCCACCTGACTAAGTCCAGGGAGGGGAATCAAGTTGTAGTATTGTCTGGCTGGCAGTCCTAAAACATCACAAAAAAGTATCTGTGGATTTGGACCGCATTTATCTAGGGGATGAACAATACCCATATGTTCACCAGATGACTACAGAGCTGGATTGACTGAGTCAAAGTTCAAGGCCGCAACAAAGGATAACTTGTTTCTTCAGGACTGGCTTTGATTAGATTGCTGTTTACAAAGACATTTTTAAAAAAATGAATATTCCAAAATACATGGGAGGATCATTGTTCCTTGTTATCTTTTTATTTATTTTTCAGATATGTTCTATTAAATGCAATTTTTTTATGGGCTATTTTCATTAGGCATTTATTTCCATTACAGTGACTCACAGTTGCAATTATAGCATATGTAGTTCTCTTAATTCAGAAGCCAGAAAACTGAAAATTAATTCTGAATAGAAATGTCAGGGAATGTGTATGCTTACTCTCATAGTCTCACTCTGTATACATATACACCTACACATGCACACACGCGTGAAGTAAAAAAACCTTTTAATTAATTAATGCACACATGCATGCACACATATACCTGTGCATTTATAAGTAGTGTGCGTATATAAGTAAAGATATTTAGATGTATAGTAGTGATGTTTAGATGCATAAAAATGTCTTTGTGTGTGTGCATAAAATTATAATTTCACAGAATCACAGAATCACAGGTTGGAAGGGACCTCAAGGATCATCTAGTCCAACCTTTAATTTCTTGTTCTTCATCCATTAAGTTACTTAAACTTGGAAGGGAGAGGTCAGAAGAATTTGATTCTTGGTTTGTTTTTAACTTCTGAAATGAATGGGGTGGAAATATTCTGCACCATAATATCCTTAAGCAAAAAATTAGCATTCTTTTATGTTCCAAAGACTTTCTCTAAAATGCTGTAAATACCATATATAGCAAAAATGTTAAAGACTTTTAACAATTTTCCCTTGATTAATGTGTACTGTGTACTTCCTAGAAACAGTAACGATCTCGACTCTGAGCATACTTTTTTATGTTTACCTAAATGCAATGGAATGCAAATAAAAATCTCAATTCTTTTGTGCAGGCTACTTCCACCTTGAGTTTAATGGAGCTACACTACACCTTGAATAGGCAAGGAAAGACAAGAGGTAGGCAGGGAATAGGTCCAAAATTTTTGCTGTTGATCTGCAGAGTACTACAGGCTGAGAAATAACTTTTCCCTCAGAGGTGGAAGGATGCAGCATAGAATCCTGTGTTTCCATGGATCAAATGGCTTCTGAGGGCTGCACCTGGAGTGACTCGCTGAAGGAAAAATCTTTCCCAAAGAGAATAATATACCTGCAGAAACTGGAAGAAAGGCTTGCTGTAAACTAATTGTACACATTGGTAAGTTTGCTTAATCATTAGCAAAGGTCTAATTAAATAATTGTTTTTCTTTGGAGTAGAATAATTTAATTGGTTAAAATAATGTTTATTTAATTAAAAATGAAATTATAACCCATTATTTAATGCAAATAATCTAAAAAGCTGTCTAGAAATGAGGTGAGAAAGCTCTCTAATTTTGAGAAAGCCACTTTGGTGACACTCACAAAATACTTAGCTGCTGTTACAAGGTCACTACATGTTGCTAGATAAACGTCTAGATGCCTGAGTGATGAAGGGATCAAAGTATTTGTCATTTGCAATGTTGTATTTATGTATATCTGTTGGAATGAGAGGGACATATTCTAGTTCAGTGGAGCCACAAATATCACAACAATGCTTGATTTTCTAACATTACAACAGAAAATAACCCCACAAAATAGTGTAGAATAAAAGCATCGCAATCCAAGTGACATAAAGATCATTATTTCTTGCAACATAAGAAATTTAGTCAGACATTGGGATTCTTTTTTTTTTTTCATTTTTTAACCATAAGACTAGTAAAATCCTGTAGCAGGCTGTCCAGAGAGGTAGTGAGATCTCTGTCTTCGGAGGTGTTTGGCAACCTGCTCTGACCTACTTTGAGCAGGGAGTTGGAATACGTGACCTCTGGAGGCCCAATCCATCCCTAGCTAGTCTGTGATTCTGTGATTGCATGATTCTGATGGTTTTAAAACGAGACTAAAATAATGAATTCATAATCTCCCTTCTCCTCTGTTGTTCAGGCTGTTGATTTACAATGGAGGTTTTAATATTTTTATTTATGAGTCACGTAGGCTTTGTCACCTTCTTTAGTTAGCTGCACCCCTCTGCTGTGTCACTACATTGGACCCATGCATCTTTCTGTGCTCTGGGATCTCAGTAGACTCCTGTTTCTAAGCCTATTCATCAGTAAAGGGCTTGTCAGCTATTACTTCATGAACATAAGACACAAAATTGATCATTCCTGAAATAGGTTGACTTTGTTTTAAATAAATAGTTTTGTCTGGCACAGACATGTCAGATTTTCTACAATTCTTCATATACATTGCAGACAATATTTGAATATCAATAGTTATTTGAAGTAATTAATTAATCTTTCAAGGCATCTTCTAAATAAATAATAAGAATACTGTTCAGACTCCCTCTGAAAGACAATTTTAAAAACCCAACAATAAATTAAGTTGGATAATTTGGAAAAGAAATGTCCTTGGACTGATGTGAAAGAGCACAAACACTGTCATGAAATACCACTCCCAATAATTCTCAATACCAACTTTCAGAAACATGTACAGCCATGCATGTATGATATATATGTGTATACATACACACACACATATGCATGGGTAAACAGTGAGCTCTGTCATCATAACTGTCCTTCCTGGGATGATTGGGAGTATGTAGATGACCAAATATCAAACAAATCATTACTAAGATTCCCTAGAAGTTAATTTTCCTACACATTTGTTCTCCTGCAATTTTTCATTCACTTCTCAGAAAATAAGATCTGCAGTCTTAAGTACACTGGATCTTTTCACTTCTATCAGATTTGAAATAGCATTTGACTACTACATGAAAAAAAATCATTGGGAGGAAAGAATATCGGGACATTAAGAGGAGATTATGAGAGAAAAAAAGCCAGTGAAAACTTATTTTGGAAACAAGTACTACTACTGACAAAATACCCAAGGAATGAGATACATATGATACTTCTCTGTCATCCTAACACATATTATCCATTGAGTTTCTTTGATCTAATTACTTATTTTGCCTCATTCAATGTTTTGGATGTTAGGAGTTTTGCCCAATAAGGAAGCAGAAGTCCAACCTTGCAACATGGACTTCCATGTAATATATTTATCATGTTACACCAGACTCTTACTTTTTTTTATTTTTGGAATCCAGTAGAGTATACAAACAATATAATCTGAATAACAATGGAGAAATTAAAATTACGGCAATGGATTATCCAATATTGGCATATCTATACAGAAAAATACTGAATGTTATCTTTTAACATTGAAAATAAAGTATTTACTAAATCAGTTAAAATTTGACTTAGAACTTTAACTTTGTTAAAGGTATAGAAAATATATAAAAAATCTGATATCGAAAATTTTTTTATACATTTCAATCTTCTGCCACTCCAAGAAAAATACTTCTAAAAAGTCCAGAAAGAAGAGAAGCCACCTAAATCTTGTGCATCCATACAGGCACAAAACAATGAACTCATGCCAGCTTGAATAACTATGGTTAATGTTTTTGAAGATGACATCATATGACTACTACACCTTTGCTTTATTGAATAGTGATAGAGGTTTTTTAAAATGTAAATACTTCAAAAGCTTTTTTTAAACTAATTGATTTTATTTTCTGTTGCATTATAATCATTAGAAGGCAGAACACTGATTTTAAATCAAAGATAACAAAATATAATTTGAAAGCTATTGAAACAGGTATTGTCTTTAAGCAGTTTATTTACTTTTTTCTCTTCTGAAGCAAAGAATTCCAGCAGTCTAAATACAATTTCCAGTGTCCTGTTTTAAATAATGATTGTTTTAATCAAAGCTTTTCCAGTATGCAAATAAACCCACAATTTAAACTCAGATCCAAGGGTCATACAAAGGAAGTAATTTCCAGGCCTCCTTCCTTCTATTTTCATGTCATCAATTTGAAACAACACATTTTTTAGGAACTAGTCACCCTGGTCTTCCCTTACAGTCAGTGAATCATGACATCTAAATATGTAAGAGATTCTTTAAATGTGTAAGAGATTCTTTGCATCTATTACTTTAGAGAAGCAGTTTCAGGAATGTTGGTTTAAGACTAGGCCCGGGGTAGATATCACTGTACCCAACAGGAGGACTGCAGTATATATTTATACATCCTAGGTCCTCCTTATAGCTGATGGAGAGAAGCAAGCAGGTTAGGTATACTTCAGCATGGGAAATAAATTGCCATGTATTTGGCTGAAGCTACTGTAAAGACTGTCAATTAGAAGCTTCAAAATCCAAACACTTGTATTGTAATTCTAATAAAATAAATATTCAAAGCAAGTGCAAAATAACATAAGAGTGCAAAATCATTTTGCAATAATCAGAATCAAAGAATCATAGAACGGTTTGGATTGGAAGGGACCTAAATGATCATCTAGTTTCAACACCCCTGCCATGGGCAGGGACACCTTCTGCAAGACCAGGTTGCTTAAAGCCCCATCCAATCTGGCCTTGACCACTTCCAGAGTTGGGGGATCCATAACTTCTCTGGGCAACCTGTTCCAGTGCCTCACCACTCTCAGAGTGAAGAATGTCTTCCTTCTATCTAATCCAAGTCTACCCTCTTTCAGTTTAAAGACATTACCCCTTTTCCTGTCACTCCATGCCCTTGTAAGAAGTCCCTCTCCAGCTTTCTTGCAGGCCTCCTTCAGGTTCTGGAAAGCTGCTATACGGTGTCCCCGGAGCCTTTTCTTCTCCTGGATGAACAATGCCAATTCTCTCAGCCTGTCTTCATAAGAGAGGTGCTCCAGCCCTCTGATCATTTTGATAGCCCTCCTCTGGACTTGTTCCAACAGGTCCGTGTCCTTCTTATGTTGGGAGCTCCAAAGCTGAACAAGGTACTTCAGGTGGGGTCTCACAAGAGCAGAGTAGAGGGGAAGAATCATCTCCCTTGACCTCTGGCCATGCTTCTTTTGATGCAGCTCAGGATATGGTTGGCTTTCTGGGCTGCAAGCACACATTACCAGTTCATGTTGCGCTTCTCATCAACCAACACCCCCAAGTCCTTTTCCTGAGGGCTGCTCTCAATCCATTCTTCTCCCAGTCTGTATTTGTGCTTAGGGCTGTCCTGACCCACATGCAGGACCTTGTACCTGGCCTTGTTGAACTTTGTGAGGTTTGCAGGGGCCCACCTCTCAAGGTTGTCCAGGTCCCTCTGGACGGCATCACTTCCCTCCAGTGTGTAAACCGCACCACACAGCTTGGGGTCATCTGCAAAACTGCTGAGGGTACATTCAATCCCACTGTCCATGTTGCCATCAATGTTAAACAGCACCTGACCCAATACCAACCTCTGAGGAAGGCCACTTGTCACTGTTCTCCACTTGGACATCAAGCCGTTGACCACAGCTCTCTGAGCGCGACCATCCAGCCAATTCCTTATCCACCAAGTGGTCCTTCCATCAACTCCATGTCTCTCCACTTTAGAGACAAGGATGTCATGTGGGACAGTGCTAAATGCTTAGCACAAGTCCAGGGAGATGATGTCTGTTGCTCTTTCCTTATCTACCTATGCTGTAACCCCACCATAGAAGGCCACCAGCTTTGTCTGGCACAATTTGCCCTTAGTGAAGCCATGTTGGCTGTCACTAATCACTTCCTTATTTTCCATGTGTCTTAGCATAGTTTCCAGGAGGATCTGCTCCATGATCTTGCCAGGCACAGAGGTGAGACTGAGTGGCCTGTAGTTCCCTGGGTCTTCCTTTTTTCACTTTTTAAAAATGGGGATTATGTTTCACTTTTCCAGTCAGTGGGAATGTCACAGGACTGTCACAACTTCTCAGATATGATGGGTAGTGCCTTAGCAACTTCATCCACCAGTTCCCTCAGGACCTATGAATGCATCTCATCAGGTCCCAAGGACTTGTGCACTTTCAGGTTCCATAGATGGTCTGGAATCTGATTTACTCCTAGACTGAGTGTTTCTTCATTCTCCCAGTCCCTGCCTTTGCCTTCTGCAACTTGGGCCATGTGGCTTGAGCACTTGCTGGTGAAGACTGAGGCAAAAATGTCATTAAGTACCTCCTCAGCCTTCGCCATATCTCGCATAACAAGGTCTCCCATTTCCTTCAGGAGAGGGCCTACATTTTCCCTTGTCTTCCTTTGATCACTGACATACTTGTAGAGTCTTTTCTTGTTGTCCTTGATATCCCTGGCCAGATTTAATTCTATCAGGAATTTAGCTTTCCTAAGCTGATCCCCAGCTGATCAGACAATTTCTCTGTATTCCTCCCAAGCTACCCGTCCTTGCTTTCACACTCTGTAGGCTTCCTTTTTGTGTGTGAGTTTGTCCAGGAGCACCTTGTTCATCCATGCAGGCCTCCTGGCATTTCTGCCTGACTTCCTCTTTGTCGGGGTGCATTGCTCCTGAGCTTGGAGGAGGTCATCCTTGAATATTAACCAGCTTCCTTGGGCTCATCTTCCCTCCAGGACTTTATCCCATGGTACTCCACCAAGCAGATCCCAGAAGAGGCCAAAGTCTGCTCTCCTGAATTCCAGGGTAGTGAGCGTGCTGTGCGCCCTCCTTGCTGCCCTAGGGATCTTGAACTCCACCATTTCATGGTCACTGCAGGCAGGGCTGCCCTTGAGCTTCACATTCCCCACCATAATAAATCCTTTTCCTTGCATTCTGCTTAATTAATATGAATGACTTGTTTGACATCAAAAACTTGAAAGGAAGTTCTCACAATCTACTTTCAAATCTTATGTTAAATCTACAAGTCTACTTAGCTTCACAATGTGTTTTATAACTGAAACATACTTTTGATATTTTTGTTATTATTAAAGTCATATTTATGAGTGTATATTTATTATAAGACGAACAGAAGTTTGAGAGATAATTCTGTCAATCTGATTGTCTGACACTAAGGAGATAATTTTTCAGACCTGTTTTGTACATACCGATTAAATTCTATATTTCAAAAAGAAAAATCCATATGCATATTTTATTTTATTTTTCCAGTTTTCAGTTCTTAATGACCTCAGGACAGGGTCTTTTGAGGGGATTAATGATCTGCTAGAAGATGTTCATTGCCCAAGGTATAGAGATTTAGGCTAGTCATTAATACTGGGGAAATATTTTGTACTTCGATCATTGCTGTCAAGTTTCTTAATGTATTCAGACTTTAAATAAGCTCTTAAAGACTGTGATAAAGCAAATTTCAAACCTGAAGCATCTGACAAGATTAACATTAAAACAACCTCATTGAAAAAAAAATCTTCTTTAGAATATATCTCTCTAGCCCCTTATCTATTCTTTTTTTCTTTCTATCTGACCTACTTTTCTCCTGCACTTGTCCTCTGAAGTCCTTCAGTAATCAGGCTGTACATCTATCTGAAGCCCATGGGCAAAGTTTTTGGCCTTTGGCTGAAAAACTTTAAATAGCGGTACTGTCATACAGCCCACTGAAAGACAGATAGGCATACATGTGAACTGAACAAGTCTCTTTCTATATATATATATATATAAACACTGGCATACATAAGCGCACGAAAATATACAAGCACACACATTTAATTTTTTGCTAAAACTGCTGATACACCATAAACAATTCAGACTAGGACTTTATTAAGGGTAAAGTACAGAAAATCTTACTTTGTAGCTCTGATTTGCGTTAATCTGCCATTGATAACAAAAAATTGGTTTTCACTAAGGTTTTCTTGTCATGCTAAGTAAAACAAATGGAGTGTAATAGGAATTTGCCATTTAATTTCCTCCTCACTTTGAAAGAATCCAAACATGGTGACTTGAGCCTTTTTTAATCTCTGATTTAATTTGGAAATTATTGTCCACATATTGTCAGGCTTCATGTTTCTACCTGCTTCGTTTGTTTGTTTTTCAAAGGCAGGGTCAGATTTTCACACATGCAGTTGTGGGAGCACCACTTCTGGATGCAATATACTCCAACACAAGACAATAGCTGCATTGTCATCCTCATCACTGAACTTCTGCATGAGAATGTGAGCCTCCCTTTCCTTTACATCTAGGACTCAAATAAAGCCCACCTGGTGGAGAAGCCTCTGACTCAGATCAGCCCTAGGCTGCCCTGATACAGCTTGTTCCTTCTCCAGTTTATAAACTGTCATGGTGCCTTTCAGCACATCAGTCTCACCTTGTCTTAAAGAAGGAAGACAGCATAACATCCTGGCTTAATAGTCTGCTAGAGTCTGAGGCAGTGGAAGTTTAATTTTTACCGAAGTCTATCACTGGCCATATATCCTGCCTGATATGAAAACTGCTCACATGCATTTTAGTTAACTACATGGGGCAGTTTTCTTGTTAGGATCCAGTTAGACAAACTAGTACCTTTTCTAGACACTTTCAAACCATGCCCAATTTAATCTGCGTTTGTAATCATGGAACAGCAGCATTATGGTTATAATCATAATCTGTTGAATGAGAACATACCAATCAGCTTGAAGGCTGCTAGTGGCCACTCTGCCGATTCAATTGTCTAATTCAGGGAGACAAGTAAGGAGGAGAAAAATTGTGTCACAGTCTGGGTTTTATTTAAGTGCTTTATTAATTTAATGAACTTTCTTTGTCAATTTTATTAAATCTTTGTTGATCTTGCAAGCACATGATGTTTAAATATATATAGCCTATGCTAATTTTATACTATAGTTATCAGTGTTTTGCAGTTTTAAAATATATACCCAGCTGTTAACTTGAAGTTTGTCCTCCTGTTAAATGTACCTGGAAAAATGATAGTATGTGGCTTCATATTTGTGTCTTGGTGCCTACCCAGATGTGCTGAGCTCACAAATAGGAATATATTTAATCTTTTTCTTCTAAGTTAAATTATTGAAATACATCTGGAAATTTGAAGGCAGGCTGAGTTCACTCTTCCCTCAGCATCATTGCAACACATTTTCTGCTGGTTACCTTCTGCACTCCAGTATCTTCATATCACACTTTCAAAGTACCTTTGAAACTATTTTTAAGGTACTTTCTTAGAAGGTAGAACTTGGCAATTCAAGTCATGATTTGTGAGTCAGAACTATCTTTCTTTAAATGTGTCAGGTGTAGAGTACTAACAAGGTTTTTTAAAAAAAAAAGAAATCTTGTTTGCTTGTAAAGTAAGTAGACATTTATAGTACTGAATGCACATGAGGAGCACATCTGTGTTTAAAAATACCACATATACATCTGTCACAGACCTTGTTTATGTAGGTAAGCCATAAAACCTACTCTGAGATAGAAAGTTCTTCACAACAAAAGCAGTAGTTCCCCATAGAGCAAGAGTGATATATGTGCCAATACAGGCTCTCTAGTTATAGCAGGGGGATCTACTTACATGTGAGTCATATGTGTCTTATTAGACCAGGTTTCTCCTTGAATAGCAGCCTGAGATAAACACCACAAGTCAAGTCAAGTCAAGTCATAGACAATGTATCACTGAGCACATCTTAGCCTACAGGCTGAGAAATTGTTAATAATCATATATAAAGATTTTGCTGGAAGCTTAGAGTTTAAAGTTAGAGCCTAAACTTATGATTCTAATGCTAGGTATTCCAGAAAAAAATAGAAAAAAAAAAGCCTACAACTACCCATAAAACCTAGGACCCTATCCAGGCATTTAGGGTGGGATTTGGTTTATGTAATTTTCAAAAGGTTCTTGGGTAACAGAGGTATGTTTTCCAAATTATCTAGAGTATTTAAAGAAGAAAGCCAGAAATAATGAGAACAGTTTACCCTCAGACATTTAAAATAGGTGGGATGAATAACCCACTGGAAGTGTTCATCTTTCTCTGCTGACTAAACACTATACTAGGTTAGACTAGTTATCTAGGACAATTTTAAATTGGAAGGAAAACTTTTTTTAAAAATCTGAGGATAAATGCCTTATTTCTAAATGAAACTAATGTTCCTAACTGATTTCAAAGGAAATTTTAAAAATTCAGAAAACTATGTGCTTATCATAGAATCAGAATGATGGCTGCAAACCAAACAGAAATTTAGGTAAATTTCCCAGTCTTTTTGGTCACAAACACATTTGGAGAGTAGTTTTTTCTTCTTTATATGGAACTGAATATTCAGATATTATTTACAAAGTGGATTGTTATGGCTTATTCAGATGCCAGATAGAGACCTAAACTCAGTCTTTTTCATGTTCAGTACTGTTGCTTCTTTGAAGTTTAGAGTTGTTTTTTTGTTTTAAAACCACCATAAAGTGGTTAAATGGGTAGCTTGATTTAAGTTGTGAGGCATCTCACTGGGCAGTACACTGAAACACTGACTCAATTTACCAACATATGAAAATGGAGAGCCAGTCTATTCGACAGAGGATCCAGAAAAGGCAAATACTTCCCAAAATAATGATGGATGCTGTTTGATCTGATGATTCACCAGCAAGTCTTCCACCTCTTTTCTAAGATGGTGCATGTCAGTGAGCATTTTTTCCTGTGTTACAAAGGTGTTCTGCTGTTTCAGTGTGCATGTGTTGTTCATGTTTCATTCTAACCAAACTGGATGTTAATGTAATGTAGTACAAGTATCTGATGCCTGCCAGTCACTGTCCGAAAACAGGATGGCCAAATAACAGTAATGGAAGAAACAGCAGATGTGAATGAACCCAATAACCCTCAATTTTTGATCCAGTTTTAAATATTATCAGCTGTATGAATTTGAGGGAAATATGCAACCTGGACAAGAATTTGCTTTTGCTTCCAGAGTCCTTGCTTAGTGGTTGTGGCGGTAGTGATGATGATAGCAGGCCCAGAAGCAATGTTTTGAATATGTATGCCCTCCCCTCATCGCAGAATCAAAGAAAGGTCTGTGTGTTGTGAATGAAAGATATGCAGTTGATTTAGCTCCTTGCAAGACTATTTGTTTCTCTGAAGGCATTCCTTGCTTTGATCAATAAGTTTTAATAAATAAAAAACATAACAATTGCATAAAAGAGTCTCTTTCTTGGGAAGGAATAATGTATCCTAAAAACTTGGCAAGCCCATAATCTCTACAATGTGGTATGGCTCCAGATCAAGGGCAATCCTTCCTGCTATTTCCTGGTGTATAGATAGCACAGTTGGATGATTTGTGAGATGTTTTGTCTTCTTCTAGGAACAGCCTGCATAGTAAAGTTTTGGTTGTTTTTTTTCCTCAACTAAGTGTGACCTCTTATTTCAGCCTAATAATGACAGTGCCAGTGTTCAAAGATAATTATTTAGTGCTGGAGAAATAAAATGCTGTATTCAAGGCAGAAAAAGATTATATTTTTCATCCTAATTTATATAAAAATATTTTAAAGTATCTGTCCAAGACGTTTTAAGATAAACCAAACAGTCCAGATTGTTAAAATGTTTGGGAGCTGTACAAGATTGGAAGTAGACATGACCTCTCTTGTCACTAGTGCCCTAAGTAAAACACAGATAGACAAGAAACTGTCTTACATATCTTGGAATTATGCAGAAGTAGATTTTTCCACCATTGTCCATTCTACCTTTCTTTTACTCGAAAGAGTCAAATTTTATCTTATGGGTTATAATTCTTCTGTGAACAAAGCACACCGGATGTAAGTGCAACAACTTGAGGAATGTAAAAATATGTAAGTATTTTAGTTTGTAGGGCTGTTTTGGTTGAACTGATGTAAGAGACTGGATATTTTTTCATATATGGTAAAGTGTCTCTGAGTAGCATGTCCCATGGTCACCTTAGAGAAAAGAAAATCCACTTGGACTTTTCTGTTTCCCAGCCACAATTAATATGCCCATTTCCTAGGATGCTTGCTTCCTCTCTTCACCCTGCAATAAATCTGAACCTGCATCATTAGGGAAGAAGGTTCTTAAGGTGCTGAAGGGGAGAGTCCAAACAAGAATTAGTCTTGCTCACTGGATTTCAATTTGCATTGTTGTTTGACATTTGAGAAATCATTTAAGGATTTCCCCCACATTTTATAGAATAAAAACCCCACTAATTAAAATGCATGTAGCTATCATTTGGGTTGGCTTGCAGCAGGACACTACTTACATTGGCAAAAAGAAAGTAAGTTGGAAGGAGAAGAATAATTTGCATTTTACGTAGCAACAACCTTAGTCTCCTATGGCATCAAGCAGTACAATTCTACAAGATTTAATCCACTATAAAGAGTAGAAATATAATTCTATCTTTCAAGACAGTTCCCCCCAAATAGCTAAACTTTCTGCAATTATCCAACCACACCGTCTGTACACAGGAAATTGACAGAAATAATTGCTCAGCCACACTACAGAGGACACCATGCTTCATCCTTCAGATATGAGAATTCCCATTTCATAAGTTATATATAATATCTGGAGAGTGATTCTATTTATTAATTGTTTTGTCATGGATGATACAAATACCCTGTAGGGGAAATAAATATTTCCATTTATTTCTTGCATTTATTTCCAAATACGCACAGTAGGTAAGATAAATTTGTTAATCAAAGGTTATTGCAACATCATTGGCATTAGGCTGTCCAGGTAAAGTGAACCAATGGCAATTCTGTCTTAGGCCACCTTCACCTGAAGTAAACGAACAAAGAAGAAACAATTATTTATTTATTTTTTTTTGGTGAGTGAGATAAGGTCATGTATCTTTCAATGTGAAATACAGAATATACTGAATAGTATGGGACTAAATTACATTGCTGCTGCAGTTCTTTGATAGGTATTGCCTTAGTCCTCCAGTTTTAGTTATAGCTCCATTGAGATTAATGCTTATTCTCCCTTCATTTCATAATACCTGAAGATTGGAAACAACTTGTTTAAATATAATTAAATTCTTTCAACATATTCAGTCAGTAGTTAGCCTTTGCAAACCAACGTAATCACACACTTGAAGAGACAAGCACCTTGATTAAAGATGTAGATTGTTCTTGAATTGCCACTTGAGATATGTTAAAGAAACATACCTAAACCAGTCCTTAACTGTATGACTTTCTTACACAGAAATTTAAATTGCTAAGAAACAGATGATTAATTAGAATAGTAGGCTATTTAAATGAGACAAAAAAAGTACAACAAATATTAACTACTTAATCTTGAAAATAGTTTGGATATTGATTATTCCATTATGAAGAAACATTCATTTATCAGAGTTTAATTAGGAGTCTGAGTTCACATGGTTTGTTTAACTCCATCAAGCGGAACAGCACACAAGTAGGCTATCGTTCCCATAATCAGTTAATCTGTTAACTTCTTGGTAATAAATGGGAAGCAGGAATTATTTGCAGCAATTCTGTCAGGACACCCCCTTTAAAAAAATTATGTCAAAAAATTCAGTGTACTTTTATATTTTGTAGGCAAATTTTCTACATGAATGTTAAACTAAATGGGGCTTTCTATTTGCAGGAATTTCTTGAAGTAATTTCAGATTCTTAGTGCTGTCAGGAATCAAAAATCAAGGATGTAACTTCTGGGAAATTATTTGAACTAACCAATGCTTTCTGAAAGGAAATCCTAAACTTCCAGCACTTCTCATTTCAATAAAAATTTTACAGTTTAGTACTTTTTAAAGAGAAGGAGGAGAAATGGGGGCTGGAGAGGAAAGAGAATTGGTAGCTGCAACAGGACTGTTGTGAAGCAAAGGTCTAGAAACAAGCAGCTGAGCTGGTTGACAAAACAATTTAGAAAAACAACTATTTCAGCAAAACAGTAGACGAAAAGCTGACTGTATATTTTGAGGCTAATGAAGACAAGCAGAAAGTCGAGATTGCTGCTGAACTTCAGGATATACCAGTGAAAGACCAGATAGGTGACGTCTGAAAGACCAGCGCTTTTAAAGGCACTAGCCGGCGCTGAAAGGACTCTGGAAGCTTATTAGTTGTCCTTTCTATCCTCTCCCAAGTGCCAAAGAAATCTCTGACTAACTTATCATCTGTATTTTATTTTTTCTTCAAAAATACTTTTGCTTCTCAGATAGAGCTTCCTATCCTGCTACAATTCCCCTTGGGAAAGGGACAACCATGCACTGTTTTCTTTTCTTTATTCATAATGCACATTCAAAAAGGCAAACGTTCATGTCAGAAAAAACCCCCGATATAAAGCTCACCTGATTTTTATTTCAAGGATAATCAAAATGGGTATTATTTCTTGCAAATATTTCAGATTTGGTTTTCTTTCTTTTTTTTCTTCCACTTTGGCAGCTGATTTTTGTACTTTTTTTTTTTAATTAGGATAAAATAATTTCTTGCATCTCAAAGTCCATTTCTATCTTTAGACTACTGTTTTGGCATATATATAGTAAAAGTCTTATGTTTCTCTCTTTAGCTTATACATGAAAGTACATCTATGAAAATTCTAAGTATATTCCTAGGAAAATTTCCATGCGTATTTAAAGAAGAAAATGCAATTCAGTGAAGCTTGCCTGAAAATATAAGAAAAAAATACAATTAAAATCTCATGGTCCCATTTGGAAAGTTAAAAATATTCTGTAAATATTTTTGGCTTAATCAATTCTTAGGATAGTTATTAATTTCTTTATACTAACTGTGAACTGTTCAATAAATTAAAAAGATCTGTAATTTATAACATTATGAAATCATTTGGGTTTTAGAGCCTATTAACCATTGGACTAGTCATCTGACATATGGTATCAAATAAGGTGAAAAATAACTTAAATATTTGGATATTGAAGGCAGTTTATACAGAGGAAACATCCCTCATATTTTACTTACTATTTTGTTGCTATTTTCTTGTTGTTTTGTTTTATTTTTCTTTGCTTGATTGAAGTCAGACTAATTAAATTAGAATAAATTATTTTTTAACTTGGAATATTTTTTCAGGAATTCAGTTTTTATCTTCACTTCCTTCTGGAAGGAATGAAATGGTCTTTTATGTTTTTGTGAATCAGTAATAAGAGTAAAAGCTTACTCTGATGATGGCTTAATGCAATACACTGGAGGAATAAATAGTTGATGAATGCAGTGATTTGACTGCACTTAATTTCAGCGAAGTATTCAACTTTTACCAATAGCCCATTCTCCTCTAAGCAACACTTACGATAATCTTCCACTTTTTCTTTGGACAACTATTTCCTCACTTTTTCAACGAAGTAGTTGCAGTGGGAGATCTACCATCCATGGAGAAATTCAAAGTGATTCACTCAGCTGAATAGAAGTTATTATTTTACACTTGATAATGACCTTGCTTGATGAAAGCACAACCTGACTTCACAGAGCAAGCTGGTGAAAAAGCGAAGTATCAGCTGTCTACCACGCCACCTGGTCTGCTAAATCCTTCTAAGGCAGTTCTTTAATCTGGGGAATAGTAGAGAGTAAGTGTTTGCTACATTGGCTCCTAACCTCCTCCTATCCAGAAACAGCCAAGTGTGTCATTTCTTAGAATACTGAATTTCCCTGTGGTACTTGGTGCAGCAAAACATCTAATGCTGCTGTCCTGCCTTCAAGAGATGACAAGGACAAATTAACATGCCCTTCCAGTCAAGCTGAACTCAGGTAGCTGTTGCCAAGGAAATGTCCCCTCGTCGTTAGAACCTGCACATGCAAAGGAGGATGGGGCTCAGTCACACTTCCCACCTAGTCCGAAGCCATAGAAAGCTGATGGGGGAAATGGTGTATGCCAGCAGACAAGACAGAGCTTTGTACATCCATTATGCTAAGTGTAAAGAGCACCACCTTGTGTTCTCAGACATACCATTTGTAAGACTGTCCTACTGTAAATCACTCCTATACACTCTTTTCTGTAGTAATTAAAAAAATGCTCTTTGCTGTGCCCCTGGGTTAATATAATTTGTTTTATTCACAACCTAAGTCATTTGCATACCTGCAGTACACTGCTATATTATGTCTACCCAGCAGTGTTGAGGGAGCAGGTAGAGTACATTTCAAGGTGTACATAAATCCCGTTCAGGTTATTTCAAATGAAATAATAAGGTAAGTGCTATGTGGTGACTCCCATAGGGAAAACTCATAGGAAGATAAAGAAGGATTCAGTAAAATCAAACCTTTGCCTCAGATTCCTTCATTTAAAAAAAAAGTGAGAAGGAGAAATACAAGACAGAGGATAAAGAACTGGGCACTCTGAAAATGTCATAAAGGACAGAGCCATGGCCACCATGGGAATACCAACCCCTGTTTTGAAGGTGAGTACTGATATCATACTGTTCTCTCCAAGCTGATTGAAGTCACAAAGTCCAGTTATTATCATTGACACTTCTGAAAAGACAAGGAAATTTCAAAGAACTCTAGAAGGACCTATCTTCGAAATAAAACATTACAGAAAAAGGCACAAGTCATCTAGCCCAGTTCATCCAGAGAAGGATAAGAATAGGACAAATATATATAATGGTAATATCCTCCCAGCTTCTGAGAATTTTCCATTTAAAGGGCTTCCTATTTGTGTTATTTTTCATCTATTTAGTAATATGGAAATAACAGATCTTCCAAATATTCCAAGTAGTTTACAGGTGTTCCTGTGGCAATGAACTCCATCTCTTGGACTTGGCTTTCACTGGTTTAATTTGATGGTCACTTGCTCTTTTAGTGGAAGAGGCAGCAAGCAGTCACTCCTATCATATATTCCTTCATGGCACTGATAATTTCTGCAGAATTCCTAGTGACATCTTTCCTGAGCTGAAAAGTCCCAGCCTATTTAATCAGCTACCATAAAGAAGGTGTCATTAAGAACCTTCGATCATCTTTGTTGATCATACTTTTATATAACTGCATCATAGTCTTTTCTGTTTTGTTCTCTGTTCCTTTCCTAACAATTCAAAATATTCGATTTGAATTTTTGAATGCACCGGCACCGAACTATTTTCATGCAGTCATTTGTCATGGCTTCACACACTATGTGTTTGCCAGCATAGAGTTCATTATTTTATATGAGAAAATAGGACTGTTTCTCCCCACATCTATAACTTTACATATATTTACACTGAATTCCATCTACCATTTTATTGCCAGTCATTCTGTCTGCTAAGGTCCTTTCGAAATTTTTCATGGCTGTCTCTCAATTTAGTACCTTGAGAAGCCTTGTTTAATCAGATTTAATTTGGTAAAATAAGATAAGTTTTAATAGGAACTTTTAAGCAATGGAGTGTAGAGCTGAGTGGACACTGAAGACAGCAGAGAAGCCAAGAACCAAATACAAATGGGATCTGTTGTTGTCATAAGCCACAGAAACTAGTGCAAAAGACAGTCTTGGGAACTGAGAAGATACAGCTTGTCCCTTATGTATGATTTACTCTGTGTTACAAGAAACAGGACTCTTCAGTTAACAAAATATATAACTGGTACTCTGTATCCTGGGAATAACTTGTTAGACTGTAGTCTGAATATTGGACAAGAGCTTAGAGACAGTGCTGAAATGGACTTGTATGTTTTGTCTCAGGAAGACTAAGAACCTCAGACAAAGGATGTATCCATTGCTAGCATAAGAGCCATTCTGAAAGAAAAAAAAAGAGATGGTAATAATTTGCTCAAGAGTATATGTATTCTGAGTGTTACTCAAATTCTCCCAGTGTTTTCATCTGAGCCATTTTGGGGTAAAATATTGCCCCATGATAATATATCCTACTAATAGAATCCCATGATTGCATGTATTTGAGAAAGTCTCTGGATTATTTAATATAGTCTTTCATTTTTTTCAGTACTGTACTCTTTTATTTTTCTACTTTCAATCTCCGAATAGACTTTGTAACCCTGGTCAGTTGTGAGCAGGGTGATGATAGTTATAAAATAATTTACTTTATGATGAACTAGTATATTCCCTGTTGTTTCTTTATGAAGAATAAGACTCCTAAGGAAGTAATTAAACAGATGTTTATTGACATGAGTTTTAGCACTTTGGAGAAATGTAAATAATGAGGTTTAACTCAGGAGAGGATTTACTAATAGTAATAGAGAGAGATTAAGTTACATATCGAGATCAATAGGGCCTAGAAGCTTTATGAGCAAATATTTCATGATACTGCCATAGTCTGCATTTGTTTAGTGAAAAGATTTCAGTGCTAAAGTGACACTGTCACTTCACTGCCTTGGAAAAATGATGGAAAACAACCATAACTAGCATCAAGAAAACATTTCTTCCCAGGCAGCATAGACAGAATTACCTGTCACGTATGACTCACCATTTCCTGTATCTTTTCAAACAGTGCCTCTTTGTTATTGACTAATTGGAAGAACAATAGTGGGCATACAAAATATTCTGAGAAAGATAATGAAAACCCTGGATTCTGATTGTTCTATTAAAAATGTAGCAATTCATCATTTAAAGTCATTAGTGGCTGATAACCGGCACTGTGTCTATAATACCCATTTGAGGTTTTATTGTGTTTCAGTCAACATAAAGCATAGGTTAATAGCAATAGCTGTCTGTATTAAAATTTTGATACTGCCTGTTGAAAATGGATAGTAATTTGGTGATTATTCATATTTTTAAACATTCTGCATTACACTAATTTATTATGCAAAATTAAATTAACGTGCATGAAGCATATGGATTTTGTGCTTTTTTAATACTTATTTGTGGCAGTGATGAATGCCAGATAATTTATAACACTGAAGTTTAATAATTAAAATTACTTTTATTGTTCTGTTTACTAGTTTTTTCTTTCTTCAATCTCTTGTAATTTTGCCACATGATTAGCAACAAATTTTGCACAGCAGCACCTTCTAATAAAACACAGCATGGACAATTTTCCATGCAGATTCAATCTCCATCTATATTCCACTAATCCCTTGATTGTTCCTGGGGAAAATAATCGGATCCCTGTTGTGTTCCTGATGCACTGAGCATTCATAAAGATAATAATAAAATTCAGTACATCCAAAGGCTCAGGATATGCATCTGCTCTTTGGCCTAACTGAAAAGGGCCACACAAGGAGCCTGGTCGATCATTCACTGAAGCTTTGTCATGATTAATACAGCTTCATTTGTAGACTGTATCTACTTCCAGTGGAACTGAGGTGGTGGGTTAAACTTTCCTGGCTGCCAGGTGCCCACCCAGCCACTCCCTCACTCCCCCTCCTCAGCAGGACAGGGGGAGAAAATAAGGTCAAAGATCTGGTGGGTTGAGATAAGGACAGGGAGATCGCTCACCAGTTACCGTCACAGGCAACACAGTCTTGTCTTTGGGAAGATTAATTTAATTTATTACTAATTAATAACAAAGTAAGATAGTAGAAATAAAAACAAAACTAAAAATACTTTCCCTCTTTCCCCCTTCTTCCCAGGCTTACCACTCTTGACTCGTCTACCTCCTCCCTGCTAAGTGGTGCAGGGGTATTCGGAACTGGGGTTGCTGCCAGTTCATAGTGCTTTATCTCTGCTGCTCCTTTCTCCTCGTGCTGTTTACCTGCACCAACATGGGTCCTTCCCACAGGCTGCAGTTCTTCAAAAGCTGTTCCATCACGGGTCCTCTTCACAGGATACAGTCCTTCAGGAATGGACTGCTCCAGCATGGGTCCCCCGTGGGCTGCAGTTCCTGCCAGAAAGCCTACTCCAACATGGGCTTTCCAAAGGCTGCAGCTTTCTTCAGGGCACATCCACCTGCCCCAGCATGGAGTCCTTCTTGGGCTGCAGAGGGACAACCAGCTTCACTGTGGTCTTCTCCATGGGCTGCAGGAGAATCTCTGCTCTCACTCCTGGAGCATGTCCTCCCCCTCTTTCTTCTCTGACCTTGGTGTCCGCAGAACAGTTTTGCTCACAATTTCTCACTTGTCTCTCAGAGCTGTTGTGCTGTATTTTTTACGCTTTCTTAAATATGTTATCACAGAGACACCACCAGTGTCACTCATTGGCTCAGCTTTGGGCAGTGGTGGGTCCCTGGAACTGGCTCTGTTCAAAATGGCGGCAGCTCCTGGTCTCTTCTCCCAGAGGTACCCCCTGCAGATCCCTGCTACCAAACTGTTGTCACATAAACCCATACAGATGTTAAATTAGCCAGCCAGCCAGGAGACATTTCAACTGAGAAGACACCAATGCCTTTTCATAGACTGTTCACTTAACAGTCACTGGGACGCAGCTGACATATCAGCAGGTATAGCTTAATAAAGCACTGGGGCACTGTGAAGTTCTTTGTGAGCTCCTAACAATGCACAACACTGGTACGGAAGCTCTACCCAAGTTTAGATGGTTTAGTACAGTTCAAGTTTGCTGTTATCTATAGCTGTCATCATAGAAAAAAAGGACTTCACTAGGCTTCTCCCATCTGCTTTGGCTGCTGGGTCAAATCAGATTATAGGGATTTATCTGCTCACCTGAGAACAGCTACAAGCAGAAGTCCATAGCAAGGTGCATGCTCCCTGGTCTTGCTCCGAAATGAAATACCTAAAATATCCTGTTTCTGTGCCTGTCACGGAGATGAGCATAGACTTAAGTCTTAACATATACTTTCAGGCACTTCTGAACTGGATTTTAAACAGTAGTAATTCCAGATTGTATTGACCTAAAAATACAGAGTTCCTGTGGATCAGAGGTTCATTTATCTTAAGTTTCTTTTTTACTGTACAATCTACATAGAGAAATAGATGGAGAAGGGTTTTAAAGAACTTTTAAATAATGTTTGTACATGTTTAAAGGTCTTTTGCATTGCTAGCCTGATAGAAAGAGACCTTAGTGTAAACAAGATTCTGCTTTGCTATATTTTATATCTTACATAGAAAAATAGCCGCAGGGTAGGTTTTGAAAAGCTTTTAGGGATAGATTCTTTCTGTTCTTGCTGATGGTAGAACTCCCATTGACATCAATAAAAAACAGATTAGGCCAGTGCAGAAGAGTTTTGAAAATGCCTTATAAATGCTACAATATGCTATTTTGCATTTAATTACACAAATGAATCCCTTAAAATTCTTAAATCCGGAATACTAGCTTCCCTTAGGGGAAAAGGAAAAAAAGGCTATCGCATGCTTTCTGTAGTCAGAGGACAGCAGAAACATGGATCAAGTGAAAAATTAAAAAGCAATCATTGAGTTGTTAGGAAGGCAAGATTTTCATTGATGTCAGCAAGCTTTTCTACTTGAGGATAAGATAGACATCTATAGCCTGATTCAAGACCACTTAAAATCATTACAGATATTTTAGTAGTTACAGCAGGTGTTAATGGGGTCAACTGTGAATCTAAACTTTATATATCTGACTCTTACCTCCTGGAATGACCATTTGTATTCAGTATTTTGGGTGATATGAAGGCTAAGTAATTTGGCTCCTGATCTTAAACATCAGCTAAACCTTATACAGCTGTCTCCTGCTGTATGCCCATTCTGAGTGTATAATTAGGAGTAGATTTAATGTTTCTTTTGCAATGCAGCACCATGGCTCTCTTACTCCATAACCAGTCCCATGTTGTCAATAATTCAAGAGAGTTCACAGAAGGATTGAAAGATTTAAACACTACATTTTAAAAACTGTTTACCCTTGTGCCCCTTTGCTTTTTTATCCCCGGATCCTGTAGTCATAGGGATCCCATTAGCCAGCATCTCCCCTGGCATCAGCATAGCAGTAAAACTTTAATTCTGTTTTGGGTAACCTCACATACCAAACACATCTCTTGATTCATGATGTTATTTCATTGTCTTTTTCACCAAAAAGAAAGCATTCTGACATTAGCTGGCTTTTACATCTGTCCATAACATAAAAAGAACAATATCCCTAAGGAAAAGCTTTGTCTGCCATGAGTCACATCACTCTGAATGTTTTGCTTCAGTCATCTGAAACAATTATTAATTTGAAAAATAAAATCTATTTCATTTTTCTGTCTTCAAAAATCAGGAGTTTCCTCTTTCTCTTTTAAGTGTTTCAAATAGTACAGACATAAAAAAAGATTTATATATTACAGACTTACATGATTGTGCTAAAGATATTTTACATATATCTGCTTGTTAAATTAAAAGTAAATTGCACTGTGTTGAAATATAGGATTTTCTTCTACATTATAATTAAACTCAGATATCAAATATTTGTAGGGAGGATATTAGAAACACAAGCAGAAATTGAAATCTCTACGATTCCCTATAAAGAGAAATATCTTACCAAAATGTGCTTTGCAAACTATCAGCAATTTAAATAACTGCAAATAAAGTGGTCATTTTCTCTTCTGGAAGATTAGGTATTGTCCTGACATATGATAAAAATAAATGGAAAATTCCAACTGAAAACACAATAAAAGCAAATTACAAAGGACTTTATCTTTTCCAAAGAAAGGTGAAATAATAATATATTTCTGTACTGTGACAAGTTCTTCATGTATCAAGATGCTAAATCACTATGATTAAAAAAATAATTCAGGAAATTAAAAGAATTTGTTTTACTGACCCTTTAAGTACACAAGCAGTGTGTGACAGTAATATAAAATATAAATTTGGATATATTAACTTTTTTTCTGTATATATGCAACTTACGTGGAGGAGGGTACTTAAAATCTGAAATTTAAAATGTCTTGTTACATATCCTCAGGAAAACCTTCCTTGATTTAGAAAGACTTATGTTGGCTTCATTTCAATACTATGTGAAAAAGCAGCATATGAAATGTGTGCTTGGAGAAATATTGTTAATGTCAGCATTTTGGTTTTCTTACAAATAGCAGCTCAGTAACAGCAGTAATATCACTTAGAAGTTGGAAGGTTTTTGTGGACAACTTTTTGTAATATTGAATTTTCATGAAATCTCTGACATTAGCAAGTAAAAGAAAAGTGCCTTTGCATGCTATCTCTTGCGTAAACTAGAATATCAGTTATCTACTTTGCCTAGTTGTGGATTCACTGCGAGTGTACATTGCATTAAGTTTTGTTCACAAGATTTGTTTCCTAAAGCAACTTCTTCCCCCAACATTCAGGTTTTTAGTATATTAAAATAACATCAGTAGAAAAAAGAAAATCCTCGTGCATTTCAAAAACAAAACGCTGAATTTAAAAACTTCATGATTAGTTCCAATAAAAAGCATATATTATGTTGTTTAAGGCTTTAAAATATATATTAAAAAAGTGAAATCTCACACTATTTAGAGAATCATAGAATCATAGAATCATTAAAGTTGGAAAAAACCGTTAAGATCATCGAGTCCAACCGCTAACCTATCACTGCCAAGTCCACCACTAAACCATATCCTCAAGCACCAAAGGTCCGCTGCAAGAAATTTTCTGTTGTTCTAATTCAGTATGATGAACCCAACTATTGCTGTTATAATGAAATTATACTGAGGTGAGCTGAAACATATGGTACATACAGAAAATCTTGGAGATAATGAAAGAAATGTTCTTTGTCCAAAGTTTATGAATATATCTAATACTGGAGTAAATGGAAGCTCTGAATGAAAATCTTAGATCAGAATATAACCATACATTTCCCAGAGACATGGTACAGTAGTACACTGAGCGCCTTACTGTACCCTGAAATGGCTACTCATTCTACATATTTTCTCAGAAAAGCAATCCAGTTTACCATGGAAACCCAAGTCTTCATCTCTTCTTAAATAGTCTTTTTACCGGTTCAAAAATGCAGAGACGAAAACCTTCTCTTAGGTAACAGCTGTGGACCCTTGTGGTTCAGCAGATCTCGCAGTACTGGTTGCTCATGTGTAGTTGTCTGGACTTAGAGCTTCAAAAGAACAGCAAGAACATTTTGTAGTTCTGGATAAGGAGTTCCTCAAAGAGTGGCACAGGTTGGATTTTGACCACATACACAGATGAGTATTTTCTAGCTTTTGATAAACATTCAGGAAGTAATGTCCTGATATAATATACTGATGCTTTAATATGCTGATGCTTTACTCTGGAGTAATATTTTTGCTTACTTCTTTACAAATAAACAAACCAAGACAACAAAACCCTAAAAAAGCGCTAACAATCTAAACAAAACTTAAAAAAAAAAAAATCCCCACACTATATTTTGAACTAAAATGAGGTATATTCTCAGAGATTAAAAATCAAAGAATACATATTTGTTTTTAAGTTAACATCAATAAAACTTTGTAAAACTTCTGCTAAAACTACAAGTAAATAAACTTTTTCTTTTAAAGTTTGTTAGCCAATAGACAGGCACTAACATGAATGTTAGATATTTATAAGTATTAACCTTTTCTGATAACAGTATTTTTGCATTTGACACTTACCTCTATTAAACACAAATTTATAATCTCACTGATTTTCCTTGTAAACAGCAAGTATGACTGCAAAACGTATACCACTAGAAGCAACAGCAACCCTTCACAACCCTGGAGCAGTATATCTCGTACTAGGCTGCCTTCATGTTCTGCTATGTCATTCATATTCTAAAAGTCAAACTGCTTCCCTAATCAGTTGATTCTTGTATGTCTTATGAAAATATGCAAAGGTATTTATCAGGTTAATAATTATTACTACAACTGCCCCTGAAATTTTTCAATAGTAGTGATTTTTTTTTTTTCAAAGAATCTTAGTGCTTATAACTATATAGATCCAGCATTGGCTTCTGTAGGTTTCTTTTCTTCATTATATTAAATTATCAAGTGCTGGAGCAGAATGTCCTGTGTACTTCAAGTAGTATAGTAATAAGGAAAAAGCACCTTAAACAGCAGCTCTGTCTTGGGAACTACTTAGAATGCATACTTATGAATATAAGTTTATTGATATGTGTAAAACACTGCTCTGAATTAAGAGACTATTAATACTATGAAAGAGACTATGAATTTAGCAAATAGGGTACATAGATATTATACAATACTTTGACAAGATTCTGAAAAAAATTTAAGCAGTAATTTTATCATATAATGGCATGAATTAGGGTATAAAATATACCAATATTAATTAATAATAGAGAATTTGGGTGATATATGGGAGTTATAACATTGAGATCTGAGACATGACTTAAGATACCTTTCTCATCTTAGCTACCATAAGGCCACATGCACAAAACATTTTTTTTCATGTGAAAGATGAGTAATTTTCTGTTGAAATATACAATGTTTTGTCATTAGGTAGTCCCAGAACACCCATTAGGAAAAAGAATGTTGTTTCATCCTTCTGAAAAGAAGCACTAGGAAAAGAAAACAGAGGCAAACAGAAACGTAAATTATGATATCTTAGTAGAGGAAAGTGGGAATTACACAACAGCAGTTTTCAATCAGCAAAAAAACAGAATTCTATTTCTGTTCACTCTATTCCTTCGGGCTTAATTTTTAAAATCTTGGTTGAGAACCACATTTAAAACACTATATCGATATATATTTTTTTTCAGATAAACACTACTGAAAAACTCCCAAAATGCACAGTATAACATTGGGAAATAAAAGTAGAGAAAGGTAAGTACAAGAATTGTCTAAGGAAATAATGACAGACCATACAAACATTTTAGCTCTGCAGTAGCCTGAAGATCAGCTATACAGTACAATAGGTATTACTGTACATAGAGCAGCATGAGGCAGGCAGCCATTCATTAGATGTGTAGCATATTCAATCTTCACTCTGAAAAGGGTTGTTCTTTAGGTCCTACATGTTGTTATTTGTAATCTTTAAAATGGCTGAACTTGCATGTGAGATGGTATATCAGCATTAAACCCAGAAACCTCTCCTTAATGTAGCGTGAGGAAAACATTTCTTGCTGAGAAAAGTGGACCATCCTGTTCAGGAGCAACAATCACTACTGAAGAGGAAATAAGCATAGTGGAGGTTGTTGTTTCCTGATGGCTGGGGTCTCTCCAATGTATTCGTAAAATTGGCGGTTTTGCTATTGCAAAGTCAGATATTTAAGAAAAGAATGTTAACGAATACCAAGAAATTATTTATGTTCACTGGTTTCACAAGACAAGTGCAGGATTGCTCACATCATTTAAGTGCCACAGTACCTCCAGAGCAAGTATCCAGCTCCATCTGGTCAATTCAGGCTAAATATATTTGTTGTCTAGGCTCTTTTTTCAATAAACAGTGTTAGACAATCAACAAAGCGTCCATGACAAGTGAGGGACTACTTAAAAAGAAAAAAAAAAAAGGACATACAGTACAAGAATAAATATTACTTTCTTCTTCTATCTGGAACTTTGCTGTATGATTCTAGACTGTATATGAAGGCATCACTGCTCATTTAATTTTCAGAATCCCGAGGTTTTTCTTGTTGTTTTTTGTTTTTTTTTTTCCTGAATATAGTATCTGAGTAGTGATCATTCTTTAGAGACTGATAGTTAAAGACAGGTTACTCACCTGAGGAGCCTAAATTCCCAAACTGTTTTTGCCTGAGTTTACAGTTTTTGCACTCTCCTAGAAGGCAGTAAACAGATTAGCCACATCAGGGTTGCCTTTGTTGTCCAAATAATATAGATAAAATAAGATCACACTCTTTCATAAATCTTAAATAAAAATCAGGGAAGACAGGTGGTGACTGTGTTTACACTAATATTACTACCTTCTTTTCTACTGAAACTAAGCCATCATGAACTCAAATAAACAAGAGGCATGAGGGCAGTCAGAGAACAAACATCTAAGCAGGCATTCAGGGAGAAGACTAGAGAGGTCTGTTACTATTTTTTATCCAAGGACAGTCTAATCGACAAGCATTGCATTGCACTAGTCATCTTTCAAAAATGTGTGTTTGTTTGTACAAGTATCTGCTGGTTTAGGGCCATAAGAAAAGCTGAAGACGACTATCACATAAGCGTGTAGGTCACCAGATTCTTAGATACATAAGACTTTCGGCAGTCACATACTGATTTAGAGACCATTCAGAAGATTCTGTTGTATGCATTAAGCAAATAATTGCCAGACAGTAGTATATATTTTCTTTTATATACTTTAGCTGTAAAGCTGAGCAGCTATATTCGTAGCATCAACCCTCCCCAAATAAGAAAAGAATGATGCCAGATGGTAACATCTATTTCTGAAAGCTCCAAAGGAGACTTGTAATATTTAAATTATAGATTTATATATTATAAATATAATATATTTTTATATTTATATATATATAATATATTACAATATAATTTTATAGATATTTACCTGAATCAGGTGGCAAGTGCAGTCACTAGATAACATCCAAACAGACCAAGAATTTCTCATGCAAGCTAAAGGAGGTCAACAGATTCCCTTTCTGGAATATGTCGACTCTTCCTGAAGTGACCAGGAAGCAGCATGGCCTGTTATAGTTATCACGCACTAGTTTCTGCCTATGCTGGTTTCCTAAGGAAAGCAGTTTTGTGCAATCCCGCTCTGCGCAAGGCTTTGTCCGCCTATCAATTCTCCCTTAGTAACATCTGAGCCTACTAGTTCAAGAGAAATGGGGATGCAGAGAGAGTAACATCCTACAGGAAGCCAACAAAGCAAGTTGCTTGGGAATTGCACACTTTGTTTGATTTTCCAGTCACCAGAATGCTACACGTTCTGCTCGTCTCACACAGCAGGCAAGAAGATGCAACCAGATGCTAATCAGCTCGTGCACGTTTGCTGGCCGCTTGAAGTCTGTATTTCCAAACAAACCAACCCATAACTGACTGCACATCCAGCAAGTTTTCTAAATTGTTAAAGGAAAAAAAAAATTACTTGGAATATCATAGCAAGGGTTCTTGCTGTAGATATGCAATATTAAGTTTTTTTATGTCAGTTATAGATTATGTGATGATAGGGAGGAACCAAGTGTATTGCTGCTTTACTGCAGACAAAAAGCCAAAAAGAGCATGTTCTTCTGTTTACGGAAGTATGTAACTATTTTCGTGGTTGTGATAGACACTAGATATGCACACCTCTGCCAATAGCATGATCACAAAGTGTTCATCAGTAGCAGCTTTGCACAGTGACGCGCCTGCAGTTCTCAGCCTTGATTCTACAAGTGAGGAGTTACTTAACCAGTCATCCCTCTGCAAAGAATCCCCCAGAAGCCTGTTTTGCATATGGTGTCAAAGGAATGACACATCAGAGTAAGGCCACATCACCCGTCACAGAGTGTGTGTAGTGTTATGGCTCACGGGGCAATTCTGTAGAGGTTCAAAATTATGACATACAGAATCAGAAGAAGGACTTAAAGTTATCACTTCCTGCTATCTTCTGACTTGGCTGCAAATTTTGTGCTGTGTATGCTACAAAACTTCAGCCCCTCTACTAAGATTTAGCAAAACTGTTTATTTGCAAGTTGGAGTCAGGGTGCTGATCTAAATTATTCAAATATAATAGTGATACTCAAGGATATTTAAAATGTTGGGTGCTGACTTGTTTCTTTTAGAATTAGCACAGAAGCATCCTACAGCAGCACACAGCTAAGGTTAGAGTATCTTGCAGGGAAATATCACATCCAGAGGATCTCACCTTTGAACAAAATGAAGGGAAATTGTGGTGTTCAGAGCCCCTTCTCTCTCATTCGCCCACAACAGAGGGAGTGATACCAGAAAGGACAGGAGAGACCAAGACTAGTAAATACACAGATGGGTATCAGGCTGACATAAGGCCTGGAATATGCAAGTATTGTTCAGGCAGTCCCAGAGGATTTACAATGGCACATTTTTTGACATTGAGGAAGTTACAGTGTGCTCAGTGACTTATTTTTAATCTTCATTGCATACATCCTTCTGCCTGCGTTGTATTCATATTGTAATTTGAAACAGATCACACTCTTTGGCAAGACAAATGGGAAAAAAACAAAAACAGGGAACAGGGATGGTAGAATTTTGCTCACACCAAATATGTAGCCTTGCTCTATGATACAATGTGTGGATGTTGGTATTGTAAGAAGCAAATCAGGAACATCGAAATGATTACAACATGGCTGAGAGGCTGAATTTAAAATTTTTAATAATTTTTATTAAAATATTTTTAATAATTTAAAACAACATTGGCTGTTGAAGAAAAATGGAAGCTTATACAAACCATATGAACACATGAGCAAGAAAAATAGGGTATGGAAAAGTTGGATTTGAATCAGGATAGACAACGCTTTCAGAAATTATTCTCTAGTCAAATAGTAAACAAATACTTTACAGTTTGTTGTAAGTTTTAAGACTGATAGAAAAGTGTTTGGTGAGATCCAGACTGGAAAAATACATCAAACTTGCAGCCCAAGGGATATGCAATATCTACAGGTTTTCAACCTGAGAGGTATAGTTGGAAATATTAATGTAACTTTTCAGGCTCTGCTTGCAAATCCAAAATCCTTTCATTAACAAAATATTTATGAGATGCTTAAAATATTTTTTTTTCATTAAAATATTTCAGTATTTGGCTTCAGGTGTATTTAAAACTTATTTCTCATTTGAAATGAAAGGACCAAATATATTTTCTCTTACCCCATATTAATTTCCCACCCTGTCATTGTAGATGTGCCACAATATCTTCGGAGGACCTAGTACTTTTTGTACAAAATAGGTAAAGATTGTATGTTTTTCTCAAATAACAAGAAAGAATATTTATTTGCAATCTCTTGTGTACAAGGTTTTGTGTGTATTAATATAACCTGTGCATTGAACAAAAAACCCTCTGTGTAACATCTAATTCATTTTTTATAGAAATGTTTCTTTATTTGTATCTCAAATTATAGATATATAATCAACTAGATTCTGATTGCATTAACAAAGATGTAAACCCAAACCAACTCCACTGAAGTCAGTGAAAATAAACTAAGGTAATACTGGTTATTAGGCAGGCTGAGGCTCAAGCTATTAATACTGCTTAAACTTTTGTGCCCTCCACATACGTCAAGATAACATGAGGCCTGTTGTGTTTCCTCCTTCCTACTCTCCTTTTTCTCACTGTGCAGAGAGCAGCAAAATCTGTACATTCCTTTCAGATGTCATTCCATATTAAGGGCCAGGTCATGCCATCAATTTTTAAACACAACTACCCACTGAGATCGATGCAGAGCGCTGCTTAAAACTTGACAGTAGGGTGTGACCCTATAATACCAAGAAATATCTCTTTACTTGACTAAAAGCCTGATGCTAGTCACAACAGCAGTCTACCAGCATTAAACATTGCATTTGTAGCATTGCAGTGCTCGTGTGCTGTATCCTACTGTGTTTCCAAATGTGATCATTGCTTATACTGATTCAGCTACCTAAACTTCATTCTAGTTCCTATTATTCATAAAAAAGCAACTGCAGCAACACCACAATTCTAACGTTGGGTAAAAAACTACTGAGTGTGTAGGTCCAGACCAATAAATGCATTACATACACGTCCATCCTTGTGCTGTACAAGGTTTTATTGGTCTCTGTAGGACCAACAAAGTAGAAGGTAACTTTCATCCTGTCCTTTAATCAAAGCTACAGGCCCTAGCCATGAAAAGGTTCATGTGCGTCTTTAGCCACACAGTAAATAGTGTAACCAGGGCCAATAGGGGTATTCAGAATTCAGAGCATGAAGCAAATGGCTAAGGTCTTTACAGAATAGAAGTCACAACATTTGTTTTCGAAGTTTTACCCTCTTCTTTGCAGCTGTCATGCATCCTGCAGAAACACTGATAGTTCATTAACGATAATAGTCTCCCTCATACTCCAGCATAAGTGATTTCAGGTGAGGTGAATATTAGAGAGGCATAACACCAAAAAAAAAAAAAAGTTAAATGTTATAGCTGCAACTGTAGCTAGATCATTACAGATAAGCTAGGAAAATCAGTCATGCCAGCAACTGTATTCATCCTCTGCATTTTACAAACTCATTTTGGTTTTAGCGAGCCAGCCAAAAGCATCAACCTACCTAATATCTATTCCACTCCTCTGCCTCATCCTCATGTATTTCCACATACACATCATACTGTATACAGGTAAAAAATGTTTTTATTCATTTTCTTGGTACAGGCGTGTCATTGCCTTTCCATGAAAGTACAGATGAAAAACATTTGCTCAGGTATTGCTTTAACATGGAGGGAAAGGGCAAGGGAACGTACCCCAGGCATGCACTGAAAGCTTCTAACTCCCATAGTTTAGAAGTACTCTTACAAGTGTGACAGTTTCAAAAAGGATTTAAAACCAGCTTTTCCAGGGTAGCTAAAGATTGCATTAAGTGGAAGATGTGATTTTCAAAAGGGCAGAAACAGATGACGTGTAACTTCCCAGTTGCTTCAAAGTTAGGCTGAACTATTAAATACTAAAGTCACCTCTAAAATGTGATTTAAGCTGTTAAATCAGGTAATAGCTTTTGAAAAATTTGCCTGCCATTAATAGAAGTATAGGGTTCTATGTGAAAGAGGAGATTTCTGACACCATTTCTGACTTTCAACACTTTCTGACATAAGAAAACTTGGTCAGGTAATTTTTAGAGAATTAATAATACCTTTTGAAGTCTCTTCAAAATTGCAAAATTCATGCTTGGCACCTTCTTCTTCCACCAAAGAATAAGCAAAATCCTCTCGAGTTTAGGAACTCTCCTAGAGTCTGTGCAAATCCTATTGTGTGAAACATGGGATTTGGAATTTGGGGTCTGTTTTGGGTGCTGAGAATTTTTAAATGTCTTCATTTTGATGGAGAGAGAAGGTTGACAATCAGTATAAGTGAGGCATACTTTCCATAAAAACTAAATTCCTCTTGTAGCTAACCTCCAAACCTGGTTCTCTGTTGCTTTTTTAAAAATGAATTAGTGATTTTGGTAGAAAAAAATTACTTCTGTATCAGTTCTAAAATCTTTCTTTTCCAAGAAGCACAAATTCACTGTCAAAATCTCCTATGATGACACTGCAGCAAAGAACCACATTGCCATTTTAAAAAGCATTGTGGACAGTAACAGGAAAATATGACATCTGTTCCAATCTCCTTAAGCATCTTTCTTTAAGCCAAGTTAAAATTGCTTCTTTGACCTGACGTCTTTGACCTATGATGGTGATCCTTCATAGTAACAATACTTAAAATACAAAAATGGGGGGGTTGTCAGTTTATAGAAGACAGCAAAAATTTATGCTGTGGATTATGGCATTTCTGAAACCAGCTGGTTGAGGGGAAAAATATTTATTTTATTGTCATAGAGAGAGCTCAGATCTGCCCTGATTTCCCTAGATGCAAAATAAATGTTTTTACAAAGTACCACAAGTGTTGCTATCTTTAATGTGACATAAATTGAGGCATATACATAGAAATAGTTGGAGAATTCATTCAGCCTCTGCTGCATATTTTGTATGTTTCATTTACAACCCTGAAAATTACAAACATACCAACAGAAGGATATAAATAACACCATAGTAGAAGCTTGTGGAAGACATTATGCCAGCCGGTTTCCATACAGCACTGTATCAGCTTTACTTTCTACTTGGTAGCAGAACTCTGGTTTGTAAAATATAAGAGAGATTATATCTTATCTATTGCCTATGACACTACTAAATACTTCCATCAGTTACTGTTAATGCATCGAAAGTTACTTAAATTACATATCAAGGTCAGAGCTTCATGGTACCACCTAGTACTCAACGCAATTGCATGGTTTGGCTTTTTAAAGCTGCAAATGCTGTGGGACCCAGACACCCATAATTTGCTGTGACGTGGAATTAGATGAGGTGCAATCTGACACCATGCAAATACCAACTTGTGATACACCACTCCGGCTTCTGAGGCCACACGAATATGCAACAAGAGAACTGTCTGCAGAATTAAGCCTAAAGCAGATCATTTGCATAGTAAAGGCACTTCAAAGAAAGACCAAAACATTCTTTCATTGTATTGCTATTTGTGATATTGAAAATCATCCATCTATTTGTAAATGTATTCATCTATGGTGTTGTCACTGAAAGTGTGTGATCTCAGCTGAATTCTCTGTTTTGACCATAATTCCATATAAAAATTTTCCTTTAATCCCTGGCAGCAGAACTGATGTACAGTGGCAGCTACAGTCAAAAGTTTCTAAGCGTAAACATACAAATATTGAGAGTAAAAGAAACTATGGGGACTTTTATGCTTTTAAAGGCAGTTACTACAGAAAAACCAGACACCTGGAGCTTCAGTAGTAACAAGCAGTCCAAAGGTGGCTGAACCGGTGTTGGGCAACGTAGATACCAAGCCTGTGCATTAGTAGAGAAGATTAAATGTATCCTATTAGCAGGCTTTTAACAGTCAGGGTTATGCTGAATGAACACTGACAGCTAAATTTTGTGTAAAATAGTAATCTTGTGAAATTGCATCAGCAGGATAGATATTTGGACCAGTCTGTGGCTGCTTGGTTCAGCTGGGATCTTTGCTGACTTTATTTCAGTTAGAGGGAATGTTTTAACATTGATGATGATGATGATAAGTAGGCCAGCAGACATGAAAACATTTAATGGTTAATAGAACTCTAGTTTGCAGTAGAAGCAGGTAACTTTGATTACCCTCTCTTGTTCTTGCTTGCAACAGGGATGGCATAGCACAGAAAAAAACAAACCTTCCCATGCTGAGAAGTGCAGGTATTTTGAAGGCTGAAATTTCCTTTTATAAAAAGCATAGCCTTGAATTCCTGCCTTGTTAAAGTGCTGAGGAAAGACTCCACATTTCTGGAAAGAAAAATAGGGCACTGATGTTCTTGGTTTTCTCTGAACTTTGTGAAGAAGAATCTTACAAAGATGTTACCAGAGCTCTTTTTTCTTATCATTGCTTTTTCCTAGGGTGTGAATTAAATAATTATCTCAGCTTCTGGCCCATATAATAATGTCACCTGCTACGTTTATTCTCTCTGGCTGCAATGTGTTTGGAGAACATCTGAAATGTGCACAGCAGTTGGAGAACCTTGCTACGCTAAGAAATTGTATCTGTATATTTAAACTTGCTGCTGCTCTACTTAAAATTGTTCAAGTGCTGGCACAGACAAAAGAAAACTGTTTTCAGAAAGATTCATTTATGTGTGAATCAGACTTGATGGGAGCAAGTCTTCCCAAAATGCCTTTAGCTATCAACACTATCACATAATCCATCTTTAGAACTAATGAGAAACTAATGCTAGCAAGATAAACAGCATTTTTAGTCTGACTGCATCATAGTCTGCAGCTGAGGGATTGTACAGTGGTGGCTATTATGAACACCACTGCCAGCAATGGGTGAAAGAATCTCAGTTCAGTAGAAATACTTGTCATGTATAAAAATGTAGCATTAATATGTGTTTTTGAGGAGTCAGAAACTTTACATTTTTCAGAACACTTACACACGCACAAGCAAAAAGCCTTTGAAACTACCGAGTCTACTCATATGAGTAATTGCTCAAAGGTGAGTAAAGGATCATGTCATTACCCTTTGGGACCAGCTTTCATGAAAGGCCTACTGAGTATTTCAATATCATTAACATACACAGTGCATGAAAAGCCTTGAATATGAGCTTACTTCAATTGCCCAGAGGTTTTTAGACTTACACATGCTGCATAGCTAGACATTACCCTCTCCTTCTTACTTCTTCTTATCTTCTACTCCTTTTTCCTGCCATATGCCACTAATGTAATCAGAGGCCATTAGGGCAACTCACTCCCAGGCTCAGATATTGGAAAGTATAGTAAATGATCAAAGCTCAGGGTCAGTGTGAGCACCTGGTTGGCTTTGATCACCATCATTAGTTATGACAAGCAGGAATCCCTCTTGTCCTTTCAGAAAAGTGTTCACGCTGGTGGTGTATTTATTTTGGTCTCATACTGAGTATAAAAGTAGACTTGTGATTAAAACCTGCAGCATTCTGCTGGAAAGCAAAACTACCTCAAAGTGATGGGGATGGAGTGCATGTACCTTAAAAATGAAAAAAATATAGTATGATGCTTTTAGCCCACAATGTCCTTGTCAAAAAACCTGTGCAGAACAAAAATGCGTAGCTATCTGATAGAAGGATAAAATGTAAGAGCTTTAAACAGAAAGAAAAGAGACAGCTCACTGTTTTTCAGTCCTGTTGTCCTGTTAGCTCATAGTTCTTTCTGTGGTTAGAAACATCTTATATTCCTTTATACCTCCTTTCCATAAGTGTAAAAATAAAGTAATACTCCATTACAGGCTGATTTTTCAAATAATGAATTTTCTGAGTTTTCACCTGTGTGATGTGTTGGCTCATTCCCTGCAGACTATTTAATATTCTTCCAAACATATTTTGAAATTCTGGTTATCCTGTATGTTTTCCATGTGAGTGTCTGCATTACTTTTAATTCCAAGCTTTTTTGTTTTAATGTACTCTTGTATCAATTATTTCCATAGGTGAATCATTACCACATGAGGAAAGTAGAAATCATTGAGCAATTTTACTTTTTCTGCCTTTTAATTTTAATTTATTCTTTCTTGTTTTGTGGTATCAGAAAGGATGGGGCAGAAGTGCCTTGTTCATTTGCACTTGCTCATTTGATTTTTATTTCTTTGATTGTAATTTATTTTCCTCTCTCTAATGTTTTATGTTCCAAATTCAGTTGTATGCAATTGCATAAAAATAACAAACGGTGTGGAAATGAGGAATAGTAGATAATAAGAGGAAAAATCACAACAAGCCTAGATGGTAAATTATCCATGAAAAATTTTTAAAAAAAAAAACTGGACTGTTCCGGTCTAGTGATTTTCTATCAGTTGTCTGATATTCTGTGGAACACTTACATGATTTTAGGAACCCACTAAATAGATGTTCTGAATTACCCTTTACAAGAATCTTCCTCTCTGTCCTTCTCTCCCTCCTCCTTTCTCTCTCTGCCTTTATACACACAGACACATACACACAAACACATATATATAACAGCAGAAAAAAACTATCCTCCAAACTTAAACATTTCCAAAACAGCTACTCTTGGTAGTTGTGCATATTGTCTTTGTATTCCAAAGTACAATTTCAAATATTTTAGATGGGGACTGTTCCTCAATGTGTTAGTTTCATTTAGAGTTCATCACACCTATGAGCAATGATGTTTGACTGCACTTCCCACTCACAACAGACTTAAATGCCCACACGACTGTTGGCCAACTCTGAAAGTCAGAGTTTGAAATTTAGACTCCTAAGCATTCTCTAGTCACCTTCACATTATATTACACAAAGTACCTTGGTGTGAATTAGCAATGGCAGGCCAGTGCAAACAGTCTGCTCAACCTGCTTTCACACAGTCTGTTTGTTTTTTTGGAGTTCTATTCTGCTAGGATTGTGTTGAAAAGCTTGATGTTTCTTCTTCATACTCTGTTTCCATACAATACTTTAAAAGAGGTTGTTTGAGCTTCTTCCAGTGATAACCAGTTATCTGTTTCTCTTCTTCCCATACAGTCTAGTCCCTGTTGCTAACTCATTTCCCCTAACTCCTTCAAGAAATGTGTTGTCCAGTTTGGAAGCCCAGCAGTTCTGGTTTGTATGTCAGTTGGCTCCTGAAAAAAAAAAGATGGAGAAATATCTGTGTCAGAAAAAAAAATCACAAAAGAACCTTCTTTTCCACCCAGGACTCCCTTACATATAAACTTTGTGAGATAACACATATTTGTTAGAACTGAATAGAGTCTTATGTTAAATACATCAAAGTTTTATATCTTTCAGATTTGTAAGAGATAATTGGAAAGATCCTGTCTATTTCCAAGTTAGCTATTCACGTATTGCAGTATGAATCATGATAGAAAATGTCACGCAGTAAATAGATTTGAAGTTAGGAACATTTATAGTAACTTGGAGAGAGATTAGTGGCCTTCATAGATTATCTTAAGCAGTATGAGGGCTAAAGATACTTATTTCTAAATAAATTCCAGCTTTCTTTTGCATAATAAATATCACTTTCATCTAGAATATACAACTTGCTTTACTTCCTCAGAAACTCACCTTCCTGTCATAGCGTTTAACTCATCATATTTCTTGGATGTTCCTTGATAGTCCTTATTCGTATCATAGTGCCACCAAATACAATGTAGACACAGCGCAATCATGTGGTAAGACTACCTTAGGTGAACATAGTTAAATGTAAAAGACATATTAAATATCAATGGGGATAAAACTGTGACTTGCTCACAGCCACTCTGCAATGCAGAGGTAGAGCTGAAACCAGAATCCAGCTCAGCCATACCATACATCATTGCATTTAGCATTCAGTCCCACCATCCACCTCAGTGAGCTGTACTGTAGGCGTTGCCAAAATTGGTCATGTATTTGGGAACACTGCAGGTGGTCTGAATTTGTTAAAAGAGCTTTCTTATTGCCTGTCTAGATTTTTAATAGGCATGCAGAGAATAAACTAGTGTTCTTTGTTCTCATAAATGACCATGCATTTGCCAAACTGCTCTGTAAGAGAGCTGGAGATAAAATGACTGTATTTTACAAACTGACCTACTGGCACTTTAAACTACACTTCTTTTTTTCACTGTGTGTTGAGATCTCATTTAGTTGCAACAACATGAGCCTAATGCTGCAGACATATGGATGTTTAGGGCAGCATCTTATTGACAAATTCTCTAGACATGATTTATTATGTACATCACTGGACAACACTTGTTCTGTCTATGAAACCTGTTTTCTCAACTCTGTTCATCTGGGAGAGACATGTTGTGCACAAACGGATACATGGTATATTTTATCCAATTGAGCCTTCTAGAGCCATGTATCTCACTCTGATTTATGCCTGTTTTCACAGAATCACAAAACGGCTGGGGTTAGAAAGGACCTCTGGAGATCATCTTGCCCAATCCCACTGCTTGACACCTAGAGTGGGGGGCACAGGACCACGCCTAGGCAGGTTTTGAATATGTCCAGAGGAGGAGACTCCACAACATATCTGGGCAGCCTGTTCCACTGCTCTGTCACCTTCACAGGAAAGAACTTTTTCATCATGTTCAGGTGGAACTTCCTGTGTTTCAGCTTGTGCCCATTGCCCCTTCTCTTGTCATTGGGCACCACTGAAAAGAGTCCAATCCCATACTCTTGATACCCACCCTCTAGACATTTATAAGCATTGACAAGATCCCCCCTCAGTCTTCTCTTCTCCAGGCTAAACAAACCCAGGTCTCTCAGCCTTTCCTCATAAGGGAGGTGCTCCAGCCTCCTGATCATCTTGGTAGTTCTCCGTTGGACTTGCTCAAGCAGTTCCACATCCTTCTTAAACTGGGGGGCCCAAAACTGGACACAGTACTCCAAATGTGGTCTCACTAGGGCAGAGTAGAGGGGGAGGATAACCTCCCTCAATCTGCTGGCCACACTCCTTTTAATGTACCCCAGGATACTGGTGGCCTTCTTGGCTACAAGGGCACATTTCTGGCTTATGGTCAGCTTGTTGTCCACCAGCACTCCCAGGTCCTTCTTAACAGAACCCCTTTCCAGTAGTTGAGCCCCCAGCCTGTACTGGTGCATGGACTTGTTCCTCCCCAGGTGCAGGACCTTGCACTTGCTCTTGTTGAATTTCATGAGGTTCCCCTCAGCACAGCTCTCCAGCCTGTCCAGGTCTCGTTGGATGGCAGCACAGCCCTCTGGTGTATCAGCCACTCTCAGCTTGGTATCGTCAGCAAACTTGCTGAGGGTACACTCTATCCCATCATCCAGGTCATTGATGAATATCTTAAACAGGACTGGACCCAGCACAGACCCCTGGGGAACACCACTAGTGACAGGCCTCTCCAGACTCTGCTCCATTGATCATGACCCTCTGAGTTCTGTTGTTGAGTCAGTTCTCTATCCACCTCACTGTCCGCTCATCCAACCCACACTTGCCTGTGAGAATGCTATGGAAGACAGTGTCAAATGCCTTACCGAAGCCAAGACAGACAACATCCACTGCTCTCCCTTCATCAATGCAGGCAGTCACACCATCATAGAGGTCTATAAGGTTAGTCAAGTGTGATTTCCCCTAGGTGAATCCATGCTGACTACTTCTGATAAACTTCTTTTCTACATGCCTGGAGATGACCTCCAGAATAGACTGTTCCATCACCTTTCCAGGGATGGAGGTGAGGCTGGCTGGCCTATAGTTTCCTGGGTCCTGCTTCTTGCCCTTTTTGAAGACTGGAGTGACATTGGCAACGCTCAAGTCCTCGGGTACCTCTCCTGTCCTCCATGACCTTTCAAAGATGATGAAGAGTGGCTCCACAAGAACATCCGCCAGCTCCATCAGCACTCATGGGTGCACCCCATTGGGACCCATGGATTTGCAAGGATCCTGTTTGCCTAGGTGATATCTGACCCAATCCTCCTCAACCAAGGGGAAGTCTTCCTTTCTCCAGATTTTCTCTCTCTCCTCTGGGGCCTGGGATGCCTGAGGGCCAGCCTTTGCAGTAAAGACTGAAGCAAAGAAGGCATTCGGTAACTCTGCCCTCTCTGCATCCTGAATCACAAGGGCACCCACCTAATTCAGCAGTGGGCCTACAGTTTCCCCAGTCTTTCTTTTACTACTGATGTATTTGATGTATTGCCAGATTTCGTTCCAAGTGGGCCTTGGCCTTCCTCGTTGTGTCTCTGCACAGTCTGGCAACATTCCTATATTCCTCCCAAGTGGCCAGTCCCATTTCCCACACACTGTAAACCTCCTTCCATCTGAAATATTCTAGAAGCTCTTTTCTCATCCATGTGGGTCTCCTGGCTCCTTTGCTTGACTTTTTCATCATAGGGATGCTCTGATCTTGAGCTCAGAGGAAGTGGTACTTGAATATTGACCAGCTTTCTTGGACCCCCCTGCCTTCTAGAGTCTTACCCATGGAATTCCTCCAAACAGGTCTTTGAAGAGGCCAAAGTTAGCTCTCCTCAACTCCAGGGTTGTAATCCTACTTGTTGCCCTGCTTCTATCACTCAGGATCCTGAATTCCACCATCTCACGGTCGCTGCAGCCAAGGCTACCCCCAACCCACACATCCTCAACCAGACCTTCTCTGTTTGTTAGTATAAGGTCCAGCAGCACATCTCACACCATTGGCTCCTCTGCCAACTGAGTCAAAATATTATCCTTGATATTCTGCAGGAACCTCCTGAATTGTGTGTGCCTCACCACATTGGTTTCTAACAAATATCAGGGTGGTTGAAGAAGAACTCATCCACTTCCTCTTCCTGATCAGATGGCCTGTAGCAAATGCTCACAGCAGTGTCACCCATATTTGCCTGCCCCTTAATTTTCACCCATAAGCCCTCAACTTGTTCTTCCTCCACTCCTGGGCAGAGCTTGATAATTCCAGCTGCTTCCTCAAACAAAGAGCAGCTACCCCCACCTCACCTTGTTGGTCTGTCTTTCCTAAAAAGTATGTATCCATCCATGACAGCATTCCAGTCATGCGAGCTATCCCACCATGTCTCTAACTGCAATCAGATCTTGGCCCTGCGACTGCACACAGACCTCTAGTTCCTCATGTTTACTCCCCATTTTGGGTGCGTTGGTGTACAGGCATTTCAGAGAGGTAATTGACCACGCAGGTTTCCCTGGAGGAGTGCACGAGGATCCACTATAGCCATGCACATCCTTAAGGTGGTTGGTCTTCTGACTGTCATCTCATGAGGCAGCTAAGGCACCATTGTCGCTGCTCTGGTTGGCCTGGCTTATTCCCCTGTTGGATGTAATGGCATTAGCATTGCCATTTTGGTCCCTGCCCCTCTGAGTCCTTCTGTTTAAAGCCCACCTCACCAAGTTGGCCGGCCTGCTGCCAAAGATTCCCTTGCCCCTTCTAGACAGGTAGATTCCACCCCTCCCTAAGAGGCTATGGTTCCTGGGGAAAGTACCATTGTCATAAAAGCCAAAACCCTCACCATGGCACCAGTCACACAGCCAGGAGTTGATTTATATTATTTATCTGTTACTAGCTTCCCATTTTTCTCTAACTGGTAAAATAGAGAAGAAGGTGACTTGGTCACCAATATTTTCCACTTGCTTCCCTTAGGGCTTTATAGTCTTCCTTGGTTCAGCCCAGGCTCTGGCTTACAGCATCATTTGTGCCCACATGGAAGAGTAACAGTGGACAGTAATCTGTGCTCTTGACAAGTTGTGGCACCCTCTCAGGGATTTCTTGGATCGTAGCTCCTAGAAGGGAGCAAACCTCTTGTGACTCCCTGTCAGACTGGCAGATAGGCACCTCAGTGCCTTTTAACAGGGAGTCACTCACTACAAGCACTCATATCTTCTCTTTACTGGATCCACTCTGTGCTGCTGGTACAGTTGCTCCTTGCAGACCTTGCTTATGTGTGTTTTAATCCCTTCAGTCTGTTCTTTGACCTATAAGTATGCCATTCCAAACTGAATCACACTTAAATACATAAGTGTCCCTCAAGGAGAAGGGGAATATTAAGGAGAAGAACTATTCCTTAAACTGTATGCTTGCTGAGAGATCGAAAATGTTGCTTGAAAATGACATGTTGAGCCCTGTTGGTGGAATTTTTAATGCAGATGAACACTGATGACTTCAGAGGGGCTGAATATGTAAATGCGTACCAAGTGTCTCACCTGAACTTGCCCTGCTGATGCTACTGCAGTCAGATCTGCTGAATTTGGCAAGATCAGATCCCAGTCTGTTAGAAATGTAAAGGGCCACAAAGTCTGCACAAGCAGTATACTGCTGTCATGATGAATAGTGTTTCCTAAGAAGACTGATATTTATAATCAACCCCAAAATTGCAGGTTCATCAGAGGCTATATGTCATGAATTCCCAGAAAACAAAGCACACTGTCATTGCCTGGAAAGAATCAGCTAATATTGTGATAGCAGCTGAAATAGATGTACTATACAGGTGCTCTAGCTAGAAGTCAAATGCTTCATTCACTTTTTACAATGTATTTATTTTTGGTACTAGCAAAATTTCCTTTCTTCTATAGCTATTTCTTTCTATGTTTCAGCTGAAAAGATTAAGATTCTTGAAAGACATCAGATCAGATGCAGAAAGTCCTCAGGGATACTTCTTGTGAAGTTTTCTGAAATCATATGCTGGCAAGTACAAGAGAGATCTCACTGCATAAGCAAGAGCGAAGTTACCCTTACTGCAAGCATAATTTAACATATTGAATGTACTATCTTGACATCTGCCATTATGAATAATTAAATAATATAATTACAGACTTCTCAGGTTGCACTGCACGGCACTGCTTACAGTACAGTCTTTTAGGTAAGTCCGTAGAATAGTCTTGGCTGGATTTCTTATGTATGGTCTTGACCAACTTGACCTCCACATGATTCTTCATGTGCAAAGCAGGGCGCTTTTTTCCAGTTTTGACTTTATGCACATTTGCAGATCTGAAGAAAGAAACTTTGGCTTCAGCTAGAACCTACTTACTTTGGACTTGGGACACGAGGCAAATCCACTAGTGAACTGCAAAGCTTTCAGCCTCCCCCAGAATTCCTCCTGGGATGACTCCTGCAACCAATGCAGTGAAAATGAGAGAATGTTGCTATATCTTAACAAAAAAGGTAAAGGAGTGTGTTTCCAGAAATATATGGGTAAATACAGTAAATAGTGAAGTCACAGAGTAACTTACATCTGCAAATCAGAAACATGATTAAAATCCTAAGGTTCAGGATTTCTTTATTCATATTACAATCCTAGTAATTCCAAAACCATGGGGTTATTTTTTTGAAGTCATTGTTATAAGGCATCTTTAATTGCAAAGGTGTTACTTAGAGATTTTTGCAGATTTTTCATCATTGATGTGTTTTCTTCTCTGTTTACGACACTAGTATTATATGGAATAAAAGCAAGTGACTCATCAAACTACAAAATATTCAGTTCAAAGTGCTTTAGCACCAGAAGTTTCTAAATTTAAAAACTTTCTGATACCTCTATTCTGCAATAGTAAATCCTGTGAAAAATACAATTTTTACTGGCAGTTCAAAGCTCTCACCTTGCAACTGAAATAATTGTCCAGTCACCTGAACAAAGGAAGCTTGAATTTCGTTACAAATTCAATCATCAGTGTCCAATCTGTGATTTACCTTAGGCAAGCAATCTCTTATGGTGGGATTTATGCTATGAGCTCTGGAAAGTGGGATATCCGAGACTATCATCTGTTCTGCACATCTAAGCTAGTCTTTACATTGGGTTTCACCATGTTCTAAAACTGGTGAAATTAATTAAACTTTAGTGGATCTTTTCCCCCTACATTGACAGTACTCAGAACCCACAGCTTGGTCTAGTTGATTGACTTTTAGATTGCTCAAAATAAATGAAATGCGCCCAGCCCTATAAAGCCATCTCTGGGGCTTTGCAAAGGAATAGGATAAAGATCTGATTACAGGACCAGGACCCAGCGATTATGATGACAATATCTTTTGCTATTTTTGAGACAACTATTGTATGCAAGTTATGAAGTGACAGAAATAGAGGTCATTCTGTCAGAATCTTAAAATGTGCAAGCTGAAGGCCCTATTTGTCGGGGTTTTTTAGCTGTCGTTTTAGGACTAGCTCGCTTTATAGTGCATTTGTCATTTTATGAGAAGGTGTCAGCTGCTAAAGGTGGTCTTAGATAGATACCAGTGCTTGTACTTTAGAGGATATTGGACACATGCATACATAAGGACACACATATATTTGTGTATATGTGCATATATATGTGTGTGTATGTTCACATATGAAATGAATACACAGATGGAAGATATGAGATACAAAACAATATAAAGATTTAAGTTTTCATGTGTATTTCAATATATAGTTTTCTATAATGAGTTTATAAACTTCTGATGCAACCAGTGGTTTGAATGGAACCCCTGATTTCCACAAAGGCAGGAGACAAGAAATACATGATAACTAAATATTGAATGTTGTTCCCCTACAATGAAATTTATGTTCAACACCTTGCTCAAATCTATTATGCCTTACAAATATAAAAATAATGAACTGTCTTACAAAATCATGTTTCCCTTTTTAAATTTTTTATATCTGCACAGCACCAACATAAAGGTTTTATCATATATTAGAAGTCTGAATACAAACTGAAATACACTTTAAAAAATTTAATGATAAATAATATATCAATTTTCTTTTCAGAGAATAAGCTTACTGTTTTTCACTAATTTTCTTATGATTTCATAGTAAATTAAAATAATTCTGAGTAGTTTTATTAAAAAAAACAACCCAGGTTTTAATTTGTTTTAACATTCTAACTGTATTTGATATTTCATCCTTCCAGATTTCACCTGAAAATTTAGGATGACTCAAAAATTGACCCTGTGAAAGTTGATCAGTGCTTTCCAGTTGGTTCTGTATTAATAGGATGTTCTGCTTCCTAAGAAAATATTTATAAAGACACAGTGATTTGCATGCATTGATATATCATTTTTTTTTGAAAGGCATGCCTAATGTGTATAATTTTTGTATTTAAAGGCATAAAATTTTGAAAAGGACTAATTATATCCTGCATTATCTCCTGATGACAGAGTATCAACAATCTATTTTAAGTGACAAGCAATTTGTAGAAGAAGGTTTGCCACTTCTAAATGTCAGTTAAAAATAAAAATCTCTTTTAGATTATGGATTTCAGGAAGGCATGAAGGATTGGTGCTAAAAACCACTGAAAGCATAACTATGCATTTGAAGCTTTGCAAAAAATAAATTTGAAAATGTTCAGGTAGAGTGAGTTCTATTAAAACCTCAGTAAATGCTACTGCAAAATAGCACTGCAACACCACCTTTTTTGAGGCAGTGGACAACAGCAGATCCTGCCCATCTATGGAGTACTGGATATTGAATTTTTAATGATGCTCACTGTATTTTTCTGTTCTGGTTCTCCACTCAGGAGCTATAATATTGGTAGAGACTTTGATATCTCAGCATATTCTTGTTTTTCTACTCAGCTCTTCCTATGATAGAAATTTTCTCTCCCAGAGCCATCTAACATTAGATCAACTATTTTCCCTTATCAGCCAGATCAGTAGGTTAACCTGCTCAACAACAAATCCATGTTTTGTGTATCTTAATGCTTGTCTTTTATCTCAGACTAAGAAACCCTTTGGAAATTATGTTGTTTTATTTGTAATAAATGCATAAACACGCCATGCTCATGTCTTGGCTAACTTGCAAAATTTAAGATGTCTGTAGATGCTAATATTTGGACAACTGAATTGCTCCCTTAACTTTCTTAGATTTTTATCATGTTACTGACAGTTTCTTAATAATTTTAGTCTTATGCCCTTATTTGACAATCATTATATTTTCTTCTAAGCAGTCCTTTCTGGTTAGGAAAATTTCCTTAATTAATGGACTCAATTCTTTCTTCTCTGTATATCCTCATTAGAGCATTTTTTTTTTTTTTATCTTTACTTGCAAGATATCAACCACTTAAAACTGACTTTAAGGGTAAATTCAGTAGTCATCAAGCAGATAACCGTGTGGCCCCAGGATCTTACTTTAATAACAATTTTCATTTTCCTTTGAGTTTCCCTTCTTGTCTCCAGTAATGCAGCAATCTTACCTAGACAGGAAGGGTCTTTAATCTGGCACATTTAACAACTGGTGTGATACAGATCCACTCTAGACTGAGTTCCTTCTTCAGTATAAGAGAAAAAGTATAGCAAAGAAAAAAAGAAAAAAGAATCCTCAGCTACTAACTTTCAAGCATCCACTAAGAATAAGGTATGTCAGAAAACAGTGTGATTGATAATGTAATTAGAACCTGAAGAATAACACTACGTATTTCAGTGGAACCAACATTTTTGTCCCACATTCATAAAATATCCCCTATTCTGGACCTTAAAATATGATGATAAATAATAGAGCACCCAGTGATAAAAAAAGGAAAAAAAGTAATGAGAGTTCATCATTTGAGCTGTAATAAAGTTGAACAACTTCACTCAGTTCAGGTCAGGTAATTGGCTGAAGAAATATAAATATATATAGTGTTTGGCTTCATAAACTTTTACTGCTGAAACAAGATTCAGAATAAAACTATAAGCAATTACCTTAATTAAGAATGAATGTGAATTTACTATAATCTGCTAACTTTAGCTGTATATGCAATATAGATTCTTCTTGTCTGCATTATTCACTAGTGCTCAATTAAGATTGGTCCCTAAGATACCAGGAAGGATGAACTATTTGCTAAATGTAACTGTCTTCCTTCATTGACTAGAGACAGAGGGAGGCCTACATGAAGAACTTAAACTTGACACATAATTTTTATATAACTAATGGTAGAGACAAAATCTCTCCCATAAATCATTAGTGTCAGAAATGTTTTTCATTTCTTCTTAATACATTATGAGAAATTATAGATATAATTCATTTTTCTCACAATAAAGTGTTATGTACCTATGTAGCATATATTTTAACGTGATAACACAGTACTCTATTTATTTTGCTTTTTAGCACGTATTGTAGCATAGGGGATAACAGAATTGTATGCATAAATGGTAGTCACAGGTACTCAGCTGATGTCTAGGGCTAGCTTTTGATGATATGAACATACCCATAGGCAACTATTGGCCAATTCTTTATGCTTATGCTATTTAAGTGTCACCAATATTTTGAAATAATCAGCTGCTGTCAATTTTCATAGCTTTTAAGTGTGTTCAGGCACCTACACCCCACTGTCTCCCATTGTATCTAACTCCTCGGTACTTTAGGGAATTATTGTACTTTGAGAGAGTTACACAAATCTTTTCTGAAAATCAGTTTGATAGGAAGGACTTGAATTCAGAAAAAAATTACTGAATGGCATTAGCCAAATTCAAAAGGAAGGAAAATTTTTAAAAACTATTAAATAAGGCATTTCATTTGTGCTGTAGGTTTATAAAGGGCCAAAGTTTTTATTCATAAGAAGAAAACAATGTCACATCTAATATACAATCATTATAATGCTTCTCAGTGTTTTATCAGAAGCAAAGATTAAAAAACAATGACACAAAAGCCAGTTGGAGGTCAGTCACGAGTAGTGGATCACAGGGCTCCACACTAGGGCCAATTCCATTTAACAACTTCATTAATGACTTCAACAAGGGACGAAGTGCACCCTCAGCAAGTTTGCAGATGTTACAAAATGGGTAGCAGTTGCTGAAACATCACAGGGTTCTGTTGCCATTCAGGGAGATTAGGGCAGGCTGGAGAAATGGGCTGAAAGGAGTCTTATGAAACTCAACAAGGGAAAATGCAAAGTCCTGCCCCTGGGGAGGGATACCCCTATGCAGAGCGGGAAAGCAACTTGGCAGAGAAGGACCTTGGGGTTCTGATGGTCACAAGTGGAAAATGAGCCAGCAATGCACCCTCACAGCAAAAGCGGCCAACAGGATCTTAGATTACATTACGAAAAGCATTGCCAGCAGGTCAGCAAGGTGATCTTTCCCCTCTACTCATCCCTTAGGCACACCTGGAGTGCAGGGTCCAGTTCTGAGCTCCCTGGTACAAGAGAGACAGGGATATAATGGAAAGAGTTCAGCAAAGAGCCACAAAGATGATTAAGGGATCAGAGCATTTTTTGTATGTGGAAAGACTATGAGAACAAGCATGGTTCAGCCTGGAAAAGAAAGGCTCAGGACAATCTGGTCAATATGCATGAAGTCCTGATAGGAGCTCATAATGGTGCCCACTGGCAGGACAAGCAGGCATGAATACAAATTAGAAAACAGGAAATTCCACCTGAATATATGAAAACACTTTTTTACTGTGAGTGTTGTTAACCACTGGGAAAGTTTCCCCAGAGAGGCTGTGGAGTCTCCATCCTTGGACATATTCAAAACTTGACTGGACATGGTCCAAGGCAACCTGCTGTAGGTGACCCTGCTTGAGCAGGGGGGGTTAGACTAAATGACCTCAAGGTGTCCCTTCCCACCTTAAATATTCTGAGAAATAGAGCTTTATAGGTTTCTGAAAAAAAATCTGGCACAAACATGTAATTGGCCAGGACTGTTTCCTGATCTGAAAGTCATCTGTTGCTACATTTGGATCTTTAAATATATGTTTTGACCATTCCTTTTAAACAAACGTCAAATATTATCAGATTTCTAAAAATGATTTCCAAACTTAAATTTTAAGAGAGATCTAGAACAAATGATAAAATTTTAAAAAAACCCATAAGTTACTTAAAAGAGCAAATAAAAAGATCGTTATTAACACTGAAACAAAACCAAATTTGATATAGTAAAGTCCTTTTAAGGAAATCTATTTCTTAACTCTCTTAATGACGAAATTCAATTTTGTTGAATTCAATTTTGTCTAAAGAAGGGTTTCCTGAGTAGTTTTCCTGTCTCAGATTTCAAATAAATAATTATTTTGCTTTCATGGGTGGTGAGGTGAAGGAAATAAAAGTAAAAAAAAATAAAATTATTCTATGGTGCATAAATTCTCCAGAACTGATAAGATTGAAGGGTTTATAGAACTTCTAAGTTGTACAGTTATGGAGTTCCATTTTATGAATAAGATTTATAGCACCCAGCTTTTTTCTATAATGTTCAAAGTATTCTTCCTCATTTTTCCATCCTAGAAAAAAATGGTAATAGAAAACAAAATCCAGATTCTTCTGAGACGAAAGAAAAAACATCCTAAGGAGGTAGGATTTCACTTAGAGGTTATCATTTTCAGTTGGATTAGCTCTTCAGCTACTCCATGAACTGTGCTTAGAAATGGGAAGCTTTCAAGCCACTTTCACTCTGGGCATCGATCCACTGAAACTCAGGAATTTGTATAAGGAATATGCTGTCTATATTCTGTGAGAAAGGAGGAAGAATATTAATATGGAGATTTTAACAGACCTGTATATCCAGAGGACTTTCTGTAACATTTAAAAATGAAGAAAAATTTCTATGAGGACAATGGGAAGTTAGACCACCTGAGCTGGAAGTATACACCAGCATAAAATCTTTTGCCTGACAGCATCGAGAATATACTGTACTAAAGATATGTAACTGGGGGGGAGGAGGGGGGACGTGTTTGGTTTGTTGGGTTTTTTAATTGATTTTTCTTCCCTTATGGATGAAGCCTTTTGACTTTTAAAAAACCTCAAAAATTTGCATAAAACTATTCCTGTCATCTCATGTTAGGTTTGAAATGTGATGTACTTGTGTGCGTATGCATATATTCATATACATATACATATACACATCTGGCTATTTGGCTCTCATTTAATATATGCAGATTTGGAATTGAAATTCAGTATAACTGCTTTGTACTAGTCTTTATAACTGTTTCTACATGGTGCTGTAAAAAACTCACTGAAAAAGGCTTAATCACATAAGTTTCACACTCCACATAGAAATCTTAATTCATCCCTTCTGAAAGATCGCCAAGAAAATGAGCAGTAAGGATAGACAGCACACTGCTTACCATGTTCTGTCTTCTGGGATATTTATTACAGGTGTTTTCTTTTTAATACTATTTGTATTTTAACTAAATAGACTAGGTTTTCCTTTTCCCGACTTTCCTTAAAGCATTAATTAAAGTAACTTCTCAAGCTATGCATTCTGAAATGAAGACATTGACTTTGCATTCATAATAATGAAGAGATGAAAATTTTTCTCTTTCATGAGCCAGAGGGGCAACTCACTTGAACCATTTTTAAAGGCAGTGTACAGTTGTGTTTTGACAATTTCTAATACACTTTTGAAAGCTGATGAATTATAGCAATGGGAAAAAATAATATACAATAAAAAATATGATTTCTAGTATTTTGGATATCCTTACAGACAGCAATGAGGCAACTGTGTTTCTATCCAACTACTTAAAATCATGAACAGGGTCTTGTTTTATGTATTGAGAAGCATGAAGAATAAAAGATATGATCATAAGGGTAGGTATACAATACTGAAGTTTCTTTCAAAAAGCTTGGATGGTTTTCTGTTTCACCTTTTGTTTCTGTGCTTTGTTACATTTGTATATTTGGTGGGTTTACAGCAAAGGTAAGGATTTTTAATAATCAGGTAAAATGTTTGAAGGGATGAAACTTATTCCTACCTTAATAAAAATATAAAAATATAAAAATTTCAGATAATGAACGGTCTACCATGCTCTTAAGAAAACTGCTCCAAAGATTTATTATGCTTATAGCCTTTATGTTTAACAGTTGTCACCTTATTTGCAGACTAAATCTGTTTGTTTTCTCTTTCAGGATTAGGACTTGTCTTTGCCTTCTACCCATCTACTATTACAAATCATCTGCTCCATATTTCTTTGCTGGCCATGAAGCTATTTTTAACCCTTGTCTTTTATAAAATTAATGTCCTAAAATAAGGTGAAAATGCTTTTTTAAAAAATCGCATTTTTAATTGCAATAAATGTTTCCCAAACCTAGATCCTGGTAAAAGGTAATAAAACACTTAAATTAATAAAACACTTTAAAAACCCCTTAACACAGAGTCACTGTGTATCCATTACGCATAGGACAAATTGATTGTGTGCTGTCACATTTTATTTAAAGAAAATGTCCACACAATTTTAGCGTGTAATGCTTATATCTTCTGCATGTCACTTCCCCCTGCAAACTATTAAAAAAAGGTAATATGAAGTGCTTTCCTTCTCCTTTCCCAAGAAACCATGAAGTCATGCAATTAGAATGTAATTGGTCTAAGGTGAGGGTCTTGCAAGCAGATCTGAATTATGTCATCAAGACTCCACAGGCAGAGAACATTTAGCAAAATGATGGCTGGAAGATATTGTAGGCTTTAATAAGAGGGACAAGGTTTTCAGGAACTCTACCATGTAATTACCCAAAGCAGGAGGTGATATCGTGCATGTCAAATACAAAAATTATGCTCTCAGAAGAGGTAGAAACAAGCTTGCATAGAAGAAAATAAGAGGTAAGTAGATCTAAAAATATCAGATACATTCCATGTGTTGTCACAGCTGTCTTTTAAAATATACATGAAGCATGGGTATAACACATTACACCACAGGGGCAGATCAGAATGCTTTGTAAAGCAACATAACTCTGATTACATTTTATTTTGGAGATGTGATTGCAAGGAGAACTGACCTTAAACTTGGCACGTCACAGCTAATACCATTGCACACTATTTTTACCATATTTGAAGTGAATTGGGTAAAGGCTATGGAGGTGTTAAAAAAGCTTTGAACACTTTTTGGCACTTCATAAGGAAAATGATAAAGAAATCATACTTAATTTACTCTGTGCCTTTAGTTGAGAACTAGGGCAAAGGGGAAAAGTTTATATGGTTCTTCTCTAATTTTAAAGCATAATAAGATTTAAAATGGAATGTCTCATTGACTCTAAAATATGTTACATAGGACATTCAAGGACCAATAAGATTTAGAGACTAAACTGTTGATAATGTTATATAACCACTTTAGCATCAATTAGTCATGTTTCTGGAAGGCTTGTTTTATAGTCTTCGATGTGTGAACAGAGAAGTAAAAGCACAGGTAGAAACATAAAGAATGGATCCTATAGCTGGAATCTGCAAACACACATCCTGTAAATTGAAAACAAAAGAAAAAGAATTTGCAAGCATGAGAAATCTAGTCCTAACTTTTCCAGGATCGTGCTATAATTGGGGCAGAACTGAAAACCACTTTTAATTTTGCACTGTAAGTCTCAAAGCAAAATATGTTCACTTGCTCCAGATTAACCCGTCTGTGTTCATTCAAGCTTATTTATCTATGCTGTAGCTCTCTTGAAAAGTTTTGCCAGGGAAAAGGAGACTTTACAAGCTTAACAGATGAGCCATTTGGACATTTAAGCTATTAACACGATAAAGAACGTTTCTATGCATCATCCAAATCTGTTGACTCTGTAAATAGCTGAAAACTTTGACAGAATGTGTTTTCCACTGTGATTTCTGGTATATTGAATTGTACTTGCTTTGAAAAATCACAGGACAAAAGAGTAGAAATTTCCTATTTTATAAATTCAGGGAGTGGAGATGAGGGAGATTGAAAGTTTTGGGGTTTTCCCTCAAATTCTTTATTAACTGCTCTGGGGTAATTATATAGCACAGGTCCTTTGCCCATGATCCTGCAAGCACTAGAATTTTCTGATAGTAAGCCCAGACTATGCTTTCCTTGTAGTTTCTACTGCTTCCTTTATACCTCTTCCTTTCATACTGGAGATAGACTTCTACTCTCAGTTAATAGGAGTACACAGAAAATGCGGTTTAGCATTTAATTTCTTTCTGTTTCCCATTTAAGTGGAAAGTGGGGTTTTTCTTTTTTCCCATTTTTTTGGTTACATGAGTAGTGAAGAGCAAATTTGACTATTCGTAATCAATGTTCCTTTTTTACCTTGGGTTCATTCTGTTAGTCTCATTTCTGTGTTGATTGCTAAGGCAAGAAGACTTAACAGAAACCCTGCCTCAGATCATTCTTACTAGGTTAAAGAACCAGATACGATGAAAACCAGGTAAACAAGAAGGTGATACAGACAAAAGATACACTTTCTCATTTCTAGTGAATGAAAAAGTATGGTTGTCTGAACTGTAGAGACTTCTACAGTTAATGAATATTTCACAATTTGTCAGAAACTTATAAGTAGCAGCAAAATTCTTTTCCAGTGTGATGTAAGTAGAACACGCCTACTTTGTTTAACTAAAAACTTTGAATAGTAAGTGCTATCTAATAAATGCTGAATATCAGGGTAGTTTGATTTCTTAACAGAAAGAAAGAGGCAGATCTATTTTGTTATCCTCTAGTACAGTCTCCTATTTTATGTTAGTCTTATTCCATGAAGTTCCAGAATCTTTTCTTCAGTCAGAATATTTTTTTAATATATTAACCTGCACATTAACAAAAGAGAAAGCAAATTAAATTAGAAATAGAAATTGAAAAAAAAAGTTTAATAAAAGTGTAAAGACTAAAATTACAGGGCAGATGAAGTAGTAACTCTAAGCAAAACACTAACTCTAACAAAAAAATGCTGCTTTTGAATTTGAGAATCTTATTTGAAATAAAGGGGAAAAGTATGACTGGAGAAAAACTTTATTCTACCGCTGAATTTGCAATATTTTGGCTTCATAATCAAGACATTATTTAAAAAAAAAAAATTCTAATAAAGGCAACAAGTACTAAAGAACTTCAGCATTGTGTGGCATTTGGAGAGGCAGCAGGCTCAACTGTATTCTTCAGCCTTCTCGCCCTCAAACCGTAACAGATTTTAGCAGGGGAGTTTTAGATCCCCTTTATGCAAAAAGGGAGTATTGCAGTCACTGGCAATTCATTAAGGGGTGTAAAAGCTCTGGAAGGGAATATAATCTATATTGATAGATAAAACAAATTTGTGCCCATCCTTTGGCTCTGAGGGCAAGGGCCAGTACATGCCGTACATCCTCAGTTTGGCACACTTTCTGACAACTCTAAGGCTTCTTAGTTCAAAGTTTTTCATCTGAATACCCTACTTATTGTGATAAATGAAGGCACAGGTCAATATTAGTTTTCAAATGTATTTTAAATTGCAAATGAATATTAAGCCATTGACTTTTGTGATCATGAAATACATTCTTTGAGGAATATGAGCTGGGTAGTAATTAATCTCCATATTTTTAATCAAATAAATGAGTTCACAGACAGAATCTTTTGTGAGTTCTTACCTGCAATTCCCCTAAAAACAACAGGAGTTCATTAAAGTGGACGATTAGCATCTTCAGTTCCAGTGAGTATGTGCATATTACCTTACACACCCTTTCTCTGTCTCTCTCTCACACACGTGACCGTGGGCTAGTTGTGTATTAACACATATTAATCACATATTAATCATCATGTCACATACACTCTAAATCTGTGTTTTACTACTTTGCAGAACAGAAAATTAGACCATTTTCCTTTCACAAGTCCTTCCTTGCATAATGTTTGTTTGTTTCATGAGGTTACAACTCCATGGGAAGAAAGCTGAAAAAGAATCCTACAAATGCTATTTGTAACTTAATCTCTCAGGATTAGGTGTTCATAGAATAGGATTTTCAGATTTACTGTTTGTTAAGCTCACTACATTCTCATAGAAATCAAGTCTGTTGCCATTATTAATTTCAAGGGAAGCCAAGAGACGACCTTCAGAACTCCAAATCCTGAAGTCAGTATTTAATTTTTCTTCAAATTCCTGCTCACCTGACTTTTGCTACCTTGATAAATATCTTGGCAAACCCCTACCTTTGGAGGCAGGAAGAGTTTGTCATTTGGCTTTTATTGAAAACCCTAAATTTAACACCTGAAGGCAAGTTGAAGGCAGTTTAATCAACATTTGAACTATCTCAGAGTAGAAAAGAGTTAGTTTCATTTAACACGTTTATGTAATATTTTTTTAAAAAAACTCTCTTCAGGGTATGACTATTGAAGCAGTGGACTGTGATACAGAGCTATCTTAAACAAATCCAATTTCATTCACAAAAAAATCACCAGGAGAGTAAACTACATCCTTCTATACCCTTTCAAAAAGCTGCCTTGATTCTAAGGTCCAAACCTGGGGCTACTGCCAAAAGAAAATCCATCCTACAGCTATGCAAAATAAACGAACCTTTCTTTAGCCCTCACCTCTTGTAGGAATTTCCCTTGGTCCCTCGTTTGAAACCTCATGTTGTAAGTCTCCGTCATGCCAAAGTGCAGCATGATCTGTATGCCACAGCCTCCTCCCCTAATCACCTTGGCAATAGCCTCCTGATGTTTTGACTTGTGCTCTACCTTATGACATGCAGTTGCCTCTTTCACTGGCCCCACACAACAGCCAGTGCACGCTTTGCATGAGGGAGAAAACCTTTCTTCTAAACTCGTGTAGTAATTTCCTCTAACATTTCAAGCACTCCTTTGATCCTGTGACATACAATCACTTGCTTTTGCAACACAATAGTTTCTTACCTGTTGGAGCTCATCCAATGTGCTGTGACTTTCCCAGATGTAAGTGTAAATCTTTCACACTGTTAACATTCACTCCCACAGCAACACTTTCCTACCCCAGTATCCCTTTGAATGCTAATTAGGCTGTCACCATTCTGATTTTAGATGTTAAACTAAAACCAATTTATTAGACTCTCCCTTTTCAGTCACATAAAGACTTATCTATTTTTTTCAAATAATTTATCAATAATCCAAATCAACAACAAGTATGATTTCTTGTAAGTTCTTGTCCATTGTGATCCACAATATAATTCAGTGACACTAATTCTGAATATTCTGAGCATTTTAATCCTGAGGGAGGGCAAATAACTTTACTTGCTATTAGTTGTTTAAGACTCGATAAATACATAGAAAATACAGAATATGTAAAATAAGACACAAACCTTCAGTTTAGTATAGGAACTTTAATGAAGACTGTAAGTTCACCACATTAATATGATGTTACAACCTGTGCAGGGACTTAGGTATTTCCAAGTGGAGAGTGGGTATATCTAAGCTCTCAGTGAACCTACAGGGAAACTTCTCTTGCGCCACTGAAAAAACTCCACTACAGAGGAAGCTCAGGGCAACGTAGAGCTCAGATGTGCATGTTCTGTTCATGTGCCTCAAGTTAGACTTTGTAAAATACAAACAATGCAATTCATATATTTTTGGGATATCAAGATCCATTACTAGACACAGATTATTAGCATTTGAAAGTGTAATAAAGGACTCGATTTTTAAGCATATTTCAGATTTTATTTTTCATGATAGATTAAAAAAAAAAAACTGAAAGGTAATGCAGTGGATTGAAGAGAGAACAATAAATACCATGTGACTTTTCACTACACCTAAAGGGTCTGGAGAAACAATAAGCAGTTGCTTAAAGAAACATCCTTTTCTACATCAGTCAACAAGATTTATTCCACATTTAGCAGAAAATTTTAGGGGTGTTATACTAGAAGAAAACAAATTTTAAACAGTTGGATATCCAGTTATAATCTCTCAAGCAGGCGAATTGCTGGAGCTGAAGCAATGACTGAGGTTTAGAACGTGTCAAAATCTCAGGAATTCTGCAATTCTCTTTTCTGCCGTTTATATGTTGCATGAATGTGGATGCTTTGCCATCATTTTCTGTATCTCAGTCGGTATGCCCCCCCCCCCGCCCCGATAAATTAAAGGACCTCTGGAAGGAAGCATTCAATATCATTATAATGTCCTCTCATTTGAATTTGAGAGGTTTTTATCAAGCAACATTGGTGAATGCTAAACAGCATGCTCCTAGCTAGATGCAGGTGGGGAAGAGGTGGGCAAAAAGAATTAGAAGGTTTGGTTCCAGTAGTTTTTTTCCTTCAAAATCTTTAACTCAACAGTAAAAAGAAAGTTTGCAACTTTTGTAGCTACAAAGAAAGTTAGGATTTTTTCTTTTTGAAACCGGAGTGTGTGTTTCAGGTCAAAAAAATTAAAAAAAAGTCAACTCACGTAATGAACTCTAGAGAAAAGATGATATTAATATCGTGTATGAATCTAATTTTCCTTGAAGTGCTACTTTAGCACGTCTCTCTGCCAGACAGACATTTACCACCTTTTTCACATAAATTTAGTCAATTAATATGTTTATATTATTCATGATCTTTAAGCATACTTAAGCCTGTGTGTTCCAGTATTGTTCAATAAAGTACGATAAAAAGGAGGGGCGGGGGGAGGATGCGGACATGGGATAACTGCTGTTGTATAAACTTTTATCTATGCAAAGGTTCCTGTTGCTGTTTCAAGACTGAAGCAAGGCTGGTACAGTCCTTTGCTCCACATGTCTGTTGTTCTAAAAAAAAAAAGATAGTTACTTGTTCCTACAAATTTATTCTGAACTATAAACAGTGGGCAGATGGGAGAGAAAGTAAAAGTCATGTATATGCTCACTTCTACAACAGAATAAATCCTAAATAAAACTACCCTGAACCTGTGAACATTTAAATCACTTAAACATGTGTGGAGTTTCATTGATGTTGATGGTATTATTCCTCTGCTGAATTTAAGCAGATGCTTAAAGGATTTGCTTGGCTGGTGCCTGCAAGCAGAAGCTGACCTTGTATTTTTTTCAAGTTAAGTGTGTATAGACATATGCAAGAAGTGTGTAATGTAAACCAGTGCACCTAATACAGGCTTGCAATGGTACAGAGAAACACAATTGTGTCAATTTTCTGCCTTTTGGATGTATCTTTCAATCATCATCTTTGATGTTTTGAGAATCTCAGCATTTTAAGGGAAGTGACTTCTGACTAGATTGCAATTTCCATAGTCAAGTTTTATATGTGTCAATATTTTGCGAAAACTTATCAAGACTAAGATAGATTTAACTTACACACTTTAATGTGTCTTCTTAATTGCTAGTGTTTCTGAAAGACGCAATCATGTTTCTTTGGTGCCATTTAATAAAATTAAACAAATCAATCAGTAGTTTTCTCCTTCAATTTTATATTAGTTTTTTTGAAAAAAGGGCTGCTTATGTCTGCCCTGTTGTGTCCAGGGAAAATGGTGAGAGCGTATATTCCTTTCAGTACGTAAAACCTAAGATCATAAACTGTCTATCTACAAAATGCAGAAATATTTTATTAACAACCTTTCTGGGCACAGCCTGGAAATTAATTATTCCCCACATGAATGGGAGTATAGCTGTTGTGAATCACTAAAACATAAACATACTGATGATATTTTGGTTCTTATGCACATGTTATATGGCCCCTTGCTAAAGACATAACTCTGAAGCTGCATGGCTGCCAAGCAAAGAACGGTGGCAAAGGGAGTTGAAACAGGTAACTTCATATTAAGGTGGGGGGAAGGAAGCAAACATTTTCCACATCTCCTTTAATAGAAGAGACACCAGGCTACATTTTTTTTGATTAGCAAGTTCCTCTTTTCACTACAGATCTTTTCAGTTTTCTACTTTACAGCTAAACTCCCTGAGACCTGACGTGGGATTTAGTAAGCTTTAGATAACATAATCTCCATCTAATGGGAATTTCTGAAGCCAGTCACTAAGTGTATGAATTATTATAAGAGAAGAAAATCAAATTTAATATCAAAGAACTAACTTTAGAAGTTCAAGCAGCGGACAATATTCATTTTCCATCAACAGAATTGTTTAATAAGAATCTATCAGCAGTACAGGAAACACTAGGTACTCCGGCAATAAGTGAATCATGATGGCTTATTTCCTTTTAATTCTATGATCCCAGCTGGAACAAGGTGTGATTGGAGAATGGTTTAATTGTTCATAGACATCTGTCTTTGGATTCAATTGAAAAATAATATCCTGGGCATAAAATGGCCTACAGAATTTTTGACATTTTTATATCTTTCACAATCAAGGCATTGTCAGAAACTGAGGTAGTGGAGCTCTGAAAAACTTGTGATATATTTAAAGTAGAAGAGAATAAACCCCTGGTAATATATCAATATACACAGCTGGAAAGCAGATGTTCAATTGAGTGCACTCAGTACTTAGAGAAAGCTATTAAAGCTGTTGCTTACTCAAATGAGAAATTTCTATAATTTATTGTTCTCGCATTTTTTTATTTCCCCCTTTCCCTTCATGTTAAGCAGGCTGTAGGAATTTTATTTTTCATATTGTTGAAGTCAATTACTCTAAAAGTCTGACTTAGTGCAGTATACTACATGATTGCTAAAGAATGCCCAAGGCTACTGTCAATCAAATTAGCCACTGACTTATGAGTTGTTTACTGTACTCTGAAATGAAGTGATAAATGCGTGTCAACCAGTAAAATGTGACATTTCGTATTGGATATACCCACTTGAAATAGGTTTCATGTCAACTTTATTCATTTCTTACCAGACTGGCACATATTTTTAACTGAGTTCTGGTTATCAAAGGAAACATACAATATTAAGCTTTATAAGGTATTGGTAATCATGAAGCTCAAGCCTTGAAAGGCCTTGTGTGGTCCAGTAACTGAAGTTGCATGCCACTGAGCAGTCATATTTTCCATCTGCCTGATAAACAGGGGCAAAAAGAACATAATTTTTAACTTGACTGTTCTTTTTCCTTTGATTCCAAACAATCATTTTGAGGGAGAGCCTCTGGTTTGAATTATTAATGAAATGGTGATCCAGAATGAGGTAAGGGTTGGTGGTTTTTTTTACCCCTTTTGTTTTTTTTAACCTAATTTTGAAATTAAAATCAGAGTGGGATATCATCACTTGATGTAACATATTAAGAATTAGTTTGTATTGCATGATCTCTTAGACCATGACTTATGAAAGTTGTTCTGTGAGGTCATGCTGAAGTGAAACACTAGCCTTCTGGAGCTGTGAAAGCTTAATTATTAGTTTGAGAAAGAAAATCAGAGCACTAGAAGTCCAAACCAAACAAAAACATTTATATGTCCTCCAGAGGGAAGTGGCTTGCTATTCCTCCTAAATGTTTTTTTAAAAATTAGATCTAAATGCTGAAAAATTCCTCTTCCCATGACACAGAAGAGAGCTCACCTTTTGGCCTGCTCTTAATAGCCAAACACTTTTGTAAAAAGTATGTTAGAAATGCAGAGAAGGAAAAGCTACTGATAACTTTATCATCTTCTCAATATTTACATTCCTGCTATAATTCCAGAGAAAACTTTTCCCAAAGACAATGACAATTTGTCAATAATGGCTTTAAAGTTTTATTTTCCATGATGGAAGACCATCCTTTACCTCTGCCATATTATTTTCTATTTAGAAATAGTGATTGCGATAGATGGAGCCCTTTTTACATTCATTTACTTTTTGAAAAGCATTATTCAAGTTCCCAAATATCTTGTATTAATGAAAGTAAAGCCAAGTAATCTTAGAGATGGTCAGAGTTGAAATCAATAACATAATTTTCCTTATTGGTTTGTACATTTAACCTTTCAGTCTTACCTTTTTTGCATGTAATATGACATCTGGTCCCCATGGGATAATGCCTGAGTAAGGAAATCTACTGGGGACCCAGCTGACTCCGTAAGAGCAAACTCCTCAGCTCATAAGATGTGGGGGCCCTCGTCATGGTGCGAGTGAGAGTAGGCAAGTCTTTTGCTACTCCTAACACGATCGTTAAACTGACATGGAAATGTAAGAGCAACTACGTTGTCTTTTCCAAGATTTTCCTTTCTTCTCACCTCAGGGGAAATCTTGAATGGTCAACAGCAGCCAGCTTCCAGTTTCTTTTCAGACCTTTCCAACAATTCAGAGGAGCCAAACACAGCAGGAGGAATCTGTTCCAATACATTTAGCTTTTCTGAGTGGAAACAATAAAAATAAATAATGATCATCGTGGAATATACTGTACCTAAATGATTTATTCACACTAAGAAGAAAATATTTAGAATCTTTTACAACTTTTCCTTTATCAAAATATTGCTTAACTGCTTCTGTCCTTTCTGAAAATATACTGAGTACGTATCTGTATATGTTAGGGACAGCATTTTCAATCATTTCCAGGTGGATCTAGGCATGCATGTTTTCTCTGTCCTCTAATAATCTGTGACCTTTCCTTTTCCTGATTCCAAAGCTTACTTTTTCTAGGCCGCTTAACCTGGTAAACTAACATCCTATACTGGGCTGCCTCTGCTGGGCCAAAGCATTATAGCTACAATATAGTTCTGTATTTTTTCAGTCCTGCACCTTGTAAAAGACGTGAAAAACATGTTTACATCACTGCCTTTACATGATTTCACAAACGCTGTTTTGACTTTTCTCATTTCCCCTTCAGGCTTGTAAGTCTGAAAATCTCCTCCAACTTATCCATCATTCTTTCTATTCTGGTCTACCCTTTCTTTTAGGTACAGCATGGGTCTTTCTGCCAAAGAAGTATGCAATGTATTATCAGGTGTCTGACCAAAGAAGGTGGTCATTGACCCAAAGTTAAAAGAAGTGGCAACACAGCATGTCAAAGGTGAGGTTGTTATGCAAGTAAATGGAAAAAAACCTGAAGCATTTGTTTTCAGTTTTTCACATCCATTTCCTAGGAGGAAAGTTTGGGCTTTGTTCTTATAGCAAACTCTGTTATTTTTTGTGTAAGAATTAAAAAGAGGTTAGGAAATTGTATAGCAAATAGTCACAGACTCAGGCAATGTGACTATGTATGTGCATTGCAAATGTCTGGAGACAGACAGACACAAGACTGCTCTTAGAGGATTTAATCTCATGGCAAAAGTTTAACTCCCTTGATCACATCTTGACCAAGCAGAAAATCAAAGACCTGGCCAAGGAGTGCAATGGCTCCATATGTAGAATTTATTTTCTAAAAAAGTAAAGCTAAGAAAGGAGGGGCTGGTAGCACACCTGGCTCTCCCTCACTGGGAAAAAGGGTCAGCATGCAGCCTGCATGAACAGCTCCACCCGGCACACAGAAACACTCCTTGGTCAACCAATTTAGAGAAAGCCACTGAAATCAATAGTGAAACTCCTGTTGCTTTCAGCAGTGCAGAATTTTACCTAGTGTGTCTGAAACTAGAGAACACAAGTGACTCCCTGCAGCAAGAGTATGTGAGCTGGTAGGGCTGACAACAAAAGCAGCAGAGTAACATTCCCACTGCAAAGGATGCAACAGAGCATCCATTTTTCCAGTTTCATGACTACTCACATATGGCTGAGCTGTACTGCTGTCCTTCATATTTTGACGTATTTTGACACACTTTAAAAAATATGCATAAGTTAAACACCCAGGCATTCCAGCCAAAGACAACTCCAGCAGCTTGCCTCACTGCTTGCTTTTCAGCGTGTTCCTCACACCAACAGTAGACAGCAAAGCAGTGATTCAGCACTCTGGGGAACATATGTTGTGATGTCGCCTTGCTGTTGCAGGCTGCACTCTCGACAAACACCACTGTTAGCAGTTTTCAAATGTAATCAGATATTATTCTTCCTTTGGGTTTTCAGTGTGAATTTTGTTACCTCTTAAAAAAAACTTCACTTTCTGTCCTGTGTCCACGCAAACTTTAGGCACAGTCTTCACTCTTCTTTGGCCGTGACTCCTGCAGAGCTCTTGCATTGGTAACACATACCTTCTGTGATAAGAAAAACCTGTAAAAAATGCTTAATTATTCCTTTCACCTGAGCTTAGGAGCATGTGCTATTTCTATGTAATTTCTGTTTTGCTCATAATTTGTTGTCAATATTTGTCCACTTGCTTAAGAGTTTATACTGAAGCCCTGATGCCAATGGCATATGTCACCTCACCCTGCTGCAGTGCAAAGCACACCTACCTGCTTGGGGTCTGCTGTAGATAGCAATGCTCTCATCTGACCATTCGCCACAGGATAAACTGCTCCCCTGGAGGTAGGAATGTTACTGCATCACTAAGGGATCTTAGCAGATCCCTCTGGACTCCTTCTACTAAATTCCTCTGTCTTACTGCGATTGCGTAATCATACATATATTCATCCATTTTCTGAACCTCGTGTAACATGAAGGAAAGTATCACCAAGAAAGCATTATCAGCCTGTACTTCATTTTCCACAATACATATAAACACAAATATAAATCTGACACTTTCATGCTAACTTTCCTAGTATGGTAAAGCAGTTAAGGGGAACAAGAACCTATTTAAGTGTTTGCACCTGAAGAAGAGTAGTGGAAAGGAGAACGAGATATGTAGCTATCATCTAGTCTACATGTGGTGATGTTTGTGTAAATGACTGCCCACACAGTTGTGAGAAAGCACATCATTGTTCCTCCTTTTTGGCAGACAGGTTGCAGGAGTTTGAGGAGGAGGAGAGTAAAAGACAACAAAAGCATACACAGAAATTTCCTGGTGAACTGCAATAAATTTAGCAGAAGATAATGAATGAAGGTCATGGCTTCAATATTTAACCTGCTGGTTGCAACCATAGTTACCAAGTTAACAGATGCAATTATAAAGAGTACGTGGCAGGAAAAAAAAAGCCACCTAAATATGTAATACTTTTCTAAGGATTGTGATGAAGGTGTTTTCTCAGTATTTTTAAATAGCAAATTAACAAAGTGATACAAATCTGAACAAAGGAACATTGAGAAAAGGTGTCACTTATCTTCTCTGAAACTGCTGTAATGGTGATGATGTGGCAGTTTCTTTCCTATTTAAGCAAAATTGTTTGTACACTACTGGAACTGTTAGTCAAGTATATACTGAATCATATGCTAATTAGTATATTCTCTTCTCTAGTCTACCATCTAATTTGCTTTTTGCCTCTGTTAGCACTTACAAAGGAGCTAGTGAAATGTTTCTGTCTGTTCTGCAAAGAGACTCCCCCTGCTGTGGCTAATAGTTTGTGTTAAAATTCATCTTCATCCAGAACTCAGGCATCAAGTTTAAGGCAGTCATCAGGCTTTCATTTATACCCGCTGGAGAGAAATCTCTACCTGCTATCAGTTTAGGGTACAATATATCTGAACAAATATACATTTCTTTCTTTAGGTGACATGAGTTTCATACTAAACATAAGTGAGAGTGTTGGTTAGATTTCTATTGACTATACAGAAAGACTGTATCACCTCGTTCTGATTTAGATACCTCTATTGTAAAAGCCTAATATTAAGTGAGATTTAGATAAATAATTTCCAGACAGATGAAGTTAGGTAAAATGAATTACATCTGGTGTATTATCCAAATAGATGGATGAAACTGGTAAAAAAGCTTCATGTTTTCCCATCTTAATCAATTATCTATGATCAATTTTCTGAGCACTTATTTCTGCTGCTCTTCTGCAAGGTGTGCAAACAAAATACTACAATCATGCAAAATCAAGACAACGTGCCTTGTATTCCTTCTGGAGACATTTACACAGAACAAGTGTTAATGCCATCTCCAACCGCATGAGTCCATCCACAAAATTATAATTATTAATTTTTTAATTTTAGTGAAGCATTTAATGAAATGAGGCTCCTGAAAAACCTATGCATATTTTTTTTCCTGCTAGAAACATCATCAGCAGTGCCAAGTTTCTTGCTGTGAAGTCTACACAATGTTTTCTGCAGCTCCTATTTCTGGATGAAGAAAGTACACAATAAGCAGTACACCCTCAAAATGTTTAATTTAAAATAAAACATAAATTGTTAACTAATATGATAGAGAATTTTCTTTTGACCCGTATTACTTTCCCTTCAAAGATCATTACCCAATACAGCAGTCTTTTTATCTAAAGCATTAGTAGTCATTTGTTTGCTAAATGAGTTTAGAGATCTACTTAGACATAATTTAAATACCATTTAAAACTCCATTAGGTATGTTTATTGCCAAAATTTAAATAGTATTCTCTTAGTTCTTCTTCACTGCTTTAAAAAAATGGCAAATGCACAAATGTCTGGCAAAGCTAATTAACCCTGTGGTTGTCACTCTCCTAAAGCAAAAGTTCAACATCAGCATGGTCCATTGACCACTGGCATTATACACTAGTAAGTCTCCACTGAAATGTCCACAAAAAAGAAATTAATAGACGTAAGGAGAAAGGACCATTCTGTGTTGTGCTGATGTTTGTAGACCCAAAAAGCATCAAGAAATCACAGGAATTTTTAAGACATCTGTCTCATCTCAACAGAAGCTGAAATTTCCCAGGCAAAATATCATCATCAAAAGGAAAATAGAAATTTTATGTCATACTTAACCTTAATAAATAGTAGAAGTTTTAGGACATTTTATAGTGAAGAGCTGTTCATGACAAATGTTTGAACCAATTATTTTACATCACAGTTCACAGACTAGGATGACAGAATGAACAAGAACTGTTCAAAAGTTTATAGGAAGTTGGAGAATTCTTGGTTTATTTGATGAACAGAAACAGGTTTGGGGTTTTTTTAATTAAGAAATCAATCAGCACCAAAAATAGGAGTCTGGGAAACAAAAACAAACAAACAAGCCTACCCCCAAACGTAAACAAAACCAGTCTATCCTTTCTACTTACATTAAACCTGATGCAGAACTTGGAAAAGGTCCAAGCTTTGTTGTCTCTGTCCTATTCAGATAAGCCTTACAATTCATGACAGCTTACATGCTCAAGAACAAGGAAAGGTGCACATAAAATGTATTGCTAAAATACATTAATAAATACAATGTAAAATGATCGGCAGCATGCAATCATTTTGGAGTGTCTTCCAATAAGATATCATTGATCAGAATAGCCTGCTGGAAAATTTCCATCCAAACTGATTTTTCTAGGAAAAATTGTTGCAGTGTTTTTCCTGCTTTTCAGACAACTCATTATTTGTCAAGCTTACTGCATTTCTATATATTTCTATATATATATATATATATATATATATATTTCTATATATATATATATATTTCTATATATTAAGATAACCCAATTATTCTTTAGTCTAAGCATATATTATTCTACACCCTATATTTGCTGTCAAGATACACTAATTTACTAAAAATTCAAGAACAGAATATCTAGTTATTTTATACACTGTTAAATATTTCTACAGGAAAACAGTTTATACATGATTCAGATTGAGATATGTTTGCCACAGGAAAGAATTACTTTAAAAGGGCTTTTTCTTTTGACAATTTTAAGAAACAGCTTCTGTTTCCAAAATGTTATTTTTCTGCTTGAGATAAAAGTAAAATTATATTTCTAAGGGTTAAAAAGTTTCTTTCTGGAAAGTACTAAGAAATAAGAAGTTCTACTGATCAGATCAGAAATTATCCTAGCTCTCTTTTTAAAATTAGGAAAATGTCATTTCTAGAAAAGCCTATATTCCCCATGAGGTTTGAATTTTTGGTTCACCCAGCTATAAAATCAGTCAAAAGTAGGAAAAATTTTATATTTTCCCTATAAAATAATTTTATTATTTCAAGTGCAGTCATATTCTCCAAATAAATGAAAATGTTTACAGAAAAGTACTGCAGCACTAAATAATTTCTACCGCTGTCTCTCCAGATAGATATATATATATGTATGTATGTATGTACACATATGTATGTAGCTAAGGTACTGTGAGGCAAACCAACTTTTGGTTTTCAGGAAATATCAAAATTTCAATTTTTAATTTTTTTTCCCCTGATCAGTAGTTGTAATAAGTTAGAACTGTTTAAGGTCTATATTTTATATGTTATGAAGTGTATATTCTGCATAAGTCTGTATGTGCTTAGACACTACATACAGAACATACCAGGGATACAGAACTATACCAGGGATAGTTGAAGAGTGAGGTGAGAATCTGCTAAGTCCAGTAAAGTCATATCATTTGTGCAATAGCTCCTGCTAGTGTGTAAAAAAGACAAAACTTCCCTCCATTCTACCCTATTTGCATAGTTTGTCATTAACCGCACTTTCAACAGACTTGACCTTACCCTTGTTTTTATAAGGAAATCCACAGATAAATGTTATGAAAGAAAAATAAATTTTCAATCAAAAGATAACAGGTAACATGCATATCTATAAATGTCTAGCACATATGACTACCTGAAGAATTTTTAAAATAAATGTCTTGCCACAAAGAGGATAGTGTTTGGTGAATTAATTACTGGGAAATGCTCCTGCTCCATATACCCTTTCTAACCTGGACAGTTACAGCTGCAGCATGAAGCTCGCCTTCTGTCTGGGTCAGTTCCAAAACCTCCTCACCCCGGCACCAAACATAAATCAGATATTGAATTGGGCAGACCTTTCGGACTCTATTCTGATCATTTATAGTTACACTAGGCTGAATTATACCATGTGCCCTTTATGTGGCCCCTGGGATGATTTCCCTGCCAAGAATTCTACCTTTCAGACCAATAAAACGTATGGCAGCACAGCAGCCAGGGCTGAAAAGAAGGGTTTCATTATTATTTTATTTTATTAAACAGTTTATCACAGCATACCAAGGTATTTATTCTTCTACCTAAGGATACACAGTCTACTTGAGTTAAAATGTTTGTCTAGAGATGTTATTATATACTAATATATACCAATGTGATTTCATATATTTTCCTAGAAATCAAAAGCTCAGGGTCAGCAGTCACGACATAAGAGAGAGTATACACATATTATTGAAGGAATATAGTCAAGATGTATATCTATACTGAAAAAATGACTGAAAATGCTACTGAAAGTCACTCAAATAAAAATGAAAAACCACATTTCTCAGATACAGACATTTGCAACTCCCTGTAAAACTGCTTAAAAATTCCTGACCTAGGAGAAAAAAAGCAGAAGCAGGGTATTGTTCTTAGTTGACTTCTTGCCACAAAATTTTAAAGATAATATTCATGTAATATTGTGATGTGCTGAGGTATTATGTTAATAGAGGCCAGATGGATTGAATTAATCAATAGATAAATTGATAGGATGTGTTTGACCAAGTAATATTAAAGAACTATGAACTTAAAATAAGGAATAAAAGGATGTCAGATTAAAACCAGATCCAAGGGACGCTGATGAGAAGATTCCCATTAACCTTAAGGAGACTAACTCTATCAGGCACTTATTGAGTACACAATGTTAAATATGAAATAACATATCTGTTACGTAAACAGAACAGATGCTTGGCATTCTTGACAATAGAAATAATATTAGGACACTTTTAAATTAGAGCATACTATGTCGTAGTACAGCTGTAATCCCCAAAAGTTAACCATTAATTTCAACAGGAGCTTCTCTGTCACCTGAAGAAGGCTTTCAAGAAAAGTAACATAACACAAATCAAAATAGAATCATAGAATCATTAAGGTTGAAAAAGACTTCTAGGATCATCAAGTCCAACAGTCAACCCCACACCACCATGCCTCCTAAACCATGCCCTGAAGTGCCACGTCTACACGTGTTTTGAACACCTCCAGGGATGGTGAGTGAATCTATGAGAATTTTATATTTATCTGGATCTGTTACCCTTGTATAACTAAAGCAAAAAAACTTGCACACCATTGATTAAGTTATCTGGAAAAAGTTATCAGGAGGGTTTGATTCAGTTTCTTGTTGTTTGGAGGAGGTTGGGTTTTTTTTTTCCTAGCAGGATGAATATTATATCATTTTAAACAGGTAGCTTTTCATTAATTACAGTTCTTACCAGTCCCATTGTCTCTCTCCTTCCTTCCTTCCTTCCTTCCTTCCTTCCTTCCTTCCTTCCTTCCTTCCTTCCTTCCTCCCTCCCTCCCTCCCTCCCTCCCTCCCTCCCTCTCTCTCTCCCTCCCTCCCTCCCTCCCTTCCTACCTCCCTCCCTCCCTTCCTTTTGCAATTTAAGATTTCTCTACCAAAATAGTTGAATTTGCTTCCGGCATTTTATTGGGTCTGGCTGAAATGGAGTTAACTTTCTTCATAGCAGCCCACCAAGGGTTCCCCTTGGATGGTGCTCTGTTTTGGATCTGTGGCTAAAACAGTTGATACCACAGCAAGGTTTTGGCTGTCACAGAAACACAGACTGGTTGAGGTTAGAAGGGACTTCTGGAGGTCATCTAGTCCAACCTCCCTGCACAAGCAGAGCCACCTACAGCCAGCTGCCCCAGATCGTGTCCAGACAGCTTCTGAATGTCTCCACAGGCAGAGACTCCACAATGCCCTTGAGCAACCTGTGGCAGTACTCCATCACTCTCAAGTAGCAGTGTTTCCTTGTTCAGAGAGGGCCTCCTGTGTTCCAGTTTGTGCCCTTTGCCTCTTGTCCTGTCACTGGGCACCACTGAAAAGAGCCTGGCCCTGTTCTTTTTGCACCCTCCCCTTTCAGGTATTTCCATACTTTGATAAGAACCCCCTGAGCCGCCTTTTATCCAGGCTGAACCATCCCAGGTCTCTCAGCCTTTCTTCCTAGGGGAGATGCTTCCATCCCTTAATCAATACAGTGGCCTTGTGCTGGACTCTCTCCAGTATGTCCATGCCTCTCTTGTACAGGGAAGCTCAGAACTGTACACTGTGCTCCAGGCATGGCCTCACCAGTGCTGAGTACGTACTATTACTAAGAAGTGTTTGCATAGACTCAAGGCTTTCTGGTTTTCTCGCTCTGCCCCCTCAATAAATAGTCTGGGGGTGGGAGAGGAGCTGGGAGGGGACACAGCCAGGACAGCTGATCAAAATTGTCCAAAGGGCTATTCTTTATCCTATGGCATCATGCTCAGCAACAAAAACTGAGGTGAGAGTCTTACAAGACAGCAGTTGCTACGAGACGGGGCATAGGTCTGCTTGTAGGAACTTGGTGCGTGATTGTCTCTGCATCACTTGCTTTTTTTAATCTGTCTGCTTCCCTTATTAAACTGGCTTTATCTCAACCCAGGAGTTGTCTCACTTTTGCTTTTCTGATTATTTCACTATCCCACCAGGGTTGGGGACTGAGATAATCTGTGTGGGTGCTTAGGTACTGGCCAGGATCAACCCACTACAAGTGCCTAAGGGTAGACTAGGAAGAAAAGCCTCATATTTTCAAAATAGATCATCTCACTATCAGACATTGCGTAATCTGTTTTATCATGACTACTTCGTACAACCCATACAAAAGTGAGAGTTTTGACACGCGTGCAGTCTTGCATCTGATCTATGGATGTGCAAAGTATTTTAAGATCTGTAAAAATTGTAACTTAAATACCTAAGAAAGTATTCCTTGTGTGCTGTATTCTTTCAGTGAGGTCCTTGGCCTATGCTGGCAGGAGCCTTTGGTGCTACAGTGTCATATCTACAATGGAAATTAATAATAATTTTTTATTGTAATTAGTGCTTTCTTTGGGGACAGCAACATCAAAATGAATCGTTTGCCAGGCAAAGTGTTAAATTAATCTTTTATCCTGTCTTTCCTGTTTAAATTAAACCAAAATTAGTCAAGAAGGACACTTCAGAAACGGGTACTAAAGGGCCTCTAATGTTTATTGCTCCCGTTGAAATGAGTTGAATTAAAGCATCCTAATGTTTATTGTTACCTCTGAAATGAACACCATTAAAAGAGACAGAACACCTGATGGTATTATCATGCCTTGTTCACCTAGTCCAGACAATACATTACCTAATGCTAAAGTGACTCAGTTTGAACAGGCAGAGGCACACACTTCTTACTGCAATTAATCAAAAAATTCTTTTACTTGCCTTTACTATATCCAAACAAACAATTTAATCATATTCCATACATTTGCATGCTCCTCAGTTTCAGAATCTAACATGCACTCTGTTATATTATTGTTCCTAATGAGAATGAATTAAAACCCAGCAGAGTCATGACCCAGAACCTTTTGCTTCCTCTTAACTGTCAGTTTGACTTTCTGTAACACTGTGATCAACTGCACCCTAAGTGGGAGTAGACACTGGCTCAACTTTCTGCGAATGCAGGTAAAATGGAATGTGAGCTGCCTGAAACTCAGTGCTGATGTAACCTGGTTCTGCACCATTACCCATAATCGGTATCTTCAGCTTTGTATAGCTGCAATTTCATTTCTTTAATAGCACAGGCTTTGATCATGTTGTGTGCCTTATTTTTTTTTTTGTTGTTTTGGGTGGGTTTTTTTCCTCTTCTCTCTTCTGGTATCACAGCTAAGTTCTTGCACAATGCAAAGTTCATTTCTGAAAGAAATACTGTCATTGGTCTTTAATAACAGGTTAATGGACTGTGAAATCTCAAATTTTCAAGACTGATTTTGTTACAAGAAGAAGCATTCCTTATATCTTTTGTGTGGACAGTAAAGATCTCTTCCTTTAAATGACCATAATACTCAGCACATGAGAGGAATTCTATCACAGATCATACCTAACAATGAGATTTTCTTTATTTCCTTCTGATACCAACAACATTTTGGAAGAACTGCTGCCTCAGGTAGAATTTACTATTCCTCTGTGAATCAATAAAACTTTCTGCAATAGACTAGAGAATGTGCCTACTGTGAGATCACAAATATTGGATGAAAGGATTCATATACAGCACATCATCTATAAGTTGATAATATAACCCACTGTCATCTGCTGCATGATTTCTTTCATTATTTAACTATTTGCTATTCTTGGCTGGACTTTTCATTAAGAATTTTCCGTATGTATGATACATGTGTGTTTATATATATACACATACCCATACGTATATATATATACACATGCATTCATATATATGTGTGTAATACCTATATATAAGCATATACATAAAGAAAGGGTGTAAGAGAGAGAATAAGAAAGACTGTGACGATGACCATCCCCTACTTTTAAAGACATAAAGACTGCGGTTGTTTACAACAGTGTGACTCTGAATGCAAAGAACTTCAGTAGCATTGTACTGAATCACAAAATATCTTCTCCAGAATAAATGATCCACAAACTTTGTAGATCCTCAGTATGATTCCTTTAGGAAATGTTAAGACAACAGTTTAGGAAAAATACACAGAAATGGTTGCATGGCTAATTAATATTTCTGTGTTCAATTGTTAGTCTTGAGAAACAGATTGCTTGCAGGGTTTTTTTCTGAAACTTAGTAAAGTAGAATTGTTCTGCCTCTTCAGTGTTACTTTTTCCTGGTGTAATATTTAGGCAGTCTGTTCAAATTAGAGTAATTTCTAAACATGAATACTATGCATGTCAGCACACCTTTCAAAACACATTTCATTCAGACTAAATTTTTTTCTTTTACATAATATCTCTGTACCATATGTGTCTGAAAGACCTCAAATAAAACATGACAATATTTGAAAATAAAGCACAAACTGTCAGAATTTAAACAATAAAAATTACATTTATTAGCTGTCCTGACCCCCCACCCACTGTGGCTGCCTGCATCATAACATGAAGGCCACTATTTCAGGGGAAGAAGAAAAGTATTTCTTTAAACAGAGAATCCCTTTTAAATGTTATTGGACTATTAAATCCCACCGATGCATTCCTAGAACCTGCTCAACACAGCCAGCTCTACTGGGCAACGAGTGCAAAAGGCAAGGCTCTTGTCATTCTTCCCTACCCAGCTCACCCTTCTGTTCATACAGAACACGTTCCTACCTACTTTCCTGCAGTGTTTAACTGGGAAGAGTCTTTCCCTCAAGTTCTCAAGAAGGCATTTAGTCCAGTTCAAAGTCTGACTATATGTGTCCAGATTGAAGATTGAAGCCATGCAGCCAGATACAGTGTCACTGTCAGTGGTTGTGCTTTAGGGGACATAGATATGCAGTGTTAACATCAGTCAAAGAGGATAAGCTTAGAATGATAAAGACCAAATAAATTCAGGATCCTCTGCCTTGGCTTTCTAACGTTGAATCTTTAAGATACATTCAGGCTTTTGGGTCTTCAGGCTCTGCTCCACAGCCTCAAGGTCAGAAACGTTTTTTAAGGGGTTCTGACCTGGGCAGTAGTCTGCAGGAGGGAAGTTTTGTATCAAAAAAAAAAAAAAAAGTGAAGCTGTGAGTTTTATTGTAAGAGTTGCCAGCTTATATTTAAATCGTACGCAGTTTTTGCTCTCTTACTATGTATAAGTAAATTTCAAGCAACTGTTTGTAAGTTTTATCCTCAGATGCTGTTTCTCGTAAAGGGGCATGATTGGAAATTATTTAGCAAAATAACTAAAGGACAAATATTCATCATCATTTGGAGAAAAATAATGTCAATTCTATTTCAACTTTAAATACATCGATCATTTTTTGAAGCGTTAATTAGACATATGTATCATATTTTACTTTGCAAAACTGGTTACTAATAATAGCATTGGGTATGTTTGCATTAATTATATCCTTATTCAGCACTCATGTTACAAGTATCATTAAGATAATGTAAAATTTGGAAGACTTGCCATTATGTAATATACTGGAGTTCATGAGAGAACATTATCCACCTGATACAATTTGTAAACCTTAAAGCTTCACCAAGTTATACATCAGAGATGAGAAAGCCCTTCTGGGCTTGTTTAGAACTCATGTACTCACCATCATTTACCTTCGTTATGTGCAGGATGAAAAAAAACCCACCCTGAAAACTCAATATTTATACATTTATATTTAGATATTCTGGCATTTCCTGTATGACAGTGAGATCGATTCAAGAAAGATGAATGAAAGTGTTGACATTTTTCTGTTGGAAAGTTTTCTGCTGGCATTAATTAAGATTTCTTAAACTTGTGAACTTTGATATCATTAAATACTTAATTTGATATATTCACTCAAGAGGTATTAGAGAATGCAAGTATGAAGACTGATTTTACTTTAATTATTTGACATCCATCCCTAGGAGTAGAATGTCCTAAGACAAGAGATTGTCTTTAGTAGCACCTCTTTTTTCAGCAAATGTTCTCATAGTCCTTCAGATCTAGTAAGTTTCTAATTATGATTCTCCCTGCAGGCCTTTAAATATTCTTCCCTGAACATTCATGAGTACAACTGTCTTATGGAAATCCTGTTCATAGTGTTTACCCAAACTCATTTTAGGAATCTAATTTAATAGGTGATTCAGAGTCAAGACTAACTCAGTTGTTCTGAATCCTCTCTAGAGGTATCTCTTTCTCACCATTTATTACAGGTTTATAAGTGTACATATATAATAAGAAGACCTAGCCATTTATGCAGAACATATACATACTTCCCATTATGATGAAGATTATATTACTTTACATGTGCCATAGCGATGTCAACTCAGACGTTGGACAGTGACATTCTTATGTTACAGCCCAAGTAAAGTGGCTACAGCTTGAGTAATCAATAAATAAGTGCTTGAGGACAGTCATGAGGGGTGACTGGTCTTTGTAACTAGTAGTATTCACTGCTCGTTTGCATAATTTATTCTTAAAGATGTAATGTGAATATATTAGAGGGCACCTAGGAAGCTAAAGAGCTCTGAGGATGGAAACTCAAGTAAGGAAATATAATAGCAGTATTTCATACTTATCAGAACTTTAGAAGCTTAAGCCGACACCAAAATATTCTAATTAGCAGGTTGTTAATTGGATAAAGATATAGAAAAAAATTAAATGTAGTGAGAAAAGGAGTTAGGATTTAATACACAGAAATCAATATGCAGTTTCAGTTTACTAGAGCTGGGAGCCAAGGAAATGCAATCTGTGATAGCAAAAGGAGTGCAAAGAACAGCACACAGTAGATGATAATGGAAGAATTTAAAATCAGTCTTTAAAGGTGAGGGAGAAAGATGAGATGTGTCAATACAACACAGAGCTCCTAGTGTTAGTCTGTAAGCAATAAGGTGGGAAATGGGGCTAAAAGAAAAATAAGCAAAGGTGTGGAGACTTGACGTGCTAACTATCTTGCAAACCAAGACACAGGAGTAAACATAGCAATAACTAAGCTGAAACATCTGAAATTTTTCGAGAGCAGAGACACTGATCCATTGCTGAAGATAAAAAAAATGCTGGTGAACACCTGCAGTGTTTGACAATATTAAGTCTCTGACAGCAAGAAGATAATATTTTTTGGGAAAAAGAAAATGCTAGTGAGGCAGCACAAAACTGAAGTAGGCATCTAGAAACATTTGTGCAACCAGGAAAGGAAAAAAACATGGAAAGAAGAAACACACAGACTAATGCATAAAGGAGGGAGGAACTATGAACATGAAAGCTGGGTATGGTATATCGGTATAAGAAGGAGTGTGTTGTCCCACTTTTGAGCTGGGGGCAAGGTATGTTTGTGAATCATATGGAGAATCATGAACTGAACTGAGAACTGGTCACTGAGGGAAACATGAAATGACAGGTTGAGTTGAACACTTGTGCTGCTGAAATAAATAAATTCTTGCAGAGAGATATGAAGAAATATAAGTATGAATAAAGCCATGGAACAAAAAGCAGAAGAGTGGGAGGTGAAGAAACGGGACAGTCAACAGGGAAAGATGCAGATAATAAGGCGGAGATGCAGAAAACATAAGTTTCATGAGAAGAATTACAAGGATACAAGGGGATAATGTTAAGTTCAGATGTAAATAAACGGTGGTGAGAAAGACGAAGAGAAAGAAGGGGAATCTGTCTGATGAACAGAGGGAGAAAGGAAGTGGGAAAGAGAAATTAAAATTTAAAAGTATATGTGGGTTTTCTGAATTCACGAAGAAAGGGAAGGCAGAGAGAAGCGAATCTGTTTAATAAGGATGGAGTTATATGTCTAATCCAAATGAGCCATGAATCCATTCACTTAATGGAGAAACGTGTCCGTAAAGTCCTCCCTGAAACAGGTCATGAATAATCAGTTAATTATCTACACATTTCCATTAGTAAAGATTGATCTTTTACAATGTGCTGGTGGTGTGGATCATGGCTGTCTTGACCAAGGAACCATTTCCAGAGAAGTTACAGTTACATGAGTGACAGACTTTATGAATGGAATATATCAGAAAAACAGAAATCACAGTGGTTCTGGCAACTGGATTGGTGCTAACTGTAAGAATCAGGGAAGAATTTAACAGTGAGCAAAGGACCTTCAGAAAAATTTTCAGTTGTATTTATTTGGAGCCTTGTGTTTTCTCTTATTTGATCCCTCAGAGCAGTCAGCTGGATTGCATGAATAACAGGGAAACATTGGAGGAGTGATTTTATTAATTTAGTCCTCTCCTCACAGGATCAGAACAACCATCAGATTAGGAGAATTAAGTTAGTGAGTGCAGAAGAAGCCACAACCACTAGTTTAAAAAAGTATCTGCGCAGCACAAATTGTCAGAAAGCTTATGGATTTAAAAACATGGGACTGCTGACTTTACCATATATATTCTACTCTGCTACAAAATTCCATGTTTTTCACACCAATTAAAATTTTCTTTATTGAATTTTGAGCATTTTGATGGCCTGCGACAATTGCATTTGTTCTCTCTCTCTTAAGAATTTTATAATCTTATGGAAATTAGGGAGATATATAAGTAACTCTCTAATAGATTGTATGTTCTTTTTACTCAAGTTGTACACTTGTAACCGTAGCTTTCCACCAAGGAAATTGGTGGGATTTTTTTTAATTATTCTTGGGGAAGCAAATTTGCATTGGGCTAGTCCTGCAGGACTCTGTCACAACACATCCTTAGGCCTAGATGTGGCATCAATTCTGAATGCCGCCCCGGCCCAGTCTGTCCCTTCTTGTGGAGCCTGGGGTACAGAAAATAGAATGGGAAAGGTCAGTGCATATCTTTTCTCATTCTAAGGACATATGTAGGTTTGGCAATGAATGTAATTCTGGGAATATACACTCTATCTGTACAGCCACATTGTCTTCCCACAGCTGAAGCATCATCAGAGGAAATAATCTATTGCAAAGGAACTGCAACCAGATCTTAATAACAGAAGACCTACTGCTTCTGCCTCAGGCCTGCTCCCTAATTCCAGCTGTTCCATAATATTTAGGAAATCTCCAGTACAGCTGGGCTCCAGTAGCACACAGGATGTCTTCATAAACACTCTATACTTATTTATTCCTAGCGGAAGGCAAAGTCCATGGCCCAGTTCAAGTCAAGCAATAACATTTTATTAGCATGACAAAATCTGCTAAAGTATAAATGAAAGAGCCAAGATCCTCAGGGGTTCTGCACAAGGTAAAAAAGACCTGTCCCAAATGTTCTTGCTCCTTCTTTAAGTCCTAGAGGATTAGAAGTTATTTATCCCATTTTAGTTGCAATCATTCAGAAATTCCTTCTTCAGAAGGACAGGGCATCACATTCTTCTAACCTATCAGATCCCAAATATAGTTCAGTGGTTCCTTCTATATGCTTACCCAAGTATCCTTTACTTTATATTGTTCTCCATTTAAAAAAAAATGTACAAGGATCTTATTATATAAAGCTTTTCCTCATGCTGTGATACCTAGAGAGTATTTATTCATTCAACTGACAAGCAAGGAACATTAAGGAATGAAAAAGCATTATTTGTCTTGGTTTTTCTACTAGGTTAACGCAATGGAGCTACAAGAGTTTGTACTAACCAAAGAATTTGGCCCATGTATTCTAAAAAGTTAAATAAATGCATTTGCTAGCATTGTGAATCTCAGACTGTGAAAAAAAGGCATAATTAAAAATTATGAGATATTCAAAGATAACGCAGCTATTTTTGCTTGTCATCTTTGTTCTAATCTTTTGTGACAGATTTCACATATTTTTGCACAACCCCCCCCAAAAAAGTATATTAAGAAGAAAAGGAGAATAGTTTAGTCATAACACAATAATTGCAGTAGTTTGGGTTATTAGGAATGTATTCACCATATCTACCAAAATTATTCATCTAAAAGACCAAAGGTGTATATGAATTTCAGAAATTTTCTCTAAATTGGAAAAATTAAACATTTCCAGATCTTTCCATCTTTCCTTGTGAGTCATCCTTTTGAGACTGCTGGTCATTCGCATAGTCTCTGGATCTTTTTCTAATAAGCCAATGTCTTCCATGAACTGGATTGGTTTCAACAACTCCAACAGATTCAGAACAAACTACCTCATGTACCTCATGGATTATACTTTCATTTAAGTATCAGAATTTATGTTCACCTTTTTCACCTCTGGTTCAGGTCTGGCTGTCTGCCCTCTCTTCCGGTTCTTCCCCACCCAGGATCATTTAGTTCATTACTCTTGTCTAGGTAGAAGAACTTGCACCTGCCTTCAGTGGACTGAAACCTGTGTGTCACAGTCACTTTGAGTTTGAAATCTGTTCCCCAATCTGCTTACAGCCAGACGGAGCCTGATGCTCTCTGTAGATGTCATTAGCAAGCTCTTGATTCCATTTTCCAGACTGTTAGTGGAACTACTGTATTATTCAGGACCTACTGGACCTAAACAGATGCATTTGCTACATCCTTCTGTTTTAGGAGTGAGTCATTGATAATCACGCTCTTAGTACATGTTTCTGCTCCTTTTTCTCTTTCTGTTATCTAACACATGTTTTCACACTCAGCCTGTGAGATGTCTTGTAAAGCAGTGTCAAAAGCCTTACTGAAGTCAAAATATGTATATTTACTACTTCTCCTCTATCTACAAGGCCTGTTACCCTCTCCTGCAAGGAAAGTAGAGAGGCTTAACATGATGTATTCTTGAAAAGTTGATTTTGTCTGCTGCTTTCTATGTTTTCACCTAGGCTCTTTTTTTCATTTTTTAAATTATTATTTGTTTCCCTATTTAGCGAAGAATTAAAATCAAACTGCCTAGGTCTTTAAAAAAGGCCCTTCCTTTTCTCCATTTTTTAAGGTAGGTCTATATTTCTCCTTTTCCTTTCTTCCAGAACCTCATCCTTTTCCCATGAACTGTCAGAGTGAATTTCATTAATACTAAAAAGTTTGAAAACTTATTACTTTTCACTTGCTCCCCACATCATTATTGTTTTCAGATCTTGTTATGTGTGTAGAATTCTCCTCCTGTCTTTTAAAGTTTTTTCTTCTTTTTTCTCTTTGGTGTCAACAGTCTATTTATTCCCTGCAAATCAAGTTCTGGCTGCAGCACTGTAAACAAAACTTGGGGCAAATATCCGAGACACTACTCAACTACATCAGAGTTGGTCCCAGTTCCACAGGACAGGAAGAGTGGCAAAGCTAGGATGCATACTTTGAAAAGTACTCATATACAGTCTACAGAAATATCTTAACGCTCCAGAAGGTAAAAAAAATAATAATTCATAATTGCTATAACCTGTAAAATTGTGTTTTATTAATTCCACTGGTAACAATTCTACCAAGACTATAAAAACTTTCTCATTCTTATATATTCTTAGATTATGGGTTTGCTAAAACTCATCTGTTTAAGAAGAAATTTGGATATATCTTCAAGCTTTAAAAATTGTTTTTTTCATTTTAGCCAAACTAGCCTTTGTAGTCCTAATTCTGACCCAGGGAACTATAATTTATTTAGCCATGTAAAAACATTCTAGCAAAATTTTCTGATAAAAGCATACACAAACTTGGAATTTAGACAGGTGTATTTTTAGGGTCATGGATATGCGTTTTGCCATCCATCTGAAAATGTCTCCTATTTACAAAGTGATATCTCAGCATTCTCATATGCTCAGTAGAGATTTCTTCTATTTTTCATTTTCCACTGATCTTTTTCAAAGATTTCCTCTTCACAGGAACATGCACAGCACTTTAAGGACCAGCCTGTGAATCCCTGTAGATGACAGTTCATGTTCCATTGCACCTCCTACAAGTGCTGGTCTGACTTGATAATTCATTAATATCACAGAGATGTTAGGAAAGCCCCTTCTTATCATAGTCTTCAAAGAGAAATCAGGGTTTCTCTTGCAGTTTTGTTGAAAATTTGCATTGGGGCTAGGTACTGAAACAATTTTTGTTTAGCAATCCATTTAAATTCCTATACCTTTTCTATAGATATGTGTCTATGTAGTGGTTCCTTACCCTCGTTCCTGTTTATTCACACGTAAAGAAAGAATTTTGCACATGTTTCTCTTGAATGACATCACAGTTTCAGAACTAATTCATCTATCGTATTGTAGGCTTCTTATTTATGATTACAAGAACCACTCCCAGTAGAAATGTTCTTTTTCATTGTGTCTCTTCAGTGACCATAAAAGAAGTCAAGGAAGTTTAGCTTAGATATAAAAACCTATAGTCCAGGCACCTGTAGCTAAGTGTCTCATTCCCTGAGGGGCTAGTTAGAAAAAAAAATTCAAAATACGAATTAAGATAGTAAAAATATTTATTGGGCCTAGCTAGAATAAATTAAAATTTTACTTACCAGTGGAAGGCCTTACTTCCACAAAAAAGAAATTAACTTATGTAGAGGTCAGAGAGGGAATAAGTATCAAACAGCTTTAATAGTGAGACCCTTATTTTCCTGAATGTGCCACAGGTTTCAGGTTTTTTGTTATATTTCTAATAATGCCATCGTATTTATCATTAAAATTTTGAAGATATGGTAAAGTTAGGCAGTGCTTTAAAGGAGCATTTATAGTTGGGAATTCTTTGCCAGCACTTCAGAATGCTTTAAATCCAGCTATCATATTGCATGCAGCCAAATGTGTTAGTGATAAAATATAGTCAGGGCCAAATGAATAAATGAATAATTGCTTTTGCAGAATAAAACTAGCTTCTGACTCTGCAGATGTTGGTTTTGATAAATACAGCTGCCACCTAGGATAAAGCTGATATTGCCTTTCAATGTGTGGCCTTATTAAATAGAGATCTTGCTATAGGTCTTACTATAGTACGTGGGATATATTTGATTACTTACCAGAATCACTCAGGGTACATTGGTTTTTCTTTTCCTTAGAGGTAGGGGCCAGAAGCTCTTTTATTGACAATGACATACTGATTTAAAATGGCTATTTGACATACATTGTTCATTAACATTTCATATTTTTGTTGATAAGGGAGATAAATAGCTCCCTGGGCTAGTAATTGCCTATGGAGTTCAATGCCTTCAGATGAAAGAGTCCAATACACTACTGACTGAGCAGATTAGAAGCTCTTTTAAAGATTTTGGATTAGTAGGGATCCCTAAATGATATGAACCTAAGGTTAGTTCTACAAAGGGGCTTCACGCGAGTCTTTGCAATGTAAGCCTCTGGGTTTCTGATACACAAGGTGGCATCCAGACTCTGCACTAGATCTTTTAGTTACTTGGGTGACGCCTGAAGAAATTTTGGTGCCTCATGCTGGGGATCATAAGAACCAGCACAGTGAGGAGCTCGCTACAAGATCCTGAATGCTGGCTAGTGCAAAAGGCTGAAAAGGAGTGCCTGGCTGCATTACTCAGGGTGAAGGAGAACCTGCCTTTGCTGACTCTGTTGGTCATCATCCAAAACCTTCCCCAGTGGAGCTCCTTTCTCACTTCTTTTAAACCTGGAGCAGTAATGCATGACTGCTTCTTTTGTACCATTGACAGCTGAATAGCATCAACAAATAACCTGAACATGGAAGACCTGAGTTTGATCTCTCCCTCTGCCTACAAATTTTCAAATCTGCTTCCCCATCTTCCTGAAAAGTATTCTAATTACCAGGCCATTAGTCTCAGATGGCTTATGAAGGCATCATATTCTGTGTAACAAGTGTCCTTCTGGTAAAGAGTAGAAAGCTCTGCAGAAGAAAAGCAGCTCCTAAGGCCACAGGATTGGTTAGTGCACTCGTAGGACTGGATCCTAGCTGAGCTCTGGCTACCTACCAGAATAGGTGATACAGCTACAAAATTTTGCAAACGCAGTATATATTTGGGTGTTATGGGAGAAGGTTGCAAGGAGCTCAGCTACCACAATAGTCCTATCGTCAGCAAGAGTGATGTCTCTTTATCAAAAAGATAGCCAACTATTGTCTGCTGTGCTGTTTATATATCTGTTTTCCTCTTTTTTCACTCCCTTCAACATCTTACTGTTTCATTAAGCCAGTTGATTCATCATTTGAGAGTGGAGAAGTACAGCCTACTGAGCACCCAGACAGTTTAATTTAATTTTCTCAGGTTTTTAGATGGGGGCTCAATTTGATGTGACCCCTTGAAATTGAACCCAGCCCTTGATGTTGCTAATCAAATCCTGGCAGACTGTTACATCAGCAAGAAGAGTTCTAAATTGTACTAGCATTAGTTTGTAGAAAAGTTTATTTTGTTAGAGCTGATGTGATAATGAGCCTTCTCTTTATCCATTTCAGCAGATAGAAAATTTGATCTTGGATATAAACAGCTTTGTAGTGAGGAACAAAAAATGAGTCTACTTCATTTATTCATGGCAAAGTCATTCCAGTACAAGAAGGACGAAAGATGGAACACGTGATTTTCAGGTGGTAGGGTTTTGCCTGCACTTTCTAATTTTTGTTTGTTTTATTTTGTTTATTTAATGCTATTTTGCACTTGAAAAATATGATTTTTTTTTTCCTCTTACCCAGGTACTCTCATCTGTTTCTGTGTGGAAGAGCCTTTGTCTTCAGTTCAATCATCTGGATAGAAAGGTGATGAGTTATCCCTTAGGACTTTTTCTCAGCACTCTGCTGCATTCATCAGGGTGTGCATAATTTTGACTGAAATAAATGTAATGTACTTTATAGGAAAGTAGGGTTCAGTTCTTTAGTAGGGCAGAACTTGTGGTGAAGACGAAAACAAGTTGATACACAATTGAAGAGCCATGCACTTCAAACAGGGATCAAATTTTACTTTCAAATGCATATGTTTAAACCATGGAATTGATATTTCATCAAGTCACAGACACTATGTATACTATGGATGATAGTTTAACAGATAAGATTTTTTTAAATATTTGTTATTGTTCTTAATGATGTAAAAGCTGTAGCTTTGTGAATTGAGTCAACATAACATTCATTAGTCTTCAAGTATAAGTCTGGGAAAGTAAAAATTTTGCACTGCCTTTCCAAATTATTCTCTGTTCTTTCACCTTTTCTCAACTGGCAAAATGTACTTTAAGGGTGTCATTTTTCTCTGGAATCTGAATCTGCTGCCCAAGGCAAGAACCAACAGATGTGCAGTCAAATCCAGTATAGCAAGTCTTATTTTCTTTGATAATGGTAATTTTGATCTGCCCAAGAAACCTATTCTGGGAAATGTTCCCTGTTATTCTCACTGAAGCTTAAATTGATTAAACCAAAAACAGAAACAGAAAAATGCTTTGCATTGATTTGCTGTTTACAGTCTTGAGAATTACAATATCAGGCATTGTTCAAAGGTGACTAGATACAGCCTAAGCTCAGTGGAGAAAGTACACTACAATCAGGATTTAATATAGACTTCAGTTAAGCTCAAACCAGTGGCTCTTTGAACAGATCTCAGGAACGTGTTCTGCAAAAAATGTCAATGTTTCTTTAGAAGATGACTCCATATTAATGACGATCCAATATTAATGGCACAATTAATGACACAACATAATATCATCAAGGGTTTTTTATCTCAGAGTTCTATTTCTATTTCCAGAGACTTCCAGTGGCAAATCTTGCTGTTTGTATTATTATATTTATTTTCTGTTTGCTTTTAAACATGTTTTACTGAAAATATAAGACAAAGAAAATTTTATACTAAAATGTATTAAAGAATGTATTCCAATTCCACATACATGAGGAAAAAGAATAGCTAGGACAATGTCAATTTCTTTAGCAGTTCTCTTTGATTTTAAGCTCTCTGTCACTGTTCTTAATTATTAGTCATATTACTACTTTATGAACAGCACGCTGTATTCATATATTTATTCCACTCAGAACAATTTCTGATACTGTACTAACTTATATGCAAATGGTACAAATATCTTAATCTACTAATGAAATATGGTTACCTCAATAAATTGCCATCTGTTATCAAAAACTTGGGCTTATTAACACTTCAGTAATGGAAATAGAGAATACATTAGCCTCCAAGCATACTTGGAAGGGCCCATTCCTCAAGAATACTAGACTTTAAAATTAGCGAGAGACTTCTATAACACTGATCCCTGTTTCTGGGTATCAGGAAAGCCTTAATGAGCTCCAAGTAGGTCTATGCATAAGGCAGAAGGTAAGATGGAAAGGCCAAAGAAGGATGTGGTACACAAAATTCCACTTTCTGTAGCAGCTCTTTTCCTCTGAACCTGCTTTTACAATGAAGAAATGTGAGTGTTGGACATTTGGCCCACCTTTTCAATATTCTTGTTTTGCAAACTGTGTATAAAATTAAGGACTGCATTTTTTTAATTCATTAAAAAAATTATTTCTCAAGGCAGAGAGAAAGATTATAGATTAAAATACACTCTTTTTGAAAACAAAAAGTGTTTTGGTGTAATGTTGTATAAAATTAAAATGGGGCAAAAAATCTGAAAACATTCACCCTTACTTTTCCTACAGTTTTATCTTTTTTGATGACCAAAGGCCACCTTTATTACATCCATTAACATCGAATGCATCCTGCAGACCTTTCAGAATTATACATCTGAAGTCTGTAGCAGAGCAAGAACAGAGATTTTATTTCTGAAAGAAAAATCATTCATGACTAACTATGTTTTCATTTTTTGTAATATCAAACAGAAAAAGAGAATAAAATCATTTTGGATTAAAAAAATTATTCTGGGAAGCCAGAAGAAAAATGGTAATAGTAAGCAATATATTTGTTTATCTAAAATAGAACATTTTGAGGTTTTAGCTTACATTTCTTCTTCAATGTAACAACAGAAAAAAAAAATTAATTCCATTTTTGAACTGAAAAATTAAAGCAATTTCAGAAGGCCTTAAACTAGTTTTCAGAACGGTCTTTAAAAAGCCTTAAGTGAAACCATTTTGCAACTGATAAGAAATGATTAAATATTTCAACTACAAAAGAAAAAAACAAAGCAATGTTTACAGCGACACTCCAGAATGAAAGTGTAATTTGTTGTTGTTCTAAAAATGATCACACATCATCTCTCCAATAGTCCTGTGCATTGCTAATTTCTGTTTCAATACTTGGAATTATTTTGTTCAGCAGCATAGAAAGAGTGATGGGTCTCATCTGAAATTTATGAAATGAGGTGAGATGTAGAGTGATCTGCTGTGGATTCCCCCCGTATTTGCTTAACATATTATGGATCGCTACCAATTTACATATTGCAAGTCCACTGAGCCAACCATAGCTACGGGACTGTTCTTAAAACTAACATACCCAGATGAGGTTACCGCTCTTCTTGCCTGAGACCTCAAAAGCCTCCATGAAGTGTAAATGTGATCAGATTTCTGGGATGGGCCAGACTGTGGGTCTTGGTACACTTTGTGTGGATTACTGGGTTTATGTGACCAGTTTCGACTCTCACTTGCCTGTGCGAGATCTCTGTTATGCCTTAGCAGGCTTAGGTTAACATCTGATTTTCCCACAGTGGAAACCAGCTGCCAGCCCATCAAACCTCATCAAGGGAGATGGTAACTTACTTTCCTCAGTGACAGGGGAGCTCACAGTTGCTAGGGCCCCAGTTGAACACATCTCAGCTGTTCACCCTAGTCAGGTGCTATGAATCCAGGCATGCAATAAACTTCCAGTTTGTGCTGAGAATTCATAGTATTTTTAGGAGGAGTACAAAAAAAGAGAGGTTTATTCTGCAGACAATTGCATGTCTCCTCTTTGTTACCACAGTTGTCAAACGTCATGTCTGTTTTGCAAATAAATTCTGGCAAGAGGGTATCTGTTACCATTTTGTGCACCACTCAGAAAACTGGTCTCTACTATCAGCCACAACCATTCCATGTTAACTGATGTGTAGAACGTTACACATTTATTAATTTATTTTTTCATACAGCGGCCAGAAATTCTGCTCACCTGGAAAATATATTAAAGTCATTCTCTGACACCATAGTGAGATATGTAGTTTGTGCAACTTCCTTTGTCAATCAATGAGAATTAAGACTAGAACTTTCAGCCTGCTTAAAATACATGGAAGTTGTGAATACTTTGTTTCTAGGCTGATGCTGCACTTTAACGTCCATGCAAAATATATTCAACAAAGTGTTTTAGATCTCAGACCAAATTATTTGGATGAGATTGGAGCTCAATTGCCCTTGTGTTATAAGACAAACACAGCACTATTTTTCACAGCTCTCTAAAAAAGACTCTATCTGAATGGCAAATTAGCTGCACAAAGGCAATAAGCAACAGAACTTATCAGAAATTTAAAAATCCAGAAATTAATTCCAGCTCAGACATTAAAATGTTGAGAAAAGACTTTCAGTGCTATAAAGAAATGGAAAAATAATTTAACTTGCACTGGTAGAGTGACTTCTTATGTTCAGAATTCCTTTATTTCTGTACAAAATTACAGTATACTGTCTTCAGCTAATAGAGTAGCCAAGCGTGTCGGCAGGGGGATACATATACTGAAAGACAGCATCCATAGATGATCAGTAATTTGATACCAGTTCTTTTCCAATCCCAAATCTGTTCTGATGCTTGTAGTTTTTAAGTATCTCTATTTGCTAGAAAAACAGTGTTTTCAGTTTTGTTTTACGTTTTTTATGTAAACTGATTTTTAAAACAGCACTATAATATTGGACTGGTACTTGCACTAAAAATATATTCCACAGTCTGTTGTGAAACAGGACTTAAATGCTTTTTTAATTGGATTTGAAGAATTTTTCGTTGTCTGTAATACAGAGAAGACTGTGTTCCTTTCTTTCACTGACTGTGAAAATAAAAAATCTTCAATTAGTATCAGAGAATGGTTACAGATAGTGATTTGTTAATTTAGAAATCAAAATTACTTTAACCAAAACTCAGGTCAGTTAGTCTGAATTCTGAAAGCTCCACTGACTGCAGGAATCTTGCCAGACCTCTACTAGCTATGACTCCTGCAGGAAATAAACATTTTTTTAAATGGATGCAGCACAGGGCAATGTTTTACTTCTTAACTTTACTCCCAGTTTTCAAAATTACATTAATATGATTTAAGCTTTTATTAGAACTGAGCTATCAGATGGCTTCTTGTATTGAATTGTTCAATAACACTGAAACATTAAAGGCTAAATCTGGTGGGAGATGGCATTGTTTCAAATCAGTCTTGCCTAACTATTACCAGGTTGGTGCCACTGCCTTGAGTGCTTCAGTGAGAAGGTTTTCAGAACACAATTTGAATTTCTAAGGTGATTTCTTAGAAGAAAGTACAAATTGACTATTTTGTCTTTCACATATTCTGAAGACTTTGTGTGGGAGTTTTCTTGGTATAACCGAAGCTTAGGAAGGATCAGGAAACTCTGTTTGCATTACCAGTAAAGACACAATTTGTTTTCTGGTTCATTCAGACAAGAATGAACAAGACTGTTTCAGAAGAACACAAGATTGGTCAGAATAACCAACCATCTTCACAGTATTCGTATTATTTTTGACAGTAGTCAACAGTAGATGCTTAGGAAAGGATATAGGAACATTACAAGACTTATAGTGAACATTCTCTAGAATATTCTGCCAGCCTCCAGCAAATTCACTACTCAGGAATTTCCTCAGCTAGAGGGGTGGTGTTCCTCAACTCGTGAGAACATAATTTTATTTTCTGAGGACCTTGTTTTTGAACACATAAAAGGTTTTGACACCTACATACCCTATGGCAAGAAATTTTAAAGTTGAACTACATGGTGTGTGAAGAAGTAGGTATCACATCTTGTTTATTTTACAGCTGGTAACCCTACTTTGTTTGCAAGGTCACTCATCACTGCAAACAACTCTATTACATCATTCCTTGGTAACTAGTTCTAGTTTCCTAGGATGAGGAGTCCTCATCTATTTGATCTTTCCTCATAAGGAAACCACTCTGTGTGTTTGATTTCTTTGGTAGCCTTCCATTGATCCCTCTGCTTTTCTGCTATATTATTCAGCAGTGAGGGATCAGAACTGTACAGTGTTCAGGATATGGGAGAAATATGGTTTTAAGCAATCAGTGCTATTTTATGCTTTGTTCTTTACTTCTTTTCCAGTAGTTCCTAACATTTAATTTGGGTTTTTTTTTTCACTGTTTCTGAACATTAAGCTAGCATTTTTATAGAACAGTCTAGTTCCTAAGTTCACAGGGTATGAGGAATTTAAGACTGTTTATTCCCATGTTTATCAGCTTAAACCTGTCTACACTGAATTTTATTTACTGTTTACTGCTTACCCTGTATTACTACTATGCTAATGCTGATGATGCTTCTTTGTAGAGTCTAGTTAATTGCTTCAGCTGTGCAAGGTAGCGATGCAGTTGCTAAGGAGAATGATAGCCTAAAATGAAGACTGCTATGAAGTGAAAAGTTGATATCTCAGAAACATGTCTGGTTTTATTAGATATGTATAGACAATATATTCACATATCTGACATGTTGTTTATTTTACTACTCATCTATGTTCCCACTTCTATTTCTTTTAAATGTCCACAGGTGTCACAAATAAGAAATAAAGACATAAAAATTATGTTTCATATTTCAAACAAATATAAGTCTGGGAAAGAGTTGCTCTTCATAGCACTACCAGTCTTGGACATTTATTCTACAGTTTCACAGATTTACTAAGAAGTTAGATCTGGGTTAATTTTTCCTCTGTGTGACATCTCATTTCTATGGCTCAGAGCTTATGTGTAGAGATTATCAAATGTCAAATGCAAATGTGAAATGGATCCACACTGTACAAAATAGTCTTTTACTGATATCGAGCTGACTATTCCCTTTAAATGTTAATGAAACTGTTGTAATTACTGAAATACCAAAACAGCCTAAGAGCTGGAGATCACAGCTGTAGCCCATTACTCATAAATTACTAGCACAGGCACCGTCTTGGCAGAAAGAGTTGTACAAAAACTTGTTCGTCATGCTTCCTTTTTAAGTAAGGGACAGAGACCAAGTCTAAAGAGCACAAAGAGAAAACTGAGAGTCTTTCCTGTTTTACTAAAGTGGTATAAACATTGCCCCCAGCCGAGCTCCCTATTTCCCCATCTCCCCCCTTCGCCCTGATTTTTTAAACTATTGGACATACAGTACAAGAAAATAAGCCTCTCTAAAACTCTTTTTTAATAAAGATCCCCTTATTACATTTTCATCAGAAATTTATAATTATGTAATTACACTTGCTTTTTCTACTTTATTTTTCTTTTTTTTTTCTTTTTAAACAGAAAAATTGACTATGTTCAAAAGCAGACAGGCAGGATGGGAAGAAAGTGAGTTAAAAAATAGGGGGAGGGGGTCACCGTTGTATATTTTGTGAGATATTTTTTCAGCCAGCAAGCCTGTGGCACAGATGCAGTGAAAAGGAAAATAGAGTACTTGACTGGGGTAAGTAACCTCAAGACAAAAAATGTCTAAGGGCTATGCAAGCATAACTAGGCAGTAAAGAACCAGTGATATCTATACTAAAGAAGGCTGGTGACACCTTGATTCTTTGATCTGTGAACTGTGTGACAGGCTTGCAAACGGATAGTTTATTATCTGAGAGGTGAATAGCAAAGTCCTACAGCGTTTCACAGGGTTAATATGTATAAACCAGCCATTAGATGTGTGCCAGGAATAGAGTGTGGGAGGAGTTTGCTTCAGCATGCAAGGAAGTTGTACGTGCGTCTGTGTCTATATGTATGTCTATGCGTATGTGCTTGTGTGGAACACTGTGCGGTACCCAGCTGGTCACAACAGCTGCAACTGGGAAGATCCGTACCGAAGCTGACCATGGAATTGCCAAATCCTCTTAATTCACCTTCTGATGACATTGAAGGTGGCCCAAGCCCGATCGGGACCTTGTTCTTATTTTCACGGAGGATCACTATCGTTACACTCCATTTAAATTCAGGAATAAGCATCTCATGACGCCATGCTCCACTGCATCGGAACTGTATGAGCAAGGCGGTCTTGCAGAGACAGAGAAAGACAGAGAGGGAGAAACTTCCCAGGCTGAGAAGAAAAAAAGACACTATCTGGTTTTGTTGTCTGTGGGTTGATTTTTTTTTTTAAAGAAATCTGCAGCTTGAAGGTATTGGAGTAATATTTCTGTAAGCCTTGTCTCAACAGCAATAAATTTATTTGTATCAACAGCAGAGCCAGATAATTCTGCTGTTGTTCTTACAGGGATCTGTTGTTTCATGGATCACATAGGGAATTCCTAAGAGCAACAATCTTCGTGTTACCTGACGTTATATGAGCTTAGTCATCCAAGGCAGATAACTCATCTTTGAAAGGAGCTTACATCTCACCTAAGCTTATTTAAGAGGGCAGTCTTTCCACAGGTGCAGACACTTGATTTATTTTCTTTCAGTCATTTTTTAAAGTATGTTTGGCATGCAATGTACTATTAATGTGTGGTATTTTTATTTAGTTACTTTTTCTGTTTCTTAAGAGGTCTCTCTTTGTTACACACAAGTAAATGTGAAACTGCAAAATGGTAATTATTGATTCGGGGATATCAAAGACCTTTGAAAGCATGTTCGTATGTGATGAGCACAGAGAGACTACCTGGATTTTTCCACCATCATTACTCCCTGTCCATGTTACTGTGAAAGAGTCAAAAGCCAGTCATGGTAATACTCGGAAATAAAAGTGAGAAACATGTTGTTCAGAAAAATGAACATTAGCATGATAAAGCATTAAGAACTTATTTTTTCAAATTATATTATTGTTGGAGCAAAACCAAAAGAGTTAATTGAAGTGAACGGTTACAACGGGATACAAAGGTATTTTGTAAAGAAAAATACACTGACAATGGAAATCAAGGGAAAAAAGATCTTATACCTTAGCTGGATAAAAATCAAACTGTGAAATACTGAAACTTACACTATTGAAAATAATTCAGTGATTAAAAATCTGAAGAGAAAAAAACGTAGAACAATGCCTTTGGTTGCTTCATATGGTAATTGGGTAATAAGACATATTTTACTGCAAGTCAATTTCCTCATTCCACTTTAGAAGTACAATATAGCTCTGGCAAAGTAGCATCTTTACGGTCCTATGGATTGACATCACAAAGCCGTGGTCTTCTTTTGAAATCTATGGAACTGTGATAAATCTTCATGGCTCTGTATTCTAAAAGAAGAAAGGATTAAAGAAAGATTTTCAAGAGTGGCATATTACCTCCTCTACACTATTTGGAGTTGAAAGGATTGCATTATGGTGGGCTAGCAGTTATCAGTTTTTCTTGGGATTAATAATTAAATAGAATTTATAACGACAGGAAAATAGTGTTACAGTATAAAGATTTAAACAATGGAAAACTGTTTAAAACACTGGACTTAGAGATGGAATTATGGGCTATGAGTATAAAGAGTATGTATAGAAACTCTTCCTTTAAGATATATATTTTCATAATTTTACCCTACATAATCACCAGAGAGAACCATAGAAAAACAACTATCCTAATAGAACTATCTTCATTTCTTGATAAATAATGTCAAATGAGTTATAAAAGACACCAGCTGTCATTCACAGATGCTTGGTTTATCTGGCTGTTGCCATTCTCTAAGAAGGGGTCTATGATTAGTACTGCACGCCTTATAGCTCCAGGAGCCTTCATTTGGATTCTCACCTAGGAGATTTTGGAAAAAGTGGTTTCTGGAAACAACAGAAGAAAATAAGACACAACTAGGGACAGAGGCTGCTTGATGCAAAATGGTAAGTGTGTTTTGGGTTGCAAGGACTGGCGGAAGAAAAATCTGTATTTCTGTGATAATAATTGGGCAGGTCAGGGATTCTTTCTTGCTTTTCTCTTGTTTTTCAAGTTAACTGGGAAATATTTCATACATGAAGGCCTCTGGGATCATTCTACAGGGGACAGAAACTGCATGACTTCTGTGGATGTGAATGTCGATCCCCATTATGTCATCTGCAAATGAGTTCTCCCACTCGTTTGATTTCCAAGGTCCAGTTCAGCAATGTATGAGGTCCTTATGTATTCTTGGACCTCTAGGCTGAACATAATTTTCTGGCTCCAGGTTTACTAAGGTAAAAATTCCCAATGAGGAAATAGGTTCATTGTCATTATGAATATTTTAAGTCTAGCCTTTCTTCATATTCTACTCCTGTTTAGCATTGTAAAAGGCCGTGATTAATCTGTTCTCAGCAGCAAAAAATTTGATTAAATGTTTTTATTAAACTACTAAGGCAAGAGTTTTTTATTTTGTTTTCTTTTTGTTTTTGTTTTTGTTTTCCCAGAATTCATAAATCAGGCTAATTCTTCTCATTTGGCACAAAGAGTGGATGCCAGGAGCTATCACCCTCCCTTAATTATCAGTGCATCAGAGACTAAAATTTCAAGCAGAGTCAATGAGTTGCTCACGGTAACCCCAAATCTTTTTCCATAGCAGAATACACTAGCTCAATTATGAAGGGATACTTCTTATATTCAGAATTAGGCTAAAGTTAATCCAAATCTAAGTATGTCAGGGCTTAATAAAGCCACATCAAAGTTGTACACGAAATTCCTTTTATAAAGTCATTGAAAGTTAACATGAATTTTTATGAGGTACTATTGCTCCCATAAAAAATAAACAAATATGAAGCAGAATTTAATTATCACATGTAAATATGTATGGAGGTATAATGATTACAATGCATTGATTATAATATGTTTAATTTAACAGTCTATTATTAATGTCCCATATAAAGAAACTTGAAAATTAAAGTACACTGCACTAAGAATGCCGTTGTCAAAGATTCAGCTATAACAATTTTAAGATATTTTAGAAGTTGTATAAACTTACTCTCTCTTTCAGATGTAGGCTTCAAAACAGAGGGTCATGTAACAAATCATCCTCTCACATAAGCCTATTGCTTCACTGTTGTTTTTCTTCCTAAGCTGGTGACATCAGCCTCAGAAAAACAGATTTACGGGGAGTTCAAAGGATTCCAAATAGGCATGAAGAAAATGTCTGAAGAGACTTCAAGGTTGTGTCAGGCCATGGAAATGAACAGATATTCCTTGATCTGAAAGTAAAGCCAAAACCATCCTCATACACTCAGTATTAACACTCTGGTTCTTTATTATGCTTGTGAACTATCCACACATAGGAGAAAGTTGAAGTTTTTACCCAGATAGTAAATTTGTTCCAGTCCACGTATTTATTTTAGCTGAAGAAACCCTTTATTAGCTCAAACAGCAACTTTCCCAGTTGAAAACGCATGTAACATTTTAGTAAGCTAGATTTATGTCAGGTGGGTCATGAACCTTTATTGTATTCCTGTGGTAAATAACATAAACAAGCAGAAAAGCGGTTGACCACTTGTAGTGAACTAGCTCCCCTATTTCAGTCTGAAGACAGTTTAAATGAAGCAAAAAGAGGAAAGCTTGCATAAAGCTGTAGAAGCCAAAACAAATTGATTTTTTCCACTGCTTTTGTTACCTCTTGGGATTTCCACAACATGAGAGCCAAACATAGTTCCAGTTGAGATTTTTCCATCTGTTTTAAGAAGAAATTATACACTTACCACAAAATATCTTGCACATATCCAAAGTCTCAAACATTAACTGGGTGAACAATTTACTTAAGTGACAAAATAAATATTTTTCTGCGAATATTTGTTGTTCATTTGTTTACAGTAGCATTTTGCCAACTCACTGAGTAGGCAGTTTATATAGAGTTCTTCTGAACAGATTGCACTTTTCAAAGGATTATCTGTTTCATACCTGAAAGTATTACACAAAAGCTTATAATTAAGGGCACGATTTGTGAAGCTGGGCCAGCAAAAGAGGTTTTAAATCCTTGGCATCTGCAAGCTTGTGTGTCATACTTCCTTCAATAGTGTGGCCAATATCCTCAACCTAACTTTCCGTCTTGGACTTTCTTAGATTATTTAGAGCTATCTCAGGTGTCTAGATCTTGCTTTTCTATGTGCAGTGCAGTCATATTCCCAGGACATATCTATATTGCAATCAGAAGGGTGACACCCACATACATAAGCACACCTGTGGTAGCTTTTCCCTAGCTGCCTCAAATACCGAGAGAAATGTTGCAGCATTTCAGAAGTGACTGTATTTGTTCTCCTGAGCCCCTGGCTATTTAAATGACTGGCCCGCCTACTTTACCTACTACTTATATTTGACTTAGAACTGCTGAATGTATGTGGATTTTGAACATACATCCTACAGTCACACTTGCACTTTTAGTATGACATTAACCTGAGTTGCTAGGAATGTGCACCTCCAACTGTCAGTTCATTCCATCCTGAAATATAGGAGACAAAGTATGAAACACCATCTGCAAGGTTTTTTTCCTCCAATGACTGTAAGGTGAAGTTGATTACCATAGATGATTAGCTTGGACCAGCTGTCTTACTTTCAGCTGAATAAAGTTAGATAAGGTGAATTTAATCCTGAATGATTAGTTTATTTCCTTGCTGAGTATTGAAGGTGATAAGGCCATTTAGAAAAATTCTGAACTGATGGAGATAGTCTTGCTTTCATCACCAGTGTCCCTAGCTGCTCACCACCTCAAGCAGAGCCATGACCAAATGGAGACCCGAGTTGGTTTCCAACACCCAGAAAACCAAAGCATGTTTCCATTTGAATCAGTTCTTTCCTCTGATCATACACTTACTTGTGCTTCTACAAAGAAAGAGATTTGAGCAACCTTCTGAGGACATAAAGAAATGGGGGATTGCTTCCGTTTACCACTGCACAGATGTATGCTAGAACAAAGTGACTGTAAAACCACAGTCTCAAAAATACTCTTCATTGACATTGCTTCACGGCTGGTTTAAGTGTTCCAGCAGTGAGTATGCTGTCTGCTGTGAACCCCAGCCAAGGAGCTTGGCTCTCCTCCATTTACTACTGTGGAAACTTTAGCGCCCTAAGTCAGGATTGTGAATTCCAAGTCCAGAGAAGGCACCTGGCTTTCTGGCACTGCAGTACTGAGCATCATGATTCCACGGCACCTTTTTTGAACCTGAGCGCTGCAGCAACCACACCTTTCCTCCTCACTTGTTGCTGATGTGGGATTGGATCTAGCCTTGGCAGTCATGTGCTGCTAAACTTCACAAACAAGGATACCAAGTCACCACTGCTCCTAGTTTTACATTGTTCAAATTAAGATACAGATGCTGATTTCCTCTTGGTGGCAAAATCCTTCAGACTAGCCTTCTGGACCCTGAAGCAGTTCCTCTGAGTGCTCCCACAGCTGCATATGAACGTTTCCCACTAGCCTCCAACCTCTCCATGTCAGCCCCTTGGACTGCAGGTTCACTTTCTCAGGAGGGACAGTTAGGCACCTGGAGCGCAGAAAGGCATCAAGGTTGTAAAAAGAAATATATTTATCTGATCACTCACCACCACCCCCGAGCATACATACACATGATGCAAAAACAGAACAAAAATTTGACAGAGCAGGGGATTCTGTTGTAGAAATAATCGGGGGTTTCTCATTTTCTTTCCCCCTCCGTCTCCCCTCCAGGAAAGTGGTTCTGGAATAGGGGGGCATATGTTCTCTTCTCTTCTCTTCCTTTGGAGTGATATTATGTTCTAAAAGTAAAAATTCTGGAATTCTGCTGGTGTGACATTTTATTTAACACATTCCCATTTTAAAGAAATCTGTTAGTTTTATTATTAAAAAAAAGCATTACTTTGTTTTAGTAAGTCAGGTATGACAACCACCCCCAGCCATAACAATTATCTTTCACTATTTACAAAAGCTATTTTAAAGAGTATCTTGCAATTAGATTTGTGAAGCAGTTTAAGGGACTAAGCGTATATTGAATGAGGGAGCAGAAATGTTTAATCTGCAATGATTTACAGGGAGACACGGATTTAATTTTTTCTTCCAATGCAATGTTCCATAGTCTTAATCTTTGTACTCACCTATGTCAAAATAGCAGAAGTCTTTAAAATTAATAGAAAAGCATAAAAATCCACCTTCCTTCACTGAATTTTCTTACATATGCTTGCAGGTGTCTTATATGTGTGCATGTTTATGCATGTGCTATGTGTATGTGTGGCAATGAATATAAATGTTTCTGATGGTGGGAGTTTACAAGGAATGTGACTCATATACACAAAATGTTGATTATGTGTATGTTTGTTAGCATCCATTTGTATGAGCTGCAACGCATGAATCAAAGCACTTTAATCTACAAAGATATTCTCAACACAGCTTGGTTGCCATAGCATTTATCATGCAAAGTCTAGCCCCAGTTCATTGCTGAATTAAATAATACATCTCTAAGAAGCTATATATACAGCACAAATTCTGTAATGTATTCTGTGGCAGAGAATCCATGTCAATATAGCAGCTATTCCCACCCCACCAACCATGGATTATTTTTTTTTATGTATTCAGTCATGTCTGGGATGCAGAGAGCAGCAGATCTTCTGCCTCTTATGTATATGCATTTTTGAATCTTTGGCTCCTTTTTGCTTAATTTAGAGCTTAATTGAAATTGCTTTTTCTATTTCTCCCTCATCTTAAGTAGCTAAATAATGGGCATAATTTTCCTCATTCTCCTACAAAACGTGCATTCTCTTCAGGTCAGAATCTGCACTATATTTTTGTAGGGCCATCAAATGTTAAAGGCCAGTCAGTTCTTCTCTGACACTTTTGTAGTCAGGAAAACCTGGCAAGTGGGATCACAGCCTTGGTCGTGAGAGGTTTAGGTTCAAGTTGTCGTTCTGCCTCAGATTTCTTGTATGGCCTTTGGCTTGATCATTTAGAGTATATAAGTATCAGTGCACAATATTAATCTTCTGTATTGGTGGACAGAGATGTACCATGCAGCACCACTGGAGAGAACAGCATTAAAATCTGCCCTTCCCTAGAATTTATGCATAAAAAGTCATGTCTATGTAGGGAAATGAAGCACAATCCAGGAGCACTCAGCACTGCACTAACACAGTCTCTAGGTTTTTGTGGTGCATCCCTTCACACACATTTTAAGAGAAAACTGCAAACGCTATGAACTTTAGGACTAGAATTCAATTCTGAATAACTGTGAGCCATGCTCTGCACCATATAAGAAACCTGGTAATAAACTTAAGTGAAGAATGACTAATATCTAGACCCATGTGAGGGTTACATATGCTATAGGTCTGAACTATTTGTACTGATCAAGGCAGAAACATCTGGTGTCTCAAGTGGGAGGTGGTTCTTGGGCTGGAGGAGTGCTTCTGGGTTTTGTGTCCTAAATTCTGCCATTCTGCCATGTTAGGCATCTGAATAATTTCTCATACAGCTGTAATTTTTAATACCTATGTCTGCCAGTACCCACTGAAATGTAGCAAAAGACCTGTACTGGTGTTTTGTATCACATTATGACACAGATGACATAATTTGGTTTTAAACTGGGAGTTTATCTTAAAAGTGGTTTCCTTTTATGAGACGAGTAACTCACCTGCTGAAAGATGTGATTGGGAAGGAGAAGAGAGCACAAAAAATGTCTGCAAATAGCACTGTGAAAGAATGCTTCTTGGAAATTTTAAAGGTTCATTACACAGATTAAAGGATTGTTATTATCTAGCAGAAACACATGTGCTTTGCCAGAGGTTTAGAATTTTTTTTTTTTTTGCCTGAATGACATGGAATAAGATTTATGAAAGGGGAATAGCATCTTCTGATTATACCAGATGAGACAGCAACAGACATCAGTTTAGAACATTAATTCTGACAGGCACAGTGGCTGAGCGATATTTGGAGCTGTTGCATTGAACTAGGTTATGTTCCCAAATGTAACCTTATGTGACCTCAGTTAATGTATTCCAAAAAAAGCCAAGAAATTTTGCTCTCTTCTCTTCTGTAAGATGAATATTTTGGGCAAGCACAAAGTAATGGTTTTGAAGTGGACAAGAGGTAGCATAGACACAGATTTAGACTTTGTAGTCTACTGGCTCAGCATGTTCTCCTATAAGCTATAGGGTATCATGAGGAAAATTGTGCTCAGTGTCCTATTAGTACCAGTAAATTGATACTGAAGAAGAGGTCAAATTCACGTGCTGCAGAATGTGTCACTTAGGAGCGTTGAGTGGCAGGGATATCAATCACTTCTGCCTCCTCTTTATCTTTTATAAAGTATTTGGAGGGAGAATATGGACAAAAAGAACAACTTGGAGCCTGAGTTCTAGGTTGTGGAATTATATAGGAAATCAACAGGGGTGCTGGAAATCAGGAAAGGAGCAGGAATAATGGAGCAGCAATACTATTGACTTCTTATTTAATTTATATTTTAGGGATTCATCTACATAAAAAGATTATTCTTACTACCCATAATTTCATCAAAATTACCTCCAATTCCACATAAATTTTGTTCTTAAAATGTGAAACTGTTGATCTGTCTCTATAATTTGCTAAGAAATTTGTATGCCTTCTTTGAAAAGACAAAAACATTCGTCAAAACTTAATTCTATATTGCATTTATTTATCCTAGCTATTGTCTATAAATCAGAGGATACTGATTTATATGAGAGCCAGCTAACACTGATATAGCCCAATAACCTTAAATTAAAAAAGGAGCAGAGCATGAAAGAAATATAGTTAATTGCATCAGATCATATTGTTAGGCCAAGCAGTGCACGTTCAGACAACCCTCTGCACACAGAAGGGAAGAAATGAAAATGCCAGCTAAGGGAGAAAAACATGACAGAAATAAGATCTAAAATAATGTTGATGACACAGCTTTTTAATAAAAGTTCTCTATTTCACAAAGCAGATTAATTAGTATTCCTTCCTGGTGGTTCATTATAAACTTGTGTCATTCCTTCTTCTGACATAATCTTGTCATTTAGAGAGCAGCTTTCCAGTAGTCCAAAAAGAACACCTTAAAATAGTCATGCAAATGTGGTGACAGGAACAAAGAAGCAGATCTGAAATATTTAGTGCCGATCATTTACATTCCAGCTGCACAGTGTCTAAAACACTGCAAACATTTGTTTGGAAACATTTGTGTGTGATAAATATAAACAATAGAAGTAAAATTATTCTTTAAATAAGCCCACTTGCTGAATTTTTTAAAAACAAGTGGTGAAAAAACTGTGGTATGTGTTTAAAATAAGACACTTTTATAAGAGTCAGTTTATCAAAGCTTATGAAAGAACGAGAGAAAAACATTTCTGCATTCACTCTAAACTCAGAGAAAATTCTTACTTATGACTTCTGCTCTTCCTTTTAAATCACAAGGAATTAGAAATAAAGTCTTACTCTTACATACAAAGCCAAAATCATGAGCATCCAAGAATTGGTTGCTCAGGCTTACTAGGAAAGAGTGTAAACTGCACTGATATACATGCTAGTTTTGTTTTAACTTTTGCATATTTGGTGAATTTTGTAACATGATTAAAAAAATGAGGGACAGTAATTTTCTCCAATAAATCTTCATTCTAACTAGCTACATAAAACAAGCAAGAAGATCATCTTTTTGCTGACAAATGTGTTGCTGATGATAAATAGCCTCTGAATTTCCCTTTCAAATCCTCATAAGGGTTGTATGGAATAAAATGGCTTTGTTTGTACCACCATGGAAGAATCCCAAGCTCATTTTGCCAGCCCATAAAAAACTAATCTGTAGCATTTGTAGGACTACTGAAGCTTTTAATTCATCAACGTTGAAAAAAAAATATAAGTTCAGATTTATGTAAATTTGATGTTCTGAAAACACACTTCCCATTTTATAATCAGCCTTAAACACAAACCAGTTTTGATGTTTGTTTTTTAAACACATCTGTATTCTTCCTATATTTTGTCTTGAAATAGTAGGTGTTCATCATACTATAGGCATATGAACAAGTATTTTCTGGCCCAGAGTCTTTAAGTGTAATCTTTGTTAAATTGAGTTAAATTAAGTAATAATTGTTTCTTAATTTAAAATGTTCAAATGCAATAAAAATCCACATACAGTGAGCCTTGAATTCCTTTCTTGCATTTTGCAGTGAAATTTTTCTGAAGTCTCCTTTACATATATATTGAAGTTGGGGGTGGGGATTATACTGATATGGTTTGCCTCTCAGGCTAAGATCAAAACCATCATTGCTTCTATATGAACGTATCAACAAGGAAATGAGCAATGAAAATTTTAGCCACATGAGGAGGTAACAATGCAAGGCTCAGTAGCCAGGTGACAGCTATGCAAAGCAACCAACATGCACAGTGATATTTTGTGTCCATAGGAGATATGGGCAAACGAGTCGGAATGTATTGGCAGCAGGAGTTAGTAATTTGTACTAACACAGCAGTTAGATTCCATCAAAAGGAATGGGCAAAGTATCAAATTAGATGCCCACCAGTGTGAGTCACAGTGGACATTCCTTAAATGGGTGTAGTATCCAGTTTGATGTAAGGAAGAATGGAAGAACTAACAACCAGAGTAATTTTACTTATTTATCTCAATAATGTGAGCATTTACATCAATAAATATTTAAATACCTAGTTGTTCTAATGTCTGCTAAAATCTAAAGACAGTGTTTCCTATTGAGGGCCCAAGCTATGTGTCCCTTGAAAAAAAAAAAAAAGGAGGGCTTGAGATGCAGGAATATGATATTCCCATTTATGACATAGGAATATAATTATTTCCCTTGGAAGGCAGGGATTAAGAATGAGGGAGTTCAAAAAGTATGTCAGTGTTAGGATATGTAGGAGAAAATAGATTTTGATTTTTGATCATGTATATTGTACGCAGCAAAGGCATTCTTAAAATATTTTTGCATAACGTTTGCAATCATTTTGCAGTCACTGTGTACTTCTAAAAAGTCAGAATTAAATGGTTAAGCAATAGTCTACAATTTTTTATTTCGGTACATTTTTAATAATAGGTTTGTCTATGCATACTGTAGTAATGAATTATTACTTTTTATTTTAAAATAAAAAGTTGAGCTAGACCTTGGGGATAGTGTTCTTTTACCTCCTTCCCCCCCTGCCCCCTAGGAAATGTGAAGACCTACACACACTTCCAAAATATGTAAGAAAAATTTATAACAGATATTTAGCACAAGCACTCTGAAGACCATCGTCCTGATATAAATATTTCATATGCAGATCATCTTTTATTTCTACAGATTATACATGATTAAAATCAATTGCAGTGATCCAAACCAACACCTGAGTTTCTTCCATCTCATAATATGTGAAGAAGTATTTTATAATGTTTTGATGTACTAAACCATAATGCCAGATTTGAATGATTCTAACAAAGTTATTAGATTGTAAAACAAAAAGTATGTTATAGAACTTTTCATCATACACAAAAAAAAGGCTATTTTATTGACATGACTTAGAGCCAAGTGTCTTTTCTTAAAATATAATTTATTCCTAAAATGAAACTGAAATATCCTAAGTTATTCTTCAGGGAATGATCTTCCATTGAGCTTCTATTCTTGGCCTAGCATAAATGAAAAAATATTCTTTTAGAGTTTCACCTCTATGTGGGAAGCCCTGCAATCCTTCCAGGGGCAGATGGCCCCAGTCACCATTAAGTTACTGCCCATGATTCTTGGGCAGCACCTCTAGTGTCTCTTCCTCTTCTTTATTTTACTTTATTCACTATTTAGGCTATAGTTCATCATGCCCCTCCTTTCCTTCTCTCCCTCTTCCTCTCCAACTAACTTCCTTCCTTCCTTCCTTCCTTCCTTCCTTCCTTCCTTCCTTCCTTCCTTCCTTCCTTCCTTCCTTCCTTCCTTCCTTCCTTCCTTCCTTCCTTCCTTCCTTCCTTCCTTCCTTCCTTCCTTCCTTCCTTCCTTCCTTCCTTCCTTCCTTCCTTCCTTCCTTCCTTCCTTCCTTCCTTCCTTCCTTCCTTCCTTCCTTCCTTCCTTCCTTTCCTTCCTTTCCTTCCTTCCTTCCTTTCCTTCCTTTCCTTCCTTCCTTTCCTTCCTTTCCTTCCTTTCTCTATTTATTTGTTTGTTTATTCAATCATTTTTGCCTGCCCACCCACCCTCTCCATTTCTCCCTCTCTCTTTTGATTTAGCCTGTTTAATCAAAGCAGATTATTTAATTTAATTCCTCTTACTGGTTAGTTCTTTGATATGAGACCCTCTTTTCACTTGTTTAGAGGCTTAAAATGACTGAAGACTAGTTACTTAATCTCCTGAAATCTGTTCTGCCATATTAAATGGGGAAGAAACGCTTTCCCAATCTATAGCAGACACAGATTTCTCAAAGCTATTCAACACACAGCTTCTTCTCAGAACAGGTCTGTAAGAAAAGGGGAGCTTCAGGAAAGCTGTATCTCCTTAATGTGTCAGTAGGGACTTTATCAGCCCAGCCAAGTGGCTATAGAGACTGCCTCTTGACTGAATTATTTATTTAGTGCTCTGTTTTCCCAAAAACTCACCAGCCAATTTAAGTTCTGTCTTAACTCTAAGAAAATGGAATGCAAGGAATGTGTTGTATCAAGGCTTGTATATGGTCTGCTTGTTCAGGAGCAGGAAACCTTACAGCAGATTAAGCAATCAAAGAAATTTACTGACATCTAGAGTCAAACTGAAATTTATATCAATATCCACTTCATAAGTGTGAGTCTGTATTCAGTCTGATACCAGTTCTCAACTGAGCTCATCTACAACATTTAATATCTTGGTCTTGCATGGCTTTACATTTATTGCTATGACAGTGAAGAAACCTGTGCCATTATCCAGGAGACAATTAGTATAAACAGCAGCAATTAATCCATCATTTCTAACCTAACCTTCTGCAACTCCTGGCATCAATTAAATTACCTGTGGAACCAATATCTGAATCATAGTCAGGGTGACAGATAAGGATGGGTTCATTTAAAAGACATGGGAGACAGAAACCCACACTCTCCACCAGCACTGTGGAGTACATGTGATTCCAGTTATATGAGAGAGGGAAAGCAATGCTGACACAGGAATCCATTATCTATGCATCCAATCATGGAGGAAGCCATAAGCAAATCTGATCCTTATTGCAACACCTTGACACCTGTCACAGATTTTCCTACACTGAGAGTGCTTAATTGGTTTGTTTGCTGTATTGAAGAGAAATTTACTTTTTTGGCTTTTCAAAGGAATACAACAGTTTTTACTCAATTGCTATCTCTCCCTGACAAGAGCAGGTTGAGAATGTGAGAAGGAATATCTTACAGTCATCTGTAGATCTTTGGTATCACACAGCCAAGGACCCAGCCTGGTACTTTCTGATGTACCTTGCTACTTTTCATTTATCCTTATTAGCAGTGGATCCTGGCACCTTTACAGATGACAAGTAAAAATTGCCTTCTTCAACATATGTCAGAGCAAGAAATGTGCGTGGGTGGCTTTCCCAGTTCAAACGCAATGTTGGAAAGGACACAAGATATGCTTAGAAGATGTGAGTTCTTTTCTGACAAGGTTTTCCAATAAATGCTCTTTCTACATGCTTCCATCAATGATTCTGGGCTAGAAGTTTTTGTGAGTGAAGCAAGCAAGGAGTCTGCATTTCCCTACAGACATTTAGGTACTTATTTGGTTGATACATGTTCTTCTCACACACTTGGAAATATTTCTTCTTACTTTGGACATTAGACGAAGGTGTGCATTCCCACTTATCCTCATGTTCCCCAGGTCTTTGAGAATGTTGAAGTGAAATTCACCAAATACCATTACAGCAGTACTACAATACTCTTGATGCTTAGACTTGATGAAGCTTTTATTAAGGAAAACAATCCTCCTGGCAGTTTTTGCTCACCTACTGCTTCAGAACAATGGCCAGGTGGCTTCCATGGGAAAAAAAATCTGCTTTGAAGCCATTTATGCTATTTATTTTAGGAAAAACAGACATAAAAACAACCCCCCAAAAAACCTTCTGTGAAAAGGAGTTAACAGGTTTTTGACATACTTTGCATTGCCTATCACCTCTGCAACCACCACCAGCAATTTCTGACCATGGTAATCAGTGATAGTAAGTCTAGATTACATATGGTTGTGATTTCATTGAGTCACTTTCTGTTCGGGATTCCTTTTCCCTACTGTGATGAAATTTCTAAAAGGGATTATCACAGTTTTCCACCATTCAGACAACATCTCTTTTCCTAAGGAAATATTTTCAGTTTCAGCAGTGTTACTGTTTACCCACGTAAACCATCTTTTGCTGTGATGACAGTGTTCTTAATGGCCATTACATAAGCCTAAAAATTAAGAGAAACCTTCCAGTTCCTTAAAAGTCTTTATTCTTTTATCTAATCTATTATTACCCTGAAATTCTTCTGTATCTATTTTTGTTGACCAATTTCTGAATCCTCTTCTTCAACATTTTAGTACTCAAGACAGGCATAGTCCTGACCTAACTATGTAATAGTCCTTTCACTCAAGATGGCAGGAGTGAACAGAAAAATATTTTGACCTGGTAAGTAATTTGACCCACAGAAGAGAACAAGTAGATTTTTGGTATGTAACTGTTGTTAATGGTATCACATATGTCCATCCTTGTAAACAGCAATGTGATTATATTTCCTCTGCTGCAGTAGCATTCTAATACACCTTTATAATTTTCCATTATAAAGACAATCAGAGATCCATTGGTGAATTAGTAGTTCTCTTTTCTTCCAAAAGTTTGGACTAAATGGTACAAATCAGTCACAATTCAATAAACAGTCTAGAATCAGGTTGCATTACCACTTTTGGTTTATAATTTAACTGATATAATGTTACTTAGTTTGGGGGTGAGTGTCATGGGACAACAATTTCTGTTTGGGAAAAATCCCAAATATATTTAATGTTAAATATTTTGGGTAGTTTTTATATTTAGTACACCTGTCCTGTTGTAGAGGCACATATTTGCATTGGGAATTGGGACTACTTCAAACCTATGGAACTTCAAAGTTTACGGACTTTTATTTTCTCATTTCGCCATAACTACTTATCATTACTTGGTCCAAATATTTGAATAACTGCTAATCTTCTGACTCTGACATTTTCTTTCCAAGCTGTGAATACAGCTATAGATTGGTAGGCTGGTGTTCAGGCTTGATTTCTGATCCAAAACCATTAACTTCAACGGCCTTTGGATCAGATCCTTAGAGATCTTGTTTTCAATATCCTCTTTCCAGTAATATGTATTGCATAATTAAGTGCAGTCTTAAAACTGACCCTGGTGTCCTCTGCTCATTATTCCTTTCCAATTGAACATGTTTCCATGCATGGCTACATTGCTTTTTATCCCATTTTCTATCCAGCACATTGTCTTATCTGTGACTCTTTACCTAGTTAGCAATCTCTGATGTGGAACTTTGCCAAATGCTTCTTGAAAATCCAAGTGTATTATATCTAAAAATCTTCACTTATCTGTCATGTCAGTGTTATCTTCAAAGAATCTTAACAGGTTATTTTAGCGTGACCTTCCTTGACTGAAGCTATTCTGGCCACATTTAATGAACTATACTTTAGCGGGTCTTCTCTTACTAACCTCTATCAAGACTTTTCCCTAAAACTCATGTCCAACTATGTGGCCTACACTTTCTTGGTTTATCTCTTAAGACCCTTTTTTCTAATAATGGACTTATAGTTGTTGCTTCTGGATCCTCAGAAATCTCTTTCATATCTAGTGAGCTTTTAAAACATGCCATTTAAAGGGTTACCAACACCTCACTTTCACAGAATCATAGAATCATAGAATGCCATGAGTTGGAAGGGACCCACAAGGATCATCAAGTCCAACTCCTGTCCCTAAATAGGATAACACCAAAATTCACACTATGTCTCTGAGGCTGTTGTCCAAGTGCTTCTTGAATAGCGTCAGGCTTGGCACCGTGACTGCCTCCCTGGGGAGCCTGTTCCAGTGCTCCACCACCTGCTGGGTGAAGAACCTTTTCCCAATACCCAACCTAAACCTCCCCTGGCACATCTTCCTGCCATTCCCTCAGGTCCTGTCGTCGGTCACCAGAGAGAAGAGGTCAGTGCCTGCCCCTCCTCCTCGCCTTGTGAGGAAGCTGCACACAGTGATGAGGTCTCCCCTCAGCCTTCTCTTTTCCAGGCAGAATAAATCAAGTGACTTTAGCTGTGCCTCATATGGTTTCTCCTCTAAACCCTTCACCAACTTCATGGACTTCCTCTGGACACTTTCTAGTAGCTTTATAACTTTAATGTACTGTGGCACCCAAAACTGCACACAGTACTCAAGGTGAGGCCACACCAGCACAGAGTAGAGCGGGACAATCCCCTCCCTCGACTGGCTGCAATGCAGGGCTTGATGCACCCCAGGACATGGTTGGCCCTCTTGGCTGCCAGGGCACACCGTTCATGTTCATGTTCAACTTGCCATCGACCAGAACCCCCAGGTTCCTCTCTGCAGAGCTCCTCTCCAGCCTCTCATTCCCCAGTCTGTATGTACATCCAGGGTTGCCATGCCCCAGGTCTAAAATCTGGTAACTACCCTTCTTAAACTTCATATGGTTGGTGGTTGCCCAGCTCTCCAGACTGTCCAGATCTCTCTGCAGGGCCTCTCTGTCCTCGAGAGTGTCAACAGCTCCTCCCAATTTTGTACCATCAGCAAAGTTAATTAGTATTTCCTCCAGTCCTGCATCCAAGTCATTTACAAAGAGATTAAAGAGTACCAGCCCCAGGATGGATCCTTGTGGAACCCCACTAGTGACTGGCCACCAGCCCGATGTAAACCCATTTACTATAACCCTTTGAGCCTGACCCATCAGCCAATTGCTCACCCACTGCATTACATGTTTATCCAGCTCTATGCTGGACATTTTGTCCAGGAAGATACTGTGAGAGACAGTATCAAAAGCTTTACTGAAATCCAGGAAGATCACATCAACTGGTTTCCCCTTGTCAACTAGGTGGGTGACCTTGTCATAGAAGGAAATCAAGTTTGTTAGGCAGGACTTTCCCTTTGTGAACCCATGCTGGCTAGGACCAATGACTGTGTTGTCTTTCAGGTGTTTTTCAATAACTCCCAGAATAATCTTCTCCATAATTTTACCAGGCACAGAAGTGAGACTGACGGGCTTGTATTTACCAGGATCATCCCTGTTTCCCTTCTTAAAGATTGGGACAACATTTGCCAGTTTCCAGTCAACTGGGACCTCTCCAGATTCCCAAGAGCATTGAAAAATCATTGACAGAGGTCTCACTGTAACATCAGCCAGCTCTTTAAGTACCCTCAGATGTATCCCATCAGGTCCCATCAACTTATAGGGACCTAGCTAGAGCAGCAAGTCCTGCACAAGTTCAGGGTTTATTAGGAATTTATCATTCTCACAGTCATGGTTCACTAGCCCAGGGCTCTGGGGTTCCTGAGCCCACCATCGGTGTTGAAGGCTGAGGCAAAGGAAGCATTAAACATCTGCCTTGTCTATGTCCCTGCTTGTGAGGTGACCATTCTCATTAAGCGATGGGGCAACATTATTTCTGGCCTGCCTTTTGCCATTAATGTATTTTTAAAAGCTCTTCTTATTGTCCCTCACAGTATTGGCCAGCTTCAACTCCAGTTGAGCTTTGGCCGCACATACTTCCTCCCTGCAGTGGCAAACAGCATCCCTATACTCCTCCCATGTGCCCGACCTTGCTTCCACTTTCTTTTTTCTCCTTATTTCTAGAAGAATATCCCTGGTCAACCAAGCTGGCATTCTGCCTAGCCTTCTTGACTTCCTACACTTTGGAATTGCCTACTCCTGTGACTTTAGGAGGTGGTACTTTAAAAGCAACCAACACCTATGGACTCCAGCTCCTTCAAAAGCTTTTTCCCAAGGGACCTTACTAAGCGGTTCCCTGAGCAACCTGAACTCTACTTCTTCTTTCATGAAATATATTTATATGTGAAAGATATCCAAATCAGTGGATAGCTTTGGTTCCTGTTGACTGTGTTGCTACAGAAGAATTTGTAAAAATACAGTGTTAGTAGCTACACAAACATAAACATAAACATGAAGTAAACAAACACATATAACTTATCTCAATGAGAAAGGAGGGTTTGGGAGGAGGGGGAAAGGACATCCAAGTCACAAATTGCATCTGTCACAGACGAGCAAGAGATTTGGGGAATCTCCCATGCCTGGCAATTAGTTCTAACCAGGTACAATCCTCCCATACATATATATTTAAATCATTGTCTCTACCTGCTTTAACTCCTCCCTCAATCAGTAATCTTTGCTTAAATAGATCTTCGCCCTTTTAATGTATAAACCCCCCAATCTATAACTGGGTACATATTCTGCTATTTTTTTATAGCCATGATGTTCACTGGCATTATTTTAAGAGTTTGGTTTATTTTATATTTTAACTAACTTGGTTGCAGTCATTATTTGGAAATTCCATTCTCATTTAAAGTTCTTTTCCCTATAAAAGGAAATTTGGACTGGAAAAAATTGCCATGATATAGTTTCACCTGTCCCATGATATATTTTTGATATTTCATTTTTCTAATATACTGGCAATTATTCTCAAGCCTTATTTCAGTGAATATTTGAACATAGCCCTGGCAGGAGAAAGTGAAAAAGTCATAGGAAAAAAAATATATTTTTCCAGGTCAGTATAGGTTTCAGCATTGGGCTGTTCCAACAGGATTTTTTTTTTCTGCTTTTTTAAATAATAAATTCCATTCTGATGCTTACAAACTTTTTCCTTCTAAAATGTTATCTCAAAAATAGTATGAAACCTTTCCTCCTATGTTTTCTCCAAAACATGAAGTGGCCTGAGAAACAGAAAAGTTTTCTGTGGTTGAAGAAAAGAAGACAATTCAGGAAATAATTGAGTTCATTCCTCATAGAAGTCAGAGTGGCAGAAATCAGCAGTTTTATAGGCGTTTCCACCTTTAAGCAAGTTGGGAAAAGTGTGGTATCATCAAAAGATTATTAAATTCTACAAAGCTTATGAGGAAACTGGATGGGGCAGATCTAACTCTGCCTAGTGAAATCTGTGACCTAGCAGTGTCTGAGTAGATTCAGAGACTTCACCAGCACTGAATCTGAAACTGCTGCAGTAAGATGAAAAAGCAATAAGGAGTATTGGACCTGAGAGCTAGTTTCACTAGATGTGTTTCAAATAAGAGAAGCATTGGTGAAATCCAATCTGGCAGCCATTAAAGCCAAAGACAATAACTAAAAAGGATTAGGTAAAGCCATGGATAAATGCAATATGAAACTAGGAGGTGGGGTTGTGAAGAGGAGCAGGAGTCAAACCAGAAATGATAACAACTATAAAATAGTAGTGTAGAGTTTCCAGCACAGGGGACCTCTTTGATGACAGGTTTCTCCAAAACTGCGCTCAGAAAGGCAACAGAATCCTTATGACTCAACTGTGAGGAAACGTATATGATAATACAGTAACAGTGTTGCTAAAAAGACAAATTCTCAACAGAGACTAAAGGAGGAGAAGGCCTTGATTAGTAAGACAAATCATTCTCTCCGTGAAACAGGAAAAAGGAATCAAGAGACTATGAAGTCTACCTGAACGTAGGGTAAACATGCGTTTGAGCTGTGTCCAACTCAAAAAGGGGCACTCCACAGGTCTTGACCATTGCCGTTTTGCTCACACTCTGTCCATGAACATTGCAAAGTTACTGAAACTCATAAAGAAGAAGAAAAATATAATGGAATTGACTTATTATGGTCACGTGTAAGAGCTAAAACATAACACAATTGCAGTGCTATAAAGGTTTGATTTGAGTTTTTAAAAACAAACAGCATAGTATCCAAAACAGACAAAGCCATTCAAACTTATGTGGTTATCTCCTCAGATCAATATTTTTCATGCAGTGGAAGGCAGGGCCCCTGAAGGAATCACAATGCAGCAACTGTTAGCAACTGTTGACTATTTAACAGAAACCCTTGTCTGGAAATAATCAGCTGTAGAAGAGAGCAGAGAAGCCTGGCTGGTGACAAGTGGTCTTAAAAGTAAATGGTTATTTGGTATTATGAGCAAGAAAAGCTAATCTGACTACCTGTCCTCTTAGCAAGAAATCTTGCAAAGACCATGTGAAGTAGATATGTCTGTGTTTCAGTGAACAATTTTTGACAGTCAGAATATATCAGTTCAGCACCTTGCTTTTTTTTGTATTACTTTAAGGGTATAGTAGTCATTTGATTAATTACAGACATATGTGACTCTCTCTGCTGCTGATGGCTGTATTTTGTATGCTCTGACATCAAGCTTTTCATGTATAAATAAGTAGCCTTTGAATGTCATTTACACCATCTGTAATGTCACTGTGTATCTTCTCGCATTTCTCAGAGTGCAATAATTCGTGCTTTACATTACAGAGATTCAGGTTAATGCTACAGGTAGTGCAAGGTTTCAGAGATGTTTTATTGCTATTCTTTTTTCTGCTGTGTACATCTTCCAGCCTTTACTGTTTAAACAGTGAGCTGCTCCCACACAGAGAATTGGGAAGTTGTTACAAAGATGATGCTATTTTAACATTTACAGAAATATCTAACAATGCCCTAAGGAGAAAAGAGAAAAAGTTCGATTTCCTCAACGTTCCTCCATATTTGCAAGGTTGCTATAGTTTGTTTCATTCCCAGCTGAATTCTTGAGCTTCTATATGTCAGATTTCGAAGTTCTCAGCTTCTTAATTTTTGAGTAGGACCAGTTGTCAAACTGTTTTTCATGAGATAATTAGTATGAATCATACAACACATTAAACAGAACAGGACAAAGTAGAAGAAGATACTTCATAGTGTGTTCCACAAAGAAAATATATTTACAAAAACATCCTGTTCTCTGTGCAAATGTAATGCCACCATCATCTAGGTATTCAGCCCAACTCAGCCTTACAGGATTTCCTTAAGTCCCTCTAAATATTTCTGGTCAAGTCAGTTTTCATGGTAATAAAATCTTTTTCAAATGCCCGTACTTTGAGCAGTTACACCATTTATTCCATAATAAATTTTTTCTTGGAAAATGCTATTTACAAGCTGAGTTTCTTTGCTCTGGGCTGACTGCCACCTCATTTTGGCTTGCTTCATAGGACTCTGCATTTAAATATGGCTATAAATTGGTATAAATCTCCTGTAAGATACTCCTACCACTCTCCACCCAGAAATACAATCTATTTGCCCTCTTCAGCTTCTGAGAAACAGCACACCACTCAAATAGTCATAGAATGTGTCCTTCATTCAACAGAGATAATTAGTTTCAGTTACTTAAACTGAGCAACTATTTCCCTTCAAAGAGGATATTATATTTGCCTAATTGCATTTAAGTGATCAACACTGTAAAGGATAATGTTTCCTGAGAATGGCATTTTTTGGTGTCTTTGCTAGTAGAAGGCTAGCTGCCTGTTACAAGGGTCAATAGAAAGCTACAGACAGTTAGAGTAACGGATGAAAATCCACAGATCACTGAGCATAGGCACATTTTTTTCTTAAATGACTCACAGTGAATCTTTCCCATACAATTCATACCCTTATCACATGCACTAAGTAAGCATGAAAGGTAAATTGTTGACTTTCTGTTATGATATGAGACAATCAAGATTGAGCTGAGCTAAGCAAGAAAGATACTAGTCTGCAGATTTCTGCAAAAGACCTACTGAGACATCAGCAACACTTGCAGGGTTGGGGTTTTTTGGGGGGTGGGGTTTTTTTCTTTTTTTCCCCATTTCCCTCTCTTAATTAGAGAGCCCTTTCCACCAGCTTGTTCCAGCAAGACATTCATAGTGCAGATGCTGTGGTTTCATTCCAGTCAGAGCAGAGACATGCTACACAACTTTGCCTTTAATTTTTGGCTAAACAAACAGGCAAACAAACAGTAGATGAAACTAATGGAGAGAGTAATTATATCTATCCATCAAGCCCTAAATTTGCTCCCTTTCAGAATAGCAGGCACTGTCTTTAAATCCAAAAGGACTGATGGCAAGATACCAAGTTTAAAATTCTCCCACTGTCATAGGCTGTTTTACTAATTATCCAGATTCCAAGGCAATCATACAACCATAATCATTCACCTCACGCCTGGAAACATAAGTCTTGTTCTTTTGATGAATATTTATAAGACAGTGTAAAGCAGTCTACTTTCTTTTCCCTTCAGGCAAGACAATTTGGAGTTCATCAATATGTATTACCAAGGACTTTTATAAAAGGCACTTCAAAGGAAATTCACCAGGCATTCCTTTTGTCTTGATTTCTGTTAGACTGATACTTCCTTTTGACAAGTATCAATAAATTATCCTCTGATGGCTAGAAACTTGATGTCTTATTCAGAAACTTCCTCACACAGCAAAGTCTGGTCCTTAAGTTTCCGATGAAATTTTTAGCATCTAGCTTCTAATTTAAGGATAAAGGACAGAGGAAGCAAATGAAGGACAAAATAATCGATGTAGTTTATACAGTGATTCTATGGCATACTTTCCTTTCACAGATGACAAGAATTTTCCAGTTAAGAATTTCCATGACCTGCATTCCTTGTTACTTTTTCCATTTGACTTTTGACCATATTTGGAATTCCTTAAAAGAAAAATTGAAACTCTTAGTCCCAAGGGCTCGGACTGAACAATAAGCAAATTAAAACCAGATTAATGCAGATACATAGTGTTGAATGACAGAATATCTCTGTCCCAGCTGGTTATTACTTTTCCTACTCTGGATGCTGGCACAAGGGCTCATGTATCTGGGAAAGGAGGGTAGGATTTTAAAGTGGAATAGAAAACTAAAAAAGCTTTTCTGATGAATATGCAATAAAAATTACTTTCATTTGTGTTGTTTCCCTTCCTGATTTAAAAGTAAATATAATATCTATGATTATTTATATATTTATTTAGCCAAATATGCATGAACAGGCAAACTATCATGGAATATACAAAAATGCATAAACTAGTATTTGATGATAAAGTAAGTACCTGTTTGTGCAGTAATGGGGAAAATAATGGGGGGGGGGGGGGGGGGGGGGCGGGACACACACGACATAGTTTAATATTTTCCTGGGTGTTTTTTCCTAAGAAGAAATTGAATTATTAGAAGAATACTTTATGGATGTGTGTGAGTGAATTGCTATTTTAGCTTTAAAAGGAAGGCAGGTGTTTCCAGAAGTAAAAGTGAACTTTTCAGTCCTGTTACGCCATAGTGAGCCCACATACCACGATCAGGCTAGCCTCAGTTCCTTGGCAACAGAAGCAGCAGCCTGAAGGGTTTTCATTCTTCAATAAAGTGCATGTAGCAAGTGCTTACTTCTTCAGCCATGCCTGGGTCTATGCTTGTAGCATTAACAAAGCCATTTTGAAATACAATTTCTTGTCAGAACACAATCCACAGCTGAGGGTCTGGTTTGTGTGTGCACTGGGCAAGGTGAGGGGCAATGGTCTTTGTCCTCCTTCTAAAACACATTTATTGGGATGAGAACTTCAAAAGGTTGTGTCTTTTTTTTTAATATGTTTCTGAAGGAACCTGGGAAAAATTAGTTCCTCTCTATGGCTGTTGACCAAAAATATTCAGTAAAATTAACTTGAGTACTGACAAAGGTTGATTTATCATTCAGATTACATTTATCCAGATCAAGATGCAAGCTGCACAAGTGAAATTCTGAACTTTCCACCAAAAACAGGCATAAAAAACCAGCCAGTTTTCTCTTGACAATAAAGACTTACAATACAAAAAGGTGCAGATGGCAAAAGTCTTGAGAAGGGAACTGCACAGAGTAGCAGGTATACAGACATGCCCTGAAAATGAACAGACTTTTCATCACTGGATTTGAGTTCTACTTAAATCTTTCTTTTTATCTTCTGAGGGTACAGAGAAACCTTGTAAATATACAGTAGGTAATAAGAACCTTAAGTAACCGAATATGAAAAAAAATTACAGAACATATTTGCTGTCATGAGTAACATTATATGAGGTAGAACTAAGTTCTGTGTATTGAGAAAATAAAGTAACTTGATAGAAGGTAATAGAAACTCTGATGGCTGATACTTATCAATTGCATAGTACTTAAACTGAAAAAAGTAACATGCCATGGCACATGACCAAGGTTTACTATCCTGAACTGGCAAGCTGCTGTGCCTTGATCTCAGCTAAATTGGATTGTTTACCAATGGAAATAGGGAAAAATTAATTTTCTCAATCTTTCTCTGAAAAAAAGCCCCCTTATTTTCCTCATAAATACATTCTTTGTGCCACATGAAGTGCTTAATGTTTAGATTTGAAAAGCTGGTTATTGTGGACATCTAATTAGAATAACTCACTGTCTAAATTATTGTGCTTAATGTGCTACTCTGAATAAATATTTAATATGCTACCTCAGGTGTTCCTGTCTTAGGATTTTGATATCTATTTCCTAATTACAGCAGAGCAGTTGTAATACTGAAGCTTATGCCACGGCCAGTAGAATTTCTAAGGAGAAGTTCAATATGCATTTTAAAATATTCATGCAAGGTTAAACTGTCAAGACTTGTGAAAATTCAGGATGAAAATAGGTAACTATTGCCTCATGCTACTTGTTTTAAATAGGTGCATACTAATAGATGGAAGAAACCTGCCTAGGGCTCAGTTTATGACAGGCAACATTTCTTTCAAGCCTCAATTAGAAAAAAACACCAAAACCATGCAATACAAGTGGGGGAAATGACATATGACAGTCATCCTCCTGGGATATTATCTTCCTGAACTTCTGATACTCCTGGCATCACGTTTTCAATTCAATGCAAAGTTTTAAGGTCAGCAACAAGAAAAAACATCCTTGAATGACCCTTGAATGAAAATACATATGAAGTCTACCATGTTGGAGCTCTCTTTCTCATGTAATTCCCTGTCTTGTCTACTCTTTCTTTGGCATCATGATTTTTACAATTAATTTAACACACTCAACTTCAGACCTCAGTGCAAAAGGTGTCTGTTTCCTCCTGGTTCCTTGTCTACCAGCTTGAGGAAAAATTTAAACTACTTTGGCTGTGTCAGATACTCCTACTTAATGAAATAGTTTGCGTTGTGAATCCTTTTTTTCTTTTTTTTTTTTCCCCTCAGTGACACAACTCTGAGCCTGATGGGGTGGGGATTGCAGGTCATGTTCCCTTGATATTTTCCTTTGATGGGTTTACATGCTTGCCGTGTAAATGGATTGCAACTTCTAGACTTTGACTCCAGCCTTTTCATCAACCACTTATGGAGCTGTGGAGTCTACCTGAGCCCTAGCAGGTAAACACAGATAACTTAGGTGTAATGATGCTCAACAGAGCTATCCTTGCATCCTTTTGTGAATTAGAGCTGAGTGTTTCACAAGGATGCCTGCAACAGAAAGAAAAGACCTGAGAAGGAAGCAGTATCTATAACATGACTAAGTCAATCCCAAGTTAAAGATGAAATCTTGTCTTATTTATTAAATTTTTTAAAGTCTTGTCCTGTAATTTAGGACTTCCAACTGAGTCCACTCCAGCTGATATAAATATCTTCCCATCAAAAAAGGGGTTGAACAAGACCTGGCCACCATCACAGCTCTAAAAAGTCTTGCACATGAAAGTTTCTGAAACAATTGATCATAGTGCATACGGCTATTAATTTGCTGATTTTCACACTTTAGATCACACATTTAGAAGTAAGCAAGGACAAGGGGGTCAAATACCCTTTTAAAACCTGTATCAGGGGTCTTCTTAAGATCTGTAGATAGCATAAGTAAATGCATGTCCTGCATTTCTGTTTTAGTGATAAATAGTATTCCTTCATTAGTCACGTTCAATTGCCCAAATTGAACCTAGAAGAAAGCAAAATTAGAAATATCAGAATTCAGAAAATAATGAGGGTAGAATTCAACCTTTCTATTCCAAAGGTTTTGTATTTGGTCTTCCTTATTATATTTTAGAGCCTCTGCATCAGCAGCTTGCATGCCTGGAATAGAAAGAGCAGAAGACAAAAGTGTGTGACTGATTTCATGCCACTTTCTCTTCCACTGGAATAGTTAAAAGCTCACTAAATCCAAACTACATGATGTAGGTGATTTATGCTGAATATCAGGGCACTTCTTTCTTGTGTCACCTTTTGAAAGCTGAACAGTTGCTTTTGTTCACATGAAGACAAGAAATAAGATTTTCTGAACTGTTTTGCTTGCAAAATGAGACATTTTCAAATTAAGTCTAAGGTTTTTTATCTATATATTTGTCAAAATAAAGAATAGAAAGTATGTGAACCTGTGAGAATGAGTGGGTGTAACCATTTGTGACAGGGACAGAAAGAGGCTACCTTTCTATTTTGGAAATTATGCCTTGAAACCCTTTTAGAGTAATTTCTGCAAAATATATTAAAGTCTGCTTCCACCAGATTATAAAAGTTTAAAAAGTTTGGTCAGCAGTGTTCCCATCAGCTCTCTAAAACATAAGATTGTGATATATGTCCTCTGTTAGGTCTCTCCCTGACACCACTAATATAATGAACTAGTATTTAATTGCTAAAATATACAAAGAGCTATTCCCTTCCCCTTTGGAGGATTGAGATATCTGTTGTGTTCTCATCCACACAATGCCGAGTTTCCTCCAATGGGGGGTATTTTGCTCAATGACAAAGGATTATGAATTTCAGATTTGAGCCATATGATTCGAAGCAATGTCTGAGAAAGTGTCAACATACAGGTTTGCTAAAATAAAAAAGGTGTAGATCACAAGTTCATTTTTTACATCTTGTAGCACATATGTTGTTTGCAAATTCATGAGTACCTGGTGGGCCATTATACCACATATACAGAATGAGCAGCTCTGACCCCTATAGTTTCACAGAGGAAGAGATGGAGGTACTCAGGACTTTGAAAAAGCCACAATATTCAGTGTCTTCATATTTGCACTTCCAGTTGCAATGGTAACGTATTGCAATGACAGAAAACACGGCAGAATATTAACTGACACAGCAGTTTGACAAGGTTTTTGTTACCTTTCATTAACTGGTTTCTGTTTACTCTTATAATAATTTTTGTATATTTATTGAGCTCATTTGAATAGGGTCAAGATATTTTAATGCTGGTAGCAAAACAGTAGAATTATGTAAAGCAACTGTAGCACCTCATATATGAGGAAAGGCTGAGAGAGCTGGGACTGCTTAGCCTGGAGAAGAGAAGGCTCAGGGGCATCTTATTAGTGTATAGAAATAGCTGAAGGGAAGGTGCAAAGAGGAAGGAGCCAGGCTCTTTTCAGTGGTGTCCAGTGACAGTACAAGAGGCAAAGGCACAAACCGAAACACAAGTTCCCTTTGAACATCAAAAAAAAGACCACATTTTTACTGTGAGGTTGATGGAGCACTAGCAATGGCTGCCCAGAGAGGTTGTAAAGTCTCTATCCTTAGAGATATTTTAAAAAGTCTAGACATGGTCCTGGGTCTAGGTGGCCCTGCTTGAGCAGAGGGGTTGGACCAGGTGATCTCCAGAGGTCCCACCCAACCTCAACCATTCTGTGTTTCTTTGAGTCTGTGAAGGAAAATATCTAAGAGAATAAAGAAACAAAGGCAATTGAAGGTTTTCTGGGCTATTGTTAAATGTTTGTGTCCCTGACATGGAAGGTCTTGTGTCAAATGAGCAGTCAAGATCAAGAAGAGTTAATCTGTTCTATATTTGATGCTTCAGAGCAATTTTGTGAATAATTTTAACTTATGGGTTTGTGTATGTAAAATAAAACAAAATATCCATGTGGAAAAGGAATTGGCTTGCTCAACACAAAAAAAATATGTAAGACCTCAGCAAGAGTAGGAAACCATTCCTTGGAGTATTAGACACTTTTATTCCCATATGATCCACAGATCTCAAGGAATGAGCTCCAAAACTATATTTGATCATACATTGTTTAATTAAATTTGTTTTTTATATAACAGTTATAGGTATTGTTAGAATTCCCTAAATAGCTTATCATGCAATGGCTATTATCTCTTTGTTTCTTCCTCTGCAGAATTTTCCTCTTTCAGCTGTGTTTTAGGTGCTTGGATTGCTTTTCATTTTATTAATTCCCCTCTACCCCTCAGTTCACATAGACACAGGTCTAGGATATAATATAAGAATAACGGACAAAGAAACATGTCTTGCCTGTGCACTAAATTATGAGATATGCGACAGCCCCTTCGTTATTTAGGGAGCTTATTCTGCTATATAAAACCAGCATACAGGAAAGTTTTGCTTGCCAAAGAACTGCCCCCTTTGCTCAAGCTGTTGCATCAATAAAGCAGATCTGTACATCATGACTTTTCTTTTTGTGTTCTAGTCGGAGCTGTAGGTATTTTAAATCCTGCACTGCAGTGAACTAGGGAACTGAATAGAGAGCAAAGATATATGTCATCTGTCACGCTGCTGAAAAGACAAGCTGTAGTAATTTTTAGAGTGGCTGCCCAGCTCAGAGGTAGCCAAGGGAAGAATAAATAATGAGCTCATCTTCTGGGTGTGTTAGGATGGGACAGTTTTCCAAGGAATCAGAGAGGTCAGGTGCTGTTATCAGCACCTACAGCTGCAGATCTGGTGTTTGGACCTAACTCTTTTAAGGAGATCTAAGCTTATGGTCTGGTATGAAATAATACAGAAAATAACAATAATAAACATTAAAAAAAGAAAAATATGCAATTTAGTATATATGAGTAACCAAAAGCATATGTTATTGTAATTATAGGATGTCAAATAGGAAGACAATTCAAAGATAAGATTCAGAAAAAAAGAAAGAAGCCAGGTTTGCCACAAGATTTTACAAATCCAGATTAATTGCAAACAAGCCTTTCAATTTCTAACAACACTCCACAGTGTCCTTCATGGTGTTGTGATCCTACCATGATTGGGACTGTCATGCTGGTACAAGTGTAGTTGTATGAACTGCAGATAGGTTATGTGCCGTCTTCAAACTGCATGCAAATGCAATCCACAGCAAGCATTTAACTCTTCAGCTGCCTACACTAAACATACTGATCATCTGACTACCTCCAACGAGACAAATACCCTGAGAACCTGCCTTAGTATTACATTTGACATTATTAGAAGGCTTGCTGACAGTCAGAGTAAGGATCTAGAGTTCAATGAATGCATCAACACACAGATCCATAGTGTCACTGAGTCATACCATTATTAGCAGCACAGGACAGAGTCTATAATACAGCTATGTAAGCTGTGTATCCGTTCTGAAAACTGCAAAAGAGCAGAAGAAATCCTTGCTCCCTTCATGTCCATGGTCTAGTTGCACTCTGTATTTAACCAAAAAAGCTTTTTATTCCTTGATGCACCTGAGAATCAAATACCTTCCTACACCTATTTTAATAATGGTTGAAAAAAAAAGATATCCAGAAAAGCATGCTAGCTTTTCATATATAGATTAACACACTTCAAAGGACAGCAAGACAGAGGTCAAATGCACTGTGACCAGTGTGAAGTGGAATTACAGGTGGAAAGCAATAACACTACTGACTATCACACTTTTGTTTTTTGGCTCTGACATTTTATGTATTTGAAAAGGGATGACAGGTAGGAAAAAGCAAGTTCCACCCCCACCACCACCCCAAAAAAAAGAGTGGGATTTTTTTTTAAAGAGCTTTCTCCTGAGGCCGTATAGATATGTGCTTTTGTAAAATTTCATTCAGTGAGGACTTTTGTACTCTTAATCAAGTGGTCATGGTGTGTAGTATGTCACCTGCATGTGACCTGCAGATCAAAGATATCGTGAATCCTGTCTTTAATATTTGCATTAGTAACCTCCTGCTTTTTTGCATACTCTGACTAGATCTACAATTTAAAAGACTCAAGATATGTATTTCCACATTCCAAGTTATGTGTAGATTACCCATAATCTACATTTTTTAGGGAGCTTCAGAAGCAACTTCTTAGAATGTGCAGAATCTGTTCTCTCCCTGCCTTTCACCTTGCCTTCTACACACACACAATTTTTCATGCTTATCTTGGATACTTTGGGGCCTGTTAAGTTTTTCTGTGCAGAACTGGAATGCAGTTAAATTTATCCTGCATTGAGTAAAATTTATCTACTTCTTAATGCTTTTATCCTTTGGACCTATAACAATCATCAGTGCAGTATAAAACAAATAGATCCATGTATATGTCTGATACTAACAGTAAAGCAAAGGTACTGTTACCCTAAATAGTAAGTTATTTTATTCTTGGGGGGGTAGTGGGGTGGTGGTGGTGTTAATAATGTTTAGTTGGGGTTTTTTACCTTTTCTTTATCATAGTTATATCAGGTAGATATTAGGACTGCTGAGCTACCTTGAAAATAGAGTTAAGCTTTCTGAAAAGGAAAATTACTATGTGATATACCTGGTGTATTAATTATACACTAGTTCAATGATTGATTACACTGTGGAGTGGGAATTGCTCTCAACCCTCTCCCCTTTGAGATTCTGCCACAAACTTATCATTAGAGCACCTGCATCCTCACACAGGCAGTCAATGATACCATCACTGTTTTTAATCTTCCTGTAATTTTGGGAACGTGCTGTACGTTCCCAAAGGTGCAAGAAGGACGTGTTGTACCCATTAACCTTTCCACACAATGAGTGTTCATTGCATCCAGCAGTCTGACAGAGGCCCAGTCAACTACTAGGTAGGACCAAGCAACAAAATGCACGTGTTTTGTACAGCATATGTTATCAGCTAACAACCTGAAAGTCATCTTCCTCATGGAGTGAACTTAAAGCGAACAAATTAAAGCTCATGTAGTAAATAAATCATCACGATAATGCCTGCCTGTGTTTGCTAAAGGAATATGGGAAGCTGGGAGAGTAAAACATGAGGATTTTAAGGGCTGTCTCAGTGACAAACTGTATGAAGTAGACAGATATAAGGAAAATATCTTGTAGTGGTGAATTTTTCATTAGAAGTCAATAGACTCCGTGAAGCTGTCAAATGTTAACTAGCTTACCTTCTGCTCTTTGCAAAAAGGTTAATGGATACAGCACATTTGCTAGTGTGACACTGAAAAACAAAGCATGACAAATGGTATGCTCTTGTATTTGTTTTGCACCCTTTTTTAATTTTTTAATTATTTTTTTTTAGGCCTACTATATGTAAAAGTGGCTAGAGTGTGGGTAGATGTTAAGGCTACTTGAAAAGCCTTTCCCAAGTGCAAAATTTCACATATAACCATCATGAAGGCCCAGGAGACAAATTTTCCCAAGACTAAGTGTGGATGTAGTACTAAAGGGTCTTGTCCACTGCCCATTCAGCCCTTCTGAACATGTGCAGATCATGTTGTTTCTCTTTTGCCTTGTCTATTCACAATGGAAGCTTGTAGGTCAGAGACTGTCTCCGAGTGTTTCATGCAGCAAGTAGCACAATGAAGCTTTGATTTTTATTGAGGCTTCTAGGCACGACTATATTACAAATAATTAATAATAATTGCATGAGTGTTGTTAGAAAAGCACGTGTTCACGAATAGCTTATATAATTTCGTCATAGGTGGGGAGAGAACATGACAGACTTCAGCAGCCATCCTTTTTTCCTTAATGACATCAGTTCCATATAGTATGTTAATCCTTCACCTGAAGTGTTAGGTGAAGTGTTAGGTGAATTCTGCCACTTAACTCATTACGGGAACATTTTTCTAAACTCATAGCATAGTATTGAGTAGGACTAAGCTTTTAACTTGTGGCTTCCAAAATCTTTACCTTGTGGCACTCTTTACTATAAATTGTTTCATGAATGTCACTGGACCTAGGACTTCTGAGTAAATTTAAAGACTGGATATTAGCTGGCATTTTTTACCAGCAGTGCAATCTCACTCAAGAATAGGATAAATTGTTCCTACAGCACATACCCAATAAACAAGCAACAAGATTGCAATCAGTCAAAGAAAAAGGCCCCAACTGTCCAAGGAAACTGAACCAGTTACTGTGACTACCAAAAACCTCCATCAAATGTTGTGAAAAATCACTGACGATTGGTGGGTGGGGTCACTTAGGCATGTGTCACTTCTCCAAATCCCTGCAGATGTACTATTTAATTACAAAACTTCTCTCTCATCTGTTTTCTATTTGGGGAGTGACGCACTCTACTCAAACAAAAATCTTTGAGTTTTTTATAGGAATATCTTAAGAAAAAATCAATCACCTGTGATCTTCAGGAGATCAGACTAGATGGTCTCTTGTGGCTTGAAACGCTATCAAATTATGAATAAGGTCACTCATCTTTTGCACCTTTTAATCCTGTGAGTTAAGATATATATGATCAATACTTCCAAGCAGAAAATTCTCAGGTCAGACTCTTAAGTCATAAACAGAAGAATTCACGCAAAAAAAAGTGAGACTCATAGACATGCAAAATCTGGTTTGGGTTGGGTTTTTAACTCCTTTTCAAAGAACAAGAACCTTCATCAGGCAAAAGGTGGCTGTTTGCACAAACAGAAATCTTTACAGTCCGGCCTGATTTTTAAAAAAATAAGTCCTGAGGCTATACAAACTTCAGAATTGTCTTAGAGACAGTATCTAGCAAGACAATGTTCCATTAATTTAGAAGCAAGTTTTCATAACAATTTTTACTAAAAACCAGAAACTGCTTCTTAGAAAGGTTTGAAAATTGTCGTTAATAGGAACCAGAATTTTATTAGATATTTTAAAGTGCTGCTTTGTGTCCTTTTCAGGAAACAATTTACTAACCCACCACCAGTTTCGATCTTGATTCCTGTGGTGAAAAAAGGACATTTTACGTGTTCAACTTGTGAAATATACTGTAAGGTTTAGAGAAAAGCAATACCAAAAGAAACTCAACATTTTCCAGAGTCTAAATGCAACTATGAATCCACCTGCATCTGGTGAGGATTTTAATAAGCTTTGGCAATGCAATTGTACCTTGGAATTTCTTATTTTCTTAATTCAAAAAAGAGGAATTTCTGAGAGTCTGCTATTATGCTGAATCCATTCCATGAAAAATGCACTGTTTATAGGTAGAAATAATCTAACAAAACTAGCTGAGTGCATCGGAGAAAACCCATAGGACCATATACTTTTAATGGAGTTTTCTGGCAGTCTTCCCCTAGGAAGAAAAAGGGGAGGAGATTCTTATGCTGGCAAGAAATAAAGCTGAAAGTGGAAACCCAAGAACTGCAGAGGCAGAGAAATTGTGACGGAAAGCCTGAATGTGCTACACTGTTTGGCTCTCCTCAGCAAAAACAGGATTGAATTACCGGTACAGGATGACCATTGTAATGGGTTAACGCAATACTAACATGGAAACAAATTCCAGAGAATCTCTAAAATCTACCTATTTCAGACTGTCACCGATACTTTTAACATTAAGGAAAAGTACTGCAACATGCAACTTTCAACAAGTCTGCATGTGACGATATGCGAAACTTCAGAGTCCTGGACCAGCATGGTCCTGGAGGCCAGTCACCATGGTACAACTGCATTAGTAATTTTTTTTTTTTTTTGCTAATATGACAGAAATGAAAAGCCCAACAACTGCCATAAAAGGCACATGCAAAATAGGGGTTAGATTCTTATTTGGGTTTTTTTGTCTTTACCTGGCAGTTTTAGAGAGACTTAAGCAGTATTTTTCACTTGCTAAAAGTAGCCAATACAGGCTTTTCAGATCCCTCGGTATCTGTTCTATTTGCCTGCATCCAAAGCTTGCTTGCATACTGCCAGAATCTGCTTAGAAATTTACATTCGTCAAGCAGTGTGCCCATAATGCTAGTTTATAATGTGAAAGCCAGAAATTATTCTGCAGTGTAGTTATGCAACCTGGGATAAGAAATGAAGGGCATTGCAGCTTTTAGAGATAAGGTACCTGCCACCTTCTCCTACTCTCCAAATTAAACAAGTTCCTAGAGACATCTATTGTTTTAACACTTTAAAATTCACCCATACTGAAACTTTTTGGCATTTCTGGGACATTCCTTCTTGGTTCAGACTTCCTCCTTTTCAGTGTCTTTTCCTCTTCTATCCCCACTGCAGCCTTGCTTTCTGAGAAATGCAGTCACGTTTGCCTCTGTGCATCCTACATCCTTCCTACCTTAACCTGGCCACTTCAATAATTACCAAAGCTATACAGTAGACATTTAATAATCTCTAACGACTTCAGTTAAAAAAGTAGCAGATTATTTCTTTGAGTATCTCTACTTCAGGGTTTCTTGTGTTTGCAGTGAGGCTAAAGACAACAGTAAGCTTTCTTCTCACATGTTGTAGCTTCTGTCCATTAGATACTTGCATGCTCTTGAACACTGCTCATTATAAGGGCAGCAAATAAAAGATCAGTGGAAAGAAATTTTTGCAGAAACAGGCATCATCCCAGGAGCTAGTTTGAGGCTTATAGCAATATAGAGATAAAATAGAAAGGCTGTGCTCTTCATTCTTCATCTCCTTACAACTTGATAGCTTATTCTTCAATTAAATTCTTCTGGCTAAAAACGTAACAATATCAACAACAAAAGAAAACTGAAAGAGATTATTTTTAAGGCAAATCATAGAACAAGTCTGCGAGTTAAATTTAGGATAACAGTTTTCTTCTTTAAAAGCAAAATTTGTTTTGTTTGATTTACTCTCAAAAGCTTTCAGCATATACCAGCTCAAAAAACCAGTTCATTAAACAGTTAAAAGCATATTAGACACAGTGTGACCTAAAGAATAGGACCGCAAAGTCTTATAACCTATAGGTATTGGCTATCCCTGTCTATAGCTTGCTCCTGTGTTTTGTTTTCTAGCAGACATGAAATGTGGTTTCAGAAATGAATAGTTGAGTGCTTAAAATGAAGTAAATGTTGCATTAGGAGAAAGACAAGAACAAAGAAGAAACATGGGAATCCACATAGAACAATATAGGAATGTGCCTTTCTTTCAGATAATAGAGGTTTCCTTGTGGCTACTTTCACTTTGTAACATTCTGCAGTTGGGGTTTATTGTTGTTGTTGTTGTTGTTGTTATTATTATTATTATTATTACTTCTAAAGCAAGACAATCTGAAAATTACACAGGAGAAACTTCATGTGAATACTCCCATCCTGAGCAATGTACACAACCAAGACCAGCTGCAAACCTGTGTTACAGTAGAACATAATTTGACAGGCATGGACACAGCACGATGAAAACTTTTTCTCTTCTGCTATTTTACTCCAAGAGCTTAAAACTGTCCATCATTTAAGTTAATTAGGTAAGGCTATTGGGATGTTTCAGTATCATTCAAACCTATATCATTGTTCTACATGTCTGCCCACTGAGTTTTTTACTTGTCCACTTCTGGCCTAATTCATAAAAGCAGAAATTGAAATTTAATAATGAAATTGAATAATGGCGTTTTCCTGCTTTTATTGTTTATTATAGTTTAGTTTGGTTTTGGTTGGGTTTTTTTACTTAAGCTGGGAACAAAATCTTTTCTGTCTTTATGGAACTGGTGAATATAATAATCTTTGTTCTGTTTCTTTTTTTCTTTTTTCCAATGTGAACAAGAAACCTATGTTTCCTTTCTGAAGTTAGAATTTCTAAATTCAGGTGTAAATAATTTAAATTATTTTAATTTTCATCTAGTTAAAATGTTCAAGACACATTGCTAATGATGAAAAAAACTCATTTTATCACATTAGTAAAACAGCTAACTGTGATTGCATTTAAAACAGGAAAAAAGTTTTTAAAAAAATGTCTTGCTGCTCTTCAAATCACTCATATTTTCACAAGTACTGTCTGTCCCCACCTAACATTGTCATACTTTAATTGTTCATTTATTACAATAATAATAATAATGTGATGAAAATTTTATTTGAAAGTGCTAACCAAAAATTTTGCTTCTTTACCTCCAAAGGGATTGTAGTCCTATGATCTCCATTTTAAATTGAATTTCTGCCCAGTTGCCATTTGCATGCCATTGACTATATATAAGCCTGCACCCCTACTTTTCCAGCAGTGATTGGTGATCACACAATATAAAAATTGAAAATAAGAATAAGGAAATGAAGTCCTGTGGAAGCCTGTGTACATGGGAAATGCTGTTCCTCAAAGGTTTACACATAAAAAAAATATGGGTTGGTTTTCATGGAGACCATATTCCTGCGTAATTTCAAATCCCTTCTCTGGAGGGTGGTGTCTTTTAAATAAAAGTCTCCAGACTTTTTCATGTGAGAAAACAAATACCTCTTTTCCCTTCCTCCCTCACAACCCAGGAAACATCAGGCCCATTATTTCTGAAATGTTCTGAAGAATGCTCATCCTGAGGTACAGCTCCCAGGACAACAATCACCCCAGCTCTTAAAGTCCATTGAAGTAATAGGTTATTGAAAACAGCATAGCCTAGAGAAGCACAAATCCCACAATAAGGAGAGTGACATGTGATTAATAATGGAATATTATCTGTATTTGAATATCTTGAAACAATCCAGAGGAGTATTCTTCATTAAGAAAATTTTAGGTACTTTTAGAAGAAAAGGAAGATTGGTACCACAAAAAGGTTTTTACTGTGTGTCTTAAAGTCAATTTTACTCACTTTAATGTGCTTAAGGCTTGATCTCTAATTAATGACATTCATGACACCAACAACCTTTGATGAACTCTATCCTTGCTGTTATGGTAGCATGGCCTTTCTTATCTGAAGAAGCAGATGAGGAAGTATGGAGTATGGAAGAGGCTTTGTCTTAACTATGAATGAACACTCTGCTAGATTATTTTAAGTAAGTCTTTCCTTTTTTCGTGCTCATCTCTATTTTAATTTCTTACTATTTCCTGGAAATTTTGCTATCAGTATGAATAATTTCAGATAAGCCCTTTTCTGCTGACTGGTTAATATATTCATTTCTAACATGATCGTAGATCTAACAACAGTAGTTGTTTCTGTCTAACAAAAAAAGGAGAAAAAAATTATCTTTTTCTGCTTAATTCAACATACCAAGTAGAAAACAATTAGTTCAGTTAACTGATATATATATAAAACCAGATGTACTCAGATAAAACATATCTGTTTTCCTGCCTGTAGACATTGATGTTTCACTGACATGGAAACTGTTGTTTACAACAGTCTCATGACATTGTTTACAGGTGTTGCATAATGTTATTGACAAGAATAATACTGTTTATATAAGCAGAATCACTGTGTGCAAAACAGTCTCATATCTACGTGTGCTTGCTCATGCAGTATGAACCTACTTACTGCAGGCTACAGTATTTGATCCATAGCTATCAGCATTCAGCTGGCAATTTGATTTAGGAAATATAGCCTGAAAATAGCTTCATTTCACATATATTACTTTCTGACTGCTGCTGTGATTGCTCAGCCAGAGTCCAGCTGTGGAAATGTTAAAACTATTCATCAGGCATGAATATTCATCAGAGTGGTATTCTTATTTTCCTACACACCACTGGGATGGCAGACACGACTTCTAGGTGAGAGGTGTGAATAAACCCTCCAACCCTCTTAAAAAGTAAAATCGCCCGCGCACACACTCAGGCACATCAGGAAGCCCAGTGAATTATGCCTGTGCAGTTGAAAGCAATACCTTCTGGGTCCTCCTAATGCAGCTGTATTCAATGTGCTATTTGACATATCAGTGGATCAGACTGAAAGAAAATTGCATTCCCAAATAATTACAAAATCATGACTCAAGCTTCCCAACTCCTGAGCTCAGTTTAAAATTTTGAAGTTTTTAAAAAATGAATTATTTATACTTGCTTTTACAGACTCAAGTCTTTAGGGACTAAATGACAAATTAAAACATGCTGGTTTTAAATAGAGGTTGAGACTGATGAGTAATCAGAAGATCTGCAGCTTCAAAAAAAGCCAATAAAACACAAAGACTTGTAAAACTGAAGCTAAATTGGTGAAACTGCTTTGCTATAAATGTTCATTGGCTTCAGCAGGAATGGGATTTGGGTCCAACCACAAAGAAAGAAATATTACCTCAAAAGCCAATTCTGTACCCTTACTAATTTCATGCCACATACCCTGCTGAGTTCAAAAGATGGCACAGGGTGAAAACTGTGTATCTTGCATCCTGAATAAAAAAATGCAGGGTGAGTTTTACTGCTTCCAGCAGTGCAGTTCCTGACACTGCATCACACATGACGTTCCTCAAGGCTGAGTCCTGGCGCCAGACCCACAGTTGGCATAAGCCAGTACAACTGTATTGATTTTGGTGGAGCTACAGTATTTGACATCAGCTAAAGATAAGGTCCATTAACTTCCTATTGTCTGTAGAGCATCTGCCCATAGCTTTGCCCTGATACATATTCCTATGGTAATGGAGTTAATACAAAAATCATTAGACTACAATAGAAATATTTCAAAGGTTGTCTGGCAATATTCAAGAAGAATAAAATCCATTCTGTGGCAGAAGTGCTGTGCACAGCCTATACGACATTCATGTCTTAGGTATTTCTTCTATACATGCTTTGTATAAGACCTTTTTTTAGGACAGAATTCAACTCCTAATGAATATTGAGGATAAAACCAAACAAACAAGCAAGCAGACAAACAAACCAGAACTAAAGCGTTTTCCTATCGTTACCTGGAATGAATGAAACAAAAAGTACTGCTTTAACAACGTGCTTAATGTAGTTCTTTATCATTTACTGTTTTTGTTTCATATACTTGAATATGATATTGGAGAAAAAAATATGTACCTCATTTTGTTAACATGAATTTGCAGACAACACCAAACTGGATGGAAGTGTTGGTCTGCTGGAGGGAAGGAAGGCTCTGCAGAGGGATCTGGACAGACTAGATTGATGGGCAAAGGCCAACTGTATGAGGCTCAACAAGGCCAAGTGCCGGGTTCTGCACTTGGGTCACAACAACCCCATAAAACGCTACAGGCTTGGGGAGGCGTGGCTGGAGAGCTGCCTGGAGGAAAAGGACCTGGGGGTGCTGTTGACAGCTGGCTGAACATGAGCCGGCAGTGTGCCCAGGTGGCCAAGAAGGCCAATGGCATCCTGGCTTGTATCAGGAATAGTGTGGCCAGCAGGAGTAGAAGTGATCATGCCCCTGTACTCGGCACTGGTGAGGCTGCACCTCAGATACTGTGTTCAGTTTTGGACCCCTCACTACAAGAAAGACATTGAGGTGCTGGAGTGTGTCTAGAGAAGGGCAACAAAGCTGGTGAAGGGTCTGGAGAGCAAGTCTTATGAGGAGTGGCTGAGGCAGCTGGGGTTATTTAGCCTGGAGAAGAGGAGGCTGAGGGGAGACCTTATCGCTCTCTACAACTACCTGAAAGGAGGCTGTAGTGAGGTGGGTGTTGGTCTCTTTTCCCACATAACAAGCAATAGGATGAGAGGAAATGCCCTGAAGTTGTGCCAGGGGAGGATTAGATTGGATATTAGGAAAAATTTTCTTCCTTGAAAGAGTTGTCAAGCTTTGGAACAGGCTGCCAAGGGAAGTGGTGGAGTCACCATCCCTGGAGGTATTTAAAAGATGTGTAGATGTGGCACTTATGGACCTGGTTTAGTGTTTAACTGGAAGTGCTAGGTTAATGGTTGGACTCAATGGTCTTAAAGGTCTTTTCCAACCTATGTGATTCTATGATTCTATGAAAAGGGGCTTAAAAATAAACAACAGTTTCAGTTAAAACAAACTTACTTTGTTTCAAAAGCATAGTGAATAGAGTCCTAAAAATACCATACTTTTCTTGGTCTTTGCTTGACAGGATAGCTTTGTTTGTTCTGTAACTCTTCAGCTACCATTACGGATGTATATTTTCTGGCATTATTGTACTTTTCTAAACTACCCCAGAATGCCACTTTAGAGAGTTCATGATATTATCCCCTCTAATTAATCTGTACTCTGTTAAACTTTACTGTCCTGCTTAAAAAAGAAGAGTGCTAACCATCCTGAATTTATCAAGGTAAAACACTTACATGCATATATAAGAAATTTTTACTTTCTGTACGTTAGTCAATGTTTTTCTTTTTGTTTGTTTAGGTCTTTTTCCTAAGATTGTTATTCCTTACACACTAATCTGTTTTCAGTTTCCATGGCCCAGGAACTAGTAACCAGAACTGTGAGAATAATCCTTTTTTAAATTATTATTTTGTTCTAGCCAGTGTGGCAAAGAAAATAAGGGAAAAAGTATAGATCAATCTGTTCCTCACCATTGTTTCCTCACTTAAAAGCATCAAAAAACCACATCTCTCTCAATTAACACAAAAAACATTTAACTTAGGTATCTATTAAAAAAAAAATAGGAGCATGTAACTACTTAAGTAATGTGACATAATGTTTCACAGTCACTCCCAATGAAGCTGTATCATTTTCTATAAAAGATTAAACTGCCATGGGAACACAGAGGTCTATTTCTGAATTAAAGTTACTAGCCAGTAATTGTCTGTCTTTCCTTGGTGACTATTTAAATATTTAGAGTCAAGCAGATACCACACCAAAGATATTTTGAGGACGGTCCTGTTTCAACATATCCAGAGAGGCACATCTGTCATGGACCTGCATTTCTCTTCATGGGAACAATGTGTGTTGGATTCTAGGAGGTTACAAGATGAAAAGACACAGGGCTTTCAGCTTGAGCTTCCATCACCTAGCTAGTACACAACAAAGAAGTAATTAAACCATGTTTTGCATCAGCTGTTTTGGACATGTGTATGTATGCATATATATGCATGCACATGTGTGTGTATGTAGATAGAAATATACATGATCTAGTCAAGTGGGATGAATCTCAGAATATGTGGGATGAATCCCACCCGCATGCCCTCAGGGTAGCCATAGGTAAGGCTTGGAATGTATGAGGTGAAGGTGCCATTCAGGAAGATTGAGATGATAACCATCAGTATATTTAAGAGATGTTACTTAGACAGACCCAGGTTAAATTCCTCCCAGTAAATCTACTCCAGTCTGGAAGAAAAAATAATATTGTGTGGGCTTCAACTTGAATCTGTCCCATCATAACAGCTGATTTTCATTGCTGGAGTATAGCAACTTCAAAAATATTTTTTCTGCTAGTTCTTCTTGTTCCTCCATCTACCAGGTACCTGGTAATAAAACAGTATGTTAGTGATCCTCTGTTTTTCAAGGATACATTATGAAATTGGGACCCATGTACTCAGAACCTCTAGGCAGGGTAAGGATGTGAACCTGACTCATCATTTTTCTAACCCTTGAGCTACGGGCTAAGCTACATGCAGTATTATTGGTTTCTTGAAAACTGAGGCCTGACTTAACTTGCTTCAAACAGGTGAACAATTTGGAGATGAGATGACTGAAATTGTGGCTGGATAATGTGGGTAAGAAGATATCAAATAACTATATATATCAAACAAGATGAAAACTGTACACTAAAATAATAGCACTGTATTTTAGGGAAAACCAGTAAGATTTTTGAAAGTATAGAAGCCCCATTTCCAAAAGAATTTTACTTACAGAGGATCATTAATCCTACTGAAAGCCAAAGGGACTTAGGCTAGATTGATTTCAGTGGGAGTTAGTCACTTTGAAAATCTCATTAGGATACCTGTCTACATCTTAGCACTCCCAACTTAAATGCTTTTAACATTTGGCTGCTAAGTCCCTTTTCAAAATGAAGGCTTAGGCTCTGAAACTACATACACCTAGATTGTTAAAGATATTTATTATCTTCCAGTGATTTCAGTGGAAATGAGGTACCTAGATGCTTTTCAAAATTCTAACTACTGTCAAAGTTAAACTTGAAAAGCACGGTTAGGTAACAAAAAGGATTTGTAACATCTGAGATTATGTAGCATGTTTCCCTGACCATTATTTTTCCCACTTTGCAATAAAAGCAGTATTCTGTTCAAAATTAAGCCGTTCTTTCATGTGTTTGTGTACCAAACAGACATACTGTGCTAACGCAGGAAGGACATTTCTAATCAGGAGAAATGCACGGAGACTCAGAGTAGTGGGCTTTGCTATCTCACCTGACATGTATAATGGCCCAGAAGCACAGTGCAAATCCAACATGCAATGATTACAAAGGCTCAGAATCTGCATGCGATGCCACTGCATGACACATCGAGCTGCTCAGAGCAATAGGCTATGCCATTGCATTCCAGGGGTTCACACATAGACGTTTCTCTCAACTTTTTTTTAGAAGGAAAAAAAAAGAGGTGGGGGAGTGGAGAGGAAAGAAGAATGCATCAGGATTCAATATTCAAGCATAATTCCAGGTCAGGGTGCATGTTTTGCATGTGACCTGATCACTCAAGAGCTGCATTAATTTATGGACAGTTTGGGATTGCTTGTTTATGCTGTTTCTGGGAGGATTTATTTTTAACGTAGGATTTCTGCACAGGGCTTTGCGGTCTCCTCAGTTTCTTTTTGAAAATAATAACTAGATTGAATGGAGCACTTTAGAAGATATTTCATTTCTTGGCTTTTAAAATCAATATTTTTCACACTGTCATGAATATTTTTTGTAGAAGCCTTGGCAGCTATTTTTGTTCATTGTAATTGTGGCTATAGGTGAAGATGGAGTACCTTTCTCTCATTATTAAGAGTTTAGTAGCCCTGAGCTAAAGGCTGCAATTCTTCATGTCACCACTGTGGTGGCAAATAAGATTTTCCATTTAGTTTCTAGTAACCTCATTTGTCAAGGAGACTGTATTTCAAGTTTATATAGATTTAAGGCAAACAAAACTGGACAGATAAATGCTTCTTCTGTCATAAATTGAATTAAACCATTAGCAAAGAATTAAACTAATGGAACATTAACATTGTTGATACGCTGGCTTATTTCAGACTTTGTGTAAAGAAGGTTTGTGAAGTTAATATAAAAGCTAAATCATCTTTTCATTAATGACAGTTTCAGCATGTTGCCAGCACACTCTCATACATTGACATGAGCTTCATCCAAAATTATGGATCTATTTTTCTCCATGGAATTTTTTCCCCTTTATGTTTTTAATTTCTGTGTGTGTGCTTGTGTGTGTATGCATGCAGCAATCAGGAGTGTGTATCGTATAAAATCTGGCAGAGAAGCTTAAAATATTTTAATAGAGAGTTCTGTTAAAAAAAGAGATGTGTTCTCAAGGTTTTCTTGTGGGTTTTTTGTTCTTTTTTCTTTTTTTATTTTTCCCCTTCATTTTCCCTATTTTTTCCCAGTGGTGGTTGTGATAGAAAAGGTTGTATTAGCAGATAAGAAATGTTAACTCCCTCTCAATCTTGATATGACATGCCTTCTGCACTCAGTGACTAACCCTCACTTCAATGGGTAGTGTGCACTAAGGGGCTCTGGCTGAAGCGTCTATCAATGCAAGGGTAGAAATCTGACCGAGGCACTTTTGTACACACTATCTTAGCTAATACTATTTTTCAGCTGTTTTAGATTATCCCAACTGAAACACAAAAATGCTGGTCTTAGCTGCAGGTTTGTGATTTGATGCAATTTAAAATTCAGTGAAAGCATGAAATTGCAAATGACTTACAAAATGAAATTAACATAGCCTGCATATCATCCTGTGTACTGTGCTTTCTTCCCCCTTTTCTCACATCCATTTCTGTTCCTTTAGGGTTCTTGAGAAACATTTGAAAATTTGGGGTAGGATAGCACTTTTCATATCATGATGCAAACACTTGGGGATTCCCAGAGGCTACTGTGGGGATTAGGATTTCTGAACACCCAAAACTTTGATTACACATGCTGAAAAGGGACGCGAAATTATACATACCTTTATTCTACTATGTTCCTGTTGAGTGCAAACAGTGAAAAAAGTTCCACATTTTTATAGTGGAGTTTATGGTTCTGAATAAAACACAGTCATCTCCTATCATTGAAAAGGCTACAGTAAGAATCATTTCTTCTGTGATAGCAGCGTGGGGAAGTCCATGACCTTTGATGTTCTTTTGAATGCTTTGTAGCTGTACTTTGTAGACAAATTTTCAGCAATTTCAAATTTATTCTTCTTTTTCCTGACCAAATTACTTTCAGTCTTTCAATGTACTCATTGATTCAAATTCAGGAAAAAAATGAAACTTAATGAAGGTTTTCAGATCATGTATATCTTGTTAATTCATCATTATCTTGATGACAGAAAAAAAGAAAATAAAACTCTAAGAGTTAATGTCTGCAGTTTACATTTTATTTTACTTCTGCACATTTTCTCAAAAATATCTATTACTTAAGTTTCATATGATAGACTATTTTTATACTTTCTTTTTTTTTCTTCTCAGGTACTGAAATATTAATGACTAGCCTTTTGAAAATCTACTTTGTCACTTACTAAACATTTACAAAATGATTTAATTTCTATAACAGAAAGATATTTGATTTTGGACATTATTATTAAAAACTATTTTCTTGGCAACAGTAGTCTGAAAAATTAGTCTTGGATGAAGAAAGCGTTTTGTTTTCAGGATCTGATTGAATTCTGATTAAAAAATATATCTATCTTTATGTAATTTCTGTAAGGCTGTTTGATCTGACAAGGGTAACACTTCTTTTCCCATTGCATAACAAATAAAATAACAAAGACAAATCAAATTTTTCACATCCCTTTAACAAATCATTTTTAAAATATTTTTAAAACTTGAGCAATTTCCCTAGCTATTTTCTTGTAGCAAAGTTGCTGCTATTTTATAGTAGCAGTAAAATATCTCCCTTTTCCACTATTCCATTTATAACTTTCTATCAGATTGTTTACAAACTCAAATAGTTTAAAGCCATGAATAATCTCTTAAGAGCACCAAAAATCTTACCTAAACTCATTTTGTTATTACAAAAATGTATGAAGAAATGTGTTCCAATCACAACAAAATAAAGTGAACATTGATTTATCAATAGATGTTTCTTATTTATACATATTATAGTTATTATTTTGATTTGGTTCCTAAGGTTACATTCCTACAAAGATATTCACAGTTGCCACCTGTACTTCGTGTGAAATTCCACAGATTTAATTGGTTTTGTGTGTGCTGTAGAACCTTTATTACTATTTTTAACAATAGTAGAAACAGACTGACTGTGCTTTAGAAAGTACCTTTTTATGGACAAAAAGAACACATACTCGATTTCCATAACTTTTAACCAAAGAAGAATTGATCTGGTCATATTCATACTCCTTTTCTTTTCACGTCTTAAAAATCTCCCTGAAAATTAATGGTTTTCAGGCTCGGCCTCTGCTACCTGACTGAATAGCAGATTTTTGCCAGTGCTTACTAGGCACATCTTCCTTTCCTGAGCTTTGTGATGCCCAGGTACAGAGAAGAGCATGCAGCTGGTAGGGCGGCAGACCTCACCACCACCAGGGCTTTGCACAGCAGAGTGCTGAGACCTGTTACCTGTAATGCCTCATTCACTGCGGATAAGGAATATATTGTTTTCACTACTGGACATAGATAGAAGAGTATTTACCTGAAAGTATAAATTTCAAAGAGGAAGCAAATTTACAGTAGATAACATAACCACATACTTTCCCAAGTTTGTATTTAGTGATAAGAATATTCTGTATCTGCTTTAGTATCTTGGTTAGTTTCTATTTCTCTTTTCTTCAGATTAAAAACTTGACTCTCCCCTTATAAAGATGCAGTTTCATTGTCAAAGAAGCTGTCTCCACATCTGACAATGCTACCAACTCTTTCTTGTCTCCAGGCATCACCCTGCTGCTCCATCAGTTTTGCTGGCACAAGCCTTTGCACAGCCATACAATAAACAGGATCATAAGTGTTGTCCAGCAGTCTTCATTGGTAGTCAAATAAGATATTTTGTGACAAAAATGCAGGTCTTGCCTGCTGACAAGTAAGAAGAGGGATCCTTATATGTTGTATGATTTCTGAAGCTCATTCATTGATTCAACAAAATCCTTCAGCAACGTCACATGCTTATAAATGTTCATATTCTGAGAAAAATTTTAAGCATTGCCTAAGTGTTGTCCCATTTATTTCAGTTGACCTGACATATACACCTGAAATTAGGTGAGTGTTGAAGTTCACTAAAATCATGTCTCATTTTTGGAAGTTTCCTTATGATGCAATATCAACGTGAAATATATATTTCTATTCGAGAATTTAACTGTGACTCGGAGTATTCCACTCTTCAAATCTGATCCGGAATACTAAAACACCATTAGCTACAAATCTTTTGAATATTTAGCTGTTCACCAAAGACAGAAGAAAATTGTACTGTTACAGTCTTTTTAAAAATAATTTTGTCACCACAGTATTCTACATATTCTAATAGTCTAGGTTTTGTGAGCTATATTAGAGTTACGACAGCTCTGGGACTTTTCTTGATGAATTCTCAATGGTTGGTTCCATTAAGCAAAGATTGGTTTGCTTGACTGGAAATGAACCAACAATGGGTTCAATGTGTTTTATACATATTCTTGGTTGGAAATATGTTATTATTATAATGTGTCATTTGTATTTCCACTATTTTGAAAGAGCAGATCTGTTATCTAGTCTGCATACTGAATAATTCAAAGAAGTGTTCTCTATTAAATATTTAATCTATTCAAAATTATACAGTCCCAATATATATCAGTTAAATGCATACTTTTATGGAAGCCCACTTTTATTAAACCAAATTAAATATTGAATCAAATTTAATAATTAAACTAAATTACTTAGTGGATCAATTTAACACATAACTTCAATTTATGCCACCATACTCAAATAACAGGAATAAATATTGAATGGGTTAAAAGTAACCATACTCACCTGCTGCTAGAAACATTTCTTCTAAAATCAAGAATTAAGAGGTGCATGCATGTGAATATGGACAGACGTATACTTCTTTCTTCTGTTGATCTTCTTAAACTAGAAAAGAGAAAATGTCTACCACTGTACAAGCCACTACAAGCAAGAAAGTCAGTAAAAAGGAAATGTAGTGTATATATACTTGGGTTTTAGAAACCTATTCATGAGTTATCTAAACTTAATTTAGTAACAAAGGTCTTGTTGAGGGTGTCCTTTTTCAAGTCCCTCTTCCCTTTCTTATTTCCAGCTTGAGCTATTCACCATTTTACATAAATCAAAACATTATTGATGATATTCATCTCTTATTTCTTTGGATTTGGTTAAAGGCACCAGAGAAAATCCTACATATCACAGATGCTAGGAGTCAATGTGTATCTAGGCATGATTTAGCAAAAATGGACTCATAAGCTGTGATGTGCTATAGGCTATTTCAGCTAGACCCAGAAAAAATATTCACTTAAGCCAAGCACCCAAAAGCCTAGTAGCTTGGTGTATGACACTACTTTCATATAAAACTAACTCTCCATTTTCTTTATGAAATACCTCTTTCTAGTCCATTTCAAGTTGTAGTTCAGCAAGGAACTGACCTTTTATTATTTACCTGCAGTGACAATCACTTCACAGAAATACAGGATCAGTCAAAAACAGAGGTGGACAGCCACACAGGATTGATCCAGATCACCAGTACTTGGACTTCGATAGATAAAGACAAACAGACCTGTTATAAGTCATCATTTAGTCAACCCTGTAAAATACCCTAACTAAATATATATTGCATAAAAATGACAAGGAATAGGCAGCATCACAGGGAAGAAAGATGGGTAAAACTGAGCTAAAATTGAACTATTTGAGCAACATCAAAGAATTAACAATGGTATCATACATCTGGAGCAAATAGGTAGAACAGAATGAAGGGAATAGAACTTTCTTGCTTTCTTTAGCAACTGCTAAAACAAAGTAATATATGGAAATCAATGCAGAAAGGGAAGATTGGTTTTGGCATCACTAGGTTCAATGATCAAACAGAATAAAATTCTCTAAAGGCGGGACGTTCTTACAAATAGTTTCATGATCCAGATTCTTGTGAAATCTATACACAGGAGAGTTCTATGTGTACCATATTTCCTGAAGCTGACATTTTTCAGCTTTTCCACAACAAAAAAAATCAAATAAGAAAGTGCTTGAGAGAAGACCCGTAGCCTGAAAATTGACCATATTTCTTTAAAATGTGTGGTAATGCCACCGAAAGCTGTTTGGCCTAGCATTGTAGTGAGAGAAGAAAGAAGAAAATCAGCAATTTGGCAACTGTGACATTCTCTGATGCTTTCAGTCTGCTTACATTGTTGGAATGCAGAAAGAAAATTTTGTCCATTGGGAATACATATTAAAAAAAAAAAAAGTCCAGAAAACTAAATTGTTTCAATTACTAATTATAGTTTATAACAATTTAAGGGTTTTCTTACTAGTCCTTCTTGTACCCTCTAACAATTTTTTTTTCAGTAGTCATATTGTAAGTTTCTTAATATGAGAAATTTAACTTAAACTAAGAAATAAGCAGATGCTTCCTTAGTCTCATTGCATGCCCTGTCTGCATCTCAGCTGCACACTGGGGTGATTTGGGACCCTTCAACTCAGAATCCATCAAAAGAAAAATGGAGCGAGCAGCTCACTAGCAACTCCCTCTAAGGGATATTTAGTCAGAGGAAGAGGGGCCAGGGGCTAAAACAGCATATTCTGGAACTCAGAAAAGCAACCATGCACAGCAACATTTTAAAGAGTAAGTAATACAACTTCTTTCAATTTCTTCATTTTCTGCATGTAACATATAAGAAGGACCCCTCTGCAGTCTTCAGCAAATATTTTCATTTAATATCTGAATCACAGTCCATAAGTGAAATCAAATCAGCAAAATTCAGTGGTGTGCTGCCCTCAGTTCATCTTCATCTCTCTCTCCTCTTAAACTGTACAGGAAGAAGAAACAACTACCATCATTATTTTGTTGCAAATAAAGTTACAGTACAGTAAAGCATGTACTGGTATTTCTCACTTTGGATTTTGTAAACAAAGCAACTCTTTTGACGTATTTTATTAGTGATGCAACAGGGCAGGAAACTCCACCATTTTATTGACTGGCATACTGGGTTTTTTCTTACTTTCACACACTGACAATATAAATAAGTGACTTGTTTACCTAAGTCACAGTCTAGTGAGATTTTGAACAGTTATTTTGTACAGCGTGAGTGCCTCCATCTCACATAACTCTGAGTTCTTGAAGAGTACAAGCTGATAAAGGGCAGGATTTCTTTTTCTGCATGTAACTTGCAGGTATTCAAAGAGCTTCACATCTGCCTTTTTAAATAAGTCTTAAAATTAAATACTGTGTAGAAGCAGCAGTACTATGACAGATTCTTCAGATCTGAAAATTAGAACAAGTCCAAATGCTAGGAAGAGCCATAGTAGCCCTTAAAAAAACAGTTCCTCACATCCTTTCTCTTGGCATTCTGCCACAGCAACACTTGGCTTTAAAACAGTACAAAATTTGACATGCTGTACATCAGTTTTGTGCAGAGGCAAGATGGTGCTAGGCCTCTGACTCCTTTCAATCCCTTCCCTGCATTGGGAACCTCTCCTGCTCTGGAGTCTAAAATGGCATAGAAAGAATGTTATGGAAGGATCCAGGCATCTCATCTTGCACAGTTTGATCTCAGTAATTTACTCAGGAATGCAAGTAGATTCAGACTCCTTTTCCTTCCTCCCTGTGTGGTCATATAGTGTGCGTTGCGATCGAGTCCCTGCAGAACTGAGAGAATAGAATGTGCACTTCAGATCAGAGGAATTAACATGGGTAAAACACCAGAATCAGGACACTAAAGGGCATATCCACATTTTGTGTATAAATTCTTTTAAACTAAGTGAATGTAGATAAATATGTGTGCAGTCTTTTAGTGGAATGGATGAAAGACTGGGAAATGAAAATATTGTAATATGAAATTGTATTTCAATATATTGGTTTTTCACAGTAATAGGAACATAAAAATGTGAAAATATTAAAACAAACAAAAACCAACTCCCTTTCCAAATCCCTGATTTTCCTAGCATTGCCTAACTTTAGGAGAATTTTCTAGACCAGCAAGAAGCTGGGGTGTAAAAATATGTGTTAGTGGGATCCTCGCTAGCTGCTGAACTCACAATACTACATCATTGTGAGTGCAGGTGGTAAGCTTCATTGGAACATGTCCTTTTTATTTCCTCTGTGACAGTCTCTCCTCTTTCCACTAAAGTGAGCATTTTCTCACTTCCCTTGTCTAGATGACTGTACAGCTTGGGTGTTCCAGCCAAGTAGGGAATTACAGCATTTAATTTTGAAAAAGCAATTGGGAGGATGATTATCAAAGGTTATCTGGGAAAGGAAACATTATGAAATAGATTTCTGCCAACTCCTAGGCTTGTTTGCAGGTGCACAGGGACATGAATAGCTCCCTCATGCTGACCTCAGCACTGTTCTGAGCTGTCGCCTATTCCTTCTGCCTCCGAGACTTCTTGAGTGTGTGAGACGCCTAAGAAGAGGCTGGCTGGAAGGAAGGTAAGAACAACAGCTCCATCTTTTATCTTTGCATCTGCCACACTGCTGAGGAGAGAAGTATACCCCACTTAGTTGAAGAGAGATGAGCTAATCTACCAATATATTCTTTTTATCTTTTGGATGGCTATGAGTACATGACTCACATTTGGCTATTTTAATGCAGAAAGCAATCAGATACTGGCAAACTTTACTCTGGCTGGTATTCGTTTACTCATTTCTCCAGGTTTAAGCCAAGCCTAGAAGTCAGCTTTAGAGCCTGATTAAGGCACCTACCTACAGATTAAGACAACTGCTAACTGTAGAGCAAAGAATCTTGACTCACAGTATAGTCAGCGGAGATAAAGTCAGTGCAGAAAGTAGAGATGAGAGAGTAATCCAGCTCACCCTAAAGTGAAATTAAATAATTCGTTTATGACAGGACTTAGCTGCCTAAACATAAGTTTCTAGTGTCACCTCAGATGTTTTGAGTTCCCACAACCTACACAGATCCCAGTTTCCAACTGCCGCTTTTTGAGCGTGAGCCTTTGTGTTACAATGGGCATTCATTGGTCCTTGGGGCACATCCATCAGCCTGTGCAGGCATACTGCATCAGACTGTGCATCTAAAATGCTAGTAGACATTTGTGTTTAGACAGTTCATGTCTGGTCAGCTGAACCACTCCCTAAGTTCCATATATAGTAGGTACTAAATCTCTGTAGGTTATAATGGGAGTTTTAGAGCCATTTCCTTATTTTAGCTGAATACCATAATGGTATCCAGTATCATCTGAGAAGCCCTAGACCATCTAAAACACATGTAAAAGTATGGAGATGTGACAAAGAAGATGTGACAAGAAATGTCTAAAAGAGCAGTAGATGCCTATGTGCAGACAACCAAATCAAGCTCTCTTTCACGTGTTCACATCTGCATAGTGACTTCTCAGTTCAGATGCCTTAAGGTGCAGTCCACTGCTTCTTTTCACTGAATAAAAAGATTTTCAGATTAAAGATGATGTTATCTAACCTTCAAAGTCTAGTCCATGCCTTATGTCACAGCCTCTCTCCTGTTCAAGCAACATTTTGCCATTTATAACATCCAAATGTCCCTCCATTACAAAGAAATTCAGTTGATCTGACTTCATTATCCTTCATTCTTATTAGACAAAATCAATTCATTTGGAGAGGTCCAGAAAGGAGGCACTTCTGGTTGTGTGCTTCCTCCCTCAACTAAAGAGCAGTGCTGAGTTTGTTGGTTTCCGTTGCTGTCCTACTGTGAAATCACAACGTAATCTTCAGACAAGTGAAGAATGAGGTTTTGAAAAATCATCATTGTCCTCATAAACAGCTGCTGATTTTTCATCTTCCTGAAAATGTTACTTCTTTGACAGGCTTAGTAGACAAATCTTCCCTAAATAATATTGTAAGGCAATCAACTTACTTAAGAAATTGAAACCTATTAAATCATATTTTTCCTCTAATTATCCTCCTTTTTGTTTTGAGCTTATGATAGGAAGGAGGAAATGCATCTTTCAGAGTTCAGACTGCAAATTATATTTGTGCTGCTACATAGCTAGAGAGAGGATGTTTATTGCATTTATAGTCTCAACAATTTAAAACCTACAACATTTGAGTTGACAATTTAAATTTGATGTTCGGGCCAAGTAAGAGAAATTTTTTGCAGTACTAAAAGCCCACAGACTGGTGTATAATGCCTGTGACCCACAAAGGCACCGTCATCAGATTTGGCTTCACTAAACTTCTTTGACATGTGTGGGAAAACAAATTAAATTATGACATATAATGTATATATTTGCAACCTGCATTGAGTTTATTATTTCATTAACAGGTGATTTGAAGGGTTTCATAAGACAAGTCAAATTACAGAGGAGAAAGTAATCCAAGAGTTCAGACAAGAAGCAAAGGAAGGTTGTGACACACATCTAAGGGACAGATAACCCAAGCAGCTCTTAGGAAATAACTCCAAAGAATCTACTCCCTTACTAATTATTTTTTTAAAAAAAAAGCTGTCGAGGAGGGGAGTCTGTGAAGAGGGGGACTGCTACGAGTGATGTTTTGAGATGTCTGTACTTGTCTTCAACCAACACAGAGTAAGAAGTTCTCGTGCAAATGCACATGGAGATTCCTGTCTCTGTGGGAGATGTGCTGCCATGACTGAGGGTCAGACAGAACTCTTGCTGCTGTGCCCTGATGCCAGCAAGGCCAGACACGTGCTCTGGGTCCCTAGGAGCTGTTCTGTGTCAATGCCACCCACACCACCTTCCGTTTGATGTTTTCTCCAGAAATAAAACAGAGGAGAAAACACCTCAGTCAGTCTGGCCAAACTTAAATTAAGGATCCTTCCAAGGATGAGATAGGCTCCTAGGTTCTCATTATGCTCTCTAGACAATCATTTGTTGTGTTGCCCTGATCTTCATTTTCCTGCTCCCTCTCAGAAATAATCAGATACTGTCAGTAGAGACGTGCTACTGATCTAATTTTCACAAGATTGGTTGCTGTTCTCTCTTCTCTGCTGCACTGTTGTACATAGAGGGAAGGAGGAAAAGGAGAGTTAAACCTACAGTTCTCAGTCTGGAGGAGGGGGCCATCCCTGATGCCCTCTCAAGAAAATAATCTGAGAACAAGTAATCCTAGAAAATAAAGACACTGCCATCTAACCTCCATGCAATTCACAGAGAGGTGCGCAGGTTGCTGCTGGAGTGATGAGGCCAGGTATAGGGTCAAGCTTAGTCCCACCTTCAAACTGGACTACTGCTATGTCTTGGTCACACATTATCAGGCTGAGCCTCTGACAAATGCAGGAGTAGCTTTTTTTAACTAAAAAAATCAGACAGAAACTGAGCTGCCAGAAACTACATTTAAAGCAATATTGAGTACTATATAGTATTTAGTATTTAAAACATTTGTCCAGGGAGCTGAAGACATGGATTACATTCCCCCCTCAGCTTCAGAAGTTTGGATGCACAACTCTCTGTCATGAAATACCAAAATTCACTTCACAGGGAAAAACCTGGAAATTTTTATTTTAGTTTATTGTGAAATACTCAAGTTTCATCATACAGAGTCTTAAATTACAAAAAGGAATAAAATGGCTCTTCATGTAGAGGATAATGCAGAGACCTACATGTTCTGTGGACAACAAAGACTTTCTCATGCACCTCCATTTGTAAATGTTACTTTATGAATGCCTTTGTTCCCAAGACAGTCATCTTGTTTAACAGTAGCCTTCTAAAAATTGTCGACCCTGTGTAGTCAGTCAGAGGGGCTGGCATTTCCAGAGAATGATTAATTCGCTTAATGATTCTGTAGGTGCCTTTTGCTTCTTTCTTCTTCTTTCTTTCTTCTTTCTTTCTTCTTTTTCTTCTTCATTGTTCCACACCTTGCTTAGGCTGGCCATGCAGGGATGGGATTCAGTGGTTTAAACAAAAGCATATAGTGCCACTTGTGACTCCTAACTAATTGCAGAAATTTGCACAGAGCTGGAAGATATTACACAGGATGTAAGACAGGTAGAAATCAGGTGGGATACTCCACCTGACACTAGATGCCCAGCTGGGTGACTTAGACACTTTTCTGGTTTCTAGACAGCTAAAGAAAGATGAGTCAAACCCCACTCTGAAGATCTAAATCAGCTTCCCAGCATTGTACCAACAGTAAGCTAACTTTACAGCAGAGCTACTACACTACTACTACTGCTACTACCACCACCACCACTACCACTACAACTACTACACCAGAATCAGCAAGGCAACTGGTCTAAAGAAAAACTGTGTTGTCTTCCAAGAACAGTATTTAATGAAGATTTATTTCAAATACATAAGTTCAAAGATGTCTTACCATTCCAGCTTCTCACATTGGTTTTGTAGCCTGACTTACCCTTCAGTGCTTCCCACTCATGGATGAGGCAGACAAGACTGTACTCTTAACTTACAATGCGGTATGCATTGTCCAAATCTAATACCACAAGCACAGCAAACAGCTGTGCAGAAATTCAGGTTATTTAGACCCATTGACTTTCTGGTTTTGGCTTACATAATAGCGTTTCTAACATTTCCAGATGTATGCTTCATATGAGGAGTAGTGTTCATTCTGTGGTGACATTGTTTAGCTATCTAAAGTAAAAATCAATTTATTTTATTTTCTAAGAATGACTACTGCACTAGAAGAGCTTCTGCTACATAAGATATGCTACTGAACCCCAACTGGCAATTTAGAGATAACTAAAACCAGCCATAAATAATTCTACAAGTCTCAAATGTGATACTGAATATGGAACTGCTTTCTTTCAATGTGACCACTTCAGCCTTTTATCCATGCTACTATTCATACTCTGACCTTTAGGCATGTGTTTTACTTTTCCTTTTAATAGGGAATTGATGAATCCATCTACCTGTTGTTGGATTTGTTGCCCATCAGTTCTGAGCAGTAAGTTTTGTTGTTCACTAAAAATTCAAATAATAAGATGTGTCACATATTTCTTTAAAACTAAGACATATTTATTCCAGGTATCCTTTAAAAGCCCTACCAATAAAATTGCAGTACATAGCATATCTATAGTTTGCAGTCAGAAGGAAAACATCCTTCCAAAGATATGTAGTGTAATAACAAGTACAAAGCAATAAACATATAAAAACTATAAAAACCAATACTGAAATATTACTGTGATGCTAAGTAACAGCTAATAGTAAATAAAATCAAAAATTGGCTCAGTAATAGAAATCACGTATTTCAAGGTCGAAGTTTTCTATGAGATTAATGCATAGCCATATCCTTCAGTCTTTCCTCATCTAACAACTCATGAACTGAAGTTGGGAGCACACCTTAATCACGACTAAACAATACAATACTGCCCTAATATTTGAGAATTATCACAGACAAATCCTATGGACATAATTGGTCTTCATAAGGCAAGAGGATGGGCATTCAAAGTCCTTATCGGAACTGTTGTTCTACAGTTCTCTGAATTCAGATATTAAGAAGACTAGGTTTTACCAATTAACTGGAAATACAGTGATTTCCAATATTCTGATATGAATCTACTGTTAGGCAGGACTTTTTCTAAGGGAGAGTCAAGAGTCTGCACACATTCTTTTCTCAATAGATAGCGGGTTTGCAGAGGAGATATGATGAGCTGTGGCAGCATAAAGATATCTTCAGTCTTATATAACTCCAGAAATTGTGAGTTTGTCACAGTCTTTTGTCATGTACGCATTTCAGACATCCTCACCACATTTATATGAGCTAGAAATGAGATACTAAAGACAAGGTTTTCTTGAGCTTTTTTTTTTTTTCTTTTATTCTAAGCTTCTTCAGTTTAATTTGCCTCTACGGATAGTGAATTTTGAGTATATCTTTAAGAAGGAAGCTAACAAAATGTGCAATTATATACCCCAAATTGACTTGTGATGTCAAATTTAAAGAATATGAATCTTCTGGTAATAAGTTTGCCTGAATAATTTATCTGGTATTCCAGTATTCGCTTTCAATGGTAGAGATCACCAGCGAGATATTAAAGATTATTATGTGGACTACTTTGCCGTAACATACTCCTGCAATAAAGCAAATTTAAGAGGAATAAGGCTGGTTTAGAATCCAACTGAGGTGCTTTAGAAATGTGCCTTCTGGCAAGCACCATCAGGTCTCAGGTAATGCAGGCCCCCAGATGTATCAGGATCCCATTTGTAAACACATTGTTAGCATGTTCAGCATACTTTTGAATTTACAACCAATTAAGCCAAGCTGTAGAGCCTGTGCTTGTTCTCAGCAGTAGACTTAACAGTGAACACAATGAATTAGAGAGGGAAAAGAATAAATCCCCTTTGCCCTGACTGGTGAGGCTGCACCAGGACACTGGGCAGTAGCGTGGGCGTGGCTGGAGGATCAGGAAGCAGAACCATGCATAGAAATGAAAGTTCTGATTTACCAAAATGTTCCCTTTGCCTCGAGTATCAAGTTCAACACCTTGCAGAAGGGGAGGGGGAAGGGAGGGAAGGGGAAGGGGTAACTGGCCAAAACCACATCTTTTAAGCTTGATGTGCCTATGTGAGGTGACTAAAATAGCTTCCCATAGCTTCACATCTTTTCCTATACTTCGGATATTTGAGTCACCTTGGATCTGTCCTGTAGATACTTGTGGTAACAACCGTAAAATCTCACACAGAAAGAAACAACATCTTTACATTTCCACCTGTTATTCTTCATTCACTTCTGTCATCCTTAGTCTTTTAGCCTTTAGGATACCACTATCCATCTCTGCACTTCTTAGAACCCCTTTTTGGTTGATGAATTAAGCTTCCTGACCAGAGGGGTATAGTTTCATGTTCCTGCTTAAAATAAAGATTGTCTTGATGAGGTGTAGTTTGTCTCAGAGACATAAAGAAACCACAGTTCATTTTCACAGAAGGGGACCATGACAATGGGAAAATCTTTAGGGAAGGTGAATTTGTGTGGCTTTCAACTCTTCCAATCTATGCCAGTAGTTATTACTGCTAGGTTGGTTAAACAGGTCATAAGACAAAGTGTCCTTGTCTGTGACCAGCAGGCAAGGTAAAAGTCTTACAGGTTCATGCACTCACATTTGTTATAAATTTTTGTTTCTTGATCTTTGACAATTACATAAAGGCTTAGCTAATTAAACAACAAGAGAAAACTGCAGGAAACACCTTCAATTTCTTTTTTCTTTAATTGTCTCAAAAATCCCCATAACAACTTTTACATTTGAATCAAGTTTAACAGACATATGGTCATAACAGAGAAATCATTCTAGTCAGTAAAGCCCCAAGCTAAGCCCAAAATAATTTTATCATTTGTAAATCATTGTCACTTGAACGTTTTCTCAATATGGCTTAATTATAATTCAACACAATGTTAAGCTTCTGGGAAAAGACCTCTATTAAAAGGTACTTCCTGGGAAAAGCGGGAAATTGAGAGCTCTCAGCTAGCATTGCACTTTATTATTCACGTATAATTCTTCTGCACCACTGAACATCTGCTAATAAATTTGATTCAAGTTTCCATGATAGCTTTCACCCTCATCATTCAATCTCTGCATGAGCTTTGTATCTGATGAGAATTTATGTTATTTACTTATTGCCGAGAATTCTTATCCTATTAACAATATAGCCCATAAAGTCATCAGGTAAATTAAAGAAGTTCATAAAGAGCCCCCTTCCCCAATTTAAAAATAAAATAATAATCTTGATTTAGAAGATAATTTCTCTATATATCCTGGAAGCTAACTGACAGATGGTCACCTTGACAGTATGCTGCAGAAGCACAACCAAACATTTATTAAGAGTTTCTGATACAGACGGTGATCAAGAGCATCAGAAGCTATTACTTCTAACTCCGAGTTTTGTCAATCTTCTTTTCCTTTGTGCCTCCACATTTATAGCTAAGATTAAATCCAGATAAAATATAAAAGTTCCTTTGAACAACTACAGATCTCTCATACTGATTTGGTGTATGACTTTGTTCCATGTGATATAGTTATTTTCCATGTGGTTAGACCACGGAATTGAGAGCTCAGATTTGCTAAGTCCAGTGACTGAGATCGCCCAGTGAATCACTGTCGGGTCTCTAAGACCAAGCTTATCAGAAATGCTTACCAATGTTTCTATTTAAGCCAAGCATTTATTTGTGCCAAGCTTGAAACACCCATAGTGGGTGAATCCTCTTAATATTCCTAGCCTTAATCTCTGCATGCATCTCTTCCGTTACATTTATGAATGCAATAAGACTACCTTATTTTGTGCAGTTATGTGACATAATACTTTTGAATACCTCAGAAATGCTTAGTAGAAATGTCTGAGTATAAAATCAGGCTTCCAGGATTATACATGTTAAAAGAGGTCACTACAAAACCAGAAATAGTGAACTAACAGCAAATGCTAGAGTTTGTCCCCAGATGTACATGGTACAGAACATCAGCACACATAGGAAAAGGCAGGCAGTGGCAAGTGAGTCCTGCTTGCCCAAAAGTGTGTCAGGAATGGTTAGGCAGGGGTACTACAGTGCTAGCTGACATGGTCACGCACCATCCAGCAACTCACCCAGAAGGGAAATTCCCAGACAAGAAGAGATGGGAGGTTTTCATTCCCTCTGCAGCTTTTCTTCCCTTTCCCAAGGGAAGTAAAATCATGTGAGAATTGCAAACAGACCTTTCCATTCATCTTGATCCATTTACTTTATGGATTCTGTTGCTTTCATTGTAAGATGCTATCCAACATCCTTGAATATGTTACATAAAATAATCATGTAACATTTCTATGGCTACAGTACCTACTGCGTCATGAAGCAGAAAAGGTTAATTATTGGCCTCCACCATTGTGGCAAATTCTGTTATTTGAAGTAGTGCTGAAAAGTTAATGCATGAATTGCAGTATGATTTAGCATATTTCAGGTTTTATTATGTTTCTCTTTCTATTTTCATTTTTCAATTGCTCAGGCTTTCTTTTGCAAACCTCTTTCATTCTTTTTTTAGATTATGTTGCAAACCTGACACTTTTGAAACTGGAAAGTCAATTGCATTGGTGATGATTCTATCCCCTACCATCCCTGAGGCAGACGATTTAGCCATCCCGTCCAGTATGCATTGCTACATATGGAATTTTTTTCATAGCAGCATGTTGCAATAGTTATTATATTATATCCCTCCTTGAGATTATATTGCTACAGCAATATTATTAAGCTCATTTGATTGGATGACTTGACCCTTAAACTGTTCTACTCTTCAAAATTACTACCAGGAGAAAAGTCCTGCAATCATTTCAGGTTTTATTCACTGCTGCTGATTCTATATTTGAGATCAAAGCACATTCTACTTAATAATAACAAGCAAGATCAGAAATTGGGATAGTAGAGTCTACTCATTTACTTCTGAGTCTATTTGTACTTCACAGTGTCCACAGCAGCCCCACTGATCCTAGAGTCATTTTTTTTAGGTTGTAGGCACTATATGACCTTTTGTATAATGTGATTATTGTTGCAGATATGGCATAAGAGGTCTGGATATAATCTTTTTATAAACTTTCTTCATTTGTAGTTTAACAGTTTTATTTTTTGTACTGTGCTGTGTCTTTCTGGTGCATAAATACTTCACACTGGTTTGATAATCTGTAAATTAAGCATTACCTTAATTAACCAGCCCACATTCAATGCTGGCTCCATTAGTTTTTACAATTAGAGGATGTCTACAGAGCTTATTCATCCAAAATTATATTTTTCAAGATTTGGGCCTATTCACAAGCTCTCATAGCTGTTCTTCATCGAATGAAACTACATCTAGAAGAACAGATCTCTAGTGGGCTTGATTTCCTACTGCCCTACTCCAATAGGCAATTACATTTATGCAAAGCACAAACACTACTAAATCAGAATTATAGCATTCTATACCTAGACTGGACTTGGGTACATTTTTATCTATGTAAAATAATGAGTATCCAGATTATTTCTTCTTTCCTTGGTACAGTTAGAAGAATAAAGTGAGAAGGCTAATGGTCTTAACAGTAGCTTTATAACATCTTTAAACTGAGCAATGTAATCTGTTTATTGCAAAACAAAATTCTGCTGCACCATTTCAAAATAGAGGAAAGGCTGAGGATCTACAAATGCTTATATCTGTATGAAAGATTTTCACACATCTACCATCAGAAGGTTTTCCTCCAAGATTTCTATGATGATGTTTACAGCCAGTTTCTGTCTATTTTGCACTATTTCAGTGACACAGGGCATTGAATTTCTGGCAACTGTTATATAATTTGCCCTGGCTAGTGCAAGGAATTAAACATTTTCTAGAATGACCCTTTCCTCAAATACAGGCAGTGGGTTTTTTTTAAAAAAAAATCAAAAAGTTGTATTGGAGGACTTAGGAGCGAATAGACCCTCTTACTTACACATCTGGCATTCTGGAAATCAGTTACTTGTAACTACAAGCAATTATGATAAAAATGCAATTTAGGAAAGTTTCTAGCAGTAATGATAATGAAGCAATGAAATAGATTGTCTGGGGACATTGTGGATTCTCCACTACTGGAGGTCTTTAAGAATAGGTTAGACAAACGTCTGTCTGGAATATCATAGCACAGACACATCTTTAGCAGGGAAGTAGAATCATAACACAGTGCCTTTGCTGAAGGTCACAGCCTCCCCCAAGACAATGGTCCTAAGCAAAAATAGAGACTGTAGTTCCACGGTACAGAATGGGACCAGCTCCATGGACACACTACAGGTCTCTGACAGTGTCTCCATATGCAACAATTTTTCTCTGACATGTAGAATGGTTAAGCAACGACAGTAGCTCCATGGGTATGCACTTCACGTAGTGTGAAGGTTTTTTTGCAACATATTGAAGTCCTTGATCTGCACAGGGACTGGGGAGGTATGGAACTGCCTGTCTGAGGTAACAAAGGAAGATGGTTCTGCTCTTACTTCTTTGCCCCCTCTTTTGAAAATCAGCCCAGCTTGCTGCCCTGCCAGTCAGACTGAATAGTGCTTCTAGGTTCTAGGTCCTAAAAGTCACCACTTCCGTAAAATATGCAAAAGTGCATTTACAACAGCAGTATTGCAGCAAAGTATTCGTATGAATAATTGAACTGAAACTATAGTTGTCAGAAACACGAGCAAAGTATATGTTGTTCACTATTACCTATGCCTTTCATGTTCACCTCCTGGGGTACTCTCTAATTTGACAAACCGCTGTGGGTTCCTGACTCTCTCTACTTCCAGGTTCACCGCAGAAGGGCTGGCTGGTGCAGAGCGATGCAGCAGGGGCTGAGGCGCTGTCCCACAGCAGCATGAAGTGCAAAAAAGCACATTTGGCTTTTTACTACAGGCACGCTGTAGGCAGACATAACAGCACTGACAACATTAGTCAGTAGCAAAAAGAGGCTGAGTGTGCTTTCTGAAAAGCTGAGTATGGTGCTAGCGTGCAGGAGGGGACACGTCCCTTCGCAGCTGCAGACCACAACTATAAATTTTCTTTTGAGGGTAAGCTAAATCTTTTGGGTTTCTTTCCTGCTCAGTACAAGCCTAAAGAAGGCAACTCAGGGTGGGTAAATTAGGTGTTGGGGGAGGGGGAGGAGTCCCTCTCTACTGCCAGCAGAAGGTGCCTAAGCAGAGCTCAGTCTCCTCAAGCCAGAAGTGCTGTGTAATTTTACAAAGAGTTTAGACTGTATAATTGTCACTGCTTCACATTTCTGCTCCTACACCACCACCCCTTTCCTCAGCCATCTTGTATTCATGTAGGCTCGTGGGGTACCAGGTTAATAGGATAATGCAAATTAAAATTAACTTTTTCCTTTAAAGTTGGGCAGTTTTAACTGATCATTTTCTGCCCACCAAAGGCTATAACAAATATTTGCTCCATCGCAAGTGGGAATGTCAGTAAGGAGCCACAGGCAGTAGCGGGGAGAAGGAACCAAAATACCTTTAAAATTTGAGAAGTAACAGCATTTTCCTCCTTGAATCTATTCCAAAACTTCCAGTCATTGTCCCTTATGCCCCATATATCTGCTTTCTGTATGCTTTTTTATCACTAATGAAATTGCCATGATCAAATGCCTGTAATTCAGACTCATTGCATCAGACCAAGAAGCTTAATTCTCATCAGCCAGTGAATCTCAGTTCCACTGAAATTTCACTGAAGTCATTGCAGCAGTAAAAATGATGTGAGAGCAGAATTAAGCTCTGTCCTAAACTACCGATTTATTTACTGTGTAAAAATTTAAGGCATTTATTATTTATAGATACAGACATGTAAAATAACCTCTTTCTGTTTATTTTTTGAGAAATTGGGATCATGTTGTTATTTGCTTGTTCAAATATAATCTGTGACTGCATTCAACAAATAATAAAAGTGAGATCATTTAGAACTTTTTTTCTTAAAGTTTATTTAACATGAAGAGGCTCTTTCTCTTTGACCAGTGCTTTGTAAGCATTTTCACTAATCTTATCTGATACCTTTGATTTAATTGAGAAAAGCAATTCTAAAATAATGTCTTCTTTTTTTTATGCTTTTGTTAAAAAAAAAAAAGAGTAATATAATTAAGACTATGCAAAGCAAAAGGAAAACAACAGCAATAAACAAACACAAAAGCAAAACCAGCAAAAAAACTCTTGAATGCCCAGGCAGAACAAAGGCATGTGCACGTCTACAATAAAAAAATTGCTGCAGTCAACATATAAGTAGGTGACCTGTAGATGATCTAATTTTAAAATATTACATTATGATGGTTTGAGGGGGGAGAAATAAAGGAAGGAGGGGAGGAAAGAAGGAAGGGGGTGTTCTGAATACCAAAGGTTTATTCGTAATAAAATAATTTTACACCACTTTTATCTTAATAATGTTTTAAGATTTCTCATTAAAAACAGGTCATGGGCTTAGTGGAACATCATTGAAGAGGGTATAAAACATCTGCTGAAATCTATTTCTGTGTCATTAATGCTACAAATAAAAAAAAATCACCTTTACTTTTAAGTGTTTGCTGCAAATTATGGTATAAAACAGGAAAAAAAATCTCAGAAGAATCAGTGGGAGTCATTCCATTGCCTGTGCTGTCCACAGGCAATGGATCAAGCCTCTAAACTTGAAGCCACTGGCAGCTCTCTCTTTGACTTTACTCATCAGCAAAGTTACGTCTTTCAAATTCTCAAGGTTAATGCCAACAGTGATTGCTGATATGCTGTCACCTGTACAAGCCAGTAGCCTTTCTTGGAGAGAGAAGAAAGAACTCCTGCTTAAATTAGATTAAAGACACGATGCAAAGGAATTGGTATGAACAACTTCAAGACACACAAGCCTTTAACTGCCTTTGTAAACTACAGGATATTTGAACGGCATTAGATAGTTGAATAGCGAGTCAGAACACAGACATACAGATTTCCTTTTTGTGCAAATACCTAAGAAAAGGCTTTTCCCATCAAAACAGAACCACAAGGAAAGGTGCAGAGTAGTTTGTATGTCTTCTGTAGATAAGACTTTTCCTCCCATCTTCAATATGATATGAAAAAGGAAATGTGACCATTCCCTGAAGCCCAGAGTAGAGATGCCAACATGATTTTTTTCCCAGTTAGAAAACATCCTTTCATTAAAATAAGTGACTAAGGCCAAAAGTCTAGGCAGCTAAACCTCACTGAAACCCAGGATATAGTTGTCATCTAGGGACTGAAGGAAAAGAATATGAAACCATTTTTTTTGACCTGAAGTAAGCTTTGAATGACAGAAAACAAGGAAGCTCTCTTAACCATCTTATTGTGTTTACTCTGTGTAATTAGCCTCCCTAGAACCATGTCAGGTTATTACCATAAATGGTAATTACGCACAAGGATCGGTGGAAGGAATACTTTAGTTATGTTTAAAAGAAAAATCAGTGAACTTTTCAAATTCAAAACTTTGCTTTCATTTCAATTCCGTTTCTAATAATACAATATTACAGTCAATACCATTTTATCTTTTTGTGAGTAAGAATCCAACAGTAAATATACTTTTTTGATCTGTGTAGGGCAAGACTTGAGGTCCCAGAGTGTGAAAATTTTTCCCATTCTCTTTACTTATACTCTGTTACTATGACATCTTTATCTCTATTAAGGACAAGGTCTTAGTCCTTGCTATAACTGAGCAGGCCATGGAAGGGTTAAGGAAATGTCCATATTTCTACAATGTTCACACATTGTTGTCCGTGGCAGGTGTGACACCCTTTTCTGCCCCAGGTCATATTCTACAGCAAATATCCAGCACAAGGGCAGACATATAACCCCAGAGAGAAATATACCTTTGGTCATTTTGCTAAGTTGGTTGTTGAGAGCAGCAACAGAGACCCAGAAGAAAAATGGTCACATCAGATGATCATTTTCAGAAACATTTCAGTGTACAGTGATGACTAGTTCTCTGCCTGGATTCTGCCTGATTGCATATACAGGGTCAGGTAGTCACTGTATGTTCTGCAAACAAACACTGTGCAATTACTCAGGCAGGTTACAGCAGCAAAGAGAAACAGGAGATTTCAGAGAGGGAAATGAATCATCAACAAGTTCTCCTAAGGAAAAAAGAAAATATTTCCTTATTTTCTTGCACTTATTAATTTACTTCTGCCCTGTTTTTAGCCATATTTCTTTCTCTTGAAATAAATTCTTTCTCAAATTATTTTTATCAAATGTTAGTAGAATTTGGGGATTTTTCAAACATTAAAAGCTGTTATTTCAATTAGCTTTCTACTATTAGCTATATTTTACTTAGAATGGCAGTTCTGAGAAGCCTTGACAGACAAGACAGAGGAAAACAGCTTCCCAATCTACAAACTGTATTTAATTATTTGTTTTTACACAAGATTGTAAGCTTACTAAAGCATCAGATTTTGCTGTTGTCTAGATTGCAGAGGACCACAGTGATTCAGTTGTTATTCTATCATGTGGTCTGGAAGTAAGGTGGCCATGAAGCAACATTAATAAACGGATGAGTGCCACCATTTTTAGTACTTCTCCTCTCTCTCATCCCAGCAAGACCAACCTGTTGCAATACAATGTAAAGTTTGCTTCCAGTCATCTTGCTTTTATTACTGGTGAATAGCTTCTTACTATACAAGTGGCCCACTGAAATTACTTGCATACATCCAGTGTAAACAAAGAAGGCATGAACAGGCATTTATTAGTCTTGATAACATTATATTAAGCCCTTTGTTTGTATTTAGGTGATAAGGGTTGAATTTTCAGAAGCTGGCCTACATCCCTTAACTTGAAACTTCACAACACAGACTCCTGCACATGAAGTACTGTCCCAGGCTCCTTACATAAAGGGAAATAGGTGTTTTAGGGCACAATATGTCTGAAATATTTTAGGCAACTCCTTTAGGATGAAAAGAACTGCACCTCAGAAACCCTTCTTCATTGGCTGGGAGAGAAGTCTAAGAAGACTAACTCAGGTGCCAACCTTTGCTGTCTAGAGGTCATGTAGATCCCACCACCGATTTCTAAAAACGTAGGTGTGTAGTCTAAAATAGTGTCTCAACCCAACATCCATCTAATTTATGTCAGTCTGAGGGTGAAATGGTTTGCTTTCTGGAGATCCTAGGGTGTTTTTACTGATTTTCAACTCAGATAACTTCAGCCGTCTAAACAAAAAATTGTCAAGTATACAGAGTATTCTAAGCCACCTTATAGTCTTGAAACAGGGTCACCCTAAACATCGCAGTAGTTCAGAGATGTAGGATAAGTCAATTTCTAGAGGTGACACTCTCTCTTCCTTCACTTAGATGAGTAGTCACAATGAGTATTCTGAAACCAGATACCAAATTTTAGATTACTGAAGACCAGTGACCTAGGTATACAGGTTTCAAAAGTAAAACTGCTCCTAATTTACTTCATTACTTTCAGAAGAACTTTGATGAGGAAGTTGCCATTTAGACCAGCCCTCTTGTGGTCCATTACTCAGGCTGATTATTAACCATTTCAGTGTATTGTATTCCAGTTTCACACTACCTTCAGATTTGATCAAGTCTCCTAGTACTTCCTCAGAGAAATCAGAAGAATGTCATAGTTTTAGATTTTATGTACTATAGAACAAGGATGTGAATGTGTGTTCATATATGCATATGTGTTTAAGCACTGCAAAGAGTGTTCCTCTCTTGCCAGGACTCACACAGTCATACTGTTACACTGATCATCATAATAATGGTGACAACATCAAAAACTTCTGCTCACTCTATCCTTCCCATGAAAATGAGACAGCACATGCAACTTGGAATGTTCTTAGAGCAACAATTAGCCAATTCAAGGGCATTATTAGAAATATGAAAAGAGAACCACCCATCATCCCAAGTGGTGCATGTTTACCACTCGCTCTAAATAGCTGTGCCTAGGAGTCGAGGTTAAACTGTTTCCCCTTCTGATTTCTGTTATCATCCTGTCATGCTGCACCTTCTGATCAGACAGTGCATAGTGAATTTCTATTGTCACTTTACTCCCTTTTTAATTTCCTAGTCCCCCCATATTTCTTCAGAAATCTCACATAGGCTGCTTTGAAAACTTTGAAATGCAGTTCTTTCCTCTTCTGTTCTTTCTGTATCTATTATTAATAAATACAAGTTCTAAATATGTAGCCCATCACTGATGAACTCTCTTTCCCATGCTACATTGTTTAAGTATCTTGTACTGATATTACTTATGTATCTATGGAACGTTCTAATTTTGCTTAATTTACCTGTTTAGGGTTTTACATATGTATTCAAGACTGACCTGAAAGCAGAACTGTTACTGTTATCATTACATTTCAGAACAGTTAGACCAAAAAATGCACTAGTGCAGGTGCACGTTAGGCAGCATCTGCATTAGCAAATATCATGGCCCAGTATGTTATGTACTAATCTGTGGAATGAGATAGGTGATGACGAAGATCCGACATCCATACCACACATGTTCCATGGCAGGGAGATTACTTCGGACTAGTTCTCGTATGGCGAGGATGGGATGAACGTCCATTTGTGGTTGGAGTGTGGTAACTCGATCTATACCTCCACCACATCTTCCAGTTCAGCTTCAGATGAAAGAAAACCATTTCATGCACTCTGACATCACTCCACAATAAATTAAACTGCCTGGAGAACACCTTAACCTAAAATGCCAGCAAAGAACATGTGCCCAAAGTGTCATAAAATACTTCTTACTTTAGCATTTTTATTCATTTTCATAGTGGTAGTGAAAGCTATTTTAAGGCTACTTCATGTGCTACTTCAGAACAAACACAGAAATAGCTGCAAAGGCACTACCAAGATGTTTCAAAATAATTTTTCATGTTGCGTGGTCAGCGAAATTTTTGCAAAAACTACAGAGTCCTGTAGCAGCCAATTAATTTTTTTTTCAAAATTCAGCCTGCAGCAAAAACATCTTTCTAGCCATTTGAATCTTATTATAGCTCATGTATCCAAGTACCTGAAAGGGGAACACAAAAAATCAAGACAATATCTGGTTAGTATTGAGAATCAGCAGTGGTCTTAATGGTCAGGAAGAGTGTCACAAGAGATATGAGCAACGGCTATTTTATTTTTTCAAGGTTTGTACCTCCACTAATTACCTTATAGAGTTCTCATCATATTTTATAACATTTCAAGCCCTCATTCAGCAAAAATTTACATATATATTCTACTCTACACTTCTGAATATTCCCACAAGGCTACTTCAGACGATTCACATCACAACTATTATATATATCAGAATATATTTCCCCCCCTTCTTTTTCTAGTACGCTTTGTTCAAATTAACTCAATACATTGTTTCTTCGAAAATATACCATAATCAAAACAAAGTCTTTTAATTGAAGCTGAGTAAAGTGTTCCAAATATAGCTAACAACCAACATTCATCATGAAGAAAATAAGTAACTGACTACACTGAAAAGTAGACTGCAGTTGTAAGCTGTATGCAGAAAATCAGGGGACTTCGGGAGTGTAAAGAAAGAGAATAAGATACAATTCCTGATAATCTTCTCCACCATTGACAGAATAGTGAAAAGGTAATTAAATAAGTTAAGCCTGGTAGAAGTTAAAGTAAGAACCAGTGCAATATTTTTAATTTTAAGATCAAAACAAACTGAATGTAAATAATAAAATCGGCTTAATTTCCAGAGAGTGTTTCAGAGAGCTTCTGTTTTAATTCCATATACTGCAACATCAGAGTGAATACTGAGAACGCTTCACCAAACAAAAAGACCAACCAATAAAAGATCAACATTATACCATTTCCTTCTATTTGTCTCCCCACAGCATGGGAGTTATAAGCTGTGCTGCTATAAAAGCAGATGATTCACAATAATCCTGTGGCAAGTTTCATCAAAAAAATCATCAGTAATAATGTGTTGCGAATAATGCAGCCATGGATTGATTTGGTGCAAATCCACATGTATATTTCCACATTCTCAATCAGAGTGAGCTGATTCTTTGATGCTTTGTTCTAAAGAATGTCTTGATTTTCTACAAACTAACCCCATTCAGGACAATTCTATTCAATGCACACACACACCCATCAAGGTGAGGTTTAATTCTAACTTTTATTTTCTTATTATTTTCTGTTTTTCTGTAGAGTTTCCAAATTTGGCTAGGTATGGGCCAAAGATTTGCTAAGGTATAATTCTTCCCCTCCCACAGACTAAATAAATAAATAAATAAATACACCCCTAAACCATCACATCCTAAAATAAAAGAGAAGCTCAGAAAGCAAATCATTTGCAGCACTGTGAGCAGAAGTAATTTTCAGACCTCCCAATTCAGTGTCATGGCCTTTACTTTCTGCTGCTCTTTTGACAGTCATTGAGGCAAAGGAAGGAAAATTACATAAAGTACCATAGTTACTTTTTTATACCCTTGGAAATCAAAATAATTTCATTTGTAAAATTTAATTATGTCCCATTTTTCCACATTTCTGTTCAGCACTCTTGACTAAAAAAAATCTTGATTAATTTTAGTACAACACAGTTTCCACAAGCTTTCAAACATATTTTCACTGTATATAACAGCTCCTTTAAATATTAGATGTATATTTAATTTGGCTAAACCTATTACCATCTACAAGGTTTTAGCATACTTTGTACAATTCATTCCAAAGGCCTAATTCAAAAAATAAGGAGACTCATTTGCATGGTACAAAGTCTGACAAGAAAACTATGATGATCGTTGGTTTTTCTTTGACATATTAACAGTTAATGAAATATAGCTGGGTCATATTTTTCCAGCATAGCATCTGGGATTGAATTTCTTATAACTGCCAAAATTAAAGCCATTTTTCTGGAATTTGCTGTGGCAGATCTTTGGTTCATAACAGACAACTTCACCAAATGGGAGCAACTGAAGAATGACAACCTATCCCGCTATAACTACTATCACTTATTCCATCATCTCATACATGATTAATGAATATTTTTTTTTTCAACTATTCAGTGCATACATTATTTTTATTTAAAACATAGATACACAGTCTTGCAAGGACATGTGAAAGTGGATTTGCAGCTATCTGGGAAGTCCTAAGACAGCATACCGATGGTTACCTTAAAAACAAGTCCACATGTCTCCACAGGTAGAATCTGAAAAAAGGCCACTGACCAATACATGGTACTCCAAACATCAGATAAAGAAGGAGTCCCATGGGCAAAAGTAGCTTGTGATCACTTTAATTACAGTGATAGGAAATTAACAGATCTTAATGAAATTTTCAGAGGCAACCAGCTTTCCTTAATGTTGAAGGGTTTGCCTTTGCAAACTTAGTAGTACTCTTTTGCCATAAGCTTTTCTGAGTATGTATTCCAGGATAATATATTATTCCTCAAATATTTTACATATAAAATTTGCAATTTGGAAAAAAAGTAGCTCTCTGATCATTGGTTCATAAATACTTTTTGCGCTATCTCAGCTAAAAAGAGTCTCCATTTGATTGATTAGTATTCTGTTCTTATGTTCTCATCAAGCTTCTATAATAAAGCGTAATCAAACTGGATGTTCCATGAATTTAAGATCTGTTATCCATGTGCATACTAGGTCAGTGTATCCCAACTGAGGTAGTGGAAGAAAAGGAAGAAGGGTAAAATGGAGAAAGTTATTGACTTAATATCAGTCAAGTTATTTGATTTGAATTTCCTCCCATCTTCAGTGTGCTCCAGGGACTCTGGATGAAATAATATATGGTCCCCACTTACTTTTAATCTTTCTTCCCAGAGTAGCTTCTAATGGCAGTAACAAGAGGAATGAATCATAACCAGAAAGCTGCAAGTTTAAGAAACATCCCTTAGGTGAAAGCTTGCTTGTTCAGCTTCAGCAGAATTCAGATGAACTCTATGTATATTTGCAAATCAGGCTAGTTTCCTATCTTAAAACTAAATCTGAAATCCACAGAAAACAGGGAGGAAGGGGGGAGAGAGAATAAGCAGAATATACACAAGGGCTTCTTTGGAAGGATACAGGTGTTCATTCTGGCCTTCTCAGTAGTGCATCTGAGGGAAGAATGAGGAACTACTATTTCAATAGACCAATATTGAGCAGCCTTTTATGTCCAAAAGTTTGATCATTCTTCACTAAATAGAGTTCATTTATTTAGTTCAAAAAGGTTTATTCACCAGATAATACCATGGCTAGTATATACCTAACTAAGCTAACTTATCTAAAACAACTTCACTGCTATTCCAGGTCAGGTGAATCAGCCATAACTGACTTTTTCCATTCATACACTGAGAAGTTCCAGGGACTCACCTCAGAAATTCAGCCTTAATCCTTATTTTTGTGTAGAAAGACTAGCTAGCCTGGATATTTCCCTTGAAACAAGTGGAATATTAAAAGGGTATGTAGTGGGTGCATTAAGCTGTAGAATTAAACTGTTTGTGGAAGGTTCAAACATAGGTGTCTAGTCTCATTAGAGCCATCCTACAATATTCAAAACACATATGTGCACCTGGTGGATTTGACAGGAATTAGGGGGCATCTGTGCTCTTAAAATGCAGCAGCTGCAAAGCAGGTGACATAATCTAGGTGGGGATGTGTGAGCAATTGAATCATGAGCAGGAGGTTGTATATGAGTCATGATATTAGTATGGAATAACAAAAGATGTCTTTGGAATCTGCAAAGAAAATGATAATTCATTACTGTAACAAGCATCAAGTGTATCAAATTTTCAATTCTGATTGTGTAAAAATAGAAGGGTTTTTCTTTATTTTATTTTAAAAAAATGTGTCCTTTGAGAGTTCTTAATCCATTTGTTAAGGTATTGACGTAAATAACGGCAAGTGGGCATTCTGCCTTTTCTGATTTTGAATAAAACTGTTCCCGCTAACTTACTCCAAATAAGATACAATAAAGATCTGATGCTGGGTCTCTGGTGCCTTAGTTGTCCTTTTCTTTGCCTTCCCCTGAAAATACCATGGATCCAGCTATAACTTCATAAAATATCTTGGCTTTGGTAAAAGAGCAAATTTCTACCAATAAATGACTTGACTTGTGCTTAGTTTTTAATATGCCAATATTTTCTAGGTTTGGTCAACGAAGTGTTTAAGAAGTTAATAGAAATTTACTTTAAATTTCTTAAAGCTTTAAGAGTTAAAGAAGCTATTTCTTCCAACTCTATGTCACTGTGGCTATATTTAACAATGAAAATTAAACTAAACTTAAAATATAACAGCTATAATGTACTCAGAAGATTTCTGTTAGTGTCCCTGGACCTTCCATAACTCTTTCAACTCTACCATTGTTCTCTGTCTTGTTTTGTTTTAAATTGAATATAAATAGCGACCTACTTTCAACCTGAGTTTGGAGTTGCTTGCCTTGAGCTAATTTGTGTCACAAATTTAGCATTATTTAAATACAGTTTTTGATATTATTTATTGTCATAAATTTAGTTATTTAAATGAGATTCAAGAAACATTTTTACTGAAAGGTTAAATAATAAATATTTAAATTGAGTGTTATTTAAACATAGGTTTGTTTTCTTAATGTGAATGGAAGGAGACATTAACCGTTTAAAAGAGGCTTTTGGGAGAAAGACTAACAGGTTGCAGATCTTCACACTGTCATCACCCAAAAAGAATCTAGATCCATCTATTTCTTTCCTTTAAGCACAACTTAGAAGCTTTAGTTTGTTCATATCTGTCACAATATAATTACATTAAGCACATGGATGAACAAATTAGAGTAATTTAATTTTGCAGTTTAAATTCCAGTTTGCCAGATTAGTTCAAATCAAAAGGAAATTTCTGAGGACAACATATTTCTGACAGCCATATCATAGAAGAGGAGCAGATGAGAAAATGTAATACAAGTCCAAAAATTCTGCTTTCTTCCTGAAGCTAAAAAGAAAATTGAGGTGTGCGAGGAAGAGCTAGGGCCTTTCTCTAACAGCACGGGTCTCTCTTGAAAAACCATTGCCTCAAGATGTAATAGTCCCTGCAAAAAGAAACAAAGGTTGTTTATGGATTAAGAACTCCAAGGCATGGAGGGGAAAACAGTTACTGTGAGTAGTATTTTTGCTGCTCTTTTTGCTTGAACTGCATAAAATCGGTGAGTTATCATTAAAGCAGTGTTTTCCACTTCCACTGTGATAAAAATGTGGAGACATGCCTTGATAGGGTGCTAAGATGTTCCCCACAGAGTTCTTCTGTCAAGGTTGTCACTGCTTCCAATCATTCTGCACTAGAAAGACTTCTTAAACAGACTAGGGACAACACTTCAGTGAAATGCTGATGGCTCATGAATCATTTCAGAACATATTATCAAAATAGTGTTTGAATAGACATAAATAAGGAATAGTTAGGGCTGAATTTCAGTCTGAGGTCTCCCCAGTGTCAGTTGCAGCAGCAAAAGATGAGATTATACTGAATCGTAATCACAGTGTAGGAGTTCAGGATTTCCCAGCCATCAGATAATTCTGCCAAAGTGCAGAACAATGAGGTTTCGTAAGTAATCCAAGCTCACTCCACCAACTGCCAGCCTCAAACTTTCTGCATATGATCCCATCATTAAAAGCTCAGCCTAAAACTATTGATTGTAATGCCCCGCCTACATCCTGGCAGGCACCCTATGATATAATCCCACTTCTATTGCCCATGGAAAAGACGACTCCATCATATGCCTGTTTGTGTGTGAGTACTTTGATAAAACTGATAAATACTGGGCATTTACTCTTGTGCAGGGTTGAAGATGCCAAATGCTGCTGACAGGCTTGAGGGTAAGATATCCGAGTCCAACTGGAAGCAAATGACTAGTTCAGACTCTTCAGATATAAGACTATGCCCACATGGCAATTGCTTTGAGTTGAATAAAAGCAGACATGAACATTGTTATAAGAATAAACAAGTAATGCTCTCTAACATATAAACATGTTTCTTTGGAAATTAAAAAAAGATATTTTTAAAGAGACAGTCGAGACCTGAAGTGCAATTTAGAAAAGCAATCGAAAGCAAAGAGACGGAAGGAAAAATAAGGAGTGAAAAATGAAAAAAAAAAACCAACTGACAAGAAACAAAACCAAAAAGGGGACCAAAATACATGAAAAGGATGTGGTTATTGCAAGGTCAGCAGCTCTCAAAATAAAGCTACATACAGCAATAGGGAGAAAATTCACGAGTGGGTAGTCTTTCAGGCAAGTAAATTTGTGTAATACACAGTACGTATAAAAAACATTGATAGATTTGGAAAGCAGACCAGCTAGGACACCATTTTATCATCCTGTTAGAAATACTGCCTCTGGCTAATACAGTATGTTGAAACACACTCTGGATTATAAATCAAGAAAGGGATAAAAATTACGTGAGAATTTCAAGAAATTCTGAATATGGTTCTAGTTAGATTCAAATGGGGAGTAGAGCTGTTAAGACTTCATCTTATAGTATTTTAAAAAACTCTTGCCTTTCTCTAGTAGCTATTTTCTATATGGTCATCTATCTTGTGGGTATTGTTTCCTGACCTTGTAGATTGTTCAAACATTTTAAACATAAGGAGCAAAATATATAAACATATAAAATAGTAGTGGCGCTAGCATATAAAATAGAAAAAAAGTTGCTTCATAATTAATAAAACACTATCCATGGTCATGACAGATAAAGTAGCTCCTGCAGATGCACAAATGAACTCATACCTGTTTTAGGGAAAGCACATGATCAGAAAAACAGAACAGATGTAAAGAAAATAAGATGGCTGTGTAAAGAGATATCTCTGTACCGCTGTGTTTTTAACCAAGTAAGATATTCGTAACAAAGGAGAGCACTTTGATCTGTTCAGATTATTGTTCCTCTTGCCAGAGACAGTTTCTATCATAGGCAACATCTTTAGAGAGTTCTGATGTGATTTTTACCTCCATATAGAGTTTTCTTTTTCCCATCTGTAAAAAACACATTAAAAATAAAATAAAACACATCAGTTCTGCAGCTGCACACTAAATAACAGGCTAAATGGCTTTAATTTAGGTGACAAATTGGTATAATAATGTAATGTCACCCTCAGAGACTGCCTCAATGAACAACTGACCCCTTGAAAAAGGAGAAGTTATAATCACTTTTTTCTTTGGAAAGCTCTCAAAACTTGCCTTGAACTTCATTCCTTTTTCTTCTTTGCTGTTAGCATCTCAGCAGAGTGACAATGAGCCTAATATCACATCTCTCACTACTGTTTGCATCAGTTAAAAGATGCTTTATGTGTGAATCTGGGGATGTTTCTGAACATCAAATGTTTTGTAATATGGTGATGGCAATCAGAAGCAAATGGTTTCTGGTGCCCCACATTCCAACAACTGTCACCTGAATGTGCATTTTTACTTCTGATACTCATTTTAATAGCAATTCTTTTTAATCAGTAAATGAGACATACATAAATTAAAAAACAATGTAATGGCTGATCAGATGCACCTGGCTTAACCCAGAACACCTTCTCAAGAGGACTGGGCCAACCACTTCTTTTGTGGCATCTTTAACAGGCTGTTCTTGCTCTTGGCTGCTGTGGCCAAGGCATAATGAGGATAAAAAATATCCTATAAAAATGGAAGCAAGATCCCAACTGAATTACAAGCTACTATGTCAAATGCTAATATTAGGGGCCACTACTTTTCTTTTAGAGGAGTGAAATTTAGGCATTAGCTGTGAATAAAGGCATGCATATTACTTACTAAATTGAATGTGATTTAATTACATTCTATCCCATTTTCAGTTCTCTGTCATTAGTTTTAGGTAAAAGGCTTTGAATTTCTGCTCTTACACAGCAGCTCTCTGCCACCCAAATGATCATGATTTCAAGTAAGTATGGATAAACACAAAAAGGAGAAAAGCTAAAAATAATTTGCCTAACACCTCGGTACCCTCTGTCATACCTATGAAGAAATTCTCTTTGGAGATGAACACTGATAATATCAGTATTCATTTTGAAAGAAATTCTGACATATCATTGATGTATCTCAATGCTTTGTCATGCCATTCCTTTCTAGATAGTGTTTTTATGATCTTGTTATGAAAAGGATGAGCCCATGAGGGAGAGTTTCCACCACCAGAGTTGACAGAGCAGCCAAGAAATCTTCAGTCCCAGCGTGGGTACGTCTGTCAGTCCCACTAATCCACAGGGGTTCTGAGATGCCTTATGGTCCCCAACTTGTTCAGAAATTGTTCTGAGGCAGGGAATTTATGGGGAACTGCCACATTTAGTATCTGCACATCTTGCAAAGAACTATATGCCATACTATTAAGAGTAACTTTGGGCATCACGCTGTCTCTTTTTTTTTTTTTTTTCATGGGAGGATGTGATCTGGACCATGAAATTTAGCAGAGTTTGCAAGAGTAAATCCCAGCATACCCTCTTCTGTTATAAAATCTACTCACATAAACCAGTAGAGGCTGGTCCTCCATATTTTTTTTCCCTGCTAGCTGTATTAATCAAAAGTTCATCCCAGGTTGGTAAAGGAGAAACGATGTTATCACAAAGTCTTAGCTAGTTTTGCAAAAGGCAAATTTATAAGAGATAAGTGTATGTTACTTGCAGACTTATTGAAGCCTTACCTGAGCACAATGTGTGTTACAGGTTTTTGTTTTGTTTCTTTTTTTATATTATTTTCACTTATGACTTTGAACTAAGAAAGAAAAATCTTCAAAGTAAATGGTAAGAAAAAAACACTTAAAGCGATATTTTTATTGACAGAATTTTTTTTCTTAAATCTTTGTTAGGTATCTTCCTTGTGAATAGTGTGTACATGTCTGCTTTCATAATATAATGTCTTTACTTTGGCTAAATCATTAGTCTTCGAGAAAAAAATAAGGATTAGTTTACCTTTAATGTTGGCACTGGGAAAAAATTTAAGCAATGGATAGAGATTACTACTTTTAATATGTTTTCCCTTTGGTGTCAATTATTTCAAATCCAGCTTTCAGTTATTTCTGCAAAAGCAAGGTAGTCATTTAGACCATGAATACCCTTAAAGAGATCAAAGACTACCAGAAGATTGATACATGCTGCAAAAATATATTCTTTTGCTTTCACTTATTCTTCACAGTCTCTTAAAGCAAGTAAGCACAGCCCACTACCAGCATAAAAAGTTAACACTTTTGCCTTTTTAACTCTTTGGGCTTTAGATTAGAGCAAAACCACTGCAACATAAGATAAACTGCCTGCAGGTAAGAAGCCTGAGAACATAGGTTTCAATCCTATTTTTAGACACGAAATGTAAGCCTAATAATATACTGAAATGATATTTGGCTCACCAGTGGGGTTAAAAGAGGTTGTTTAAGCTCTGGGCTCTTCTGAGATCTGAGATTTGGTTCTGAGTCTTTAGAAAACCCAAGTCCGTGGAGATTCATTTCCTTCTGACAAAAATGCCTCCTGTCTTAGTGCAGAGAAAGCACAACAATGGTCAGAACTCCAGCAACTTATCATTGGCATCAACATTAGCACCAGTAGTTTTCAGGCTGATACGTTTTAATGGTGATGCTCAGCATCACCTCTTTCTGAAGTCTCTTAATTGTGTGTTTGAATGCTTTAAAAAATAATAGTCACTTTTAAAGACCTGGTTGCATTTTGAAACATCAGATGCTTCCTGGCTGCCTGCAGCTGATGCTGCATGTAAGTAAAAGTTAACTCTGTATCAAGGCCTTTACAACGCAGTGCATAGATAAAACAGTTTAGGTACATAATATGCCAAATGATGATGCATCTATAGGTTACAGAAATGTTTCCAAGAGAGAAGCAGAAGAGAAAGCTAGCATGGAAGAAATTTGCTCATACAGGATTAAACAGCTGAGAAGATGTCGCTTGATAGAGGAGGAAAGAGAACAAATCGAGATTTACTGCACAAGGAAAAGAAGTCACTAAGTGCTGCAAAAGTAAGAATGTGCAGATCTTAGGAGACCTTTGAATACTTGTACATCCTGTTTTCTAAGGAAATTTTAAATAGGGGTGATGAACCACAAAAATTACTGGAAAAAAATGTTTCATTTAATAGCTAAAAATATATTTTATGGATCAGCAGTAGGTTTAAGGTTTTCTTTTTGTTTGAATCTATCACTGCAGTTGTCAAATGTAACAGTTGATACTTAACCTTACCCTGAAACTGCATATTACTTGCAAAGGGGATAATGCAATATATTCCATTTCTTTCTTTCACAAACATCCTTGATACATGTCATTTTTACTGCAGTTACTGCAAGATTCAAGAATCTCGCAAGTGAAAATATCCTTCCCTTCTGACATACTGGACCAGCTGCTGTGTATTGCTGCACCAAGTCTTGCAAAATCCTCTTAACACAGCATTTCTAGCAGCCAGCTCATCTACAGAATTGCTGTTTCACAATAAATCCCAGTATTTTAAAACATTATTATCTGATTTAGGAGAGGAAATTTAACTATGAAATTTCCCAGTATCTCCAGTTATTTAAGGGAAGAGGATAAAAAGCTTTGTCATACTCCTTAGTAATGTGGAAGCACAGGCAGGCTCTGAGGTGACCTTTCTAAAGGACCATCCTTAGATAAGGGTTCTGTTGCAGAATCAACATATGTTTTTGAAATGCACTCATTTAAGAGTTTTGAGGTGAGAAGTAGATGTGTCAGCAAGTTTGTTCTCAAACTGAGGCATGATTTTCTTTCTGGATGCAGAAAAGCAAGTGTGTATATGCATGCACATGGTTGGCTGGGAAACTTAGTTAAGCTAACAGAGGATCAGTTTCAACCCTTTATTTAATCACCCTAGGTGAGCACAGCTTCAGGCAGAACCTTAATCATCTACTTCGCTAACCAGTGCTCAGCCCCTCTGGGTCACTCTGCCAGATGATACATCTTTATCTACTACTTTGGCTGTGACATAAGCTGAATTTGTCTTTTGACCAGCTTTGTCTACTCTTACTAGGACTTCTTTGAGAAACTCATTTACATAGTTTAGTTGTTTATGAAGAAAAGTATAGGAGGAATAAACAGGTGGCTTTTTGCTGCACATAGCTTGCAAATATAAAGTAATTTTATAAGAACACATAAGAAACTTCTACCCTCTCAGCATGCCTCTGTTCAAGAACAACTGCTTCCTACAGGATCTGCCATCTGGTGAGTGAGAAGATGAAGACAGTGTAAGAAAGTGCTTATTCAAACTATACTAGAAGATGCTAGAGATTGGATTTGTTTTTTCCCAGCTTCATGTATCTGGAAAAAAAAAAACAAAACATCTAAACAAAGGCGTTATCTGGACTCCCTCTATAATCAAGAGATAAAGAAAATTCCAGAGAGTGATTCACCCTGTCTCACAAACACCTTGAGTTGGAAATGTTTGAGTTCTGGTGAGATGTGTGCAGTCTTATACTAACATGCATTTTCTACATGCAACAAAACTCTTTAGGGAAGACTATGACTCCTAAGGCACAATTGCCTCTTCACTTTTCTGAAATTAATGAAGATCAGCACCACTGCTGGAAAGAACACCAGATAATACTATTAGTTTATCTTTATATACTGCCCAAACCACAAGATGTGATTCTTCAGTGTGTGGAGATTCTCCAGTGGGAATCCAGTGATTCTCGCACAGTTCTGCTAGTGGATATGCATTTGTAAATGCATTTGACTTTTCTTTTTAAATTGCTTCCTGGGTTAACCATGTACATAATTAACCATAAAAATAGACCCTGGGGAAAAGAAATCAGTAATAAAGCCAGCTGAACATAAACATACTTACATAATATAAAGGCACCCACTACTGACTCCAAGACATCTAGGAATGTTATGAAAGCTAAGGAGAACTCTTTACTGTTTCTACCCTAAGCCACAATACATGAAGGAGAGAGAAAATTCAGCTATTCAGATGGCTCGGGGATGTGACTTTCTGAAGGATCACATCACTGTGGTTCTTGCCACTCCATGTGTCATTGGGCACAATTCATTTCATAATCATGCTGAACATAATCTTTATGATGTCACAAGCATTAAGGCCCTCTCCCTCCCACCAGGGAACCGAGTCAAGTGCTTCTACAATGCTTTCACCATGCTTTCGAAAACCTCATTAAATTAGAGAAGAGGACATTCAATACCCATGAGGAGATATTGTGCCTTGCAGCAGTGACTCATTAAGTAATCTTTATGTATAAATGTCATTAGTCTCCATCTCTTCCAGATGTTCCCCTTAGCGAACAGAACAAGTATAGTTATCAATTTCCTAACATCAATCAGAAACATTAATTCACCCTCATTCCCCACTATGCACATATAATTATAATACATATATAGTTCTATGATGGTTGAATTCAAAGGCTTAGAGTTGATGTAGGAGCTCTAAATAGGTGTTTTCAATAATTGCACAGCTTATGGCAGGAATAAAGAATATATGGCAAATTGGCCTACTACTATCTCCGCCTTCAGCATTTCCTGTGACAGGCTAAACTAGCTTCAAATAAGCACTTTGGTGTCTAGTAAACTCCATTTAAACTGTTATTTAAAAATAAAACCCAATCAAATGTGGAAAACTTGAGGTATATTTACCATTTGGCCACTTAGTTTTACAGATATCAGTAAGAAAGATGAGTTATTTCCTTTCATCATGAGCTTTTAGGCCCCAGATTAAATGGGTTGCAGACCGAGTCCTTCCACAGGTACACAATCCTGACAAAATGCTTTCTGTTGCTATGTTTTTAGCACACGTGTCGTCTTGTCAGTCTCAGTCCCTGTTGCTGTGTTATCATAGCTACCCTGTGTCAAATGGTTCATCACTTTTGCCATTGTCAAGGTCGATGGTGTATCTGCCATAGAAGTACATGTATTGGGTATGGCTCAAATGGAGTTAACTTTCTTCACAGCAGCCTATATGGTGCTGAGGTTTAGATCTGTGGCTAAAGAGTGTCAATAATACACCAATGTTCTGGCTATCGCAGAACAGTGCTTGCACAGCAATTAAGGATTCTTTTCACTCTGTGGATTAGCAAGTAGGCAAGGATTGAGCATGAAGCTGGGAGGGGACACAACTAGGACAGCTGACCTGAATTGGCCAAAGGGTTATTCCCCACCAAATAGCATCATGCTTGGTGGTAAAAATGGGAAATGAAAAGAGGGGGTAGGTAGTGGGAGGGGTGAAGGAGATTGCTTGAAGGCTGGATGGGTATCAGTCTGTGGGAGGTAGTGAGTAATAGCCTATCACGTGCTTTTTCTGACTTTTTTTTTCTTTTTTTCCTTCACTTATTAAACTGTTTTTAACTTTACCCATGTGTTTTCTTGCTTTTGTTCTTCCCATTCTCTCCTCCATTTCATGCGAGGAGAAGTGAGTGAGCAGCTGTGTGGGTGGTTAGCTGCTGGCCAGTGTCAGTACACTACAACGAGTCATTCAAATTTAGCATGGTTTAGCTGTTCAGAGATTTAGTTAACTGAGCTTTCCATGATCTAAAGCAAAAACCTTTGTGTTTTGTGTGGCTTGTGATATAAACCAAATTGCCAAAGTCTGCAAGGTACACACTATTTGATCTGACACAATTCTTGTGCCTTCCTGGATATGCCAAAATTCTTCCAAGCTAAAAGCTGATGTCCAACAAGAATTAAAATAAACTTGACTTCCAGTGTCTGAGATTTATGTATAGGGAATTCAAGGGAGAATTGTCCCCAAAGTAAATTTTCTACAGACACTTGCTCTTTTAAGAACCTGCAAAGCAGGTGCTAAGTGCCTTCCTCATCCAAATCAGTGGGAAACATCTGAAATCTTGCTTCTGTAGCAGTTCAGTCATTCAGATCCTGCTTCTGTTCTTATCTGGAAGGTTTTTGCTGTCACCTTGTGAAAAGACTTTCAATAGAGGGTCAGAGTCTGAGAGCTTTCCAGAGGCTGCAGTAGCAACAGGATTAGGCCATGATTAACTTCTGTAGGATATGGGTCAAACCTTGGATAAAGACTAAGAAATGGATCTGTGTTTGTTCTATAAATCTAACATACTGCAACTCAGACTTCTTATTGCCATGGATAGACTACTGATTCATACGTTTTATTTCCAGTTAGCAAAAAGGCTTCTGAATCACATGTTAGTATGAACATTCAAATACATTAATACAGATAAGAAAACTACAGGTGCAAGCAGCTACATTGTCACATACCTATCAACTTCTGAGCACTCTGAGATAAGAGATTTCATTAGTTATATGTTTTTATATTTTGTCCTTGTACTGGATGTTCAAAGATATTATCTCCCTTTAAATCTGCAGTTGAAAAATGAACTGAAAATGATCAGTTGGAAAGAATACCACCAAAACCTGTTATTCCTTAGCCAAATGTACAGATTCAGGTAAATTACTTGACTCCTTGGATTTGTCACTGTGCCTGACAGCTTGCTCATATATCCAGTTATGATTATGCACTGATTTTAATGATGAATAAACTATATAAATGCTAAGATAAGCACAGAAAACTTATTGTTTCAACAGTCATCCTTATAATAGATTTTGTATACATATCATACTTGCTGGAGCTGAAATTCTAATGATTAGGACAGGTTAATAATGCAAAATATGAGTTTAAACTCATATTTTAAACTCTTTTTTTAGAGTCTTTTCTCTGAGTACTGAAGAAGATGAGATACTGAAAAGCATCACACAACAGAAGGCAGAGGAATTATTTGTATGAATCTTTGTTGTTAGAGATTATGTACCCTTCTCTATTTCCTAAAATGAACATGACCATTTCTTAACATCTACAGAGAATGCAGCTACCAAACCCATGCCTCAGTATGGCTACTAGGAGTAGCTTCTGACCACCACAACAGAACTCACTTGAAGCACTGGTTTTGTTGCAAGCAACATGGCAAAAAAAGATAAAACTACCAAATTGATCTTCACTACTGACCTTCAACTTGCGTAACTGATTTCAAATACTTATTTAATATTAGTAATAGACTTCTAGTCTGGAATAATTTTATCCTGTATAGATCTACATAACAGTTTGCCATTGATGACAGCTGTGTCCCCCACATTACTGGTCTGGAAGCTTAATTATTTTATACATTATTCATTCTTTCTGTGAATCAAGGCCATGAACCTCATCACTCATTTTCCAGAAGACAGGGGACTTCAAAAAAAGCTTGTTTATCAAGTAATATTAGCACTTTCTGTTTGTCAGTCCCTGGAAAGGAACGTTGTCCAGTCACTTGTACCCCACAAAGCAAATCCTAAAAAAAAGTTAAGAGATCACTTCGGTACCATATTCAGTCAGCCCTTGACATGTCTAATAAGTCTGTCAGCAAAGGTGTTATGGTGGTGCTGTTTTTTTTTCCTTTTAACAAGCTGAAATGAACTCGAGAGTTTATTTCACGTACTCACCAAACCACCATGAGGTGCCAATAAAACCTGACTTCTGAGCAGACAATATACCATGGCTCACAGAGGGCTGAAAGTTTCCTGTAGTACTGTTTCCAACCACAGGGACCACATTATGCTTTAGTTGGCTGTAAAAAGAATCTAAGCATCTCAGATTTACTCATGCTGCCACTGAAAATAATGGCAACACTGAGAAAGTGACCATCTTACACATCTTCAGTGTCTAACTGTTATTTTTCTTTTTCTAGACGTAGCAATGGTAAACTTTGCTTCCAAATCAGAAACCTATAAAGAAACTGCAGCCCTGAAAATTCTTCCTTGAGTCCCCAGGCTATACTATCTGATACCTAAAGCTGCTTGAAATTGTTTGCCAGAGACGAGAGTTGTGGTGGTGTTGATGATCCCTGCCTTTGAAAGCTTTTCAAGATAACAGTCTAGTTCAACTTTTTCTGTCTTCCTGTGAACTTTGGGTATAATCTCTTTAAAGCTCCAGCTAAGCTTACCAAGCTTCGCTGGGTTTTCCTTCCCGCAACATTTTTTTTTCTTACATTTGAAAAGCTTCAACAGCCTATCAAGGAGGCTATGAAGACCCCTTTTTTCTTCAAATTCTCTGCTGATGGAGAAGAGAGCCAGACAGCTCTACAAACCATTTCAAAAAAAGAAAAAAAAAAAAAAAGCCTTGAAAAATGTTTTTAATATTTCCCCACTGCAAGCTTGATCTGTGCCAGCTTGGCAGATTTTGCTCAGCTTTGCCAGGCATAGGTCCTAAAGGGCTGACCCATGGGGGCATTAGTATTCCACTTAAACAAGTAAATTCAAACCTAGATCAGTGTTTTGCATTGTCTCTGACATCTAAGTCCAATACTACAGTTTTAACTTACCTTCGTGTTTTAAACCGTAAGGTGAAAAAAAGATCTATGTCTTCTCTGTACTGGTATGATTTTAAAGAATATTTCTAGCCAGAAAAGAAGTCTGTGTGGCCAGTGGCCAATAACCTGCTGCCATTTGGGACACTGGTGTATTATGCCAGCCAGTCCTGCAGGCTGTGCTTCAGAGCCTAGCACAGACGCCCAAGAGAGACAAAGGTGTGAAGTCTAATTTGAATGTATTCTGACACCATCAATATTATTTCTTTTGTATGAACTAAGGATAAAGGTATCAATTAAATTTTTAAAGTGATAAGGTGAAAAGTGATAGGACCTGAGGGAATGGCAGGAAGATGTGCCAGGGGAGGTTTAGGCTGGATATTACTAAAAGGTTCTTCACCCAGTGGGTGGTGGAGCACCGGAACAGGCTCCCCAGGGGGCAGCCATGGTGCCAAGCCTGATGCTGTTCAAGAAGCACTTGGACAATGCCCTCAAGAGATATGGTGTGAATTTTGGGGTTGTCCTGTGCAGGGACAGGAGTTGGATTCAATGATCCTTGTGGGTCCCTTCCAGCTCAGGACATTCTATGATTCTATGATGATTCTAAGGTTCTTACTGACAACAGCATTTTGAGTCAACAAAACAGATGTTTGGGAGAAAGGTCTTACAGCTCATATTAATTACTATGCAAATAATTGGCCAGGCAAATTTGGAACTTTGCCTTTTAAGTGCTTTTGTCCAAGCCATAACGGCAATAAAAATCTGATTTGTTCCTAAAATGAAAGATAGGTGATGTCTAAATGACACAGATGAATTCAAGATATGGTTTTCTGTGTAATGGGAATAGAATAAACAAGTCAAGTGGAAAAAGTGGCCAGGTATAGAATATGCCTTTGGTTGCTATAGAACGAAACTGAATTTTTGTATGTGTTAGCAATATGGATACTGTGGTGGGTTTTGAAAAGTTTTTTTCACTTATATTTGTCAGTATCCTTGACCCATTCATGAAAAATGCATGAATGCATTTGGACTTTCTGAGCTACACTACAGGTTTTACTCCATACAGTAGAAATGCCAGAAGCATGTAATGGATTCCATATGGAAAGCAGATTTTCAGCCATGAAAACATGACTGAAATGTTTAAGGTGTTTCATAGCTGAAACACCTTAAACATTTACTTTAGAAAAACATTGCATCTGCTTTTAAAGAACTAACTGGGAGAAAATCTGAATCATCTTTTCATTTTCAACTCTTTAATTTCCTACAGTGCTGATGAAAGGGAAAACTATAAAGACAATGAGAAGAACCATGTCTTTGTAATCATAAAGAATTCTTGAGCATGATATACTCCACACACATATTGCTGGCAGTGCCCAATGATGCGATAAACCAGTCTTAATGCATTCAAATCTAACCCATTTCAAACTTTTTAATATAACTATTCCATGGTGGATAATATTCTTTTCATTGGGCCCAAATGATCTATGGAGGAATCGCACTTGTCTTATCCCTGACACTTTATTATTTGTGTATATGCTACTAATTGTTTACAAATCTTATAAATATTTCCTCAGAGAATGTTCAAACATTTATAGCTTGTTTAATTCATAAAGGAATTATGCTTTAAATATACATTTTTTTCTGCAAAGTCTAGCACTAACATGGCTCAAACTCACCATTTCATTCCCAGGAGGTGTAAATGCAAAAAATAAAGAAAAAAAAATTATTCTCTAGAAGATGTATACAATATTGCAATGTATGCCAAAGTCCCAAGGCTTAAGGAAAACTGAACAAACAAAAAAATCCCTTCTAAACTGAATATATCTAATGCAATGCTAATAGCACTCAGACATTTTCTAGGTAACATGGATCATAAACTGTATTAAAATTTTTAATTAGTGTTTTAGTAAAAGTTTTTTCATCCATATCATAATGATGCACATTCCTTACAGTTGTTTTTTCATATTAACCTTATGCATTTTTCAAAATGTAATGAGAGTTTGTGATATTTATCACTGTTCCACAGGAAAAAAACATATCTTGAAAAAAATCTTTTATGTGACTTCAAAAAGGATAGCAAAATAAAATTAACCCTAGTTTCCTAGGACCTTCAAAAAGATCAGAGCTGTGGTTTATAGATGAAAAATTTTTCCTAAATTATATTTTTACAGGGTAATGTCAAGAAAATGGTTAAGACTCAAAAAGGAATTTGAGGGATGTACCCAGTCAGAATGAAAAAAAGGGAAATTATATCTGAGGATTTTAACCCACAGTGGACTAACATTTTGGCTTTTCTTCTGTTTTTCTTTTCAGCGATTAACTGTTTATTAAGGCCAGGGCCTGAAATAGATTGAGGCAAAATGCTAGTTCTGCCTCACTGAGAGATAGTCCACTGATTTGTGGATATAAGCTGTGAAATTTGACTTTTGAACATGAGAGGAAGAGCGTTTGTATCTATTTTCTTCTGAGGTCCTGTGTGCAACCAAAAGGTATTGTAATTATAGTCATGCCAATAGAATTATAGTAACAAACCACTATGATAGAGACATAGCTCACCTTGGAAACACAGTTCTTCTGTGGATTGAGCTAACATCAATTTCTTGGGGAAAAAAATCACACACTAATATTCTGCTACTACTATACCATACCTATTCAAGCTCTTTTACCAATATTACTATATCAGCAGGTGGTAACAGGGAAAAACATACTAAATGACATATATTAGGAAACCTCTGCTATAGACCAAACCTGATGTGACACATTATACTTTAGACCTTGGTACAAAAGTGAAAAATTTTAGTGAGGATAATTAGAGGAAGCCAGTGAATCTCACACTGTAACTTGAGAGATAACTCCCACCTACAGAAACATGGCTGTGCTATTTCATTAATACGGGTTACCTCATCATCCATTGTACTGGCAAAAAGTTAGTTACATTTTATTTTTATTTTGTTGGCTTAATTTCATCTACCTTAAAATATTGTTTTTGTCATAAGAAAGGCAAATGTGATAAATGTTTCCCTAACAAAAGAAAAAAAAAAAACCACCTTTATTTTATTGAGTAGGACCTCTATAAATGCTAGTTAATGTTGTTTTACAACAGCATTTTTCTTTCTTTTTCATAAAGCAACATATTTTTCCTTATTAGCGTGATTTTTGTTTGCTATTGTTTTAAAAGCAGACAAGAATGTTTATATTAGAAATACTGACAGAAGTAAAGAGAAGTGAAAGGAAAGCGCAATGTGGTTTATTGTTAATATCTTACAAAATAAATTGTCCTATTTAATAAAACAAACAAACAAAGCAACTAGTTACGTTTTAAATTATAAATATACTACATGATCTGGCCAGAAGGAAATTTTACAATCCTAGAAAGGAATATTTCAGACTTATTTGTTGATGCAGGAAGCCTGACACAAAATAAATCTGTCTGATACATGCACATTTGTACCAGATTATGTATATTAAAATATTATTTTCCTTTCCCAAAAATCTATTTCACAGAAACTTCTAGGTGTGAGCTTTTCTAGAAAGATAAAGAGGAGCATTAAATTTAAAAAGTGGAAATTCAAATCTGATTAACAGAACTATCTTCTTTTATAATACATTTAGAGTTTGAAACAACTTGCTACAAGATCAGTAATCTAGCAAAATTCAGAAATCATTGTAATCTTACATAAACAATAAGAATATCTGCTGCTAATACATAATGCTAACAGAAAGTTGGGAAGAGAAAAGCCTGCATCAGTAATATAATTCAGTCTGTCTCCCATCTTTAACCTTAAACTGAGACAAAATCACTATACTGTAAGGAATCTTCCCCACTCCATTCAAAATTGTAGGAACACATTTAAAGAGAAAGCATTCAAGGAAGAGAACAAGATCCCACTATATAAGAATAAACTATAAAGTATCCCTGTAACACACCACAAACCACAAAATTCAGTCAGAGATTGTGGTTAAGAGCTGAGAAGTGCTGGGTGACTGAGGTGGTAATGTGATTATTGACAAAAATTACTTCGATGCAAAAGGCCCCTAAAAATAGTACTGCATAAATTTTCAGACTCTCACGTCTGTCTCTGTTCTTCTTTGAAACACCATTTCCATGTTCACAGTAGTGTTTGAATGTTTCCCATTCCAGGCTTTAAATTTTCATATGGGGGTAAAAACATATTCAGTATATTCAGTAGCATCCAAAATTTTATTGCTAGCAGAAAACACTTCAATGAGAGAAAAATGAACTATATGTCAAAATAAATTATTATGCTGTGGAAACCAAGAGAAAAGTTACAAGTTCTGACTGGGCCACATCTAGTGGTGCCTAACCACAAAATCAACACAGAAGTAGCAGGACCAAACATGCGGAAGAAAATAAATATCTGGCCTTGTTCCAAGATACATGACTGAAGCACAAGGGCAAACTAAATCCAATAATGGCCAATTAAATGACCAGAAAAAAAAGAATAATGTTAGCCTTCTCTCTGGCAAATGTCATAAAACAGCCTAAACACATTCATTTTCAGTGCTGCAGGAAGGGCTAATGTGTAATTGAAGCTTTACAAAAATTAGGCGTGTCTATACAGAAGAAAGTGGAACTTGAAGGCCTTGACAAAATAATGCAAGGTCAGAGTAAGAGAGACTAGTGATTCTATTAACACAACAAAAGAGCAACTATCAAAGCTATCTCTGGAACAATTGCAGAAACTAAGTTGCTACATGTCAAAAATGAACAGCCATGCAAAGCAGAGAAAAAGAGACGAAGTTTATGCAGAAGAGAAAACCTAAAATTTCCCTATCACACTGCTGATCAGCACTGTAGCTGATACATGCTCAGCAACTCAATGGAATTCATTCCTGAAAATAAATTTTCTATTAGTGCTGAATGCATGATGTAAAGCGGGGAGGGGGGGGGGGGGGGAAAGGACTTCAAAGGCAAATGCCATTGCATGGACCAAATCCATATCTGCCTGTGTATGATACTGACGAAAGCTAAATGGAAACAGGGTTATTTGATATGCCACTGCTGGGATTAGTTCTGATGGCAACATTGTGCTGTCCTGCAACACTAACTGTGTTGCAGCATGATCCAGCTTTCACGCAGTCTGCAGGGGTCTTCCCTTTCACTGAAATGGGAAATGAATAGCCTTAATAAGAAAGGAAGGGTGGGGGGAAATGACAAACTAAATACTGGTGGACATTCATTACCACTGCTTTCAGCCTAGCCGAGTGTACAGAGCAGTTGTGGTGCCCAGTATCAACCTGAGGTGGAAATTGTGACTTAGTGGGTTAAGGACTATATCTCCATCTCCCAGGTCTCCAAAAAGAGGAACAAATCTCAGTCCACCCAAACTACTATATTTTATGTCAAAGAGTGCGCTAAAGGTGCAAAGCGACTTCGGGGTTTCCCCACTCATGGACTCCCTGGTCACCAGAGTGAAAAAAATATGTCTCTAATGAGCCTCCCCTCTGCTAAATATAGTTGGCTGTGGCATGCGATGCCAAAAGGTATCAGCACACTTCCCTGCAGGCTGAAAAAAACATGGCCTAATCCTGAGTCTTACTCTTTTCTCCATATGCATGTGATAGAGAAATAGCTCTAATGAAAATATGACAGAAGCAAATCCACAGTAATAAAGGCAGTGGCTACCTTCTTAACCAACATGTGGCCTAGGTTCTTTTAAGAAAATAACATTTCACAGTAGCTATACCTTTCATTCTTTTATGCCATTTTCCTACTGGCTTCTCCAAAACATTCATTTCCCTAGCTAAAAAGAGAGGCTGCTGACCTTCCCACTTCCAATAACCATTGAGAGGGATTTGTCTCACCTAAGCTTGGCCCCACACAGAATTGCAGTCTAGCTCAGCATAATCATGTAGGCACCCTTCTTAGAGAATGTTGCCTGTATTGGACACTCATTTCAGGATGTGCTAAGTCATCTTATTGAAGAATCAAATGTATATGTTGTTGGCATAAATAATTCTCCTTATGTTTTTCTGTCCTTCATGAAAATCCTTCTTATAAGATGTTGTCTTGAAACACTTTCTTTTTTTTCCTGAGGCTTAGCATGTTTTGATTATAATGAAATACATGTTAATTGACCACTCAAAGACTGGGTCTATACTTCAGTCACAAACTTACACATCTCAGCTGTTTTTAAAATAGCTGGTCTGGTATAGTAGCAGTTTAATCAAGACAATATGGAGCTTAGTGCAGGCTAAGCATTTCTCCTCTGTACAGACAGTACTGTTGTTATTCTCACAGCAAAATAGCATCTAGTCCTTTAAGGTATCTTACTGTAATTGAGAGTCAAGGTTTGCAAGGACATAGTAAGCAGGATGTAAAACTAAAAGTGGGAAAAAGAATAATACTTGTAAAATGGTGCATAAGCTCAGGATGTCACTAAACACTTTCGAGAGCTCAAAAGTATATATTAATTGGTACTGGAGTTCAAAGAATTTTAATTGACTTTCTAAAGATGGTGTTACTGTCTCTGGACCTGGTCTAAAGACTTAATATTAGAAATGTGATTTTGCTCTGAAGAGGCCTCTCATGTCCTTTCAGAGCAAGTGGTCATGTCATAGAGATAGTCTTTAGACACTTGCTTCCCTGTAATTATTATTTTTTCCTTTAATTTGAATAAAGTTTATTAAAAAAAGATTGGAATGAATGATCACACTTTCCGTGGCCATTCATTTGCCTGCAGCATCACTTTTTAGAATATTCATAATGCAGAAAATGTGATTAGAATAATTTGCTGTTCTTCATGAATAATAAATTATAGAATAATTTCTTATTCACACATCTCTTCAGAATAAACTTGTTTGGATATATTGCTTGTCATGTTATTATGAAGCTATTATAACTTTTATGGGTTAAAAGTAAGGATTCCCTAAGTTTGTTTCAGTACTTTTCGTCGCATTTCAAACAAGTTTAGTTTAGTTCATGGCTATGTTTAGTGCATGTTTTGTTTAGTACATGTTTAGTTAGTTTGGATCTGGATCCTACTGGATTCCTGGCAATAGTTCCATTGTCTTCTTGGAGAATCTGATATATGTCTTGTCTAAACTCCCTTAAGGTTTATGTTAATTTTCTTCTTCATTTGTTAATGTTTAGTCTTGTATAAAATGCCCTATAACAAAGAGGTATTTTCTTCTCTTCTGGCAATTAACCTCAAGTCCAAGTTGAAGCCTCCAAGTTCCTAAAATCCATTAAGAACCCAGGTACTGTCTAAGCTGCATCTTCTACCAGAAAACCATTCTCTGACGATCATGAGTGAACACACCTTGTGAAATTATTTATCATTCTTTTCCATCAGGAAACCTGCATGGTTTCACCAATCCTGTATTGTTTACTGTTCCACTCCAAAAGCCAAAAGCATGTTGTGTCTGGCTCCCTCTTAATGCCTATCCCTCGTCATTGGCACAGCAATTACTGAAGTAAAATGAGCTTCCTCTAGCAGTGAAGTGAAATAATTGACACTGGATAAGAATCAGAACCACTTGTCTTCTGTCTCATGGTTTCTCTCATGGAAGAGTGACAGACTTCAAGCAGCTTTTCTAGGAACCTCTTAAAAACTGGACAATGGACTTGTTAAAGACACTAACTACAAAAATCTCATTTGTTTTATTATGTTGAGTGGTTCCCAAGTTCTTCCCATTATAGTCTATTCACTTCACTTTCTAATTATGTCTTTATTGAAGCTGTTTGGCAGCAGGCAAAGGGACAGAAGAAGATTCTGTAAAACATGCATATACACATAGTGGTAAGCAATGTCTATGTTAATGACTAGTGCAACACAACCCAGTGGGTCTCTAGAACTAATGAGCTGGTGCTGAAGATCCAGCATCCATACTGTTCCTACTCTATTTCATTTGGAAAAGACAATACTTATGGCGTTCAGTAACTCCTGGGTCACTTTGGTCAGTAGCAACAGGGAAGCGAAGAGGAGGCTTCCCATGAGTGCATAATGGAGATCTACAAGGATTCTGTGAGTACCTGCATGCCATTCGTAGGCTCCATGCTCCTCCCTCCCTTGAAGGGAGGCTGTTGAGCCTAGCCAGCATAGGTGGCAAGATTATAAGAGGGTTCCACCAAATCTTTATTTATTGTTTTCTGAATTGTGACAATTTAAGAGCAAAACACATAATGGTTTTGTGTTGTATTGTAATAATCATCTGTCTAGCACTTATGTCCTTGCTGGCAGAAAGTACTGCCTCATAAAAATTCCCAGTGATTGCCTGGAGAAAAGGGAATTTCTTGCTAGTTTGTTTATCTAAATGCCTTTCTTAAGTCTTGACATCTCACCATGTCTTTTGTTATGAGATAGAAGATTATGCCTACAGTATTTTTTTTCTTACATGAGCTTCAGATAAAACAGAATTTGTATGATTCAAATAATCTGTCTGAGCAGGACAACTGAGGCAAACAAGCTTCTTTAGAAGGAGGAAAGATATCTAAAGTAAGGCTCCCTTTTTTGTTTCTCCATGTGCTGGACAGAGTAATTATAGTCATCCTTTTGGGCTGGAAATAGCCAGTTAATATGGGAAAAATATATCTTGTATTGATTCAGAAATAATTGCATAATAATTCCCTAAGACTATTTTTTTTACTGACACACTTTGCAAACTTGCAAAATTCTCCACAGTCAAGTGTGTACTCTGCTGAAAAATAGCTACATAAGTCTTCAGAAAGTGATTCTTCTAGACTGAAAGGAAGAAAGAGAATCAGAGAAGTAATATGGCCTGGACACAATGACAGAGTAAAAAGGATCCAATCGTCAAAAGATCAGTGCACCATATTCCAGCAGACTGTTTCAAAATGGTTAATATTTCCATACAAGGGCTAAGATTATTAAACAGAAATATAGAGCTTTGATTGACAAAGCAAACTCTTATGAGCTCATTCACCATTAGATGTACAATCTCTGGCCATGGACTTCTGTTAGTATGAAAGAGTTGTATGACTGTATGCCCATGCATTAAATGAAGAAATCTACTGTTCTCCATGGCATAATACCTGGTGGTTTTACTGTATTTCTGATAATTAAGCCTATCTTTACCTAAAGCCACAAAATAGTCTCTCTGTATAGTACACAGTGTGGATGTACTAATAACATTTATTGTAGATGACGCTACAGATACAGATATGGCAGGCACTATACTGAGAACAGGACAGGAGTATTCATGGCAAATGTTGCAAACGTTACAAATGTTACATTCAGATACATTGAAATCTTTGCAGTGTTAAAGGAAATGAGGTTTTTTAATCACCTCAGTTGGCAAGGCATGCAGTGGCAGCAACAGTAAGTCCTGCGACTAGGAGCTAGATTGGAGTAGAAACAGGGTTTTCCTGTGCCAGGGAACCCGATAAAGAGCCTGGTGGGGCCCTGGTGCCAAAACTGTTAAAGGTAACAAAAAATGTTTTTATAAATACATCAGTGACAAAAGGAGGGCCAGGGAGAATCTCCCTCCTTTGTTGGATGCGGAAGGTAACCTTGCCAGGAAAGATGAGGAGAAGGCTGAGGTACTTAATGCTTTCTTTGCCTCAGTCTTTAATAGTCAGACTGGTCATCCTCGGGGTTGTCAGGCCCCTGTGCTGGGAGATGGAGGTACTATGCAGAATGAAGTCCCAGTTGTTGAAGAGGTGGCAGTCACTGACCTGCTCCTTCACCTGGATGTTCACAAGTCCATGGTGCCAGGTGGGATCCACCTGAGGATACTGAGGGAGCTGGCAGAGGAGCTCGCCAAATCACTGTCCATCATTTATCAGCAGTCCTGGACAACCGGGGAGGTCCCAGACGACTGGAAACTAGCGAATGTGATGCCCCTCTACAAGAAGGGTCGAAAGGAGGCTCCGGGGAACTACAGGCCTGTCAGCCTGACCTCGGTGCCGGGAAAGGTCATGGAGCAGATCATCCTGAATACCATTATGCAGCACATGTGGGACACCCAGGGGATTGGGCTCAGCCAGCATGGGTTTATGAAAGGGGGGTCCTGCCTCACTAACCTGGTCTCCTTCTATGATAAGGTGACCTTCTTAGTGGATGAGGGGAAGGCTGTGGACATTGTCTACTTGGACTTTAGTAAGGCCTTTGACACTGTCTCCCACAGCATTCTCCTGGAGAAGCTGGCTGCTCACGGCTTGGACAAGTGCACTCTGCGCTGGATTAAAAACTGGCTGGACGGCCGAGCCCAGAGAGTTGTGGTGAATGGAGTCAAATCCAGTTGGTGACCAGTCACGAGTGGTGTTCCCCAGAGCTCAGTGTTGGGGCCGGTCCTGTTCAATATCTTCATTGATGATCTGGATGAGGGGATTGAGTGCACCCTCACTAAGTTTGCAGATGACACCAAGCTGGGTGGAAGTGTTGATCTGCTGGAGGGCAGGAAGGCCCTACAAATGGACCTGGACAGGCTGGATCGTTGGGCCGGAGCCAAGGGTATGAGATTTAACAAGACCAAGTGCCGGGTCCTGCACTTGGGCTACGACAACCCCATAAAACGCTACAGGCTTGGGGAGGAGTGGCTGGAGGGCTGCCTGGAGGAAAAGGACCTGGGGGTGCTGTTGACAGCCGGCTGAACACGAGGCAGCAGTGTGCTTAGGTGGCCAAGAAGACCAATGGCATCCTGGCTTGTATCAGGAATAGTGTGGCCAGCAGGAGCAGGGAGGTGATCGTGCCCCTGTACTCGGCACTGGTGAGGCCGCACCTTGAGTACTGTGTTCAGTTTTGGGCCCCTCACTACAAGCAGGACATTGAGATGCTGGAGCGTGTCCAGAGAAGGGCAACAAAGTTGGTGAAGGGTCTAGAGAACAAGTCTTATGAGAGGCAGCTGAGGGAATTGGAGTTGTTTAGCCTGGAGAAGAGGAGGCTGAGGGGAGACCTTATTGCTCTCTACAACTACCTGGAAGGAGGTTGTAGCGAGGCGGGGGTTGGTCTCTTCTCCCTCGTAACAAGCAATAGGACGAGAGGAAATGGCCTCAAGCTGCACCAGGGGAAGTTTAGGTTGGATATTAGGAAAAACTTGTTCACTGAAAGGGTTGTCAAGCATTGGAACAGGCTGCCCAGGGAGGTGGTGGAGTCTCCATCCCTGGAGGTATTTAAAAGAAGGGTAGACGTAGTGCTTGATGATATGGTTTAGTGGTGGACTTGGCAGTGACAGGCCAGCGGTTGGACTCGATGATCTTAAGGGTCTTTTCCAACCTTAACAATTCTATGATCTATGATTCTCTTAAAGCACTTTCTTAAAACTTTTTGCTTTTTTTGTATGAACCTATTTTACAGCCTTTGCCATGCTAAAATTCCCTGAAAATATTGTAACATTTTAAAATGTGAATCCCAATGCAACTACCTTGTAGTACCACATATGACTCTAAGGAATGCCTAGCCATCACAGATGCAGCAGCCACCAGAGCTTTTCTCATGTGACAGGCAGGATACTGCATAAGTCCATGCGGCCCCTCTGCCATCACATTTTGGAGCTCACCTGCTCCATGACAGACAGCTGAGAAGGTACTAGAAAGGGGCTGGATCTCCACAATCATAACCCAGAAAGAAGAGCTGTCCCTAATAAAAAATTCTCTAACAAAATAAAAAAAATAAATAAAATAATCCAGTATAAATCCCAGGTTATACTTTGGCTGATCACAAAAGCAACAGTCCATGACTGTACAAAAACCTGCAGAACCTTATGACTAGCAGGCAACCATAGGCAGAATTGACATTAAAGTTGTATTGTACTTCTCATCCAGGGTAAAACAGAAAATCTAACTGTCAATAATATTTTGTTCTTTAACACTTTTTTTTTTGTTCCTTAGGAAGCTAATTACTGAGGTGTTAATATACCAAGGCTTTAAACTTGTAAGAATATTTGAGGTTAAACGGTCACAAGCAGAATACCAAAATAGTTGTATTCACCCACAGAAGCACACACACATATGTGCCCTGCTTCCATTTCCCCTGCCCTTTATCAGTAGAGATAAATGAGCTTTGTTTCTCCTGGAAAAAAAACAGGCCTTCCCCTTCTTTGCCACATTTTGCATTTCAGGGTTTTCTTCTAATTTTGTGTTTCTGCCCACTAACTTAGCAGGACAGTTGTCCCCCAGTGCAATACCCATACAATACCCTTTCATTAAGGAGCTTGGGTTGAAGATTACGTTGAGGAAAACCCCACGCATCTAGGGAATGGATTATCTGGTATTATACCATCAGTATTACTCAGATGACATTTGCAGATAAACGTAACTTTTTAAGTGAAAATTACATACGTTACTCAAACATATGTTTTGTTCTAATAACAATTTTAAATGTGATCACACTTTTCATACTATTTCAGATGTTGGACCTTTTTCAGTCAATTTTATTAGACTTTGGGTTTTTTGTTTTCTTCCTTTTTTAATCTCTTTATTGAATTTCCATGATCAAGATTTACTGTTAGTGTTCAGTCTTGATGACTTATTCAAAGTTCCACTTTGAAGCTGTTTTCACAAGTGTTGCAAACCAGCTGGCTCCAGCCAAGTCTTCTTCAATTAGCATCAGGGTCAACCTTTCCTTTGCTCCATCACTTGATCACACAGCTAATAGAAAAACACAATGAAATTGAGGAAGGAGGGGTCGCCTGCTTTACAGTGAGGAATTCTGATTACACAGCACTCTGACCTGTTTTTATTTAACTTAGTAGGAGTTTTGCTACTGATTTCAGTGCCTATTGGTCTAGACTTTATTAAAGAGATTTTTTGTGGGATTTTTTTTTAAACTCCACATTATATTATTCAGAAGGGAAATCAATCTACCAAGAGCAGTCACTTCTGGAATAAATACAGTAGTGAGCTGTGGAAATGCACATATTTAACCTTTGAAATCTCTCTGAAAAACATGCGATTCTCCCCAGTATCACCATCAAAGGGTTCGCTGTACTATGAGTGCTCTCTGTTTCTTTTGATTTCAGTGGGAATTGGAGAAATCAGTGCTATTAAAAGGAGGCTTGAGTTGTGATACTAAAGGAACTACGGGATTTCTGATTGTTTGACAAGAAGTTAAATATAAAATGTATACAAACTTCAGATTAGCACTAGGCAATCACTTCCACATGCAACATGGGAATCATTCAAGTCTTCTAGATGCTTGTGATGAGTTCACATAAGAAAAACAAATTGTTTCTCCCTGTATTCATCAATACTGAAATCAAAGGCACTTAGTCACTAATTCTGCTGGTTAAAAAACTAAAGCAAAAATTAAACATTTGCTAAGTATACAACATAACAGCTTATGTGACCTAACTGTATAAGATCTGATTATTGTCTGCACTATGTATAAAACTACAAATATACAGCATGTGTATAACACATACATGAACATATTTATTCGTTCACATACATATGTAATTTGTCTATGTAGTAGTGGTATACACAGCTATTTCCACTTAGGGATTTACCACCCAATCCTCTGAAAGGACCAAACAAAACTGCAACCACAACCCACAACTGCCCCACAAACACCAGCCATTGAGCTGTGCTGCTCAGCAGAGCAGGTGTGCAGTCTCACCTTCAGACAGGAAATATTGTCATGATCGTAGTCCTCGAAGGATTTTTCATTTTCCCCTCAAGTACCGATACACTTCAGGGTTTAACCAAAACAAAACTTGTACACCAGTGAGGTTGCACAGCTTCTGTGAAACAACCTGGTCTCTTGTTACTACGTGTATCATCTTACTCCATTGCCTAACAGGAGGAATTTAGGGAAGATAGAGCCAAACTCTTTCCACCAGTTCATGGTGAAAGGATGAGAAGCAATGGACATTTGATATAAGAAAAAGAAATTTCAATAAGGGTGGTCAAACACCAGACCAGAGAAAAGTCTAGATGTTGTGACTTATTCACATAAACCAGCATAATGATAAGAAGCTGATGCAATTCATAAAACAGTTCTGAAGTTCCTTACCAGAGTAAGAACTGCTGCAAAGTATAATTTGGGAAATATCCCTGCAGATCCCTCATATTTTCAAAAATAACTAGGTCATTAAATCCCTCAGGGATCTAATTCCACCCCCCTTTTATTTCCAGTACTTCCTTTTATTTCCAGGACTTGTCTGCCAAATTCAGGATTGTGTGGCAAGACTGGAGTACATAGCAAACAGCGTGGATTGCACAAGCATTGCCTCCTTTAACCCAACAGAATAACAAGAACATATCTCTGAGAAATGAGCCATTTCCTTTCTTCTATTTCAACTGAAAGACACTATGCTGAACTGCACACTAAATCTTCTAGTATGCATGTATCCGTTCAAATTAATTAATCACACACGTCTATATAGACCTAGATCTAGGAAACAGAAAGAGTGGGATGGAAGTAGAGTTCAGCTCAAAACCCATGGGCATCCTTCTTCTTTGTGACTTTCCTTCAAGAGGATCCTCAGGGGGTCAGTCCTGTGGAGCACTGCGTTACCTCACCTACCACTAACTTCAAAGGGATTCAAGGGCACACAGTGCCTCACAGAACAGAGCTTTAACTTGTTGACATGTTTAAACTCCAGATATTTATTTTTAATGAATAAAATAACATTCCCTTCTATGGTCTCCCCTTTCACCAGCGCTTTTCTCTTTTGGGACTTGATTTAGAAAAGTGCTAAGTACAATGAACATTTACCTCTTTCTTTTTCCTGCACCAATTATCACTGACAGGTCCAGGGTCAAAAGGTTCAGAGGATTTCTTTATCACATGGGTGGTCTTCAGGCTACAGTACTTAAACACAGTACTAAATTCAGCACTGTGGAACATCAGGCACAGGGAAAAAAAAAAAAGTAGAGGGAGGGCAGAGTAATTTTTTCATGTTTCTCTAAATCAGAGTTAGAAGCACGTTTCTGCCCAGGAACCCAATTCTTGCTTTATAAAATGTCGCATCTATCTCATTATCCTAAAAGCAGGATAATGGCCTTAACTCATACTAGTTCCTGAACTTCTATGATGGGATGAAAGCAATGTCACAACGGAATCACTTGATCCCTGCCACCACCCAAGCTGGTTGAAATATCATAACAACATTGAATTCAACAGGAAAAGAAGCTGATTTCCAACTCAGGTCTCCTGACCAAGGAGTAGTCTCCAATCCAAGGAACAGTATAGAGACTCTTCAAAAGGCAATATAGAACCTTTCTTTCTGTTCTACTTTATTTCGCCCGACAAGTTCTTGTATTACAAAACAGGACAAAAAGGGATAGTTAGAGCACACCCTGCCACTGCAGTGAAGCTTAGCACACCATGTGTCACTTTGCAGTTAATGTGCCAAGCTGGTTTGGTAAGTCAAAAGGAAACACCTAAAATGAGGGCACTGAAAGCACTCTTCATCTCACCTTATGACAGATGGAGAATGCCAAAGTAGCTGTTTTAATTCCCTCTACAGTCCGTAGGAAGAAATAGGAGTTTTTAGGAGGTGTTTTCAGCTGTATTATTTAAAAGTTTTCTTTTAGGATGGGGTGAGTTACTTTTCTTCATTGACTGTGAAAGTGGCTTTGACAAATATCTTTAGTTTCAGAAATACAGTTCTACATGCAAGATATCTAATGTTAGGATGAATTTCATCCATGAGTTAGAGACCACTGGCATGGTAAATGCTTAAGAAGCCCAAAATGCTGAGAATTATTTTAATGGTCTTAAATAAACAAGTCTGCCAAAGGTTTCTGTGTCTTTTACTGAAGTTTTAGCTAACTTGGAATGAAAACATTTTGACTTTGACTAACTATGAAGAAAGTATTCTTAGCATACGAAAAGACTCAAGAGGAACTGTGGTCAGGCTTGGTCTGCCATGTCTTGCAATTCCACTCAATACCTATTGTTAGTTGTTGTACTTGTATTTGTACCAGATTAGTACCCTATTTCAAGATGAAAGCGATGGGAAGCATGAATTTCTTCTTCCAAGCACAGCAAAAGATTTTGACAACTATGATGACAGATGATATGCTCTATGTACCAGGTGACATACCTTGCTGGGGCTTTGCTCTCATACTCTAGAAGAAAGATTTATCCAGCTTTCTGTGGCTTGTTTGGGATGAATTTTCTGAGTTCCCTACATGATGACATATCAGAGCCCTTTTTTTACCCAGCTATGTGAACCTTGGTCAGTTCTATAATCTGACCATTTGGCCATTCCAGTCCTTGCACTGGCAAAAAGAAATAAAAGAACAGGCAGAGGGCAGGGTTGCCTGTCTCATCATCAGAACAGTTATGTTGGCCTAAGTCATACACCAAATCATGGTCCTAGATGGGTGATGAGACTGTACTTTGAATAGAGGGTAGGTAAAACACCAACTAAAGGGAAACACATATACAATTATTCTATATGTTTCAGGTTAATTGTTCAATATTGGATTAGTCATTAAAGTTAGATTTTGTTAGGAACTTCGGTACTTAAAGTATCTAATTTTCTTTCACTTTTCTACTGACCAGTGGCAAAGGCAGTCATTAGCACAGGAGATGATATGGTGCTGTGATCCCCATCAGGATCAGGAAGGACAGGACTAGAAAACAGACCCACAAGTGAGGGCCCTGCAGTTCTACAGTGTTACACAAAAGTTTGGCACCAGCCACTCCCACTGCCTTCTCTCAGGAGAGGTCTTCAAGCCTAACTAAAGCCATGAGCCAAGCCACAAGAGGTGACATGCAATCATTTGTGTTGTATGCACTTGCACTTAGTGTTTGGTATTGACTAGCACTAGCTCTGTTCAGCAGGCATTGGTGTGGGGTGTTCTGGTGTTTAAGATCTTGGTATTTAAGATCTAGTGTTTAAGACCTTGAGGCATTTAACACTTCCTATGCCTTACACACAGAGCAACACAGAGCAACATTTTCACTACGGGGTGGCATGAACCTAAATGTACGTGCAGCAACAATTAATTTATGGTTCCGAGAGCCCTTTGTTTGTTGAATCCCTGTGACTTCTCTGCCTCTGTATACTGTACAGTGGACTCAATAGCATTCTCTATTATCTGTGTTCCAGTCAGATAGTGAGATAATTTGGGGCAGGAATTAGCCTCTATGGTGAGTCCGTACAGAAAAAAAGCACAGTGGAGCACATATATTTATGTTCTCCAATTAATAAATACTAATGCCGAGCATCTAGGGAACAGGGCAGTGGGAAACAATAAATAAAACCAAGGATACAGCATTACATTAAAAAAGCTATGGTCATGTTAGAATTAGGTAATTGCAGGGGCTGAGTGGATGGAGAAAAGAGAGCGTTCTTACGTTGCAAAAGTTCCCCACCACATCACTTGTGCGTTAGCAGCAGGGGCAAGGGCTGGGGAACCCGCTGCTTGCAAAAGGCTGGGAACAGTTACAACGTTCCCACCGCCAGAATACTTTATTACTATTCCTTCTCTTACAGCCTGGCACGTGAAAAACTAGAGACCTGTCATCAATTAGAATGGTGATGATGAGCCAGCCTAAAATAGGCCAGTGAACAGGGTAAGTGCCCCTGTGGTTTGCCAATTACCTAAATTATTTGCAGTAGTTTTAGTGCACATCTGCAATGAATACAAATAGAAAGCACATGATGTCTGGAATGCAGCATGTTTAATATCAGCTTTGGTGCTAACAGAGGAGGGGAAACAACTGACATGTCTTAACAGAAATATTCCAGAAGAGGAGTCTCATTCACATCTTCTCTCTCCCCACCTTCACACATGTAAAATAAACTCCACTCTGTCTGGCCACCCTGTGCTTTCTATCTAGGGTGAACCTGGTGGAGGGAAGTGAGTCTCTGCCAACCCTGCCACCAGTGTCAGTGTGTCACCAGCCAGTTTCACCAGTCCTTGGCAGTGACTCACCCAGAACGACCAAGGAAATGGGCCAGCAGTACTGATGGTGGAAATAACCTCAAGGGACCTCAGATCACCAAGGTTTTTTTTCATCCAAGAAAATTCTGCTGCAGGCAGAAGTGACAATGAGCAGAAGAAAAGAAGAGCATTAGGCAGCTCAGTACTCCTGAATTCAACTAGATTATAAAGAATCATTAAAAACAAAACAAAAACACAAAGAGAAAAGAGATTGATCTTTTTGTGTGTGTGTTCATTCAAAAGCTTTTTAGAAGCTTTGTGGAACAATTCCGTGAGAAAACTTTCATAGTGACTCAGAAAAAGTTATACTCTAGTAACAATGAACTTTCATTCTTCATAAGGAAGAGAGCCGCACTGCCACTGTTTAGTGAATATGTACACTGATCACTCTTTTTTTCTTGGTCTTCCTTTTACAATTCTCCTTTCCTTTATATCCTTCCATGCTTCTTTGTTTTATATCCTTCCCTCCCACCTCTCCTTTAACTGCTTCAGAAATAGTTAGGTAACTGCAATCACTTGACATTCATAATACTCCTATCCAGCCACCTTAACTTTTTTTGTCATTTAAAAGATTGCATGAGTAACTATTGGCATCTCTTCCAGTTGTCTGCTGTTCCTAGAAGATATTTTGAAACATATAGTTTATGTGGCTTGATAAGCATCTGCATTTTAAGTAAAAAGCACTGAATACAATAAAGATTTGGAGTACTACAAAGAGACTTATAACTCTATAACCTTGTCCCTTCCTGTTGGCTTTCATATAACCCTGGAGGCTAAATCCGCTACAGACATCCATTGTTGGTTAAGAAATTAAAAATGTAGATGCTTAGAATCTTGTCACTTAACATGGCTGGCCTCACCACTGCTTAAGCAGACAGACTGGTGTAGAAGAAATAGGTAGTTTTTTGTGTAGTTTTCCTCTATGTGCTCAGGGAATGCATAACATTCACCAATAGGACTGGTGTCCCTACAAAAAGCAGATATTTTAGGAGAATTAACACAGAAGTTCAACTCATCTACAGGAAAAGCACAAAGATTATTAGTCTTTCCAGGTCAAGTATCACAAACAACAGGCTAGGAAGTCTTGACCACTGCTGGAATGAAGCAAGTTTTAAGACCCCAAATGGGAGCAGAGATCATTCTTTTGAAAGGTGGTCTCTAAGACAGTGCTAAAATATCAATGGATTTTATTCTGCCTACCAATAGTAGAGACTGCAGCTTCTAAAAGGAAGAAAATGTTAAAGAATTAAGATCTTGTGAATTTCTTACAACTTTGGAGTGTACAAAACATTCAAAAGGAGTCCACCATCACTAGAAACAAATGCCCCCAAAATTCAAAATCCTTTAATTCATGTGTAGATAGAATTTTGGCTACTTTATTACTTATTGCATATACTGTTGTCATACTACTAACATTAAATGGGCTAATTCACTTCACAGAATATTCAGTGTTGTTACTAAATTCCACAGTGGCTGTTTTATTATGCTAATTGATAATCTAGTGTGCTCCAAAGATTAAAGAAAAATGAAATTAAAGCTACAAAATCAAAGGGTAACAACTTTATAATGCCTTTTTAATTTAGTGAAATACAATTAAAGTCACACAGAGATAGAATTGACTATGAATACCAAAATGAATGTAATTGACAGAGTAAATGTTACAGAGCAGGGCTGCATAAGAGCAAAAAGAAATGTCAATAAACTTCAGTGCTGCTGAGCTGTGTCACTGGGCAGGCGCATTGAACAGCACTAGTCTTAAAGTCCTTGGGGATAACCAAGAGCAAAGAAAGCTATGATGAATGTTTATGAAATCACAAGTAGATAGTATTGGAAGGGTCCGATTTTATAGGCATGCAAAAAGCACTAGAAATGCAATGTGGACTGTAATTACAGGAGAAGCTTGACAGTGCATAAGAAAAATGCTCCATTGATTGGAATAATTTGAGCTGAACATACTGCAATTTGTAAAACCTTCAGTGCTGGCAACATGCATTTAGAAAATGGTTTCTTATAGGCTGTAATCTGTGGAGAAGTTGCTTTGGTATTTACATGAAGTTTCTGAGGTTGGTAAAGACATTGTAGTATAACCTTGCAATTCATACTATTGTAAACTAGTAATTCAATAATTCTTCTATGCTGGGCTACTTATTAAAATAACACTTTTCATATACCAGTTCCCCTGACATCTCCTTGCTGATTAAATTTTGCCTGGGAGAAATGCACCAATCCTGTTTATCCACATATCATACCTTCAGACTACTTTTGTGGACTGCTAGGATCAATAATGGCGTAGAAGACCTTTTCAGTGGAGAATGCCAATGCCAATCCAATTCTGCTGTTAGAAATTTGAGGTGTTGCCTTCTACAGGCCTTGTGGCTATGGTGATAAATGAGTCAGTCACGGTCTATGTCCTACGTGACATTCATATTTATCACAAAAATCATGAGCATAACTGGAAATGAGTTGCATTACTGTTGACTGTGTAGCGTAAAAATGTAGCTTTGTAGAAGCTACACTTTTAAATTTCTATTTTATTATCCTTAGAAGTAACATGCACGTGTCCAGAAAAAAGCCCTTCCTAGTGTGTCTCCACTAAACCTGCTCTGTGAAAAGAAAGTAGGAGTCCAGTCCCTCAAGCTGTCAATACAACATATTTTTGAAATTATGAATTTCCAGCCAAAGAACAGCTTGTAAAGTTCCCTATATCTAGCAGACAGGGGTTTACATGAGTGTAATCAGGTTTTACATAATCAGGTTTTCACAACCAGATTATTTTTAAAATGCACAGCAAGAACTGAGTAAACTTGTGCTGGGGGTTTCATTTTAGCCTTTTAGACATCTACATTGAAGATTTCTACATATGAACTAAGCATCTAAACAACCTCTATAACTGAAGGAAAAAGAGTAACTTCTAGAAGACAACTCATTTCATCTAAGGAAGGTGCCTAAAATAAGTTGGATGAATCTTGGCCCGTACATGACTAAAAAGGTGGGATGTAGCTATCTACATTATCAACTTTTGATATTAAGTAAAACGAATCCTTTGTTGCTGGTCAGGACAGTAGAGGTTATAGTTATGTATTATCCAGAAAATAAGTTCTGTCTATGAAAAATTGAATTAATTAAACTTATTTACATTCCATCTCAGTATCATTTTTATTTATCTTTTTGTCAAAAATTGAGGGGAGAGAGAGAGGGAGAAGGTCTTTGAAAGAACTCAGTAACCACATCCTGCCTCAAATACGGGGGATCTACATTCAAATCCTACTCTGAATAAGAATCTTTGATTTATTTAAAGAAGTCTTGCATCATAAGCTGGTATTTTCCCCACTAATTGCAGTTTCCTGCAAATTTTTCAGTAATTGAGTTAATCTTACAGGGAACTGACAGACTCAGTGGTGATACCTATACCAGTAAATTACACATTCCCAAATTGGTTTTGGCACTGAGATTCATTAGCACAGAATAGCCCACCTCCATACTACTAAATCTTCATATTCAGCAGAACATAGGGCCAACAATCTATCTGCTGAGAATAGCACCTGTTTCAATTTAATTACTGAACTGTGCCTGGGAATTGTTTGGGACTGCTATTCAGTCTCAGTTCAAAATAATGCCAGGTGCTACACTAACTATTTGAAGTATACAATTAAGTTAGACAGTTGAGACAATCAAGGCCAATGATGGACTCAACAAGTTTGAATTTTCTAGTGGAAACTCCCGTGTTGCAAAATTCCTAATTTGTTTTACCTTTCATGTGTAAAAAAAAAAGTTATTTTAGATAGGTAAATCAAAGTCAGAACACAGTGAAGCTGCAAGATAAGGCTGGTGCCCTAGATAATGGTTTACTGCTCTCTGCTGAAATACATACAATTCCTCTGCAATTTTCAGAGGGCAGCTTATCACTGTTGTTTTGGTTGTGGTTGTTTGTTTTTTTTTTAATATTGGGAAGTCCATAGGCACTATCAGTCAGCTAAAATAGGTCTATCTAAGAATATGAAACCACCTATATGGTGGGTTGGCCCCAAGCAGCAGCTAAGCACCCACACAGCTGCTCAGTCACTCTTCATGCACCCCAGCACGACTGGAGAGAGAACTGGAAGGGTAAAAGCAAGAGTACACTCTTGGGTCAAGATAAAACAGTTGAATAAGTGAAGGAAAGAAAGGTAAAAAGACAAACAAGTGATGTAAAGGGAGGCAGTCGCCACCACCCAGGCTGAGACCAGACCCAGCCAGTCTCAGCGCAACCAGTTTTGGAAAAGACTGCCCCCTCAATTTTACTGTTGAGCACAATTTTATATGGCATGCAATATTCTGTTCGTCAATTTAGGTCAGCTGTCCTGGCTGTGTCCCCTCTCAACTTCTTGTGCACTCCCAGCCTATTTATTGACAGCCAGAGGGAGAAATAGAGAAAGCCTTGACGCTGCAAAAGCACTGTTCAGCAGTAGCCAAAACATCGGTGTGTTATCAGCACCATTTTAGCCACAGATCCAAAACACAGCACCATACAGGCTGCTGTGAAGAAAGTTAACTCCATCCTACCCAGACCCAGTACAAACAGTCAAGTTTTTGTACTGACCCAGTACAAAATGAACCAGAAAATTTTGACCAGTGAAATAAACTCTTCCAACTGCCAAAAATCCCAGATTATGGGCAAAACATTTAAACATGTGATTTGTTTATGAAAAGAAGACATTTAGAAAGGTGATATTCTCTGATAGATTGCTGGGATCAAAATTCTCTTAAAGAATGAGAATGCAGATATAAGTATCAGTCATCTGAAATAATACTTCCTTATTAGCTTTCCAAATTTTGGTTCAGCTCAGCATTAAAATTTCAAGATTAGCTGTGTTTTAAGACCTGGGAAAATGTACAAATTATTATAACTCTGGTGTCACTGCGTTCTATAAATTATAAGATTTCAGAAGTAGCCAAACTGTACTATGTTATTTAACGTATAAAGAGTAAGTTTATAATGCCCAGGAATGTTAAATGGCACTGGTTAATTGAATAGTGTGGAATAGTATAGACATAAACAATAACTTTCTAATCTACAAAGTAACCTGAAGGCTAGTCAATTTAAATAATTATGTGCAGACCAAATCAAAGACGTATATTTCAGCTCAGAATAATACATCCATTAGATCATACAATAAAGTTTAACATACTTTGTGGACAATGTTAAAGTCAAGAAAGTAAAAATATTCACTTCCTTAAGCATGTGCACAATCCTATTTACAGCAAGAGAGAAATAAGACTCAGAAAGCTTTTACTGAGTGATACAAAGTTCTGACTCCAGCATGCACAAGTTAAGAATTGCCCAGGGTTCAGCTATAGATTTCTTGGCCAGAGTATGATACATAGAAAATAAACAGTCACAGTTACTAAGAAATAATTTTGTCTAGGAGGTAATAAATCCAATAGCATCTTATGGTCATCACAGATTTTTTAGTAGTCCAATAGCCAGTAAAGTTCATTTGTGGCCCCTTTGCAAACTGATGACATCTTTACAATATGAGGGAGGAAACTGGTATACGGGTTTCTGTACTAATCTGTGGGTGATTTAAATGTCTTTCAAAAACTAATGCACCCAGGATGAAGGAAAAACAAAAAGACTCTATCTAGAGAGGGGTAAAGCATAGAAGAGCCAAGATCCAAACCTGTATAATAAATACATCTAGGCCCTGGATGAAGTCCTGGATTAACACTGCTAACTCAAGAATGGTCCAAGCATGGGTTCCATTTCAGCAGGAGGAATATTTAATCTGCAGCTGTCAGTGGAGGAGATAAAAACTGCCAGAACTGGTCAAGGCAGCACCTTCATAAAACATCATGGGAAACCCTTGAGAAGAGATAAGTTACAAGCTGGAGAGTTAAAGTCTCAGATGCTTAAAGGTGTCCTATCTCAACAATAGGAAAATGATGAGACTTTTTTCCTATGATAATAAAGCAAGCTGGATGTAATAAAGCACAGGAACGCAACAAAAATTAAAATTTATTTCCCTGATTTAAAAGCAAAGGAGAGAAATAGATATTTATCTTTCCCCTGCTTCTTTTGCTGTGATATCTGAAAGTAAGTTTTCACCTTTTTCCTTCTTCATTTGCAAAAAGAAGCTGCAGAAAATCCCCAAGTCTTCACTACTAAGTCTATGGAGACAGAATCCTGACACCAACCGGGATGCAAATTTATCTTCTGTGGGCTTCATCATAGGGCGGTGATCCAAAAAACATTTGGATTTGCTTCTCCCAGTCTTTATGGGAAGTCACAATTTGGAGAGTTGAGCTGCACCTATACTTTACATACACTAGAAAGGTCTTCTTGCTAAAATTTTCCTCCAAACGTTATCAGAAGGTTCTCTTCTTTCTTTTTACTATTTGAGAGACAGTGTGGGAAGAGAGAAGGTCTTCATTTGAGGGTTTTAGTTGCACTGAGTCAAGGCTTCACAATAATTGCATATGCACAAAAATGCATATGGAGGGTAATTCTACTGATGTAGTATAATCTGATCCAGTCTTGAAAGAGATGTCAGTGGTTTAGTATCAGTCCTTTTTTTGATGTAATTTTAAAGGGAGAGAGGATTGTCAAACAGGATACTGACCTAAGTTGTTTGGTTTTTCTTTTTTTAGGAATTAAAATCTGGAAATTTCAATTTACTCCACATATTTAAGTTACTCTGAATTGAGGTCCATTTCAGAACCCTTCAGAGAACTGAGGTAAATGACAGTGATGTAGTTGTCCAGATCCCAACTGAGAAACCAGGGCCAGCAGGTGCTTATATGCCTCAAGGCTCTCAGTGGTACAGACAACATTGTTAAGTTTTGGTACCCAAGATAAAGTCAAATAACTTTCCAAGACAGGTAAAACCTCTCCATGCTCTGCACCAAGAGATCTTCAGTTTCGAGTGCATAAAGCTAAAGATTGTTAATCTAATGCTGAATTAGCCCAGGGCAATGTGGGACCATGCAAAGACAACTAACTTTGGTTCAGAGAGACTCTCAGCAAAGTTACTCAGTATAGAAAGGGTTAACATGGTCCCACATATGAGTGGTGTAGGCAGCAGACCTCCCTTGTCTGTGTCAGATTACATAAACACCCCGTCTTTCACTTCAGGTTACATAGTGCATGGGTCACTGTCTGCTGAGACAAGATGTAGAAACTCCCAGTAACAAAATTATTGCTTTATATAACTGACATGGGTGATACCGCAAATGCATGTTGTATGTCCTGGTAGGGAGTGGGAGACATGGAATTATGAGGGCTGCTTCTGGAAACCCATTAAGAACATGTACAATACAGACATTTGCTGTTGGGGCTGGTCATGTTCTGGTCTATCCCCATAATATTCACATGTTGTAGATATATTATAGAGAACACAGTCTCTAAAATTAAAATTTGGTTTATACAGTATAGTCAGGCTGCCTTTCTACACTCAAAACTGGATTGGTCTGTGAATATTTTTAAAATTTTGTTCCATTGTCACTCAGCATTGCACTCTGGAGGATTTTAGGGACAAATGAGAAGAAAGTTTGTAAACATGCTAAGTTTTGGCACCACTATATTTGCTTTAGTATTTGGTTACTTATTTTTTTCAGAATCATAGACAGATATATTCATCCAGTGCATTATACTCATTGAATTAGCTAGGAGAAAAAGGAGAGTCATTTCATGCAGGAGGAACATTTACAGTGTATGGTCAACATTTCTGGGAATTTATGACTGGCACATTTATTTGCGGTTGTTAAGGAGGTCTTGCTCTGACTAATAAGTCCTTAGAGAGTCATAATTTAAATCTGATGGATTGATTACAGCAGATAATTCCACATTTCCCAAGCATTTGGCTAAAAATTCCTTGTACTCTTCCTACTCATTTGTTTATAAAATATATCATCTTCTTTTCATCTTTGTAAAAATGTTAAACTAAACATGCCTTTATATATCTGTGTTACATTTTCACAAAATATTGTCTAGAGTAAGTCTCCCATATCTACAATTTCCTTTACAGTAATTTTTTACAGAAGTACAAGTGCTGATTTAACTGGCCATAAAAAGAGAACATTTATTCACAGCATCTGGCTTATATGCTATGATCAGAGCGGCAAACAGCATTTGATCGAAACAGCATTGGTTCATCTACACCATCCCCCTGCCTGCGTTACTGCCGTTTATATTGCACCATTTAATTGAAAACTAAGCAGCCAAATGAATACTATTTTGCAGCGTCCAACATTCCTCCCAAAAGAACAGTGATAAAATATATTGTAAGAACTAGTACCAGCTGACAACAGAGGTTTAGCGAATCACATTTCAAAGACAAGGAAAAGAAAAGGACTTCAATCATGTTATAAAGTACAGCACTCATGTTTGCTGTAAGTTCTGATGCCCAGATCTCTTTCTTTCTCTCCATCTCTCTTCAACACCTTCTCTTCCTGCATCACACATTTATTTTCTCAAAGTTTTAATGCCAATTTCAGTATATTGGATAACAGGTGAGAGAACTTCATTGATACAACTGGCACTGTGAATATCATTATGTTCATATCTAAGTGTTTTTACTAGCCCAATTTTTCAATTTGGTATATTCCCAATATCTTTAAATGGTGCAGTTAACATAAAAAGAATGCAAATGTATAAATAGTACCTTATATATTTCTAAAAATGATTCTTTGATATGTTGCTCCCTCAGACTAGTATCAGAATCTTGTCATAGCATGATACGAGTTTCATAATAGTTTAAAGATTGGAAAATGCGTGAATTAGTAAAGAAATCAGACAATTGCTTGTCTTTATTATAATATTTTATTTCTTCATCATAAGTTGCTTTTGGACCATACTGCAGTTTCCTCTCCCCAGCAAGGCAGAGAAAACTTAGTTTAATTTTCAGGTTATGATTAGGACTCAAAAAATTACACAGACAGTTTAATTATTTATTCATTTTCCCTTGTGATTTAAACACAAAGAGTATCTGTCCACATCCTTGCATAGCATTGACATAAGCCTTAAAGCACAATAAAGCAAGGTTATGCAATCAATTCGAACCGCAGCCGCACCTTTACTCCAACTGTAATCACATCTCAGGCAAGCCAGGAACTAGCAGACTCTACATGGATTGCAATTTTATTCCATATTGTATTTTCCCCTAAATAACACTCCAACTCCCAAAAGCAAATTTTGCAGTAAGCTCCATAATGAATTACTGGAGACCAGAGGAGGGAAAGAATGCTTTCTCATGAAAGGGACTTTAAATTCATCCAGTCCCTTTTTCATAGACAGTAAAAAATGCATGCAAGTGTCACCTTTCGACCCCCACCTTGGGCTGAGCATCACAACTCTAGTGCAACAAAAAGTGCTAACCTAGAAGAGCAATATAATGTGATCTTCAGTAAATCATTAGCCTGTAAAACTACGTTTCTCAAAGACCTGAGCAAATAGCTTGATCTTAGAATAGTCATTTAATAGTTTCACATCAGGAAGAGAAATATGCTGCTGATATATATATGCTGATATGTTAGACTGAATATAAAGAATACAAACTAAGAAGTATGTTGACTTTTGAAAGGAAGTGGCTCAATGGAACATAAATTCATGGACAAACATGAGAGATTACTCCAGTGCAATAGAAATGGGCAATGTCCATTAGATGTGGTTCCTCATTTCAGACAGTTATAAGTGGTAAAGTGAAAATCTAGGAAGGAGTCACAGTAGTACTGAACATGTCAAGGATTTATACCTCTAAATTAAGTCCTTTGAGACAGGAATTGATTAGGAAAGCTAAAACCACAACACAGTAGTGATTCCAAGTCCACATCTTCACTGCTGAAGTCTCTTTTCAGCATCCTATCACATCAAAGGGCCGACCTCTGAGTTACTCTTCTAGACTTAGAAGAACAGGGATGAAACTACTGCAAACTATGTTTATTATCTACTCTATTATATCTTAATATATCCATTAAGAATATAGCTGGTAAAATGTAGGAGAAATCTGCAATGATACAGCAAAGGAAGAGAGAATAAAACATTGAATTAAATGGGAAATGCATTGATGAAATATAGTGTATAACAAGAACCTTGCTATTTTTATCATCCCATGCTTACCAGAAAAGGAATTTGTTCATTCCTGATTGAATTTGGAGTCCCTGTGTAACATCTCACACCAGCTCTGATTAATGTTACTTAGTTTTCATAAATGATCCTTCTCTCATTTATACCTTTTAAAAAACATCCCATTGACTTTAAGTTAAACAAGAGAGAGTATTCAAAGCCTGAGACCAAAAGCCCTCCAAGACAATTGAAAACCCATTCCTAAGATTTAGGTCTATAAATAAGGCTTTCATTCAGGAATTTAATTCATTAATTCCTTCAGTTTGATTGTACATACATCTTTTTACTGATTGAAAAAGGGGAAAAGAAAAACCTCAGTCATAAATATTCACATTGCCAATTTTACAGATATCGTGTCTAGTTACAAGCATATTCACCACAGAAAACCAGACACATTTAAAACACACCAGAAATGTTAAAGTATTTCTGAACTATTTATAGTTCCATAGACAGAAAAGCTCCCATAGAAATTCTCATCGTGTTTACACCAAAGAAAAGCCCACCCAAAAAATCAAGAAGCTACTGTTCTTTGAGTTCACATAATCATTGTTTTCTTCCTACAGAAAAATTAAGAAACATTTTTAAATCTTTTCCCCACGAGTTCCATGATGACAGTCGTTATTTGTCATTGTGTGCTAAAGTGGTCACCTGTAAAAACAGGTAAAGTATAACTTGAAGCTTACATTTGCAGTCCTGGACCTTTGGTGAATATGATGGATATGAAAGAACATGAGTTTAACAATCTGCACATGCAGCTTTGGGAAATAAAATTCATGGCCTCAATGACTGCCCTGAGACAGGGCTTAGAAAAATATTTTGTGCTCCAAAACTAGCCACCTTCTGAAACCATAAAGAGGAATGTTTCTTCCTGCCTTTCTTCAAATAGAACTATAAACAATGTGCATTTTTAACACAGCTTTAAGTGTTAGCATATATTTTAGAGGACATGAAGCTTATTGCACAGTACACAGTCACTATCGCAGCAAATGTTTCCACTGTAGGTCTTTGATGGGAAGGAATGTTGAAGATCACCTTCAGATATCCTGACCTCAGGGATAGATTCATCTGCTTATCATCTTCCTTTGTAACTCTTCTGTCTCATCCAACCTCTCCACTTCACTTGGTCTTTGAACCTTGCTCCGTCTTGTAATATATCATGCCACATTTTTCAAACTGCAGTGTATGTTAAAAAAAGCAAGCAAGGAAGCAGAGGCAGCTGTTTGGTACTCTGTGCCCAAGCTGCTGGGTAATGGACACTTCTCTGCTGTTTTTTCTAACTACTGGATATAAAACTGGCTTCAGTTTCCCTTCCCAGCCTACCCCTCTGCTTTATTTCATGACCCTGCTTATTCTCCCCACTTGCCAAACATTAGAAGAATGCTGTTTGGACCACAAAGAGAGCCAGATTCCCCCTGCACCACTCTGATATATCCTGGCTTTCATGACATGTTTCAGTCAAAGCAGTCACTGACAATCATTTGTCTACTTCATGATCTATGACAAGGCAGTCAGATCTTCCCAACAAAAAATATCTGATGAGAAAACTGTTAATTTATCTAATGATAACACCTATTTAAATGTGTTTATATGTAGGTGTTGACAGATGGAGCAGATGACTAAATGCTGTTATGGTCAATGGAGAGATCTCCATTTTATCTACTCAATGACCTTTTGAGCCTAGTAAGAGATTCAGCTGATCCACCACTGTAAGTTCAATTCAGTTGCCCACATGGAGGCTTTTAGTTCCATCTGAGACCTCACAGGTTATCCTGCCAGACATCCAGCTGTTTCTATACTAACTTGAGTGTTCCCAGGAGGAAGTGCACAGCATCTGGCAGCTCTGAGCAGAAGTCTTCCTTCTCTATGGAGTCTCAGATGGCAGTAGACACAAGTGCATAGGTGAATACTCCAGGCTTCACTGAACATATTGTTAGTCACCATAAGGAGGATCTAGGCAACTGTCTCATGTACAGACATTCACATGTTGAAATTGGTAGGTTAAGCTATTAAAGGCTCATCTCCACACAAACAAGAGAGCTCAGAGGCACAACAACAGCTAGGGGAACCCTAATAAGCCAGTCAGAGAAACGAGCCCCTGACCCATTCCCTCACAAGGCATCCCAAGAGGGTGTCAGCCCCATGGGCAGGGAGTGACCGGACAGTTGGACAGGCTCCCCAGGCAGACTTACAGACTGAAGGTGGATACTGCCTTTAGAGGCATGAGGCTTCTTATGGAATGCAGGGGAAAAGCATCTTGGGGTTGCACAAGACTTATTATGTGATGTTTAGGGGAGGAACAAAGGGCAGGGAAAGGATGGAATAAGGTGGTCTGGAGAGGAACAAGGATGGGAAAATAGAGGGGATAGGGCAATAGACCAGCCAAACAAGCATGTAAACAGGCTGCTGGTTAGTACTCATGCCTGGCCATGCCCTGCATTTGATCTGTACAGTCTGTCCTGTCTTCCCTTTACACTCCATTTCTAATTATTTTCTTGAATGAGGGCACTGTCTTTTCTGTGAGCATGCATGTGTGTGGAGGTCTAAGTGCCAGCAATTGGTGTGGAGACCATGAGTCACAGGCACTATGTGCCCAGGGTGACAGAAACTGGAGAAACCAGAGTGTGTGCACCTTGTGTGGGTGTATATGCCAATGTCATCATTAGCAAGGATAAAGCTGGACTAGCTGGTGAGTAGGATAGAAGCTTGCTAGGCGGATATTAGAGCAGCTGTAAAGCTGGGTGAGATATTAGAGACTAAAGAGCCTGAACACTGTCTACAGAAGGGACCAGAAGGGCCAATCTGGAGAGAATGTAAAGTCTGGCACTTGGCTACTGATAAGGTCATAAGTCTGGATCAGCTACCAGAAAGATCCATTTGCATGTGTGTCTCTACATGAAGCAGCTGGAATACCAGGGGATTCACTGGCCAGCTACTAGTTAAACTAGGAGCATAAAGCCAACTACTGGGTCTCCCCATAGCACAGGTGACTATGCATGCATGTGTAAGTTTAAGCAACAACAGCTGAACTGTAGCTGTGGGCCTTGGGGATTCATGTATCCACATGCCAGCCATTGGGATGAGTGACTGAGAGACTGAGATGGTGGGATCCAGGTCTATACAGTAGCTGGCTGTTTAAGGTCAGCAAGTAGACATATACTGTGTATCTATATATATGTATATATTTCCCACTAAAAGACTTTCATCCAGAACAGCCAGAAAGCTGGACAGGATCACAGGATCACGCCATTTGAATTTAGATCCTCAGTTGTTGCTGAAACAGTGATTTTGATCTTGATCTCAGCAGGTGTTGTTCAGAGCTGAAACACACTCTATCCCCCTACCAAAAGCCATTTTCTTTCCTTAGGAATGGCAAACATACTTTCTGTTGATGAAATGAGTTTCTGTATCATTGGAGGACTCATGATGTATTATGCCCCTGATGTCTTCACAGCCATGGATGCTTCCTAGCTTAACTACATTCTCCTGCAGCTAGCCTCCCCCCATCTTAGACAATTTCTTAGCTTAAAGCTTTCAATACACCTACAGCAATGCCCCTTCCACCCTTGAGAGGCAGACTTCACACAACCTCCCAAGGAAAGACATGATTTCAGGCATCCTCAGATGGCCTTGCAACTGCAGATAAAAGATGAGGAGTCTGGCTTTCTGGTTATACTTAATGTTCTATCACACTCAGCTGCATGTTAACCCTACAGTTAACATACTTCCCTAAAAATTCTCCTCTGAAATTCCTCTTTGCACTACCCTGCTCACATACTACTTTTACAAAAGCTTCTTCACATAAGCAGTTCCAGAGAACTTAGTTGGAGTAGGAAATGGAAACACTAGTCATGGACTCATCTAGGGACCCTCTGTTCCCTACAAGCTGATACGAGTGTGATATACTGTCCACCATAAGCAGCCAGTCCCTAGCCTCCAAAAATTTCTTCTTTACTTTTACATCCCTTAAGGGATTAAAGCTTTCTTTACCTCTAAGAGTGGCCAAAAAAATTATTGAAAACTTTCTTTCTTGATAACTTTAATTATTCATGTAAATACAAGAGAAAACAGATAGATGACACTATGGAAGAGTTTCTTTACACATTTGAGAAAATTAATTTTCCTGTACCCAACCTGAAGCAAATTCTATAGCACTAACCTCATGGACCCTCAGAAATCCCTCTGTACTATCTGACTATTCAAGCTTCACCGTTCAACAGTATGGTATCAAATACACAGAATTTCACATAAGGTAGTAGAGGAAATTACACTTCCTCCCTATAGAAATACACTATCTACAGGAAGCTTTCTTACTGGAAGATCTCAGATGAGTGATCAGCCTTTCTGATAATCTGGGGTAAGATTTTCAAAAATAGAAGCCTAAAGTTAGCCACCTAAATCCATACTGAGGTCTCTACCTAATTAAAAGCTGAGCTCCCATTCATTTCTTTCAGATTGTTTCAGAATCAAAGACTGCATCAGCAGGAGAATTAGAGAGCACACTGCATTACTGAAAGCCAGGCATGTGTCTGAATAGGACCTTATATTTACCTATTCCTGAACTTTTATTTTTGAAGGTTTTGGCCCAGCATTCAAGTTGTTTCTTTGTGGGGAAAGAAGTCAGGGGAGATTGCATAAAAAACAAACAGAAGATGGTCTTTTCAGTTCTAAGAGTCTCCGACTACCCTTTCTGATATGCATTTCATTGCTGGCTGGGAAGGGAATGAGCTTGCATAATGAATAATAAACTCTGCCGAAGCTCAGATCTGTTATGCAAATAAACATATTAGATGAATGCATTTTCCATGCAGCATAGCTTCTGCCAGGAAATTTGCTGAAAACATTGTTTTGCCATTGACAAAGGCAACGTGCCAAATTCAAACCTGGTGCGAGTGGGCACAACTCGACTGGTTTCAGTGGCATTGTGCCCATTCACACCAGGTCTGTAATTGGCCTATTGTGCTTCAAAGGCTTTCATTATACAAGATGTGCCAAAGTGCAGATAAACAAATTCTCCAACTACAGAAGAGCTTTTTCAGGGTCAACACTAATTTTCAGATCACTTAGCAGGCATAAACTCCTTCTGACTGAGTTCAGCCTGTGACCGTACCAACTTTCTAACCTACAGAATGAAAATCCTTGGGTACTCTCAACTCTCTGCCATCTGCAGAACTGCTAAAATGAGCCAGCCTAGAAGGCAGCAGCTTCAGAAATTGTATCACAGTAAAGGATGGGAAACTGGACTGATTCAATATAAATTGACCTGACCTTCCTATTCTGACTTCATCCCAGGCAAAATCTCTTTCAAGTTTCAGAAATGTTTCATTTACTATTTCTCTCCACAAGTTATGTCAAATGTCAAACTAAAGGGCTAAGCATACAAAAAAGTATAAGATGGACTGTTTCTGTGAGATCTTTAACATTGTTTTATGGTTCCAAATTACATAAATAAACATCTTAATTTTGTGTGTTGTTCACATAGATTAAGTCATACCCCAGAATCTTTTGAAGTATAGCCATGCAATTTCAGAGAGGAGATGTAATGTTTCTGAACTCAGCATTTCCTTTATCTCAGATACACCAAACAACAAGACTCTTGTTCTGTGGTGGTGTCTCAGACACTGAGGACTATCCTGATAAATGTCATATAAAGACATGCTAACAAATGTCAAATCTGGCAAACAATTACTGAGGTGAGTAGTACAATATTTGCCCTGAGACAGGTCTAACAACTCTGTCACATTCTATAATCATTAGAGTAATATGGTTATCTAAATGGTAGCTTAGACTACAGTTATAGTGACTATGAGAATTAGAACCTAAGGAGAGAGAATCAAAGATTAATGTGGGACTTTGTGAGAATTAACAGAGCTGTATGAAATATAAGAATAATAAATCTGATAGAACAAAAAATCTGATATAATAGAATTTCTTATTCAAGCTGAATTCTTTAAATTCTTAGGAATGTAAACATGAGGCTGGCTGCATAAGATGAGTTCACCTGGAGAAAGCAGACCAAATTTTGTCGTCTTGATTTTGGGAGGTTTATATCCCGGTCTGTCTTCATCCTCGTGTAAGAAATTCTGGTACTATTTGGCTGGCATACAAAATACGGACTTTCATAATATTTTCATCATAACTTGAGTTTGTTTTTCTATTTCAACTACCTTTTTTTTACATTAGTAGTAGAGCTGTTACATATATGAGCAGCTTCTATGGCATAAGGCTTAAAAAACAGGTTCCTTGCTATACAAGTATGGCATAACAGCAAATAGTGCAATTAAATCAAAGCTGCAATAATCTGCAGTTCCACTGACAGATATCTGCACATAACTTCAATGTGACTTATGTGCAAAGATAATGAATTCTATAATGCAAATTTGCACATGGGGGTCAAATAAGGAACTTCTTTGTATTTGACAGTACATTGGGTATTAGGTATTTGTCACAAAATAAATAATTCATCTCGCATAGCCACTTGCTATGTAAATGATAGTCTATGTATATTAAAGCATTTAGCACTTAGAATAAAATGGACAGCTGGGGCCAAATGAATATCTCTCAGGACACATTACCATTACAGTTCCCCCGTGTGTTTTTAACTCTTTTTGCTTCTGAGAGCTGTCATGAGGACATTAATTGAATAAGGCACAGAGTTCATTCTAATGCAGGCAGAGCCACAAAAAAGAGGAAAATAATGTAAAGCAGTACATTAATTTTGGATTCTACTTTTCCCCATTTTTAATGTCTCTCAAATCCCTGGTGTAATTTGGATCTGTTTTAATTTAGGAAAAAATAAAGGTTAAATATTTTCAAAATATCAAGCAGATGACAATCAAAACATCATTTTAAAGTGTTTAACATAAGCTGGGATTTGGGCAGAATTTGAGGTCTAAATCTACCCCTAAATTCCACATGAATTTAGGACTCTCACTGAACCCATCCTTTCATTCCAGCCCTCTGATAGATTCATCTCCTACTCGTTAGGACCCAAAGTGAACTTTAAACAGAGCATGAAGATTCACACACCAAAGAGTGGCCATGCAAGTGGATGGGTAAAGGGTATCTCTCCAGACCCCATGGAGAAGGTAAATTGGAGTGCATGTTCTCAGTCCTACCCAATGTTGCAGAAATTTCCTGTAAAGATAAAAGAGACAGAAACTGTTTAAACTTTCTGTGCCCTGTACCTGCAGTTAGAAACACCACAAGAATCAAATCGTCTTTCGCACTTGTAGCTGTGAATCCAAGGAAACTCCACTAAACTCAGTAGAGTTGCTTGAAACTTATACCCTGGTTTAAACTCAGCGCCTTCTCTCTACTAGAACTGCACTGATATAAACGGAACTTCTAGTATTCAATGGTTACTTTGAACATAGTATAAACCAGACTGGACCTGATTTACTGATCTAGATGTTACATATATTTCATTTATCTTTTCCTCAGTGGTTTCAGGATGCTTATATGATACCCCTGCCAACAACCTAGGGTTCTCTAGGGCTAATTTTACAGCCATAGATTAGATTACACAGAAATATGTTATAATATAATATACAGAGAAGTAATTTAAAAATAAAGTTTTAACATCTGTGATCATCACTGTTTATCAGTGCAAAATCTAAGCTATGATAAAAGAGACTATACAGCTGAATAATGAAGAAAGACAGATAAAAGATTCTGATGTTTTAATCATTAGCAAAATGTCTGTTCCCAAGTTAACCTCCTAAACCCCAAGTCAGCATGAACTGTTATTTTTAATATTGCATACCAACATTTATTTCAGCTTCAGTTTATGTTATAATGATACTAGTTATAGTACAATGAGATTCCTGCTGAATTCAGCTTTGACTTAAGGCAATGAAATTTTAAGAGTTACATCTATATGTGTCCTGGTTTTTCAGTGTCCTGGTTCAGCAGAAAAATTGTTAGCATAACCAGCATTTGACCTCAACACATTCTCATTCAATTCTGTAACACAAAAGAAAGTGGAAGATAGTGTTGGATTAGCAAAGATATCTAAATATTTTTGTGTTTCTCTAAAGTAGAAGTTCAGTGTTTGAGCAGTTAGAAGTTCAGCTATAAATGCAAAGAAAAACCTTTGTCCTTCTAACTCCTGGCCATCTGAGCTTTTCAGCATAGATCAAAGACACCTGAGGTAGCATTGCTCTAGGTGACAAATCCATCTAGTACAGTGCAAACTTTGACAAACTGGAGTTTGGACCTCAGGTAGCAGTGCTAGGATAGTAATGGGCAGCACGGGGCTCTGCCCAGGAATCTGGACTTTGCTATTCAGGTCAGGCAGAAACCAAGTGAGCTGTTTCTGGAGTGCTCTTTATTCCACAGCTAGCACAGGTGGATGCAGTGCTCCACTGCACTGTCAATATGCCCCTTGCTACCTGCCTGGTTTGCTTTATTCAGGGCTGTAAACAGTTTGCCACATTTGAAGTCAGGAAGGAAACCTGTCAGTGGCTGTGAGGGTGGAGAGTAAGGAGGAAGGGGTTTCTCTTTGGGGCTGGCTAGGATCATCTAAACATAATTTACTTGATAATTTCAATATTATAGCCTTCCTCACTGCTTTAAAAATGTCTCTCTACAATCTGATAATGCCTCTACAGTCAGCAGCATAGAAAGAAGACCTTAGACCTTTTCTGCAATAACTCTAGTCCTGGTGGATTCAAACTCTCATTGGTTTTGCTCTCAAACTCACATTTGTAATATGGTGACAGCTGGCTCAGTGCTTTTTTATATCATTAAAATCCAATGTCTTAAAAGAGTAAGTTTTGTGAAGCCAAGACAGCATTTCAAGCACAGAAAACAAAAAGTGTACTAAAATCTCTGTTGGAGGGTTTTTCTCTGCGATATAACCTTTCCTTCATAGCAATAATTGAAGGATATTAATATGTGGCAAGAAGTGGGCATGCTGCTGTCATGTGCAGCATAATTTGGACTTCCAGCTGTGGAAGTTGGTAGAGAAGGACAGGAATTTTTCGGTGTGACTAGCCCCATCTGAAATTGATGGCTTGTTGAAATCAATGGACCACAAAGGGGATCACAGACCCCCCTTTGAGACCACCAGCTGTGGCATACAAATACAATGCCCATTCCAGGGGCATGTGAATCACATGTGATGCTTCTCCTTGCAGATGAGAGCTGTTTCTGGCTCTCCTGGTGGAATGGGAAGACACAAGAAACAGATCAAAACTGTGAATTGAGACAGTTGTCAAGAGTGCCCTGACCACTGGGTTAGTGGGAGATTTGTCAAATGCTGATAATTCTCTTTTTCCTTCTCCTGTGCTTTTTTTCAGTAGCAGAGTGCACAACTTTGCAGATGGAAAGCTACACCATCTCATTCACGACCTGCTATCCCCTTTGCTCATCTCCCTCTGAGATTGCCCTTTCTCTGTGTGCTCTTGTCATATCCTCAAGGTCAAAAAGTGTGGAAGAAACATAATGTTTTTCCAGGTGTTTCTCCTCAAACATTTATTCTCCGAAGATGCCATTGTTAAAGACTGCACAGTTACAGCAGTAGTTACATGCAGAGGATGAGTATTTCATGCAGCATACTGAGTTTTCAAATCTGTCTTTATTTCAGCTTGGGGTGGAGATATTCCTTGATGAAAGAAAATTCTGAAATTAATAACTGGAAATTGATTTTGATCAATTAAAACATTTCATTTTGATTACATTAGTCTTGCAATATGATTTTGAATTATCCCAAAATATAGTGGAATAGTAATACATGTAATAATAGAATAGAAACTTAGTCATTTCAAAGGAGAAATTAAACCATCTTGTTCCAAGAATGTTAAAAATGGGTTTTGGTTTTGCCAAAATAAAGTATCAATTGGATGTGCATGCCCCTACAAACCACTTCAATTTGAGAGAAATTGTATTTGCAGGTGGAAAGTTCTTCCATCTTTTTTTTTCTGACCCATGCTAAACAGATGTCACTTTCACAGGAAAAAAGGAACGAAACCAACATGCACAAAAAATATATACAAATACATGGTTTCAATTTGTTCATTCGTGTGTACTTTTTTTCTCTTCCTGATCCAAAGACCACTGAAGTTAATGGAGAGATTCCCTCAAACACTCACCGTGCCTTGAGACAAACACAAAGCAGCTTATGTGCTTCCTGATATCACACTCCTTCCATGAACCTGCATGCTAATCCACAGGTTAGCAATTCTAAGGTCTCTCTTGATGAACAATTAGTGCAGCAAACTGTGAGGTGTTTATTGTGATGTGCGAAACTTGGGCAAAAATATTCCCTAACCCATTTTACCTATGAAAGGAATTTGAGTTGTTGATCCCAAGCGCACACAGCACTAATCTGCTTCTCGTATAATACACTTTTTTTCCTTTCTTTCTCACTTTGATTATTTCTAAAGTCTAGTTTGTTATTGTTCATTATTTGTTATTGGTTTATTATTTGTTATTCATTTCTTAGTTTGCTCTTGTTATTTGTCTTTCTTCTTTCCTATTGCTTTATTTGTTTGCATTCTGTTTCTACAATATTTTTCCTTTTGCTATTATTTTTCTTCATTAGTTGCAGTGAAATTTTATCTCTGCATATCAAGTAGCTTGTTTTTATTTCATTATTTCCCATGTTTGTGTTACACAGATGCCACTGCTCAGCCTCACAAAGTCTTCCAAAGGCAACTCTTATCGATAGAGCACCACTGAACTCCACAGATAATGCTTTATTAAATGTTACACTGAAGCTGAAATCTTACACAGTAGGTAGCATAAAATCATTACCAGCTTGAATATTTTTGAGGATCAAGATGATAATGATAAGAGCAATGTCCCAACAGGGGACTCACCACTTATTACTTAATCCACAAGCCCCCCACAGGTGTGTTTTGGTGTCATTGAATGCCCACCCAAGGGTTATACAAAAGCCTGAAGCTAAGGCACATAAATGGTTCTATAAAGGTCTTGCAACACAGCCTAAGCTCTCTGGTTTTTAGGGACTTTATGTTATTAATAAGAAGTTAATGGGAAGTAAAAATATTGTGTGGGAAATGTGTACATAAAAGACTTACTTTCTTTGTGGCTCTCTCCTGTAAAACTGCTCAGGAAATGTCACCCCATACTGTCCTTTCTTTTTAAAAAGTATATCTGAGCAATCCCTCATCTCTTTTTTTATCTGTGGAATATTTAGATATGCAATATAAAAAGGATTTGTAAAACAAATAGTGGTCCCAACACTCTGGATTTCTGCAGTCAAAGCAAATGCAATGTTATTCATTTCATAATCTGGACTATATTTCAGATATGAAAGTCCAAAGTAAGTTAATATTTTCCTGAGCAAAGCTATCAAGCAGCCAAACACTATAAAAATGTTATATAGTCTTTCCTTCTCATTGTGTTAATGTAGATCTTTGATCCTCAGATCCACAGTTTTAGAATCTTAAAGGACTGAGGCGATCTTCCATTTCTTTAATATTATTGGCCATTTTCATGAACTGTGCAATATCCTCTTCCCTCATGGTCAAGATTTTCAGGCTGATTTATGTCTCTCTTTTGAATTATTAATAACCTATTTGAAGGTTTGTTCTGTACTACAAGTCTCCATTTCCCTCTAAACCTCGTAGAAAATCTGTTCAGGAGCTTTCTATTGAAACAGTTGGTTGTTTTGTTGGTTTTTATTTTCCCCCTTGAAGCCTTGCATGAACAGGTCAAGTCCAGCAGTCTCCAGTCAGATCAGTGTAACAGGGGCATGGACTTTGCATGTTATATCTGCTGTTCAGGGAAGGGATACCCACAGCGGACCTAATTTGTATAAAATAGCAGGGCCCCTCACTGCCTGTCACTTTTACCATGGACATGCAAATGACAAAGCCCTCAAGTCAAGACTATACTACATCACCTAAAGAAGCAAAGGTTCATTCCTGACCCTAACTGAATTCCCATAAACCACAGTGGCACCAAGCCTTTAGCAACTGCTATACCAAAAGTGTTACATAGCAGGGACTGAAATTGCTCACAAAGATGTACCTTTGTACCAGGTGACTGTGTTGTACCATTCTGTAAACCATATTTAGCATAAAGGCCTTCTTTCAGATACTTCAGACACTGTGAATTAGTCTGTCTGATAAGTCCAGATCTCTAAATTTGAGATATATTTCCCCTCCAATGCAAACAGGATGCTTAGTCTGCAGCAAGAAGCTTCATTAAGTCAGGTGTTTAACAGAAGCTTCCCTCTAGCTATGTTTACCTAAGTGATGAAAAACTTGTTTTTAAGGGACCCGTAGGCAAATACACCAATTGCATGTTATAAAAGAATAGCACTTTATAGATTTCATTGAGATTGAAGCCCAGAGAACTATACTGATGCCTAATGCAGCCTTATAGTAAGACTCCACCAGTTTCAGATTAAACTTCTGTGACTATTTCCCTGTGTAATTGTTTTTGTTTCTCATTCTCTTTAATGTTAAATTCTGCAGTTCTTGCAAGTGGTCAAATATTGCCCAACCACATTGGTGTAAAACCAATGCAAAAAGGATTCTATTACTTTTAGCTAAATAAATTTTCTTAAAAAATACATACTCACATACAGTGGATGCCTCAGAAAATTGAGAGGAGGAGGAGTAGGTATACAAACCCTTCTCTTTCCATCTAGTAGCATGAGGTAAATTGCACAATAAATCAATTTTTATGGATGCTGTTGACTTGCAACATTTGCTGCTTTTAAAAATTAATAGCTGAAATAATGAACATTCTCAAAAACTCTCTGAACAGCCAGCTTGATTAATTCCCTGAAATGAAAAGCAGTTGACAGCTGCAATATTCTCAGCTGAAATTTTCTCTAGCCTGATCAGACTACAATCTAAACTTATTCCAGCAACACAAGTTTGCTTGCTTTGGTTTTAATTGTAGGAAAATAAACTTAAGTCCCATATTGTACTTTGCCTAGACATGCATACACGCACATCTATAAAATATTCCTTCCTGTAAAATTAAGTTTAATTTTTGTGCAAATATTATTTTGAAGGCATAATAGCACTGCACAGTGCAAGTGTCATCACTTCATATTAATATTGTATTATTCTCAAACTGATAAGAAATTCCTGGGTATAAGGAAATGTGTGCTGCATTTTGAGCGTTCTCTAGATAGTGGTCCACATCCCAAAGTGACGTACTGAGGAACACCTCCTCTGAATGAAATGTAGATACACAGCTTCACATCAGTATTTCCATTTACCTCCCTTTCTAGGTCTCATTATTCATGGTCCCTTAACATACGAGCAGGAATTAAATGCGAAAAAAATGTTAGCTGTTTCTCTTTCTGACTTTTTTTCTAGAGCTGGAATTAAATAATATTGTTGTCTACAATGGGAAATATTTGTGATATATTTCAGGTTAGGATAAAAAAGTAAGATATTATTAATGCTTTGGTTAAGTATTAAGGCATTTGTTTAATCTTTTAAAATGTACATAAGATTAAAAATATCTGATATTTAACACCAATCTATGTTTCTTATTGCCCTGGTTTTTATTGCTGAGATATTGTTCTGAAATAACCAAGACAGATGCCTGAAGTCATGATTAATGAGGCTGCTGCAGATACTCAGATGATCCAGGTGACTCCATCCTGCATCATAAGAAGTGGATGGACATATAAGCCCCACTTTAAATGAATAAAGGTCATCAGTTGCTCAGCCATATATATTCTTGGCTACCTACGGATCCTTTAACACCAGCATTTGTGAGGAACTTCTGCTTGAAAAATAAGCCAAAAATTTCTTCAGTCTGAACGTAATCAATTTGATGCTCCCTCTTATTTTTCATGACATTAAGGTCCATGTTCTCTCTCTTTTCACCTATGGAAGTTTTTACTCCATTATTCAGAAGCCTTCTCTGTTGACAAATTATTTTGTTGTTACTGTGAGAGGAAACTGTGGAGACAACAGTGCTCCATGTCCTGTTCAGGCATTCAAGTAAATAAAGCTATATATGAATGTGTGAGTCAGATTATTTGAAGGAAACCTCTGTGAAAATTTCAGTAGGCAAATGGAGACATCATCTACGTTGCTGTTGAAGTCTTCCAAGATAATAAATATTACTGTCTCGATAATCATGTTAGATAACTTCTCTATCAGCAGCTCTTGCAACTGTTAAGTATCTGGGGGGCTTATAGATCAACAAGATGTCAAGGCTGGTCTTTCCTGTAGTCTTATAAAATAAAAGGAAACACTCAAGGGAGTCTGCTTCAACTGAATTAATTAAATTTCTCAAATATGCAGTGGAATTAGAGAGTGTTAGTTAATAAAACCATGCAATCTGTTTTTCAGGTATGTCAAAAAGAAATTAATTCACAAAAAGTAAGTATTTCCACTGCAACATGCAGACCATTTTTAGGATAAGGCTTCCAAATGCATATACAATCCATGAAAATAAGGTATCAGAGAACAGAGGAACATGTAGCAGGGCAAGATAGGCTTAGAAATATGACTGGAGAAAAATCCTAAGATTACCAAGAATAAAGAAGCAGAAAACCAAACTTCTGTATAACAGTGTAGACAAAGTCAGAAATGTGAAGGTTTGCTCTTAGCTCAGCTCTAATCAAGGCGTGCTGCTTTGTTCAACTAAAATTACATTGTGTCCCTGGAGGACTAGCACATCTCTCTAAAAGCAAAGGAACATCAAGGTCTTTAGCATCTGTCAATGTATTCTTGCTAAAGGCTAAATTCTGGCTCTGTTTAGGCAAAGATGAAGACTGAGGGATTACCAAGTTCTCAGAGACATCCTGCTTACAAACAGCAAAAGGCTTCACAGAGTAGGGTGCTTTTCAGTGCTTCTTGGCTTGTTTGGAGAAGGGAATAGCTTATATCGTCCATGGTAATTTACTCTCGGATGTAAACTAATTAGGGTTGTAGAGATTGAACCCCTAGTACATAGCTGGTCTCATCCATGTCTCAGGAACATCTGCAGTCATGACTGTTCTCTTCTTTTACATCTCCATTATGCTTGAGTAACAGCTGAAACTTAGCCTGATGCTTTGCGTACATATATAAAGGCTGTGTAATCACTTCATCTTAGGTACACTGACATTGCATTAATTATGTGCATTTACTATCCAGAAGTAGTCTGAGCATTTGCTTAGGTTATGAAACATTGATTTTCCTGGTCCTGGGTGTGTGGGTGTGGGGGTGTGGGTGTGTGGATGGGTGTGGGTGTGTAAACTGAGATCTCAAAATCAGACCAAAAGGCAAAGCATTGAAAGTGGCATTGTATAAATCAAAGTACATCAGCAGCAGTGCCAGGAAAACATGTCACTGAGCAGAATAATAGTGTATTACAGGTTAAATAACAGTGCCAATAGGAAGATATGAGGCCAGAGTCAAATAAAAGACACCTACTTATTCACAATTCAATCTTAAATTTTTATTCCCTGACTCAGAACAAGCCCACTTGCAACCATAAAATGTTAACTCCAGATTTATTGAAAATGCAAGATGGATGGGCACTTCACCTTTTTATGATTAATTATGGACAGTTCTGAGCACCAGGAATCTGCTCCAATAAGCTGTTTGGGCCATGAGGAAGGAGAATATATCCAGAAACACCCAGCTGTCAGCTTCACTGGAGTCATTTACTCCAGGGAACCAACTTAAGGCAAAGCAACATGAGGATGGAAGCAACATTAAGGAGGCTAAAAGACTGCCTGTTTCACATCTTAATTGCTCGAGCTATTAAACAAACACATCTGGTGTTGATGTCTCTTGAATACTGTACTTTCTATGTATCACATATGCCTCTGTTAATGCTTTTATGAACTGCTTACTTTGGACTTGGAGTCAGGCTGCTAGCTTTTTTATTATTTTTTTTTTAAACTTCTAATGCAAAATTTATTTTTCTATTTGATGATTTCATTTTATTTGTTTTTACCCTCAGCCTTTTGGGTTTTGCATATTGCATTGTCTATCCATTCACCTTCCGCCACATCTCCTTCCCCAGTTTGTTCAAGAGAAATTAGCAAAATTAAATAAAGGAAAATTCCACTTCTGGCAGGCATGAATTTGTTAGAGAGAGTTAAAGGAGGCAAGTTTGCAAAATTTCATTATGGAGTCAAGTAATTGTTAAAAGAGATGCTGCTTCTTATTTGTTCAATAATGCTTTTATACGTTTCAAGTTTTATGAAGGATTGATTGGATAAAAATATCCTTGGAGGACTGTGACCTTGAGTTGCCTTTTGTGGAGGAATTTGTTGGGTCTAACCTAAAAAGAAGTCGAAATGGAGACTATGGAGGATTTGTACTTAAAAAGGGATAAATTTGTGCAGACATGCAGAATAAACGTTATTGACAAATTTGTTTCTAGAAGTGTTATAGGCTGCAAACAGCATTTCCACTTGGCTTCCTGAAAATCTCCTGTATTCCTTAACATTTAAAGATTTATGTAAGTAAAAAATTACATGTACCATATAGGGGCCAATATTGATAATTACTTAGAGGTCAAGGATATGGTAAAGGCAGTCTTATGTTGCTGTCTGATAACATAGAAGTGCCAAACTGCAGAAGGTATTTTGGCTAATATAGCTAAATTTTCCCAATAACTTTGTGTGAAATAACGCATAAGGAACTGCAGTTCCCTCAAGAATGGGCTAGCTGTTTATTCCATATGAATGGGAAACATTTCTTGTTTTCCCAGAGAAATATGGTGTATTATCCTGACTCCATCCACATTGCATCTGCTCCATAGGCTAAAATGAGTAAGCAATAGACTGTCTTCCTTTTCATACACACCAGTGATGTTCTGTCAACAATATAGCCCGCAATCTTTTCTCTGAAATACAGAATGTTTATGTGTGCCTATATAAAACGTCTATGAATCTTTTGTTACACTTTACAGTGATACAGATAAAATAGTTACTAAAGATTCTTCAAAATCAATGTTATAAGTTCCTGACCTGTAAATATATTTTTATAAATATTTTAGTGGGTTTATGTAGTTATTTTCCCTTCTGCAAAGTAGCTATAAAAGCTACGTAAGAAAGTTATTATAGCTCTAATGTTTTGTGGTTTTTTTCCTGAAATATTATTTCTAATATGGTTAAACTATGGATTATTTATTATGAGATTAATCATTATATTCAGACTAGTAATCTAAATTTCAGGGTACTGAGCTTTCAGAGTGGAATGATTCACCTCAACTATCATTTGAACTTTCCTGACCTTTACCATACACTGACAATGTTTGTAACATTCAAGGTTTGATTGTATTTGTGTTTATGAAAAGTAGGCTTTAGTCTTGTTTAAATGGAAAACAAAATTCAGATGGCACTGAATATAATGTACACTGCTGTGTTCACTCTATCATATTCATTCATTCAGTGGCATTTGATAACATTTGCATCATTCGCAATGGGGTAATGTCAGTGTTAATGAAAAGCAAAAGCAAATATTTAGTCCTTTATTAGTTTGAAAGCTAACATACAGCACAAAAAACTAGGTCTAAATTTCCAGGATTATTCTGTAACATGGTAATTTTTCAGTTATCCCTGTCCCCAGGGCTCCCAAGGAGAGTGCCTGAATATGATTGTAGTTCTTGTTTACAGAAAAGAGCTAGCAAAAAATAAAATAGTTATCATAACAAAAATGAGTGATTATTATATCACTACAGGTTTTGTGTTTCCAAACACAGCAGTCCAACAGGATCTGTAATGTCTGTTACTTGCGCAAACTCTTTCCAGCATCTGGAGATACGAAAATGCATGGGATTAGCAGCTACATTTTTTTCTTCTATAAGAAGCACCTGCTTTAATGAACTCAGTGTCTCTGATGCCCAGCTATGAGGTTTATCTATAAGTACACTATTTGAATTTGGATACTCATTCCTGTGTTTCGGCACCATTTTCAGAGGATATCGATTAGACAAGGCTTGCTGTAAAATCTTCTCTGAATCAGTGGCATTCTTTATGGTTTTCCACCTAAAACCTACACGACTGATGAAAAAAGTCCTCAATATTGATAAAATTCATGTAGTCCAACCACTTGTAAACTACTCTGCAGCTTGTATTCTGAAGGCTAACAAAAAGATATCTAATTCTTACTTTGTACTAATTTTCCTTTGTTGAAAGAATTAAGAAAATAATGAATTGTTGAAGTGGGAGTAAAGATAGAAATGAGCAATAGGAATAATTCTGGCTATTATATCTTACCTAATTAAAGACCAGTAGATAATACTCACCCAGTCAATTCCAGTGGCAGCAGGATAGCATTTCTGAATGAAAAACTATTTAGTTCAGATTAATTATATTCCATAGACAACAAAACTCATGGAAAATATTGCTGATACACAGTATTTTGAGATAATTAGAAATGTGCATGTGAGGCGTCCAAAATTTATGTCATATAATACGATGTGTGTAAATTGTAAGAGTAACCAAACTGAAAGAAAAAAGTAGCATAGAGTAGCATATTCCAAGAATACCTTGTATCAGTCCACAGCAATGCATGCATGGATGAAATGGAGTCACAGAAAACAAAACAGGACTGACAAATTCAGGAAGCAGTGTAGCTCATCATCTTAGTTTGTGGCAGGATCAAAACCACTTCTAACCTGTTTTCAAGGACTATCTGTGAGAAGCATTTTTACCTTCTGCATAAAACCCAGTGCTTGTGAGATTGCATACAGCAACAGGCCACCGCTGGTGTTGTCATCACTTTCAATATATTTGAAGCCATCCTTCTCCTCTCTACAGAAGACATGGTCTTTTCTTTCAACCATATCTCAGAGGCTATTCCTGATTTTTTTTAAAGAGCTTCTGTTTTACTGATATTATCTTAAAATGTAGTGCCCAAAATACAACAGAAATTAGAATAGGCTGAATAAACAATAAAGGAAATGTAAAAATTAACTCTCGTATTATATGCTACACCTTGGTAAACAAATACTGACATGAAATTCACTTTTTTTTACAACAAGGTCATAACATCAACTGCCTATGCACTTCATTACACTGTACATTTTATGCAGGGTAATTATGTAATTTTGCAATAGAGGTATAGTGCTTAACTGCATAACTTCAAACTGGTCTTCAGTTAATTTCTTCTGATATACTTTGGATTATTCTCTTTTCATTAGGACCATCTCCAACATCATTGCCATCCTTAAAAGTCCCTACTTTCTAAAATTTTCATCCAAATGTAATTATTTGCGATCCAAAAGAAATATATTCCCTGCTTTGCTGACCTAGTTGGCAAACAAATATACTGGATAGCATCACATTGAAATGGCCTCCTACAAATAAGATTCTCTCCTACTACTTCAGTAACAAACCATCAATGTAACCACATCTTACTAATTTCTCCTGGACTACATTTTCTTTCTTTTGTTATTAGAATATTTTGACCATGAGAAAAATCTTGCTAATATCGCCCATAAGTCTCCACACTATGTTTTGCAGTTGTCCTCTTCAGGAAGGAATATGGAGGGGGTTGAGCACATTTCTTCTTAGCAAAACAAGGTCAGCCTTCTCTAGGCTTTCATAAAATGGTCATTTTAAAAAGTGTTATCATATCTTTGTAAGTGCCATAGTTAGGCTGGCTTGTCTATAGCTCAATTTTTTTCCTTTCCATTTAATTTTTCCCCTAATTTTTTATAAAATAGTACTGTATTTTCCCTTCTCCAGTCTTGTAGGACTCTGTTTGTCCTCCTAGAGTTCTTGAACATAATTACTAATAGTTCAAAGACAGTTCTGGCTTAGTTAATTTCATCAGGTCCTGACAACTTGGCTACATCTAAGTTATTTAATATTCTTCAACCTGTCCTTTCTGTGTTCTGACCTATTCCCCTACCTTTTGTTAAAATTAATTGTGTTAAAAATTAACAGTTAAAATGTAATATGCAAAAATCACCTCTGTGTTCATGCAAATACTGTATGAAGAGAAGCTAGACTTTGAAAAACAGGGGTTTTAAGCTAATTTAATTCAACAAAAAAGGTCATACTGACAGCTGCAGCAACTGAAAACCAGTCCCAATAGGGATACACATAATGCAAGCCTCCTCACACTTCCCTACCCACCTATTAGTACAATATACAGTGAGAGGATGAGGTTAAAAGGGCCATTCAGTCTTACAAGCCTGTAAGATCTTTGATTTCTCCAGAACACTGACAAATGCATGAGAAGTTTTACTGCTTTTTGCAGCATGGACATTCTGTCTCGAAAATTTGGTTTAAAATAATCAATTTATTTGATATTTCCTTCCCAAAGTAGTGACAAATATTAACTGCCACAAAGGGCTGTGTTTAAAATGGTACTTTGGATATAAAAAACATTTTAGAAAAATGAGCAATTTGACAGAAATATATTAATTTTCTCTATCATCTTCTTACAGAAACCCCCCAAAATAAATGCAGTTTTGTTGCTTTCGTGTCTCTCTTCTTTCTGTTAATCATGTGGCCTCTGGTGTCTGGCTGTATGGTGTTGTGCAGCTAGGGAAAGCCAACATGATTCTCCCTTTTAGCATAATCCTTTACATAAGTTATTACTTTGCTATTAGAGCAGGAGCATCTAATGAACCAAGCAGTACACTGCACCTAACCCCAAACCTATGTCAGTATATATATTCAGAGTTTTTTCTCTTTAGCCCTGCCATTAAGAGTTAATCTTCGCCCATATAATAGATACTTGTCCTTGTAGTTTACTCTGAAGAGGAACTAAACAACTGCATCAGAAGTGGATGCCACTGGACAGTACACAAAACAATCTGTTATTTTGGGGGTAAGAAAGCACTCAATGCACCCTTTGATCTAGTTCTGTGGGGGGCAGGCACTGGTAAAATTAATGGGATTTGTGCTTTATCTTTGCAGGTCATCTTCAATTTATCACTACCAAATCAAATCTTTTGGGAACACAATCATTAACCTCCACTAGGTTAGGTACATCCATCAAGTCCTCAATCCGTTTATCATTATTATCAGAGAAGTCATCACTTTTCAGACCACTGTACTATTAATTTCCTACACATTAGGACTTAAAACCTATATTATCCATAAAACTCAGAAGTGCTGCAACATCTACATGGAGTATATGAATGAGTAGCTTGTGACTTTGCATTGTTTTGAAATATCATCTGTGGTAATATATTTAGTATGGCCAGATAAGGAATCTGCAATAAAAAAAATGCTAAATTTTCTTTGAATAAAATACTAGCTTCTCTTTTGTGTTCTTAACTCTTCCCTTTAAAGAACGTTTTAATGAAATTTCATGCATTTGAAAGACATGATGAGTAACTTATTCAACAACAGTGTCATCTGTTCTCCACTCAGTGAGGGCCAGTAACTCCTTTTAAAGCCAGTTAATGTTTTGTGCATGCATTTATAATAGAATGTACTTCCACAGTACAGATTAAAGGATTTAATAGAAACTGCAGGTCTATATACCCATTTTCAGTAATTAACATTCCTTAAGAAGGACAAAGAACTTAACAGCCTGGGTGTCAACAAATAGCAGCAACAGAATAGTCTCAGCCAAAAAAAAAAAAATAATTAAAAGACTATAATCTTTTGACTAAATTGCATAATCTTATTTCTTCATTTCAGCTTTCACATTAATTTATTTTCAAACAATGAACTCTTAAAGTGGCTGCTATTTAAAGGTCAAGAGTTGCCATGTCATACAATCTGTTACACCACTATAATATGCTAGCTTAAACATTGCAGATATAATGGGGGGTGGTTTAGTATTAGATGCAAACAATGACTATAAACTATAGATGAGCACAAAGCACTCAATAAATAAATAAAGCAAAGTCTGGGATATTCATGATTGGAACCACATAGATCCAACCATTTAATGAATTTATTTCCCTGTAATCATTTGAGTTTACCCCTGGGCTCCTTCCCCTGGGGATGCATTATACTCTGTGCCCCATTCCCCAGTTTGGAAATAGCTTAAGAAAGGTTCATTCCCAGGAGGGGAAGGAGGGGGGTTCTTCCCATACAATATATCTTGGAAGGCACAAGGGGCACAAGCTGATGAGACCCACATAAAGAAAGCAGAGACCAGGCACATGAGAAGGTGTCCCAAGCAAGCATAGAGAAGGACCAAAAAAGTCTGAGGTGGTCAGTGCCACAGTTTGCAGGGGACACACACACAATAAATTGGGGGGCTGCTTCTCAGGAGACCAGTAAGATTTCCTCTAGTGGAGAGGATGTTCTCATCAAACTCTGGAGCTAACTAGGCTACTATTGTCTTCATGACAGTGGCCAGCATCAAGTATGTAAGGACAAAGGATAAAGCTTTTGTAGTGAAAAAGTTAATGTGTTTACAAGTCTTCCTATTACACTGTATTTATGGTGGGAGAGAGAAGCGGTTACATGGAAATGGAAACTGAAAAAAAGGATTCACCAAATTAATCCAGGGACTTATTCAGGGCTTCAATCACTTAGCCCCAACTGGATTCAAGAGGACACAAGTGCCCAATCGGGCTGAGAGATACTGTCTTTTCCTGACTCCTTCACCCACTCACTTGACAGGATATAGTCAGGGGCTACCTGGCCAACTACTCAGCAGAGGTATTAAAGGCTGAATGAAAAGGGAGTTCACTCCCTCAGATCAGCACTAAGTGCTAAGAGAAGCCAGCTTCAGTGAACTTGAAGAACCTGAGAACTTCTCCTTCTCAGACTGTTAGCCACTCTGCCCCATTTAAGGGTCCAGCCAGTGGCAGGGCTGAGTGTATATTCCAAAGATGCAAATACACATGCACGGAATGCAAATGTGGTCAGCCACATAATAACAAAAGTAGGAGAGCAGGGTTTTTAGTGGCACCGCCATTAACACAAACAGCATTTACACAGTGGAGAACATCACAGTCAGCCTGATCTTGCTCCCTTTTTCCAGCCAATGGAGATTAAAGCTCACAAGGGCAACAAGCTTGATTCACAAGCTTGTTGTCATTTCTGGATGATCTATAAATACTAGCAAATAGTGATCCTGAATATCCATCCAGAGTCCATTTCTGGCTCCTATGATCTCACACCTTAGGTCTTTACAGAAGCTGTTCTACTTTCAGACTAGTCCAACTTCTTAAAGTTCACTAGCAAATATGCCCACACACTAACACAACCTCTCTTCTCTATCCCCTCGTTTTTATTTTCCCATGCTTGTTCCTCCCTGATTCACTCCAGCTACAAAGGGGTTTAGACCAATGCACCTACACGGCTGCTCACATTTGTATATCCTTGTTTCAGCAGAAAATATAAAACAACACAAAGACTGATAGTTCACAGGTCATTTCTTTGTTTCTTTTACCTTATGGAACAATGAAGCATCTCATCAGTTTCTAACTTTCTGCTTCTTTTCTCAGCCCTTGCAGTAGTTGTCCAGTTATCGGCAGCACTACTTATTCTACAGGGTACCACAGTCTGTGCTGTTTCAAATATCTCTCTTTCCGGCCCACCCCCTTTTTCTCACTCCTATTTATTTCTTCTTTTCTCTTTGGAAAAGTTGATTTGTCTAAGATGACACACTTTCATTTTATTTAAATAAATTAAAACTGCATGAAAAAAAGAAAAAATATTTTATTTAGGAACATTTTAAAAGAAAAAAAATCTCTTCCAAATCATGTGCTTATCTTTTGTGTCATTTTCCATTGCCCTAAAATGTACAGTTCAATGGTCAAAAACTTTCACTATTATGTTTTAGGTAGGCATTCTTTTAAAAAACTCACAGGATTTAAGAAATTTGGGTAACTCAGTTCTGAAGGTAGAGTTTTATGGCATTTCCTAACAGGAAATTCCTGAAAAACACAAATAAATTGTAGTGTGTCTGTGAGTAGCTAATATTTTCCAAGCTAACAGTTCCTACCTAAGCTTTAAAAAATTTTAGCCCTTTACAACACTAGATATGTTTTTTTTATGGCAAAGTCACTGAATAGATCACTGAAAGCAAAACATCAAGCTAGATAACTAACGCTACAGTACTGAATAAAACCCTTTTCCATTTTTTCTGTTTTGCCGTAATATATTTTTTCTTGAGTTACACATGAGGAAAAATAATTTACCATAAATTCCTTGTTGCCACTTACATTTCTGTTAATAGATTATGTAATGAACTTCTGTTTATATCATATCAAGTAGCTTTAATTTTAAATGTGTCATATTTCTTACACTAATGTAAGACATAAGTAGCACTTAATCAATGAAAGCATCTCTACATCTTTGCATTTTAAGAAAAAAAAATCTTTCAGAACCTTAAAAAAACTGAGGAATGTTTGTAACTACAAAATTGAAGAAGCTGTCTTGCAATTGTCAGAAAACATTGAAAGAACCTTCAACTTTAGTAAGAAAAAACTATCTTGCGAGGATGTACCTTAAGTTGCCTGTCTATTCAAGAGTGATGAAATGTGTTTTATAATTCTGATTTTTTTTCTAGAGGATGAAGAAAAGTAATAACTAATATCTGTTTTCCAGCACACAAAATAAGTATATTAACTACATATTAACAGCAAATATTTTAATTATTTTTAGGCAAAGAAATGCCACCTGAAGTATGCACTATCAAATAATGAGATATCTATCAAAATTGGAATTACTTGATAGAGCGGGGGACCTTTTTTTCAGATTTGCTCAGGTCAGTTTCATGGTACCTTGGAAATGATCGAGATGAGAATGTTTTACTATTTCAGCGGCACAGTAATGAAAAACAGAAATCCTGACATTTCCACATTTTGAGGCACCATTGGACACAGAGATAAATACGTCCCTTTCATTCAAGTTTGTAGGGGAGCCTTCAGTTCTAGCAGCTTAGTAACCGTCAGTAATTGCCACCCTACTCCTCTTTGTGGCATCTGCTCTCATCCCCTGGCCTTATCTCATTTTCCTCTCTACAGCAGGCAAAGAAGTGCAGGAAGGAAGAGTGGGCTTCCAGAGGGGAGGGGTTGCTCTAATGAAGGAACAGAAATAGGTGATTGCCTGGGGATAAGGTAAACCTAATCTCAGGGAAAGAGGGGCGATGAGGAAAGGAACATTTCAGCTGTTATTAACACCTCTCGCCCTCTCCTGGAACAAGCTGGTGCCCTCTCAGTTCTGTTTTTCGTTAGTCTAGAAGAAGCTGTTCTGCCACTGAAGTAAAACTAAATTTTGTCTTCCTCACTACATGGCAAAGAAGGCTTGAGACAGCTCTGACTTCTTTGGCAAACACCTAAAGAGCCTCTGTTAACTTACATTACCAGTAAAGGAGTTTCAGAAAGCTTGTTCTTGGAATTACAGTTTATGATCAACTCTTCTTGCATAATGGATAGTCCACCATGAAGTCCATCACAGAAAATTAATGCTTCTTTCTCTCTTAACTATGGAATGGCTTATGGCAATTATTGATGATTTCTGGTCCATAAAAATGTCTTTATTCATGAGCTTAACCTAATAATTATAATAAGTGTCTACAATGATCTACTGTCTTCTCATCCTGGAAAAAGCTGAGCATAGTCTTCTTTCAGGGAGGTATATCTAGACTTACTGATGAGATGTTGCCACCCTAATCACTAGCACAGTCTCAGTCTAGTCAAAAACATCATTTTGCTAAGTAAAGGTACATAAATAGCATTTCTAAGCAGGGCTAGGTCATGATAAGTCTGCCTGCTTATGACCTAACAGCCTAATTCTGTAGGCTGCAGGTACACGTACACTCAGCAGTCTGCTTTTCTCATTACAAATTTATGACATAAAATAATCCCAAGACACTGAAAGACTAAGTAAATAAGACTGACTTTATGGTAGACTGGAAATAAACACAGAACATATCTTTTAGCTCTTCCATAGTGTCTCACACTTTTTCTTGTATTACAGGTCAAGTCTGGATTCAAGATCATAAAGACAATGAGTTTTTATGAGTAAACAGAGGGATGAAAAAACATTAGACAAAAGCATTTGTGAGGGAAAAGAAGAATCTCTACCCAGATCAGACTGTTAACATTATCTCAGTCAAAGTGTTTTATTTTAGCTGAAACCTATATTTAGAGACCCAATCTCACTTCCAGTTATATTCAAAATGCTGAAAGTTCTAGTGGCAGAACGTAGTAAAACATACCTTGTTGCATGAAAAGCCAGTTCTTCTAAGTCAGCCAGTGCTTTGAACTCATTGGGTAAAATGCAATGAAACTATAGTCAAATTACTCAGATAAAATGAGATGGTGAAATATTTGAATACAAAGAAAAGAATATTTCATATAACCCTTGGTAGGCTCCACTCAAATTAAAATGTGGTGAAATGTGCATGAAGCCGTAAGAATTTGAGTTATTGCCTTGGAAGGAGTATTGCATATCTATTAAGACTAACTGGTTTAAATAACCCAATTGACAAGGTGAGTTTAAAGAACTGGCCTTTTTCTCAAAGACTTTCTTAAAAGTGGGCAGATTGGAAGGTCAGCACTTCGACATTATAGCAGTGAATACCATGGAAAAACTAAAACCAGAAAAGTTTCTGCCATGATAAGAGATGGATTCATCTGGAATGTAGGGGGAGATGGGTGAAAGGGAACAGTGAGCCAGAAGAGACCCAAACTTGTTCTTATCACAATAGTGTTGATGGAAAATCCACATGCAATGAGTGTTTTCAATTTCTTTAGTGAAAGTGGGGGGAGCCTCTAGTTTTTAAATTTCAATATGTAGGTACAAAATTGCTTTATTAACCCAGGAAACATGAAAACAATAGAAACAAAAAGCCTTATCAATCTTATTATTGACATTGTTTGCCATACAAGGAACAGATTCGCTGTTGCATTGGGTTTTCCAGGTAAAGTTAATCAGAAATAATTGTATTCTAATTATAGAGCTGTGTTTTCCTGAATGCCAGCCTAGTTCCAGCATCATATGTATTTTTTAGATATATAGATTTTGTTATAGATTTCAGGGCCTCTAAGTCCTCCAGCCAAGCCCCCATTCATCAGAACTCAAATCTGTGATTTATGTGAGACTCTCCACTGTTGGACACACACCACCACCACCCCGCCCCCAGTTAACCAAGACCAGTTGCTTTTCATCCCTTTTGCATCACTCATGAAAACAAAGATACCAGAACACTTGGAAGGCTGATTTTCAATATAAAATTTTTGTCCATTTGCTGCTACCAGTTTTGGCTTCCATGTTAACTTGTGCCAGTGAATTGCATTAATTGCACATTATGAAACTATATGTTTTATTTTATTGCTTCTCTTGTTGCTGTTGTTACTATAGTTGGGACTACATTTGCTTCCTTAGGTTGTTGGTGATTTTTATGTTAAAACAAACCACTGTGCTATCTCTCCCCTCTTCTTTTATTGTGTACTTGCTTGTTGTGACTTTTGGTCTTTTACTTCAGGTTTTAGTTTGGAAAGCATTTCATAGGATGTAGCTAGAGGGTGGCATGTGGTGTACATGTCCTGTCAACACCTATGAATTTATTGCCCTGGTGCTTAAGGAAAACAAAAGACATTTAAAGAGTTACCTCCATTCTGTCAGTACTACTCTTTCTGAGCTGAACAACAAGATGGGAGCTTTTAGGTCAGCTAACGTAGCCAAATATCCTTCTTCCACTGAAATACAAACACATAATTAATTTGATTATTGGAAATCAGTACCAAAGACTATCAGGTATTAATAACTTCCGATCACAACTGATCCAGGGTGGATTCAGACCTCTAAGGCACAGTCAAAAATCTCTCCACCATAACATTGCCTTTTACCTAAGTATTCAAGCCTCCCAGAACATGGTCACCATTTCATTTAAAAGAAAAAAAAAATCAATGTTTTTGTAGCACATAAAGTTTTTCAATAAAAACCTGATATAATAATATCATGCAGCAGATTCCACAGTCCTTAAGCAGTCCTGTTGATGAGGTCAAATATGAGGTTTACACATGACTGCATACCCATAATCAAAAGCCAGGCTTGCCTGGGAAGGTGGGGAGGATGACATTTTGATTGTATGAGGGCTCTAATTTTTCATAAACTTGACAGATAGGAGAAGGGAGATATGAGAAATGCAGCTTAGGCTGATATGGCAACATCTGGAATACAGAGAAAGTCAGCAGCCTTTGGATGAGTTTTCCACCTCAAATAAAAGTAAGAGGGCTGAATAAATCAAATACACACTGTTTAGAACTAGCAGGGGCACTGTAATCTTTTCCTTCCGTAGCTTACTTGTCCTTTATGGACGTGAATTAAACAACCTAAGGCAATATGAAGAAGCTGTGTGAGATAACCCTCCGAAAATCCCCTAACCTTTTCAGATTCAGTAAAGTAGTTTTTGATAAGGGTTCTCCAGCAAGATATATACAAACAAGCAGCAAATATTGCCTCCAGCACTACATAATTGTTCTGACTAGCTGTACACTTACTCATTCCTCACAACTCCAGGGCCTTCTTTTATATGTGAAATTTAATACAGCAAGCACTAGTGCTGTTCAGCACTTCAGAAGTCAAGGAGCAAACTTTTCTAATCAAGGAATTATACTTCCAAACTGAGGACTAGAGTCTATGATAGGAATACAAATGAACAAAAGGTTACTGATGCCATAGAGAATGTTAACTGATCCAGTTGTGCTTGGGCATGGAAGCCAGAAATCAGGGCTCAGTGGCTTTATATGAATCTCAGCCACCCTCTGATCCCAGATTACAGCTGAACATAGCTGAGGTAAAATACCTCATAAGAACAGTGATCTCAAAATAATTTCACCGTATCTGCCCAGTTGTGTCAGCCGTGTAACCTTTCCATCCTATATCTTAAAATGCTTGCATGGAGGACTGCTCTTTCAGGTGTTTCCTTAAAAAAAAAAATAAATCACATCCTCCCTAACCTTTTCACATTCAGTATTAGCTACACCCCACAGTAGTTAGAAAGGTGAGAACTGGAGCAGGATCTATTTTCTTAGATGGCTCTCTACATGATAGTCCCAAACAAGGTGTTGAGGTCTCTAAGTAAGAGAGACCAGTGTACACCCTGGAATCTACCTGTGTGGACTTACTGTCTCATGCCTGGAGCAGTACAGTTGCCTCTTGGCAAGGCTTACTCCCTCAAGTGCAATACCATTGTCATTTTTAGCTTCCCTGTGTTGCAATCCTGAATGTTTCTGTAAGCACAAATGAAACAGTTCTTATCTGCTTGCAGCTGAAATTCAGATCTAAATGTAGATGTCTCCTTAACCTAGCTGGGATCCATAGAGATTAAATGCAGAAGGAACTGTTTAGTCAGCTAGTCTGGTAAACCCTTGTATTTCATCCAGTTACCCTTTGCACATCTGAGGGATAGTAGCTAACCCATAGTGTCAGGAAACACAGTGCAACTAAACTGATTATCTGCATATGTGCCTGCACTTATATATAGTTCACAGTGGGATCAGATAGGAACAGAAGAACTAGATAGTGGTTTTGCAAATTCCTTTTTTTCTGAACTCTGATATGGGTTCTTCTAAAATTGTCATATGAAAATTTTATGACAATTTTCATTTCTCACGCACTGAAAATGTGGTAGATCATACTTTTTCGTGGTGACAATCATCATCAAAAAAGCTGGAACTCTTCGGCCTGATCAGCAAAACAGTTACCCGGCCTCCAAAGGAAGGAGAATACAGTAGGACACCTTAATGTTCCTATTGTTCTTAGACACATTCTTTGTTGAATTTCTTTCCTGTTAAGGAAGATAGCCACAGTTTAAACTAATCTGAACCTCTGATTTGAATTAGAGGTAGGGTTAATGGCTTTTTGTATTAGTAGCATTTTAATGGTAGCATCCTGTATCTTACCATGAAAACTATTTTGTGATTTCTCCTCATATTCATATAATTCCAGAATTATCCTTTTCACTTGGCAGAAGAGCTTCAGGTATGTTTTCATCTAACTGCCAATAAAACCTTAAAAATCTGAAAGGATAAATATAGCTTGCTTACTTCTAATTTACGCACCAGGAAGCAATGAAATAAAGACCAGGTGCTTCTTGTGTTGACCAAGAAAAAACAGACTCTTTTTTTTTGTATGTGTATGTAGGATTAGGGATCTGGGGGTGAGTTTAACTGAAATTTTTCACATCATTAGTCAATAATGTGCACTTTTGCCTTTAGGGATCTTGGGAAAAAAATTAAATCAACAGAATTATTTCATTTAGAAAAGCACCTGCTGTGTAAGAAATAATTTTCATCAAAAATTTAATAATGCAGTACCTAAGCATTGCAGTCCTATTGGCATGATACATTATGATGGCTCCAGTGGCTCACGCATTGGTTACAGCTTATCACGTCAGAATTGTTCATGCTAGGAAACACCTATGGAGGCTTCAACATGAAAGCAAGAAGAGCTGTGGGGGGCTCATGGGATTGTTAATGGGCTATAATACTTCTGTCATCCATATTGTGATTATAAACCAGCCCAAGGTGGTAACCATGGAAAGGTGTTGCCACCTACTGACTGCTCAATAGGGTGCATGAAAAAAGTTTTGTCTTCTCAGTGCAGTTCCAGTTGTGTGGCCACCTCCGTAGCAGCTGGGAACCAGGGCATCCACTGCCACCTTCAGCTGTGTCAGAAAGACCAATCTCTTCATGGCAGTCTGTGGTCACCCCAGAACAGACACCTGCAGCAGTAGGCTGTTAGGATCCCATACTGCATTTGTTTGGGCTGCTCACCCCACTGTCACCACAGAGAGACACCAAAATTTCCCTGTCTTTCTAAGTGTTGATCAGTACTCATGTCAGAAAAGAAGGAAGGAAAGAAGGGAGGAGTAAATGATAATCAGGATAATGGAAACAAAGATGTCACGTTTGAGGTTTGTTGAGAACAGTCACTCAAGAAGTACCAGGACACAGTCCCAGGCACCATGACTTAGTTATCTATGTAACTAGTTAACTAGTTATATAGTTAAATTGCTAGAACTGACGCTGGCATACTTTCAGTTGGTAGCAAGGAACTTTCTCTCTCTAGGCACTCTTCAGGAGTTAGTATGATCCAGAGGCTACAGCGGTTTGGATCTGAACACCTGATTTTAGGTTTTGAGGGAGTATTTACCGGCATTGACACATTCAACCTGTTCCTTTTGGTGTAAGGGCAAGAATACGCCACAATACTCTCTAATGTCGTAGGACAGCAATACTCTCTGACTCTCCACAGATATTAGCTGTGACAAAATCAATACCTGCAGCAAATTAGTGTAAACTTCTGTAGATTTTGTTCTGTCCATCATACATAATGTATAATACAGACTAAAAATTTCAAATGTGTTTAAATGATAGCAAGAATTCTGAAGGCGGGTTTTCTGGATAAGAAATATGTGTTGCAAAAGCTTTCAAAAGATCAATGCAAGCCACGCTTTGTCAAAAAAAACTCCCAGAAAGGTCTGCTCACATTTGATGTTTTTCACTTTTTCTGAATGTTTATTTTATACACATGTTCACATAAAATAAATTTCAAAATCATGCTTATTATGAAGCTGAAAGCTTAATTCTTCATTAATTTCCAGAGGAATGCTGCCTACTTATTTCACACAAAGGAAGACACATAGGACCTAATTATTAAATAATCTTTCAGGGTGTAGAAGGGATGAATACAGAGAGTTAAAAAAGGGGAGGGGAAAAACCTGGAAAAAATCAGATAAACAAATATTTGTTTATTGATATTTCACAGAGATGTAACGGGAGAAAAAAATGCAGCTATAATCTTAAATTGCATGATTCACTGCACATCACTGCCCTGTCTCTAACAAATAGTACCTAAGTGTTCATGGAGCATATCTTTAGTTGCTACAGTTCTCTCTGAGAGATTTCTGTCTGGTACACTTTTTAAAATAATTCTAACAGAAATGAAAATGAATTGAGGAGAAAATAGTTCATTTGTGGTGACAGAAACTACCAAAAACTCTGAATATCCAAATTGAATTGAACTTGAATATTATTTGGATATGACCTAGGCTAGCTAAATAGTGAGAACATAGTGAAATTACCAGGCGTGCATTCAGGAATTGGAGCTTAATCAGTGTGACTAATTCAGACCTCAGTGCTTTGCATACACTGTATAATGGAATTTTCCTTCCAACTGCAGTTTGAAAATAAACATTATCTCCATGATAGTGATCGCATCTTTAGTTTGGAAAGGATCATAGGAAAACTGGCTTGCGATGTAAGACTTTGTAGTCCACAGAGAAATAGACATTATCAGAGACAAGTTTACTTTAAGATTGGATGACCTTTAATGCATGTTGAACTGTCTTCTGGAAGTGACTATCTGTCCCATTCTATCACAGAAGCAGAGACACCTAGGGCTATATTCACTTATCTGATGTAGACATCTAAAGCCCAAATCAATTGCTCACTCACATTTGTTATCTAGTTCAATTGCACTACAAGGGTCCTATTTGCTCCAGTCTCTGACTGTTCCTCAGGAAGGGCACAGATGTGGCACAGGTCCTATATTTTATGTGAACAACCCTGCAAGGGCATCCTAGATATCTAAAGATATTTTCAAATTACACTAAAGGTCTCTGTGTATGCAGCTGATTCAAAGACCTATTCAATCCATCTGATGAAATGGATGTTTTCTTTAGGATGAGCTGAATAGCTTTCTGGACCTACTGACTGAGTTGATTATGGGCTTGCTTCACTACCCTAAATGTAGACTTTAATCTCCTCAAACTGAGAAAGCATTTGAACTTAGTGCTTTTTCTTTCTTTGCATTCATTCCAACCTCTTAGATAAAGCAACCATCACCTCTTTCCCCTCCCTAGGATACCATGTTTACATGAAAACATTAAGATCTTTCGAGTGCTTTGGAAGAGCAGCTATATGTACCCATGGTCTTGGAAGGACTTCAGCTTTGCAGCACTGGTTGAGCTTAGGGACATCTCAGGCTATCATAATCAGAGTATCAGGGGTTGAAGACAGAAATGTCTCCAATGCTCAATGTTTCAAATGGGCCAGGTCCCCAGGTCAGTAGGCAGATCTTTGAGTCACAATTCTAAAACACCTAATTTCTTCTCTTAAACTGTACAGCAAGCCTAAGACCCTGTCTCTGGGCTTTGGATTCCTTTCTAGGACACTGTATCTAGCACACAGAATGCCTTATAAGTACCTCACATCCAGATTAGAATAGAAGAGGTGTCTTCCTGATTTATTTCTTTTTACCTGCAGAAGAGTGCATAAAATAAGCATTAACTCTTCTTGTCTTCTTGCCAAAATGGTAGAACTACAACTGCAATATTAGACATGTCTTTTTTTCACAATAATTTACAATCACTGGAATAAAGGAAAATATAGGTCTAATGCATTGTCAATGCAGTGGATTCTCTGAAATATTTAAACTTAGCTAGATAAAGAACATGAAATTCTCAAGCGTGATTTAACTTTCATTGTTTTTTCTCAGATGTTTTTACGTTTCCAAGTGCAGAAGCATTATAGAACCAAACAGTTTGTTTAACAAAGATGGTACTGGAAATGATCAAACTCTTGGCAAAATCTGAAGAAGTCAGGTCTCCAGAACAAGACAGAGTCATTAATGGATGACAAGAAAGGATTTTTATTTGTCATCTTTTGATTTCGAAGTGGCTGCAAATGGTTTGTCTCCTCATTACACACAGAAAATAGTTCTGATTCTTAATTAGCAATATATTTCCCCATATCATTCAGTAAATAACTGCAAAAGTGAACAAAAGTTACTAGCACCAGCATATTAATGAAGTATCCAGTGAGTTCACATAGTTCATCATAATATAATAATAATACTAGTAGTAATAATAATAATAATAATAATAATAATTGCTTTTTCATTACTCTTTTTTAAAAGTAGTTCAAGCTTCAAGCTTTGCTGCTTCTTTATAATTTTTTTTGTTAGGCAGGATGATCTGGCAGATATGTATACTCTCTGTTATATATACTGATGCATTTATTCTGATATGTATGCTGCGGCTTTATAAGAATCACGCCTCGCCTGACATGATAAGCTGCCTTTGCAACACAGTCCCTGCATCTGTGTCTATAATGTTATGTAAAATGTAACAGCTCATCCAGCTGACATGGCACGGCTCACACCCATATAGCTCAACGCCTCCAACTTCCCAAGAGAAGCCGGACACAAATTGCTTACTGAGAAAAAGCCCTGGCCCATAGTTAACCCCAGTAGCCAGTAGCTTAACAGTACAGCTATTTTAGTCCCAGGACCCAGGTACCTGTACTGTTTAATTTACTGGGACAGCCAGATATCCAGAGGACTGGTGGGAACTGGAATGAGAGGTGCCTTGCTGCATCAGGCAGTGTTGCACAAGCCCAGTACTACCTGTCCACCAGTGACAAGAGGAGATGTCATTGCAGGGGAGCGCAAAGCACTGGCCGCTTTCCATAGCCCAAGTTGCTCATATTTTTCAATATTCATGATTGTTTTATTAGCCTTTATTACCATTTTTGAACAGCTTCTAGACATCTTCCTATTCAGAACACTGTTTTCCATTGTTATGTCATTTTCTTTTGTTTTATTAATTGCCTCATTTTTATGTAGTTCCCTGACTTGAATATTCAAGAATCATGTCAATATTTGTGTGCTAGATTTATTTGAGCCACTCTCTCCTATGACAATGTTGAACCACATTGCTTTGTGATCTCTACTATGGAACAGCTCACCCATTTATTCTTCTCAAATCAGGTCCTGTGCCTCAAGATCCAGAACAGCACCTTTTCTTGTGGGGTCTGAAGCAGGGTGTTCCAGGAAACAGTAATTTATTGCATTTATATCTTAATCTCTGCATCTTGTCTTGATGAGGCATTGATCCAGTCGATATGCGGGTAGTGCAAATCGCTCACTATCACTACAATTCTAAAGCTGCAGCTTCTCTAGTCTTATTTAACATGTCCTGATCACTATCATCCCACAGTACAAGAAGAGCACTACAGTTTTATTGTTGGAGTATGGGATTTCCATCTGCAAATATTTTTATGTTTTCCTATAATAGTTGATGCTGTAACGCTTTATATTATCCTTCATGTACTGTGCCTGTACATCTCACTCTGTCATCTTTGGAAAGTTAGCACCAGTGTCTCTTAGAAAGTTCCACAAGATCCCTGAGATACTTAAATCAGTATTGTCATTTGATGTCAAGCACTCTAGTTTTCACATCTTATTCTTAAGATTCCACTGATGGTGTAGAAGCGCTTACAAGTATTGCCCTTGCACTGGCACTCAATACCACATGTGCCAGTCAACTGGCACTGTAGGAGGTTTCATTTGCCTTCCCTATTTATTATGATTATGCTGTTTATTTCCCTCCTGGCCCTTTCAGAGACACATTGAACATTAATTATGTCCCTCTCATCCCTGTTTTACTGGAATAAAAACAACTAAATGAACTTAACCTTGAACTGTGTATTTCTACACAGAATATCTACACTGAATTTACAGAATTTGTACCTAGGTAGTGTGTTGGAATGAAAGTCTTAAATCATCCTGATAAAACCAATTTATTAATCAAACCAACGTACTCCTCATTGATATTTAGAGATAAATATTTCAGGTTTTAGTTTGTGAAGGAATCACCTTTTCTGTTGGAGATTTCAGGTGGAGAGTGAGATTTATTCCTGATGCTTCCCAAGAAAGTAGAAGTTATTTTATTTAACTTGGACTTTGTTTTAAAATCCTTGATACAAACTTTCACAGAAAGCACTTTAGTTCAATGTTACTTTTATGTCTTGAACAAACACAACAAACAGAAATCCCACTTTGGTTCAGCTTCAATTTAATTTGAATAGAAAGAGAACAGCAAGGATGACTAAGACCTGAATTCTGCCACTCCTGTTGAATGAGCTTTTCTTTTTATTACTCATATTGAAATCAATGAGTCTGCTCCCACCAAAAAATACACTTCAGATTACATATATGTTTTTTATTTAATCTGGCTCCAGATTGGAAAAATGAAAAATAGGAGCTGAAATGAAAAATTTTCAGTAACAGCCACACAGTTCAGTGACAGAAAGCATAGTTCTTAAACCAGCATCTCCGTCTTTTTTTTAACTTTTTCCCAAGCCATCTAGCACATTAAGTACACTAGTCTTGGGACTAGTCATGTGATGGGATTTGAAACCAGACTATTTCATGTTCAAAGACCCGAGAGAATTGACAGGGTTGAACACCAGTTCTTGCGCACACACAAATAGTTACAATTTCTTTGTTTTCATTATTCATATTGACAGACATTTTGCTCTTGGGGTCCACTATTATGTGCAGAGTGAGCGGTTTAGTTTTGTTTCCATTAGTGTAGGAGACAAGAGAGTGACACTGTGCAGAAAAGCAAGGCAATACTGAAGTGGGTGTTCAAAACAAATCCAGTTTCAAAGGTCTATGCTGTGCAAATGGAAAAGCCAGTGTGTGTGTGTGTGTGTGCGCGCAATGTGTGTTTCATTGCAATATGAGGTAAAAGGCATTTCGAGTGCTCCCTGAATGACAATGAAGTATTGGAAAGCAATGACATTCTAATCATTGCTGCAAATGTCAGCACAAGGAGCCTGTGGGTTGTGGGTCCCTGGTGCACAAGTTAACAGCTTTACAGTAAAATCACCAGGGATCAATTAAAAGGAAACTGTTACTAACCTTCATGCATCCTATTGCCAAAATGTCTAGAGAAAAAGGTCTAATTATAGTCCTGACCTTTCCCAATGGGCCATGAACGAGCTTCCAAATATGGCATGGAAAAAGGGAAAAAAAAGACCATGGTGTGCTATTTTCACATGTTTAGGGTCTCTTATGCAAGGCACTCAATAACACTGCCAGTGACCAAGTACACTGAGCTTTACCCTGAAAATCAATACACTGTAATGCTAACTATTGAGTTAGGAAGAGCTTTAAAATAAAAATAAAACAAAAAAATTGAGTGAGATAGGAATTCAGGCTTGTTAATGTACAGCGACAGAAATCAAAGTCGACCTGAAAAGTAAGAACAAGGATCAGTTGTAAAAGCAAGAATCACAGAGAAATATTGTGCTAATAAAGTTTGGGAGACTTTCTGCATATTAAATTTCCTCAGTTTCATGTTTCATTTTAGTAACATTTAGAGCCAACGTGAAAAAAAGGGGAGGGAAGCGATTGAAGACTTTCCCAGCAAATGAGAATATTACCAGATTTTCACACAGTAAACTGTCTGGAGAAGTGGAAAAAAAAGATTTCCTTAATTTGCTTTCAGCTGTTCACAACCTCCAAAAATTTTGCGGTCATGAGAGATCACAGAAAAGGAAGGGCCTAGTGAGGACTCCCTCTTTCCTTTGGCCAAGCATGGCAACATCTTGGGACTGGTTTTCATGCAGACTAAGCTTTTCCCATTCCAGAGGGATGCTATTGGCTGGATTTATCAGACTTGAGAACCAAGTGAAAATGGACTGATGCAAAGCAGACACAGTATTGAAATGCATAATGGCAATAAACCTCTATGTGCTGGTGACACAGAAGACTTACTTTAATTGTCCTTCCAGGTATGTCTCTTTCCCTGCCTTGGGCAGCCTTTGGGGTATCTATCTTCCATTTGAGCAGTGAGCAGAGCTAATGGAGGGTTACAAGAGGGACAGGTTTCTAATTCTCTGTTCAAGGAAGGTCGGGAATTGAGAAGAACAGTTTCCAACATAGGTTTAATCTCCAGTCCTTCTCTATTATTATCATGAGACAATGTGCAGTTATGGGGGGTGGGGGGTGGGGGGTGGGAAAAGAAGGCTATATCCTCTTGGGATCTCAAAGACTTACCTCAGGGGCTGGCACAATGACTTGTTTTTGTGAAGCTATGAGCTTATTCTTAAACAATATCGACAGGAAACAGCAGATGGCCAAATTGCTTGCAAATGCTTTTATATTACAGTTTATATTCACCAAGACACTTCCACACTGACATGAGCAATGTCATTTTCTAGTAATGTTTGGAATTAGTCCCTTGGGTCACCAATTCCCAGGCATTATCAGATGATAACTCTGAAACTGTGATTACTTAAATATTTTTCAAATCCTGAAGTACTCTTAAAAGGATACAATTTGCAGCCATGGGAGCCTTGTTATAGTGCTGCTATCCATACAAATATCACTACAGCTGTGTTCTGAGTTTCCATCATATACCCCCTGGTAAAAGAGTTGATAACTGGAAAGCAAAAAATTGCTTTAGGCTGAAGCACGTTTTATAAGAACTTCATCAAATGTGGTCTCTCATTTTATTTTAAAAGAAAAAGACACTTCTTTATTTTTAAAAGAAACTAGGTATATTTACACTAAAGCAGATCAAAAGACTAATTTCTTATCATTGTAGAATATTTTTGACCTTGCAAAATAAGAGAATACACTATTTGACACTACATGAGTATCAAAATATACATAAGGGAATTAGATATTCAAAACTCGCTAACATTCAGTTGTCTCCAGCTCCTTCATAAAACTTTGCTGCCATTAATTCCACAGATTGTGTAGATACATGATGAGTATTTTATTTACAAACCACAAACTCTTTTCATCTTCCTATGTAACTCTCAACTAAATCTAAATATTATCCTATTCATACTACAGACATACTCAATGTTATGTAACTTCAGTAAGGCCTGACTGCAAGGCAGCAGGTGAATGAAAAAACCCACAAGTATATATTTATTTGTAAGATCTTGCCTTAAACATTTTACATTAATGATAACATTTTCCAGCATTAATTATCCAGCTTTGGTGCATTTAGTAGTTTGGATTATTTTTAAAGAAGTATCACAAGCAAGTTTTAATCCATTAGGAGGTAAAAGTATGTTAGATGGAAAAATATAATTCTTTTTAATATATATTTTATTAAGAACACAGAAAAAAATTCAAACCAACTACTTTTTAAAACGATTTTATATTTAGCGCTAATCTTGACATCTATTCAGTAAATTTCTGGAAATCCTAATGGCTTCAGTGTTTTACACTTATATGCACAGCATAATAATGCTACTGAATCAAGGCCCAAATCAGAATGTTTCCAGTAAATAGAAGAAAGAGACATATGTCATGACAAAAAGAATCATACATTAAGCAAGCTGCCTGTAAGAAGTAATAGCATGAACAGTGACATCAGAGTACTCTACAGCGTATATAGGACACCAAAAAGTCAAAATCTGAACATGGACAGTATCTATAATAAAAAACCGTAACCATTAAAAAAATCTTACAATACACATTTATAAAATAACAAAAAAAAAAAAAAAACAGTCAGAAAGGCATCACTGAAAAAGGTATTTAAATCATTCTTAACTTTCTGGTATAAAATTCCGATGTATTGCTAACAGCTATATAAATAAACCTGCTGTGATCATTTAATATCATTTAATACAATGATATCTAGATATTAACCTGGAGTAACTATTCATCACATCTTCTCTAGAAATGCTGGTGCTGATACATCTGAAAAGGTTCTAGATTTCAAATGTTAACAATGTTCTTTGAGAGTTTATTAGATCAGTTCCAGCTAAATGAAATTTTGTCATTATCACTCATTTTACCAAAGCCAGAACACTGTGTAGAGTTATGTTTTTCAACAACCATTTCACTAAGAGATTTTCTAAGGGTTTTGGTATGTACATTTTATTTAGTCTGAATGTTGTTTTCATTTGTATTTTTACATGCCCAGGGCTGTCTTGCCATTTCCTTCAAATGCCAGAAAACAGCAGCAATGTGGAAGTGTCATCTCATAGAGAGGCCTGGCTCCCATTTTCAAATTTATATTTGAAAGATGGACTTGAGTAGGCTTTCTCCCAAGCTCTATCTGAATTAAAAGTATATAGATACCACAAAATTAACATTGTTCCTATAAATTGCAGCACAAATATCTTAAAGCTGACAGTTCAGACTAGATATGCTCTTCTTTGACTGAAGACAATCTAAAGAAGGGTGTTCTACTCTACAGCTCTCTTCATCCCCTCCAGGAAGCTGTGCCTACACGCAGTTTTTTGACCACATCTTCTGTGGTGGGTGTACAAATAAGATGCCTTACTGATGTTTCATATCAAGTCTTCCTGCGCCAGCCTCTGTACCATAGTACAACCTAAACAAACCATAACCTATGGGAAAGGATCTAGCTAAATATCATTAAACTTAGGGGAAATTTCAGCGTAACTCCCTCCTGATACAAGACGTCCTTGACTGTATTTATCTGTTCTGGAAATGAGCAGTACAGAAAATAATTCATTAAAAAGTGATAAACTGCATTATCCTTCAGCAGCTGATAAATGCCATAACTCCCAGTTGATTGTAGCATATCTATAACGGAGTGTGGGGGCGTGGGCTGTGAATATCTTCGTTACTCTTTCTGAGGTTTATAAAATGCCTACAGCCACAATAGTGAGGCTTTATATACAAAAATTAAAGGCATAAATTTCATACACAGCCCACAGTGGGATGTGCTACATAAAATGCTGCTGCTGCTGCTAGAAATTCATTGACAATCCAAGCAGGGGAGTAATGTAAGCTGGAAAGGGACCAATCGACTGAAAAACAGAATCAAGTGTCTAAATTTCCTCTCAAAGGGAATTATCCACTGTAGCATAGTTTTGATCCTGCACCAGGCTCAGGAGCTGGATGAGCTGAAGCCCTGGTTTAGGACAACAGAAGTAGATTAGTGTGACTAAACGTGGCTCCAGGTGGTTCTTTACATTGGAGGTTTACACTAGCCATACTCCACCACTGATTAATTCCTGCATCACCTGATACACCACTACATTTACTCAATAGTTTCTACCATCAAAGTATAGACCAGACATACCTTAAAGCCTCAGGCAATGGTGGGTCAGGAAGGAAAATGGGACAGCAGGAGTACAAAACATTACAAGTGACAAGCAAGAACGTCCATAAAAAGAGAACCTTGTAAAGTGTGTGGGAGAAGTGAGGCAGGACATCATGAGAAACTGAATGTCAGATAAAATATAGAAGAGAAACAGATGGGAAATGGGTGGCATAGGGACACTGACTGGTGAGCAGTCAAACTTAACAGAGTTCTCCTTGTCCTTCACCCATTAAAAGGAAGGGAGGTGGGTGGTCGAAAACAAACATAGGGGAAGAAGAGAACAGGAATAGAGAGTCACTAAGATGAATCCATAAAATTTCCTGTGGATATAATGCACAGAGTGGGAGAAGTAGGTATCAAAAAGATGAATTTCCTTCTACCTTTAGCAGTGAAGGAAGTCCATTGTTTTCAGGAAAGACCTCTAGAAAATGCCTAACACCCCATAGGTGCCTCACAAACAGCATTCAGGGCATTTCATCTGTGTGGATTTTCTTTGTTATCCTGATATTTTAAGGAGTCTACAGGTAACTTCAGCCAGCTAATAACCTCATTTGAGAAACTGAAACCTGCTTATGGACAAGTACAGAGACAGCAAATAAATCTGGTAGAGTGTTGCAAACTATTTAATTTTCCTTAGATAAAATCTGGAAGTTTTCATGGAAATGTAATAACTCTTGCACATTATTTATTTAGGAGGCTTACCTTATAGGAAGCCTTCACAAGATCTACCCAAAGCCTCTTGGATTCAGACTAAGCTATATGGTCTTAATGCTAAAAAATAAAAGGAGACAAAAGAGGTTGACTTAGGCATCAACTCACAGCACAAACTCATGTCTTGATAGGACTAATATGCCTAGTGTATTCCTACCTGCCTGTCATCTGACTCAAAGTGAGCTATTGGCAGTACCCCTCCAAAACTGAAAGTAACATTTAAAACTAAAGAATTCACATTCTTCTTTACAGAAATGAAATTATTTAACAACTATCCAAACTTAAAGGCATTATAAAATGCATTGTCTGTCAACCGAGGAATCAATGAAACCATATTTCCAACTGATCTGTGTCATACATTTCATGTGTCACCTATTCCTTATTGCAATACCATATCCTATGAAACACCCTGACTGCATTACTTACACATCCTTCTCATATCACCAGACAATATCTTCTGTTTTCTCCCATGCCCCCCAGAACTCTTTTCCCTGTTTCCTCCCACACGCACTACCTATGTTTTTGTCTTCTGTCTGGACAAGAGAGAATATGCACTACAGCTAATCAGGAGCTACGTATACCCCAAATGATCAGCTAATGTATGCATGCTAACTGGCAAGGGATTTGCTGAGGTATACTGGACAATGGTTGAGCTCATCCTGTCTTTCCCACAGAGAGGTATGTTAAAAGAACATAACATTTTTTCAGGTACTTAACACAGGATTCAGTTTCATAAAAAGATGTCTAAATTTAGATATCCGCATTTAGGTATCTAAGGGAACAGTATATCTCTTAGCTCCAATTTTAGTCAATGGAGATCTTGTAAATCCAGTCAGCTGAGCCTAGAGAATGATTCAGCTAATAAATTTACCTCTGGTGACACTGACCCCCTCCCTGGGCTTCATCAACATTATTGCCTTGGAGCATGATTCTGTGGTCAGGTGTCCACCACTATTTGAGATGCACTTGGTCACCATGCAGGTTAAGCAAATTGGACACAGGACCTGTGAGAGACTCTTCTGCAGGTGTGGGAGGAAACCATGCAGGATTTGTAAGTTTATATCAAATGGCACTGGACAGTTCTGCCAGTAATTTAATTGAGACTAGGTCTCCACTGGCTATCAGAAATTTAGACCTGTACTCTCTGTAGATACCTACTGTCTTAAGGCATGTACATTTACATTCTTAACCTCAAATGAAAGCCTCCTTTAGTGTCCTTGAAATTTTGCCAGGTTTGGCTGAAACTGGGGAAAGAGAGCAAAAGTTCCTGTGGAGAATGTATGATGACATAAACCAGCCTAAAATGTTGGTTTCCAAGGCCTGCAAAACAATCCACATAGAAAGCACTCAAAATCAGAAAATGTCAGAATTCGATTTGCCTTAATCTGGCTCCCTCATGTGAACACATAATGATATATTTTTTAATTACATAGTCAAATACATTTTTTCCCAGAGGACCTCCACTTTATTCAGTGCACAAAAGACACAGTGCTCATTAATGAGCAGCAGTTCAGTATTTTGTTTTCTCCTTATTCTTCACTGTGCAGCTCTAGGCCTTATTTATTGCACACAATTATAACACTGCTCGGAAGACAGAATTATTAATTTCCTCATGAACTTTTCTGTGTAACTCATCTCTATCATACATTCATTTTCACAGCACCCTTTCAAAACATTTCCTCCATTTTCAGCTGAGATGTTAAGGCTTGGAGAGATTGAAGTCCACAGCATCCATAGATTTGAAGTGGCCAATTTAAGTCACTGAGGAAATTATTTTTTCGAGGACATAACATTGCTTCACACTTTATAAGCTCTGCACATAACTCTTGTTGGTATCATTCTTGAACAGAGTGCTCATCATTCCGGCAAATAGGATGCCAGGAGTTAGCTAAGTACTTACAAACAATGATTAGTGAACCATCATAAAAAGATTGGCTTATGTGCCTTGATTAGCATTATAGGATATTTGACAAATTTGTCTCAGTTTTCTATTGATCGTCTTCACCTACTTGCTTATTCTCTCTCCCAGCTCCCTCGTTTTGTTCATCTTAGTCTTCCTCCTGACTTTCCACTCAATTTCAGTCTTCTATTCTGTACTTAGTCTCTTAAAGGAAACGCACAGCAGCAGAAGTCACTAAAGACTTCTCAAAGTCTTGGTAAAACTCAATTTTATCATGCTCAGTGCCTAGAAAAGGCTGACTGAGCCTTCTGCCGGTGGCAGAACTGGGAGACACAGAGCCAGGAAAATCCTCAGAAATACAGGGTTGCTAGTGCTGTTTCTGGGATGTTGAAGAGGGCAGTATGTGTGTGTGTACAGAGATGAAGGGCTACTAGTTCTTCCCTCCAGTCTTTAGCACTTCACATCACGCTCAGTAGGTGCCATATGAATTTGGCAAAGATGTCCCCAGCTAATTCTCTAAACAAATGTGATTTTTACCTATGCACATAGATGGCCTTGAGTAACCCTATCCAACTTTTCCTTTCTTCAGCGCTCCCACTTCTTTTTGTCTTTTCCACTCTCCTCACTTACAGAAGGATAGCTCTATTGCTGTCACCAAGGTAACCAAACACAAGCCCTCCTTTGTTCAGTACAGTCTGCATCGATCATGTGCCTCCCATGGCATTTCAACTGAGTGATATTTAAACAATGCTGAGAAATCAAGAACCATTTGGTGTCATTCCCCTGAAGCTGGTGTAAGAGGATATTGATTTTGCGATTTGATACTGATACCCTCAGCATTTCCAACCCTACCAGCCATGGCTATCTGCCCAGCATCTTGAACAGCTGCCTGTCATTTCAAGCTCCTTCACAAAGAACTGTCCATTTCCTTTGGCACCATCCTTTCTCCAGCTTTGGCAACATCCATTAAATATGGAGTTTAATATTATGAACATAGCAATGTTTCATATCAATGGCATCTCACTTTGGCCTCCTCCAAAAAATAGAAATAGCCTCAAAAAATACAAATCCTGCCAGTCTTCTATAGAGTATCTCTAGGGACACTTACAAATGGTTGAGAATTGGACATATTTTCTTCAAGCAAAAAGAAAAAAATATATTTTTTTCCTCCTAAAAAGACAATGCTGACAGAATTGCAAACATAGCACTTTAGCGTAGTAATCATTGCTGAAATGCATAAAATACAGCAAATTTTGTGAATAACAGTTTCCATGACTCTATGCTAGCTAAAGCCTGGTAGATAAAGTCTCAAAAATGAGTCTCAAATTGAGAGGATGTTCTGTTGAAAGGAAACTATAAACAGCAGCTTCACACAGTGAATGTAAATAATGAATGCTGATTAATGAACATACTAAAAAAATAATGAGCAAAGGTAAAAGAAGACATCAGTTATATCAAAGACCATGAGAAACATTTAATTTAGATGTTCAGAAGCTTATGCAATCAATACAAAAGGCTCCAGCATGAGAGTTAAACAAAAGCTCTGGAAGAATAAATATCTATTGACACAGGAGTTACTGAGTTCATTTCATCCTGGTGTTGTTCATTTCATCCTGCTGGTGTTGAGCTGTGTTAATACCTTGTGAGAACAGATTCCTTGTGAGCTTTTGCTGGAAAAATGAGAAAAGCCTGATTGAGTTAATAACTGAAAGATAAAGTCTATGGTCTAAAAAAAAAGGGTGGGGGAGTGGGGGAGAGGAGGGGAAATGGAGAAGTGAAGGGAAGGAAAAAGGAAAAAGGAAAAAAGAGAAAAGAAAATGGAAAAAATGAAAAAGGAAAAAGGGAAAAGGAAAAAGGGAAAGACGGAAAGAAAATCTAACCTTCAAAATGTATTTTACAAAGAAAAGCATCGTAACAACAAAAACAACAGAGTTCAGTCCAGTAGTCTTTTAAATCAGCAGGAAAACTTTCATTGGTTTCCTCAGGCCTCAGGTCAGGCCTGAGGAGAACAGCCTAAAAAGCAACAACATGCCATGGAGGGGAATGGGGAGGCACCTGAATTGCAGTTGGTGGAGTAGGACCTCTGAAAGGATTTCCCAGTTGGATGTCCATTATTTATTTAAAGGATTGAGATTCCATAAGCAAAATATGTGCAGATGAGGAATTAAATCCTCTGGACTCTGTGACCAAATATGCGGCAACAGTCTCCCAAATCTGAACCACAATAGAGCTGTTTTCTCACTCAGCTGTGCAAAGAGTAAATATGATGCAGACTTCCAGTTCTGATTACACCAGCTCAGCCTTTTGTGGGATGCAGGGATTATTTTCTAATTGGTCTGCACCAAAAAGGCCAGCAGTCAATGAATTGCCCATTACAACTGAGTAAAGGAGGCTTAATGCCTCCAACAAATTGCTTTGCACAAGCTGAAAAATACTGACACGGAAACTGAATCATTTGGCTGGCTACCAAACATCCTCACTATTGATAACAGCAAAGACATGGTTACCTCCCCTATGCATTATTTTGCCTGTCTTTTAAAGCATTTTGACCTTGATTGATCCTCCCCTGATATTGGAAAAAGGTACTCCGGTTTGATCACTAATTTCATAATGTAAATTGTTGAGCAGCACTAAAGTTATTTGTTAATTTGCATAATGTTTTTAGTGTGCTGGTGAAAGACGATAACTTAAGAGGATGTCTGAAAATGCCACCCCTCTACCCAGCTGCCATAAAATGCATTAGCTTAGCACAGAAGGCAGGAAGCAGTTGGTCCTTCTGCTTGTTATGGAACCTAATTATTGTGTTCACCACTGATGGCACACAAGGTAGCACAAAATCTTTAAAGAGAGGCAGATCAGTCGGGATAAATTGCAAGCATGTCTGCTACTTGTGCCTTTAAATTTTAAAGTGTCAAAAATATATTGGACAAAAAAAAAAACAAATAAAATAATTTTATTTCACCATAAATAATATGTTCTGCTGGGAAGTCCAGAGGAACCCAGAATGGATATAGTAGTGTATAATAATAATAATAAGAATATCTCATACCTCATATGACTTCTGCTGTGTTTGAAGGTATTCAACACCTCTAAGGCTGTCACACTCTATAGAATGTCTGGACCAAAATATCCTAATCTCATATATCTGATTATAATAATGGACATTAATGGTCGTTAATGGTCATTAATTAATCATTAATGACCCATAATGGCCATTAACGGCCATTAAAAATAATGGTCTATGGTTGGATTTGATCCTAGATGTCGTTTCCAAACTTCATAATTCTATGATTCTATGTCTGATTTATCACTATGCCTTCTGTCCTCTAAAAAGACAAAAATTAACTCAAGCAGTTTTACAGTACTGGAATTAGAATACCACTAATTAGCTTAGTATGACCTGAGCCACAGCCTCGGCAGCAAAGGTGAAGGTGTCCTGAATTCTGACACAGATTCTTGGTGTGGCCTGGGATATTTAATTTCTTTTTTGCTTCCTTATGTTCACATTTTCATGATTTAAGGAAACTATCAACTATCTCTCCAAGCTATATTAATACTTAACCAATCAACTATGAAGAACAATATTTTCCAGAGCTCTTGGAAGTACGCTCTTTATCCTGCCGATGAAGAGACACTGTCCTCATAATACCAAGATTCTTTAGCCTTCTCACAACTAATTTTAAAAGGAAAAAAACCTGGGACTCTGGTAGATTCAGTCATACTATCTGAATATACCTGATCTCGTCTTGAAGTTAAGTACTCAAGGGCCTGTTTAGCACTTGGGTGAGAGACCACTTGGAAATCCCATAGTCACAGGTCGATGAGCCATGTTAAATTACAGAAACTGAGTTAGCTGAAAGACTCTATTAGGTTCTGCCTTCATGACTGAGCTGTTGAAAAACAGGAGGAGGACGGTGGTTGGATGGCTAACTATCATCTTTGCCTTTGAAAAACTGCTGATATTTAACTGCTGCTTTGCCCCTTTCTCTTTTCCTTTCCTATTCTGTCTTCTCCACCATCCCTTTGCTGATTCCTTTCAGCCTGTGAGGACCTGCTTTTGCTCTGAGAAGGAGCAGGAGAGAATCAGAAAGCAGCAGTCTCTGTGTCTGTCATAGGTCAGGGAGGAGAGTGGAAAAGAGCTCCTACTGTCCTATTCCTCAGCCCAGTGAAATGTTCACACACACCTGTAATTTTATCAATCAAGCTGGAAATTTTAAAAGTCAGGCAGGGTAGTGGAAGGAGCCCCTGGGTGCAAAGAGAAGATAAATGATGGCTCCCTGTCTACATTTCCTTGCTTCACAGCAACTAACAAAGTAAGCATTAGTTTTCTTTGGGGGCACTACTCCAAATCTCACTTCAATATCATGCTTAAATGTTCCAGTAAAGTGCTTAGTCTTTCAGCAGTCCCCTCTCATGATACCATATTACTGATGGATTCTGGCAGTGACAAATAACAAAGCATGCCTGTCTCAGAAGCCATTCTCATTTGCATTCTTTCCAGCTCCTTATCTGTCCCATTGGAATAAAAAAATTAAAAGATAACATTTCTGAGAATAATATTTAAGTAACATAAACTGTAGCAGTGTTAGCATGACGTCAAATTCAGTAAAAAGTACTTTTTGTTTCCTCTGGGTAGACAGATATCGGGTTTGGACATAGCTGAAAGTGTTTTTGATTAAAACCATTTCTTTCTCTGAAAAAAAGTATTTTTAAGGCAAACATTGTTGCCTAGAAAATATGAAAACAATTGACAATGTCTTCCTTTATTTTTTTCGTTTGGTTTTACTGGTTTATTGTTTTGAGACAAATGTAAAAATGATAGTATTTTTATGAAAACAAATTGGAGTACTGATTTAATTAAACTCAAGCATGTTTCAGTCAAACTCTGCAGCAGAACTTTCATAAGTTCTGAATGGTTTGCTTGATTTACCAAGTTAAGGCCTGCTTTTGCTTTTAATATACCCACACAAAAGATAAATCAGTAAGGAATCATTCTTTTTAAGGCTTTGACTTAGAAAAAGGTATCAAAAGCCTTTCTTTTTTTGTTGTAAACTTAACTACATGCAAAATACTAGCAATGATATTTTTGCAGCAGAAATTGCATATTTCTTGCACATTTTGCAAGAATGAAGCATTTTCTTATTTCACTTCATCCAGATATTTCCTTAAATTCAAAGGATTTTTCTGAATAGCTTCTACTTGCCTAATTGTTATCTTTAACAAACTCTTTTCATGTTCTTCTATTCGCCCTTTCTGTTGTATTGATGCCCTGCTAATGCATACATGATCACACCTATGCCTGTTTTTGTGAATTACATCCAGTTACGACACTGGGCATGACAAATTGCTTGGGAAAGATTAAGCAAAATCCTGCTTAAACAAAGGAGAGCTAAATGTTTTTAAAAATTTTCCATTTTCCAGGTGTGTACAGTGACAAATAAAGAAAGCGAGAGTAAAAGTGAAGATGGTCCTTCCAACAAAGAAATTCAAATAAAATCTGAAAGTACATGATGGGCTTTGGGCAGGACCTCATGGGCAAGACCTGGGAGCAGCACAACAAGGAGTACAACAACGAATACATGTAGATGAGAAATTTTTTCTAAGGCAAGGTGTATAGATACTGTAGAAGCCTTGGAAAAAAAATTAATAGAGCTCTAGGAGCTATACCTGCAGTAATTAAGGGAAGGCTGTTGAGACATGGGCCTTTGCTAGCGAAACGAAGACAGAACAGAATAGTTCAAGGTCATTATGTGAGGAAAAAAAAACCACCGCACTGACCAAGACCATTAGAGAACAGGAAAAGAAGGAGAAAAGAAGAAAGAAGAAAGGGGTTGGTGATATGAAGAAGAATTGAAAGTTGTGAAATACAAGAGTTCATGGAGGGAGCAAGATATGGAGTATGATGAGAGTCAGGAAGGCATAATCAATGGCTGAATCTACGTGATTTTGTTAGGTATGGAACAGGAAGTTTTAAGGAACAGTAGTGAAATATGGGAAAGGAGAATATGTAATTACTAGCAGTAGCTGAGCTGTAACAAAAGACCTCAGATACCAGAGTGTCAAAGTAGATGTGAATGACACTCCTGACTGGAAATCACTGTCAGCGAGAGTGGATGGTGGAAAAGGAAGAGGGTGAAGAAGACTTATAGACTGGCCAAAGAAACTTAAGTAGTGATTTTGCCAAGGACAGACCAGTTGTTAACAATAAGTGGTGAGAAAAAAGATAAAGAAATAAACTGCTGAATATGGTGAGCTTATTTTCTCTAGAAAAGGTCTTTTTAGCCACAAATAGCACACTCTCTTTTTTTTTCAGATGTGCTTGTCTAGATTCAAGAATCCTTACATTTTCTTTGTTAAGAGTTGTTTAAGTAGGAAATGCCTTAGAAGCACCATTTCTTAGTATCCTTTCAAACTGTGAAAAAATAGAAGGCTAAAAGTTTTGTGTGTTCCATAGCAGATGTCTATTATTTATGCTGAACAGCAAACTCCATATACAGTTGAGACACCATCAAGGAAGAATATTTGATTTCAACTATTTTGAAAAGAATGTAACTTAAGGGTCATGGAAATGCATTATGCAGAGGAATATGTAGATGAAAAAGAAAACAATAAATCATCCTATTGACAGTAAGCTATATTAAACTGTTGAAAAGTCTTCTAGAGGAAGTGCAGAAGCCCCATCCCTTGAGGCTTTTAAAATTAGGCTGCATAAAACAGTAGAAAACTATAGTGTGGGATATAATCTTGCAATGCTAGTAGGATAACCTAATTGATCTCTTCCAGCTATAATTTTTACAATTCAAAATCCATGTCTTGGGTGTTTTGCTGCCTCAGCTCACTGTGGGAATACAATGATTGTGGGTTTGAAAGAGTGGTCAGCAGGAAAAGAGAAAAAGAGTTAATGAAAGCAGAAAAAAGTGCCTCCCACTAGAGAGGTAAGTGGTGGTGCTAACAAATATCTCAGCAAGTCTGATTTCCCATGAGGCCAACTCTGATAGCTAGACCCAGGCAGCCAAACCTGAATGGAAGGCAATAATAATTAGATTCTGATGAGTGAAGGACTCAGAGGAGGACCAAGTTTTCAGGAGGAGTTAATGAAAGGAGAAGGAAATACCCAAATTTTCCAAAATATTTAAAAGGGAATTTTACTATGGAATAGCTTTTTAAGTGGTTAGATCTTCATTACTAACCTACAGATGTCTATTCATATAAGGGAAGGGAGAGAAAGAGACAGAGAAAATGCATCACACCTTAAGAAAATTGATCACAGCTGGGGGGTGTTAATGTGTGTGCATTTCCAGTACAGCAAGATTCAGGGTGACCCATAGCTATTATTCAAAATCAGTATCAGACCATTTAATTTTCTGCTTCAGTTCCTTTCCTGTTCCTCTCTCCAACCTGAGTGTTATGGTCATTCACCAACTTCTCTTGTGCTATTCTTCCTCGTCATTTGCTTGTGCTCTCAATGGTGTTTTAGGAGACTAAAGTCCCCCAGTGCAATATCCATCTTCTTGAACCAATCTGAACTTGGAACAAGTGCTAATAGCTCAATAAGCGTTTTATGACCTATCTCCATGAATAAAATTTGCACTACTGATGTGAATGTATTCACTGCTCAAAACTGCTGAACACTGAACAGGATTAATATTTGTGCCACCAGTGTGGTGTCTCTGTTTTGGGACCGAGACACCAAATGAACCTTTAGAGAAACACCCAGCATTCATTTCAGGAGAGGAAAAATATCAAGTCACTATTAAGTTATCTTCCAGACACTGCATTTGTACTGGGAAGTTGCTCATCCACTAAGATGAAATGGTTCACTTATTTAGGAACACACATTTTCAGTCCATGTAGTTTCTTCCCTTACTTCTTCTACCACCACGCTTTTCTTTAACAATCGCCAAAAAAATTTTATTTTATTCATACTTACTCTGCAAGCTACCCTCTCTCATATTTCAGTTCCTGAATGTGAGTGTCTCCAGGTTATGCCTCTGCATCCACAAGTAAGGGTGCCATACTAATCAGTATTATGCCAGTAACACACTACTTATACTCTGTACACAGTACTGTTACTGCCAGTAGCAACAACTGTCTGATCCCTCCATTGTCCTTGACAGGCTGTTTTTTCCCTCCAAGAAGAAGAGCTCATAGACTTGAACAGCAAAGGGAATTCAGAATATTTAAAAAAAAAAAAAAAAAAATACCACCAACCCTGCTGCTGCAATACAAGAAACACTCTGAATGAAAATATTGCCTTCATCAACTGAATATCCTTTAATTTATCAAGCAAACATTAATTGTGCAGATTCTTAGCACTGTACTACATGAGTTCTGTGCCTAGATGTTTGATAAATTAGTTGCATGCATGGTAGTTGCAGTAACACATTTGCAGTTCTGGAAAATATGGCTCCTCACAAATATTTAATGCGGTATTTCTGCTGGTGATGGAATATTTCTCATATAATAGAAACTAAGTGTTGTAATATGTCAGCATGGTTACTCCAAACATTAAAACAAACTGATATTTATCCCAAGTTCTCACAACCATGGCTGAATAATTTTTGTGGCATCTGAGTCACACTTACTTTATAACCTCCTGTACCACTGACCATATTCCTGCCTGTTCATGCTGTTTCCTTCTTCCACAGTATCCATAGGCAGAGTTATTGCCTACTGTTCAAGTCCAGAGAATCCATTCTCTTGATGGATGAACTACCTCCCAGCTCTTAATGTTATATTCCCACTGTAGAGGATACTAAATCAACTAGTACTTCCCATTATCCCCAAAAAACTGAAGTGATCTGGTACCATGTGTTTTGGTGGGTCGGTTCTGAAATCTTTCTGCCAGTTCCCCAGAATAACTCCTCTCCGGTTTCAAAGCTAGCAGTTTATCCTCCTTCTTCCCATGAACTTTGCTGTTTGTCTTACCCATATGTGTGATTTGATGCAGATCTGCAGTTCTTATTGTAACTCATACACTAAGTCAATCCTTGAATGGATCAGTCCACAAATAAGATGGGTTGTTTTGTTGTACGTTTCTTTACTTTGAAGTTGAACCCTGTGCAAAAGCTGCTGTGTTGTATAGAATCCAGCAACAGGGCTTGAAAATCTGTTTTTACTTGCAAGTTATTTTATTTACACACAAATAGTGAGGTAACAAAATGTCAGGCATCATTGACACCTGTAAGATAAAATACAGTTTATAGCCTTATACAACCTCATACTAAAACCCGTATAATATATTGTGTGTTTACAATGTTGTAAAGGCCATATTTGTTCTTCATATGTCATAATTCTCATTTCTTGCCTTCCAGAGCTGTGAAGGGATTTATTGTGTCATCTCAAGTGTAGTTTTCCAGGAAGAACGAACAGTTCAGGCCAGGAGATTTACCATTTACATCTTTCCTGCGTGGAGCTGCTATACAAACTGTAATATCACATTAAGATCAATAGGATATCACAACAGGCTCCTGTTTCTATATGATAAAAGTGATGACAGTGTATTTTCCTATAGCTTTAACTTAGAAACATAAAACTTGAGGCAGATCTTGGAGTGGCCAGGCCTAGACCAACAGAAATAGACAAATAAAGCACAGGAAAGCTTCATTCAGAAATATTAATTGAGCCCTTTTCCTGGTAGCGCAGAACAGTTCAAAAGACCATATTTAGACCTAAATTGCTTTCATAAGGTTGAGTGTTCATGTTCTCCTAACAGGACTGAAGATTTTCTCCCATAATATCTTTATATTCCTATCTATTACCAACTTTTTTAATGGAATAGTGCTATTTCAAAGCTCTTAACAAGGTTACTCATGAATAAAAACAGGACTTGGGAAATATCTTTAAGCAGAATTATTTCTTTCTTTGTACCAGTGTCTGAAGCAGGACATAAACAGAGGCTTGAAATGAGAGAACTGTTTAAAATAGTTCTGATAGTGATAATAACTTTTTGCATATAATTTATATTATGACAGGGTAGGATTACTGCCATCATGATGGAGGTATCTAAAATTTAAGGATGAGATTCAGTTGCAAAAGTATGGACAACTAGATGCCCTAGAATATCCTGCCTGATCTCCAACTGTGCATGTCTCATGTATCCTAGGGTATTTCAGTTTCATATCTTTAGGTAGCTGAGTAAGACCTCTAAGTTTGTAGCCTAAGAAAATCTTCTAGATTCCCTCTCTCATCAGTGATGAAAGAGAAAAGTGTCCAAAGAGTTATTTATTCCACTGATCTTTAAAATCTATAACATTTACTGTCCTCTGGAGATACTTACCTGTCCATGTACCAGAGGAAGTTTAAACAACAAACTAGATTAGATACCAAACAAAAGGCAGCTAGGATGAGACTCAGTCTGAGACTGAGACATGTAGTACTCATTTCTGCACGACTATACGCTGGAGAGAAAGACTCAGCAATCATCTACCTGCTAAAAGGATCCTTTACAGCCATGTTGCATGCACTGCCAGAATAAGACTGTACTTCTCCAAAGAGTTGTCTGCCCAAACCACATAAGAATGATTTAAAAGTGCAGCTTAGTGTTCCCTCTTTTTCATGTGTACACATGAATGAGTGTATTATTCACTTCTAAAAGGAATTAGAGGTTTTCTCTCAGAAAGCTCATCAAACTCTAAGGGCATTTTTTTCTCTCTGGTTTAGACATTTCCTAAAGAGTTGCTTATACCATGAGGATGCTGCTTTGAACCCTTGCCAAAATAAGGGTTATAACTACTTACAAATCTTAGCCATATGCAGGTTTTTTTCAATGAGTTTTATAATTCAGTAACCTTTATCTCAAATAGCTGCAATGTCAAAACCAGGCAAAATTAAGTGTGAGAGATTTGGGTCTTGGATAGTTAGTCTCCATTTATAAGAGGCAACTGGAAGGAAGGCACAAATCAAATGGCAGCAAACTTCACTCGACGTGTCTGCAGAGTGCTACGTGACGAGACAGGAGCATTAGGACTACTGGCATTTTCACTTTAATGATACATAAAATGTTCTAGTTTTGCCTCTACAAGGCAACTGGGAGAAGAGTTTACAGGTGGTGATGAGCTTATAAATGCATACTGTATTAGAAATATCACAATTAATTCAATAGATGTTTTTATTAAGTGCTTTCTGAAGAAACTGCTAAATTAAATGGGCCCCAGAAGTGCAGTAGAGTTAGCAAAGTCATTTATAACAGAAAGGAGAAATGTAAATCTTGCAGCAGTTTACAGATGTTTTTATTTAATATCGCTAATCCAAAAGATCTGACAAAATGAGGCCACCCCAGTGTTCTTCGATGGCAAAGTCCCTAGGGGTTCTACACTTCGCAACAAGTAGGAAATCCTTATTAATCCCTTTAGCATTTGTTGTAATGACATTAATCGTGGTGAACTCTTCCAGTATTAATTCGGATGTCATATATAATTCCAAAAGAATCCCAATGAAATTTGAACAGAGCAAACCTCATCTAATTGGAGAAGGAATCATAAAATAACTCAGTGTTTCAGTTTTACTGAAAAAAATACATCACAGCTCCTTTTTAAAGCCTAGACAAGTTAAGTGAATCTGTTAGCCCTTGGAATAGCATTGATTATATTCAGTTTATTTGTGGAAGTCACATTTATATGGGCCATATTTTGCCATATAATTCATCATCTGTTAATAGAGTTAAAGAAAGAAAGTGTCTGAGCAGTTAATCATTGACTTGAACTTGTTATTTTATATACCAGAATTTATGTCATTATGCATTCTTGAAAACAATTCCACAAAGCTTGCTTACAGTATTGCATCTCTGCATAGGGCTAGTTCAAGTCTGGTTTTGAGGAGAACTCTGCAGAATCTTAGAGCTAACTTCTGTTGTGCCTTTTTTTCCAAAATATACTAAAAAAGCCTTTCCATGTATTCCTTATACAAAAACACCATACACCTCTAGTGACTCATAGCAAAGAGTTCAAAAGTTCAATTCAGATGCTCTAAATACACAACAGAACCAAACCCTAGTAAAATACAATAGTGAGTAGTCATGCTATACATGCTCCCGCCAGAGCACCAACCATTAGTAAGAGGTTCAGTCTATAGCCTACTTGGTTAGCATTTGAGCTATCAATGACTAAAAGTGGGAGAAATAGGTAATACATCCTATTGTTTCTGTTTAGTAAAGAGTTGGCAGCTTTGCAGAGGAAAGAGTACCATGGCAGACAACCAAGAGTAATGAGTCTTGCTCTGGAGAACAGATATTCTTCCGTGAGGAAGAAATAAGGGAAGACTTGTTCTTCCTCAATGTAACATTCAGGGCAGAATATAGCTTTTATAGAATGGTCTTGAACTCCTGGCCTCAAATCAAATCATTGTCATTTGCTTTGGTAGATGGAGATCAGATCATTAATTGGGTATAGAGACTAGAGTAGACCAGAACTCTTTCTTGCAAGACAAAATTACTAAAATGTATTTGTTTTCTGTAACATAAGAGCATGTATTTTGCTATTTGAAAATAACACTTAATGGGTCCTGAATGTTTTAGCAGGACATTTAACTTAATAAAATTATTTTTCATTGATATAACAAGAAAAGAATGTCAGGCTAATGATTAGGTTCAATGGGTTTTCCACTCTACTGTAAACTTTATTTGTAATCTTGGGCAATTTATGACTACATGCTTTGAGATATTTCATCCATTAGAGTGGAGAGCATAAGGGTTTTTCTCTCGAGGATGTGACTGTTGTAGACAAGAGGGTCCCCACATATAACCAGTTTGGAATGGGTCTTTGGAAACTAACTAAATGAGGTTGCAAAGAAAGCCAGGAATTAAATGCATGAAAAAGAGGTGGGAATTATGTGTGTAAGTACTTACCTGATCATCCTCAAGTTCTCTGGCAAGAAAGTCATCTATCTAGTTCAGTACCTTCTGATATGATGACATTAGGTGAACAAGTGTTCAATTCTCCAAAAACGAAGAAAGACAGACTTCCACCATAATACTCAGGGAAGCGTTCTCACCTAGGAGCGAAGCATTATAGTATTGATCTGCTGCACAGAGAGCTCACATTTATAATCCTGCTCTGTTTGATTCAGCACAAGAAAGGGCTGCTTTTCCTTGGGTAAGGAAAGTGGACCACACACAAATGTAGCACACCATCTTCTGCAAATTACTGCCAAGCTCCCAACAAAACTGTTCTATTTTGCATTCGAAATCAAGTATTCTTTGGGTCAGTGGAAAGTATTGATTATATAGACCTCTGCTTAATATACCACGTGGGATGAGGCAAAATGAGGCCCATGCCTTTGCTGCTTGGTTATTTATACAAAGTGTACAACCTCCTATAGAAGAAGATAGAGAAAACACACACATGCACATTCCATAATTACTGGGAAGGCCCAATGCTTGTGCTCAGAGACACTCACTTTCTTCCTTTAAACCAAGCTCAGAATATCAGCCCATCTCCTGAATTTCAGGCACGCGGTTACCTCCTGTTTTGATAAGGTGTGCAGGTATACATTTAATTTCATATGTTTCAATGTTTCAGATTTGCTGAATTTGCTATTCTGAAAGTCCAGAAAGTTCGTTTTTGAGATATCACAGACTACTCTTACCCCTGCCTTATTAAAGGTATTTGATAATCAAATTTCCTTTGTTCGTTTTATTTTTAACAGACTAAAGGATTATTGTGTTTGACTTCCAAGAACTCCATCTCTTTCCTAAACACTTTTTTGGAGGTGGAGTTCTGTTTTCAAATTTGTGAAATGTACAACTTCTAGGACACCTGGAGAGAGAAATCAAACATAGCACATGTCCCCATATCATGGCAGTTTGACTGCAAGATAGTTACTGTTACTTCAGCCACAACAGAAAACTGATGAACCTCTTACTCTGTTTTCCATCCCCTGTAACATATACCTTCTCCCACTGTCATTTGCAACTTTCTTTATCATTACTTACATTAAGCCAACTAAAATGTTTCTTTAAGATTTTTATATATGAAAGTTGCCTCATTGCCTGGCAACCTAGACTGCTTACTGAAAGTTCACACACAGATATCGAAAGAGATCCCTCAAACACATGAATGTTTCACCCCTTCCTTCCCTCTGGTCAGCCACACAACCTACCTTATCTACTTCTCCCATTGTATCTGGGGAGTACATGTAATTGTAGTGTTTATTTCCTTTTTATTTCCTGTTTTGCAGAGCCCTTTAATCTTCTCAGAAAAGCAATCAATCAAACAAACAAAAAACCAACCAAAAAAAAAAGGACCTCCCAAAAAAATTACAGAAAAAAGCTTTCAATACAGTAGTCTTCCCTCCTTCAAGTCAGAGGAAAACAATCACTTGGTGTAATAAATAATGGCAGATTCCTTCAGCTCTAAGAGACTCCCCATTTCTATAGGACCAGCTATGACATGAAACCATGGCTGAAATAGTCTTAAATTTGAATCACCAGTCTTACTTTACACTCATATATCTAATATTATGGTTTCTCAAGTAAACTAGTAGATTACAGAGCATCAGGAATAAAGTAAGTGTAAGCACATGGGGTTTTAGGACAGGTACAAGCTGACATTGCAGCTCCCTATATACAGGCACTTGCACGGATCTAGCCCAAGCATCTAATGATAGAGGAGTGAAAAGCTTGCTGTGATTTAGTATCACCCAGAGGTTACATTGGCACAGACTTCCCATGCTCTGGGTGCCCTGTTGTGTCCCTCCACAAACAACTTCTTGCCCAGGCTTTGTCTCACGCTTTCACCTCTGTTCCACCCTCTTCCCTTATGTAGCCTTCACATTTTATTTTTCTTTGCTTCATTTGCCTATCAAACTCCAAGCTTCCCAGTATGGAAAGATCCAGATCAAACACTTAATACAACACAATCTTTAGGCAACTTAACATGTAAGGAAATACTGGATCATGGTTCTTCAAATCCCATGTGTAAAATAAAACTGTCAAAGGATTTGCATGTTTTAAGAAAAATTGCTACTGTGCTTTCAGTCTGTTTCTGATTTATTAGGAAGGACTTTTCCAATGCCTTTTTTCAATAGTTGCGCAGTCTGGTACAGAGGTGCTCGGGAGTGCTGGCAGGTAGAAACTAGGGCTGCTAATGCCATATCATCACTGATATACTGTGTTACTTCGGGGTGTCATCTAAACACTCGCCTCAGTTTTCAGATGCCCACTGCTCAGTACTTATGTCCTAATTTACAAAACTGTTGAGCTCCCACAGTTCCTTTTGACTTCTCATTGTTAATGGCAGTTGTAGCAATGCAGCATGAATCACTTCACAATCATTAGATGAAAAGCTCTTTGGAGCCTACTTCTCATTTGCACTAAGAGCCTTTACATTGCTGTGGAAGTATGAAGGAGATTTAGTGTGGGTGTAAATGACATTTTTACTTACCTGCAAATCTCTTTTACATTATCAGTGTCTTGGATAAATGAAAAATATTTGTACATGTAGAATAGAACCTCTTTTTATTAGTACACAGCATCCTCTGTGTAATTGCATTATTCCCATTGAATAACCTTTCTCAGTTCATTTCTTACTCATGGAAAAAAACCTGTGATAATCATGGATCATAAGCCCAATGACATCTTCAACAGAATTAGTAACAAGACCAAATTCCTCAGGATGATTCTTTCTTCTTCCCCCTCTTACAGTGAAACATATTGAGTAGGACTCATTTCCACTTATTTTATACAACTGAAAACTAGGTGACTGGCTTAGCCTTTTTTCCTCACTAGTTCACAGAAAGGATAGGAGTAATTCCAGAAGGAGATTCATCTGACTGTGTTAAGATAGTTGGGATAAATTGCTACCCAGAAATTTCCACCACAGACAACTAGATAAAGCTGCTGTTTACATTTAACAGTAAAGGTTATTGATCTGCAACCCATGCAGTATGGACAAAAAGGTACTTTTGGAAGAAGAGAGCAAAGTTGCTTTCTATATGTGTACAGTTTTAATGAACTAGTGTCAGAAAAGTTTGGCTTTTTTTTTTTCTTAAAAACTTTGAGAACTACCATTCTTTGCTTTATAAGCAAACTTAGGCATTTTCCTATCCGGCCAAGGTTCTGTGTCAAAGTTATTGACAGCAAAGACAGGCATCCGTGAGTGAAATTAGTTATAACCTTTACCAAGAAAATCTTCAGTTTGAACACTGTGAGACTGCAGGTTTACAAATCCTTTGATTAGAAGGAAAGAAATGAGAATTAAAAAGTTAGCTACCTCCTTATTCCATGAAATAGAAGAGATGGAAAAGATTAAAACTGACAAGTATAAAATCTTTAAATACCACAAAGAACTCTACAAGAGGATTTTCTTACCTAGATTATAGAATGACAGATATAAATGGAAATTGAAGAACAACAGATGAGAACAAACCATTTTTCATGCAGGAAATGTATGAAGGAAGATTGCTGCTGCAAGCATACTGACTTGACTAAAGAAACAGATTCCATTCTAAGTCAGGAACAGTGATGTGTGTGTGTAATTTTGGTATGCTACTTAGAGAACAGTCCGAGCATTTAAATGAAAAAGATATGCTCTCAGAAAGTTTAGTACCTGGCAAACAAATCTAGGAATTCCATCATCTTCCAGGAGTCTAGAACATTTTTTTACAGTAATGTTGCTTGCAAGTTCTTATACTTTATAGAAGCCTTGCAGATTCTTTTTCTGAATCTAAGATTTCAGAGAGTTATTTTCCACTCTGTTGGTTACAGACAGTTCAGCGGGCAAAAATAGAAAAAAAATTATAAATACATCAAAAAGAACTTTTATAAAACAGCAGCTGCTCATGACTGCTTTGCCAGTATTATTCATTATAAATATGGGTGCACGCTATTTCGCTATTTCATATTTAACTGTTTCACAAAAGCAATCATGGGAACTTAGAAATATAATGCATCAGAGCTGGAGCCCCTATGAAGTTGGAATTCTCTGTAATAAGAGTTTCTAAGATTCTACTAGGAGTTGAGAAAATCTGCTTTATAATCATTTCTATCATTTCCTGCGAAGCAAGATCTAAGAGCACACATTGCATTTCTCACTGAGTCTGTATGTTATTTGGTACTCTACTGATAGGCAATAGTCTAACTCAAGATAGTTTCAAAGTACTGGACCATGTCCTACAGATGTCATTTGCAGTCCTGCAGTACCTTAAGCCTGTCACCTTACCAATTTCATTCCTTCAAAATAAAGCAATATAAAGGAACAGAATGAACAATCAGTAACTCTAACATTTATGTAATACACAAGATGGATAAAACAGTCTATTGGAAAGTATATGTATTTTCTGGTTGCTGCAGTAGACATACACCTTCCTGGAGGTAAAATATTTTTTAAATGCAGTTCTGTACAATCTGTCCTGTGCAATGCACATCTAAATAGAAGTGCTTAACAGTATATGTTACAATTCACAAAGCAATTTATTTTGCATACGAAATACCATGTGCAATCATCCAAAGACTGTGCTTCTAATGAATTCATTTTTTATCATGACCCTAACAAAATCTGGTGAAAAGGAAAGGAAGGAGAAGGGGATATTCACATTGTCAATTTCAGACAACTAGAAGCATAGGAAATTAGGAACCTGCATCCTGTAAACAGTCAGTGAGGAGTGATAGTGTGTCTGACATTAGGCAGTGTTGGACAGTTTGGCTATTCATGCACTATAGACTCTCAATGTCCTTTGTAATCCTGTAAGGAGCCGTTGTTCCCAAATTTGTGAAATATTAAATAGAAGTGCTTATACAGCCTTACTTTGCTTATGCACTTCTGTGAAATATCAAAACCATATTTCAGTGCTTCCACAGACACTGTGTATTGGTTTTGCATAGCAAGGTTTTGGTAGCAGTAGGGGTCTACTGGAGTGGCTTCTGTGAGAAGCTGCTAGAAGCTTCCCTTATGTCTGACAAAGCCAGTGCCAGCTGGCTCCAAGATGGACCCGTCTCTGGCCAAGGCTGAGTCAATCAGCAATAGTGGTAGCACCACTGGGTTAATGTATTTAAGAAGGGTGAACAAAAAAAACCACAAAAAAAATCACACACAAAAAAAAAAAGAAAAACCCCATGTGTGCAATTGCAGCCAGAGAGAAGAGTGAGAGAGTGAGAATATGTGAGAGAAAAAACTATGCAGACACAAAGCTCAGTGAAAGAGGAGGAGGTGCTTCAGACACCAGAGCAGAGATTCCCCTGCAGCTTATGGTGAAGACCATGGTGAGGCAGGCTGTTCCCCTGCAGACCATGAGGTTAATGGTGGAGCAGATATCCACCTGCAGCACATGGTGGACCCCACAGCGGAGCAGGTGGGTGTGCCTGAAGGAGGCTGTGACCCCATGGGAAGCCCGTTCTGGAACAGACTACTGGCAGAACCTGTGGACCCATGGATAAAGGAGCCCACGCTGGAGCAGGTTTGCTGGCAGGACTTGTGACCCCATGGGGGACCCACACTGGAGTAGTTCATGAAGAACTGCAGCCCATGGGAAGGACCCACATTGGAGAAGGTCAAGGAGAACTGTCTCCTGTGGGAGGAGCTCCACACTGGAGCAGAGGAAGACTGTTAGGTCTCCTCCCCCTAAGGAGGAAGGAGCAGCAGAAACGACGTGTGATGAACTGACCGCAATCCCCATTCCCAGTCTCCCTGTGCCACTCAGGGGGAGGAGGCAGAGAAAATTGGTGGCAAAGTTAAGCCCAGGAAGAAGGGAGGGATGGGGGGAAGGTGTTTTAAGGTTTGGTTTTATTTCTAATTTCCTTAGTCTGATTTGATTGTCAGTAAATTAAGCTAATTTCCCCAAGTCAAGTCTGGTTTGCCCATGATGGTAATTCGTGAATGATCTATCCCTGTCCTTATCTCAACCCACAAGCCTTTCAATAATTCCTCTCCCCTGTCCAGCTAAGAAGGGGAGTGATAAAGTGGCTTTGGTGGGCACTTGGCATCCAGCCAGGGTCAACCCACCACATACTGGAAGCAAAGTAAATTAGTAATGTTCTTTAAGAATCTCTAGACCTTTTTGTTCAAGATAGACAACAGAATGGCTGAGTGAGCTTTTATTTGTACTCTCCTAGCACCCGGGGTGCTTGATTCCCATTGTCATACAGAATTACTTAGTATTCTGTATGAAACATAATTTCTTACTTGTTTGGTTTTGGGTTTTTTTTCCACACAGCCAGCCACTGGGAAATTATTGTTATAGTCTTAAAATGAATTCTAATGATTGCTTGTTAGGAAAATGAAGCTTCTTTCTTGGACTCTTCCTCCTCTCTCTCTCTCATTTGTGGATGGATGAATCCTCATAATGTTAGCTGTGCATGCCATAGCATGGTGAGCATATATTGTATAGACGATTTTCTCCCTCTCAGGAGCAATACTGGCATCACCTACTAGGGAATGACTGAGTTTATTTCAGGAATGGTGTGGGGTAGAATAGGAGTTCTGTCAACAAGATAGGCACTTGAGGAAGCAAGAGTATGTGGAAGAATGGTCTGGCTGCATGAGTGAGCAGTGGAGAGGAGACTTAAATGAAATGAAGAAAGACAAAAGATAAAAGAGAGAATGGAAATAAAGAAGAATCAGTTCAGAAAATGAAGACCACAAAGACTGTTAAAGAAATGAACTTTAGGAAATAATTCTAAAAAGAAACTGAGGTTTGTTTGTTTCCCTCCCATATTACTCTTTTTATTATTATTATTAAAAGACACAAAATATTCTTTTTAGTGATAAATTATAAGGTACTCCCTACATTGGGGATGAGCTAGAGTAAAAATAAAAGCCCAGATTGCAAAAATGTTCCTTGTAATTTGTCTGACCTACCCAAACAGATCAGTATATCAGATACCATAATTTCATAACCCAGCGGGATTTTCAAATTTGGTTTAGACTTCGGAAATCTCATCAAGTTTTAATTATATCTTTAATTACTTAAGTATTACAGGGAAAAAAAATCACTATTTTTCCCTTTGTGAGCTATATATGCTACCAAATTTCGTGTTCTTCTGGTGTAAGTGTTGCTCATTCAATTTTACTTTTCACACTAAATTGAGACCACCAATGTCCCTTACAGACAACAGGTCACTGTACAGCCTCTTGAGAGTAACCTATTCCATTTACCAGTAACTGACATGATGGCTTAACAAATAAGACACTCCAGTTCCATTATTATATTAAATTTTTCAAAGCATAGAGAATTGTCTTAATTCTAAATCCCTCACACCAGAACATTAAATGACAGAATCTGGGGACTCCAGTGGAGATGCACTGATTTCTGCTACCTTAGGACCGCAAGCAGGTGTCCTTTATATGTTTAAATCCACAAAATGGCATTTCTATAAGAAAACTTACCTTTGTCTTGTCTGTAAAATTCATTGAATTACAAAAGATAATCAGTTTCAGGAGTTATTAAAGCATATATGCAAAGTCATTTATATTAAACTAATAAATCAAATAAATCTATAATCAAATATAAAGGCATGTTAGACAAACACAGACTCATGCAAACACACACATATAAAAAAGTCTCAAAAATTTCCTCTGAAAATATAAATATACTATATATACACATAAACTATTTCATCTTTGTTTGGATGCATTATTATTTAGAAAACTGATCTATTGCATAAAATTGCTCTTATTCCTGATGACATGGCCTGTTAAATAGCTTCTAGGTGAGTGAAAGAGAGACATATGTCAAAACAAAATGCTTGTGATCCATTTTTCTCATTCTTGTGTTGCCAAATTCACACTAGGTGAAGTGTGTTTTAAATAGTTTGCCTTAAGCACTGGCATATGAGCTAGCATGAAAGATTACCATCCAAAAGGCAAATTCATTTATTACTAACCCTGGTAGTATTTGTCACTTTATTCACTTGGGTAGCAAATATCTCACCCAGACTTTCATGGGGAATTAAACCATTGTGTAAACTGACAATAACAAGAATATTTTTAGCAACTCTGACAGGTATCAAGTATTTCTGTGTCTACACGTCCTTAGTCACAATTCACTTAACAGGTATTTTGGAAATAATCCCTTGGTAGCAACTCTGTCAGGTGTTCTTGCTACTTGATGGACAAACAGTCCTACAGAGTGAGTTACACACCTCTCTACTGTCCCTGTTACACTACAATAGCACTACAGCAAATTGCTGCAGCAAATTGTTATAATAACTTGCCATAAAGAAGAGCACTCCACAGTAATCTACTCATACAGTGACAAACTCATGTGTGGTTCATTCCACATCTGAAAGAAAACGTTGCAACCTCTTGGTCAAATGTAGGTGATGGAACATGTTTCTCTGTCATCATGATGACAGAGGACCTATAGATCCAATAACTACCTAAATTTTGGATTCAAGTAATAGAAGTGAAGGGAAGATCTACAAGTGATATTCTTTTCCGTGTTTCTTTGTCCCAGAGTACTGGCCTGGTTTTCTCGGGGTCAGTAGTCCAAACAAATGAACCTTAAGCTTTTTAGTTAAACAAACAAAACAAACAAACAAAAAAACCCAACCCAAACAAACTAAAAGAAACACCAATACCAGAAACCAACCTCTTTTAATGTTTTAAAAACTGGAACTGGACCAAGTAAAGCCACAAACATTATTTAAATTAAAACTGAAAACAAGTTTGGTTTGTGGGGTTTTTTTCCATGGAAAAATATCTGAAAATTAATTTACACTTAAACATTTTTACAGATGCAACTTTCATCAAGGCAATTTCTAAATATTTTTTTTTTTAACTATCTGATGAGATTTCCATAATTTGTCCCTAAAAGCATTGATTGTACTGACTTTTGTATAGGCCATTACCTTCAGGCAATATGAGGTGAAATTTATCATTTACTTCTCTATCCACCTGCTGGAACATCATCACATTTTGGATGGGTCTCTAAAGAGGACTACCCGTAGTTCACCTCATGGTTTGGGACACACACACATGCCACAGAGATGGTATGCATAGCAGCTTCCACCTATTCCTATGGCAATGTCACCTGACAAGTGCTGAACAGGCAAGACAGCCCAAAATACATCTTAGAATAGCTTCTACATTTCTCAGATTAAGGTTATAAAGACTGGAGATCAAGGTGCCTACAAAGCAAATGTGGAGATCTAGGTCTTTAGAGAACTGAGGGTTTCAGGACACTCTTGGAATCCCAGGATCCCAATAAACGATTCATTTGATAGTGAAGGTGTTTGAAACAGTCCCAAGTAAATGTGCAAGTATTAATGAAGACCCAAAAGAAAAGAGGCAGAAAGGCATAGGCCAATCATAGACTGTGGACAGAGCTGCCATTGGAGAGAGGAAGAGGGCAAAGATCACAAGAACCTTGCTGCAGGGACTTACTGACTAAATAGCCCAGTGTCCTCAAGGGAAAAAAAGAACTGTGCTAATGTTAAAGGTGTCTAATTTTAGTAATATCCTAAGGTTAGAAGTGTCAATATCAGCTAAAGATCTGGAAACATTGGCAGAGATACATGAGTGTTACCCTTCACAGAGGATCAGAGCAATTAGTGCAGTGCCCACACCAAATTCAGAACAGTGGAAAATCAAAGATGCCTCTGGACATCAGGCAATTTTAAAACTTCATTAAAGACCTCTTCACTGTGACATTCTATCAGAAAGGATACTACAGCCTTTGAGGTCTTTGAGACCCTGGGTGTCAATCGATGCACATAGATTTGTATCCCCTACAAAGGTAAGCCTTCAAAAAAAAACCCAAACAAAACAGTGTTTCTCTTCCCATGTAACTACATGTTCTGTAGCAATTTGCTTAAACTGATAAATTAAATACCACAAAACTCATATGAAATAGGGGCACACTATCTCTTGTCTGTCTTCCTGGGATTAGAAAGTTTGTTGCTCCTAGAGGTGTCTGGGAAGGGCAGACTGTAAGGGGATTGCTGTCTATTTATTTCATTGAGTTAGCTGGCCTTGCTAAAGTGGTACAGAGTTAAGGGCAGGCTAACATCTAATACTTACCCCAGCTTTGCAGGAGGATTTTGCAACCCACAGTAAGGCCCAGGCTGCTGCCAACATACTGCTGCTGGTAAAACGAGAAAGTTGCACTGACATGATCTGCACCTGCACCTTTGGGCTGCAAGCATATCACTGGGCTCTTAGACTCAACACCTGGCCTCAGTAATGTCAATAGGCTTTTTTCCTTCATACTTCAATTTTGGTTTGAATTGAGATTTCACCATCAGAATCCAAATCCCACTGACTTCAAGGAGACTTTTGTTCCTATGAGTGGTTCTTAGCTTTTGATGTCTGTAAGTTCATCTTCAGAACCTCAGACAGTCACTTCAGTCAATAAGGCATCTCAAGAGAGCAGCTTATCTTATCTGTCTCCTAGAGTGATAGTGATTGCCCTCTGCATATGTCTATTTATTGGCCAAAAAAGGGACCCTAGCATTATCAGTTTAGGCTTACACAATTAACCATTTAAATAGTCAAGCTGGGCAAAATTAACTCCCACTTGGAGATATAGGTGCCTGAAAAGGACTTAAGGCACATATATCTGCCACACAGGCACCAGTGGATTGCTCAAAACCACTGCCTCAACTGAGCAGTACCAAGTGTACCAAAGGGCTTACATATCCACGAGTTTGTTGATGCCCACAAGTATGTTTCTGTTACAGAAATGGCTATAGCTCTACACATCTCATGCATGAGCATTTTTGGGACAAGAATAAGAGATGCCTGAAGAGAAAGCAATGTCTGAGGGAAGTCAGGCTATTCAGCCTGCATTGATGAAGAAGCAGCAAAGAGCTGATGGTCTAATGTTACGTGGAAGCCCCTCCTTAACATCAGCAGGTTTCACAAACTGGGCTGGCCAAGGCAATTCTCTCCAGAAGCCTCGTTTTCAGTGCACAGAAAGTTGTGAAAACCAGCTTAGGCACTTGTCCCTTCCTGTGCCTTATAGAGCGCTATGGTTTGAATGGGAACCTACACATCAGCAAACTAAGCTTTTCAATTCATAGAGTTTCTGTTGCATATTTAACTTTTGGTACCTAAACCACTTTTGAACATGGATATTCACTCAAGAGTAACATTGATCTTTTAGAAATCCAGATGTTTTTAAGGACTGTACTTAGAATGAGAAGGAAGTACAAATACTGTAGACTACACACACTGTGAGGCATTCAGTAACTTCTGTACTCATGAGTATTATAAAATGTATTCTATCTAGAAAGAACTGATAAAACATATATACGAGGAAGCCCATGCTTGCAAGATGTAGATGACTGCTTCTAGACATTTTCTGCTATTTTCTAAACTAATCTACTTTATTAAAGTAGTGTTTCCAGAATTTATAGTTACTCAAAAATGGATAAAATGGGCATCTCCTCTCAAGATATTGGCCTTATTCAAGGAAACAGTAGGTTTTTGCACTGTGCTTGTGACTACACTGTGATAAGCAGGTGTAATGCCATCAGAAAATTAGATCTTGACATTCACCTTCAAAATCAACCTGATTGTTTTCTCTGACGGATTTGTAGTTAAGTGCTCAGTACATTGCTGAATCATGCCCACCCTGGGCTTTCATTTTGAGTAAGGGTATTAATAACTGTTCTTAATTCCCTCCTGTCCCATATAATATCCCACTGGGGTTTTTTTGGACACAGGATTTTTTTCTGGTATACTGACAAAATGTGCCCAGCAACCAAGCCATATTTTAGTGTAAATCAGTGTTTCTGTATTTTGTCTTATTTCCATTTGGCAGAGGTCAGAGGTGCCAATGTTAAAATGCTTTTCTATCTAGTTCATAGCTCCATAAATGTTAAAATCTGATTGTATTTTTCATTGTAAACATAGGCAGTATATTGACACACAAACACAGAGCTTTGAATGAACTTTTCACAATGTTTAGTTGCCTTTTAAACCTTTTAAGATATATTATCCTGTTGGAAAATATTAGAAGACTAACAGTACTGGACATAGCACAGGGCCTTTAGAAAGAAGACCAAACAAGCAACAACAACAAAATGGATTTGACAAGCTAATAGTTCCTCATACATTTTAACTGTTTAAAAGTTCCTGAAATATGTCTTAAAAAAAGAAAACTACAACAACAAAAAAAGCCAATTTCAGTGTGACGTCTACACAAAGTAACTATGTCTTTGGGCAATAAAGGTCAGGATATCATTACCTGAGAGCACTCTGCTAAAGTACTAAATAGCATATGCATTTCTGAAATTTGGATCCCTTTATTGTGTGGTAGTTCTTCTTAAAGCATCCATTTCTGAAATTTGGATCCCTTTATTCTGTGGTAGTTCTTCTTAAAGCATCCATGCAAATATGCACTGCACCTTTGAGTAACAAAAATCTGTGCATGAGTGTAGCTAGTCTGAGAATCATAGGCACAAAGCAATATGCATATTCATGCTCAGATATATGCAGTTTATTTTAGTAATACCAGTTATTTTTATAGTGGACCAAGATTGTATTTCCATAGATTACACTCCAAGATATCCCTTAATAAAAGTCTGCATTTATAGAAGAGTTAACATTATATTTGTAAAGTATAGGAGGCATGTTAAAGTAATATGACCTGTAAATAAAATGTGAATCTGACCAATAAAATTTTGCACATCTATTTTCAACAGCGATGTACTGAAAAATAAGTTATTTGCTTTCTCTGGTGAGAAAACAGATGAATGAGCGTTTTCAGAGAATCACAGAATCATTAAGGTTGGAAAAGACCTCTAGGATCATCAAGTCCAGCCATCAGCCCAACACCACCCACCATGCCTCCTAAACCATGCCATGAACTGCCATGTCTACACATTTTTTTGAACACCTCCAGGCATGGTGGCTCCACCACCTCCCTGGGCAGCCTGTTCCAGTGCCTGACCACTCTTTTAGTAAAGAATTTTTTCCTAATATCCAATCTAAACCTCTCCTGATAGGAGAGGATCCAGAAGATCTGCTATATTAACCTTAAAATTTGATTCTGCTTTCATGCTTTTGAATACTGTGCCTAAGTATCCAACAACTCTTTCTGGAATTGCTAACAAAATATTCCAGGTCATTCTTGCCTTTTACAGGGACCACTTTGTTGTTTTGTGATTTAACAGGGAACAGAAATGTGGCATAATGAGAAAACAACAACAACATTAAAAAAAAACAACCCAACCAAACAAAAAAACCCATAAACCTCTAAAAACAAAATTAATGGTGTTTTATTGAGAAAGCATTGCCTAAAGGCTATGGCACCCCTTTGCACTATTTCTCAGTATGTAATCACATGGCACACATTGAAAATTACATCACTAAATGAAAGATCCTCTCACAGGTGAGCGAAGACAGAGCTGTAATATAGAAACATAAGAACATAGTGTTCACTAACGTCATGCAAAGATCAGAAAAAGCAATTGAAGAAGGTAACAGTGACGCAAGCAGCAGCAGCAGCCAAATAAACTACAAATGCCAGCTCTATGAGCTACAGTCAGGTGCAATGGTTTCACTTTGCAAGTGTTAAATGACACAGCCTACATTTTTTCCGTAAGTGGTTCAAGAAAGGCAAAATACTTTTTTTTCCTCTCACCCATCATCCCTTGAAATCAGAAAAGCCCTGACCTAAAACACAGAATAAAATGTTTTCAGACCAATTCACCATTCCAACTAGGCATGTTTCACAACTCATTAACTCACTAGTACATTTCTGGAGTGACTTGGAGCATCCTTTCATGCATCAATCTCCTTAAAGTAGTCCTTAGGGCTTAAAATTGGCACCTAGGGCCAGCTACAATGTATTCAAGAAAGACTTGGTTAAAAGGAGTTTATTCGGAAAGTAGGAGGAAGTAACAATTGAACCAAAATGTACTGAACAGTAGGCAGATTGCCAAATGCCAGGATATACTGAGGTTCTCCCCTCCTTCCCAGCTAAGGACAGACAAATGTAGTTAGACAGGCCAAGTGGTTGACTGAAAAAGACACTAAAAAATATTAATGTACTATATTTCCCACCTGGAATACATTTGCCCAAAAGTAGGGACAGAGGGCTAAAGTTCATCTTGCAAATGGCAAGGAGGAGAGGGGTGATTTTGTTGAAAGTTTGAACAGATTTGCCCAACAGAAGGCAATTTTCACCTCTCAAAGAAGGTCAACTGCATTTGCCAAGGCACAGCCGACCACGGATAAGACTTTAATTGTCACGCATTATGAACTTGCCCCAGAACAGGAGAGAATCATGCTGTTTAAGGAAAACTGCAAAGACCAGACACCAAAAATGCTGGCTTTCAAACACATTTTTGGCTGAAAAAAAACAGCAGTTGCAAGATTAATATTGTGCAAAATGACATCTCATAGAGTGAGTTTGGAAACTAGTCTGAAAAATCCCAGGCTTGTGTAGCCTAGTGACTACAGGAGATCCCTACCACGTATAGTAGTCCAAACCATCAACTCTTAGGGTTTTTTCAGTTCAACAGATTTATTTTTTCTCATCATTCAGGTGGCAAAAATGGGGAATAAATTGAGAAGACACCTAGGAGAAACACCTCTGCCTGAAAAAACATACAGCTGCTGTATCAGGTTCATATGACCCTTCATAATGCAAGGAGGAGGAATTTTCCAGGAGGAAAGAGAAATTTTCCCAGAAGCCCCTGAACTTAGAGGCTCTAGCTATTGTTTACCGTGTAGCGGACACCCAGCAGGGCTATTGCAACTGACTTAAAGGAAAGAAATTAATGGCTAGTGGACCAGTACTTATCATAGCTGAAAATGTGGAAAGTGAGGAAATAACTTTAAGGGAACCTCTTCCCCCCGTAAATGTTGTCACATTCTATAGCAAGAGCAGGAATTAGAGATGGAAAGTCACTCTATGTTTTAAACAAAACATTTTAATTTCTTTCTAAAATCTGTGTATTTCTACTCATTTATTTGTAACGCCACAACAAAGAGGGTTTCTTTTTCCAGACACTTTATAAATTAAAGAAAAAGTTAATAAAACTTTTACCTGTTCTTCAATAAAACCAGCTTGCTATAGGAGGGCAAGTATTCCCCACTGTACACAAGTAAAGATATAGTTGACAATCCATTGAGCTCTGTATCCCCTTAGTGCTATTTGTAGCACTATGCCCTCATTACACATTGATTTCTTCATTAAATGGAGACAACATTTTATTATCAATCAGATTTAAAAGTGAGTTTGGGCTACTATGGCTACATTTTCCCTGAAGTGTTAGAAACTGTCAGTTTGTGATATTAATCCAATATCTGTTCACTTCAGCTCAGATCCCCAATCTAATGTTTTGTTCAATAGAAGCAAATTGAAGCCTTAGAGATGGGGATACTTCAGCTGAGAAACTGCAAAGCTGTGACCTCAAAAATCTGCAGCTCCAAGGGACAGCCTAGAATCAATGGTAAATCTTACGTCAATAGCTGGGAACCTAAGGTCACCTAAGGACAGAGACAACCAAGTCCTATTAAAAATCGAAGCCACTTCAGTACAAGGTATGAAAGGTGCTCAGTATATGAGAGGGTAGCCAAAGAGGTCACAATACAGAAAAAAAGCCCACCAGATCAAGGGGATATAATGAAGTAAGTAAATAAAAACTGAATGAGAAGAACAAAACTACAGATGACTGTGGGAAGCCTGCTGATGGCACTGATGACACCATGAGTAGGAAGCAGTGAAGGATGGGATGGTGGGTGATGAAAAGTGGGGAGAGAAAAGGTGGGAACACAACAAGCAGGCTTCCTGACCTAAAGTTTGAGGAACTAAAATGTTCCTTAGTGGGATGCTTTGTCACAAAGCAGGAAAATCACTCAAAAAAGGGGAGCATGAAATATAAATTCTGTCTAGCATGGGTACTCATAATTAACGAGCTGCTCTTGCTTGTTAGCATCATGAAAATGTGCTGCATGGAAAGTTTTTAACAGGACCTTTTAATATTAAACTTCATCCATAAACCACATTTATTTTTACACAGCTAGACAGTTACATTTTTTTGTCTTCTTCCTCGATGCTGCCTCCCAGCTGCATTTTTTCTTACTCGCTGTTTTCCTTATAACCCACTTATGTAACGAGGCTTATGGAGCCTGATAGTCACTCAACAACAAAGAGAAGACATCAGTAGTGTCACATAAAATGCAGCTCAGCAGTACTCTCAGTTTCTGCCTACTCCTCATGTCTGTCTTTCTGTTGCATCTCTGCCACCCGCTATGTAAGTCATGCAATCAGTTCCTTAAAAGAAGTACTTCACCTACAGAGGTAAAAAGGTGAAAGAGACCTATATGAAAAAGGAATATTTTGACCCAAGAGCCATTATAGCCAAACAAGTAACTTGGTGTAAAACAAGTAACTTAAGTCAAGAAGTGCCTTTGGACCTTCTGTTCTTCATGCTGGAGACTACACAAATGGAAGTCAAATGTTGCTGTGGAGGAAAGTAGCCAGGTATCGCTGCTGTCCACAGACAGACTGATACAGGAACAAAGAGATCCTACAGAAACCTTAGGTGCCACCCATTTACTGGGTCTGCCAGCCAAAAAAAGAGTGCCTAAGGAAGAGCCTCACTCTTGCTGATTTAAGTTTTCAGGTTTGTTCTAATTTAGTGGTAATGTACAGCACTAGTAGTGCATGGTGTATCTATGTTAAGAAGGTTTTCTCTGTGAGTCTGTGGCACTGTTGCTGTTTCTTTTTTTTTCCCCTATCAGGTTATACTTTCCTTTTCTTCAGGCTTACCCAAACCTACAATTAAGCCAGGACATATAACTTTACATGTATGTATTGCACACCTGAAGTCAGTAAAAAGACATGTAGGTCAGTTTTAGCATTAGTATTAAATATATGTTAATTGATACCAGTTTTAGAATGACAATCCATTTTTCATTTTTTCCTTTTGGCCTTCTTTTCCCTTCAGACCCACAGCCTGAGAGATAGCCTCTAACCCAGAAGTGAACATTATGCAACGTGCAACACAGTTGTCATGATGTTTATGCAAATAGTAAAGGTATGAGGTGCCAGAAAGAAGTATGAGGAGACACGAAGAGATAAGAAAAGGACAAAGGTTCACTCTGTTTCAGTTTATGTTCATTCCATATACCAGAAATCTTTTGTTTTCTGCTTTTGATATTTTTCTCAAGGTGAATATATACTAGTGAACGAGAAAGCAATTAATACTATTAAATATTAATAAACAATAGTAGGGTAAAAGATTATGAAAATTACCTATACTTTAGTTCTCTAAGAAACAGGTTCAGAAATAGAATAGGGTAAGGCCATCTCTTGTCTCCATGCGGGCAGCTTGCCAGACAACTTGTTCATGACTAAAATTTACATTTTTTAGTGCACCGTAATGTGAGTGTAATGCTTTACCATAGACGGAGAAAAAAATAAAACTATTATTATTTAGTTAGTTAGAAGGCCATATTCAGTGTACCTATCCCTCCGGTGATAACTTCCTCCATCTTATACAGATACCTTATTTTTATTATCTTCTTCTATTGCTAGGATAAGCACCGGAATGTCCACTAACTAAAACTGACCATGTGAACTCTCACTGTCTGTATTTCTAAATTAATTTTGCTGTTAGTAACATATACTTTAATCCTTTTCTCTCTTCAGCCAGCAGGTCCTCATTTTTCTCCATACCTATTGGTGGTTCTTCTGTGGTCCCTTTTTCATGGGAAGGAAAAAAGATTTCATTGATTTCTGGAGGAGAGGATACAATAGTTTTTGCATGCATTAGTGGTACCTCCTCTGGCAAGTACAACTCCTTCTTTTACAATACCAACGTTAGCTCTTTTAAAATCTTAGGTGGCAAAAGAAACATGAGCTATTATTTTTATTTCTGAATATTTGGGAGGCACTCATGCACTCAAGTGCTGCTGACAAGTACTTAACTACCTAGGCATAGAGATGATCCCATCAACCTCTTCAACAATTCAAACTTCTCCCCCATTGGTGAATAATAACACTGGTTAAGTACAGTACATGAAAATAAGATTTATTCCTTCCTCTATGTTCATGATTAAAGTAGTAGGATTTTTCTTCCTAAGACCATTAGTTGTATCCTTTTGCCTGCAAGCCACATCTCTAAGGCAATTACTTATTGATGTATTAAGCCTAAATCCTAAATATACCTTCTATTCATAGCCTCTGTGACCCTCCACATGGCCTTCAGACTGATGCTATGTATTAAGAAACAGCCTGAACAGAGGAAATAAGTAAGTTCCTCTATCCTTTATCCCTGTACAGCTATGTTTTTCTCTTTGTTGAAAGGCCTCTGTTACATTTCAAAGCTGCATGCCTCATCCATCACAAAAGGATTCCTTTTTCTTTAAGAAGGTTGATAAAATACATAGGTGACTTTTTTTTATTTTTGCATTTTTTAAAAAAATAATATGCTTATGTACAGTTTTGGGTTGGTTTTTTTTTTTCCTGGAAAAGAAATTACACAGGACCACAAAGTATATGGAAGAAAGGTACAAACCAAAAAGGTTTCAAAGACATGACCCAGCATCCCACGTAAGTGAAAAAATGTCCCAAAGGAACTCATAGAATCATAGAATGCCCTGAGTTGGAAGGGATCCACAAAGATCATCAAGTCCAGCTCATGCCCCTGCACAGGACAGCCCCAAAATTCACACCATGTCTCTGAGGGCATTGTCCAAGTGCTTCTTGAATAGCGCCAGGCTTGGCACCGTGAATGCCTCCCTGGGGAGCCTGTTCCAGTGCTCCACCACCCGCTGGGTGAAGAACCTTTTCCTAATACCCAACCTAAACCTCCCTGGCACATCTTCCTGCCATTTCCTCGGGTCCTGTCATCGGCCACCAGAGAGAAGAGATCAGCACCTGCCCCTCCTCCTCCCCTTGTGAGGAAGGGGAAACTGCTGATGTTCTGATAACTAGATAAAAGAGGGTGTTTAAGAAAGAAGAGAAGCTCTGAAATACTGCAGAAGGTACTCCTCTAGATCTTTTCTTGGTCTTCTGTACAGTAGCTGCTGATATTTTCTCACATTTTGGGACAGGATCCAAAGGGTGGCATTCATCTGAGGGAGATGGGACAGCAACATTTCTACAGAAAAACTGGAATAATTGGCTCAGAAATTGCTAACTCTCACATGAATTTTAAAAAAAAATGTTCCCAACAGCATTTTAGACAAAATATTCAGAAGAGGAATGAATATGCACAACATTTTGGAGGAAAAGGCTGAGCTAGCAAACAGTAGCATACACTGCTTCACAATACATGGGTTCCAGAGACTGCCGTACTTTTTGCATTCATTCACTGACAGATCAGTCTAGGAGAATGGTAGCATCTGGATAAGGGCAGATGGCTAAACTGTCAAATAATGACATTTTACAAAATTTCAGCAGTCTAAGCGCAATATGGTTCCAATCCCAAAGGCAGACAGGTAAACAATGGTGCAGAATTTATATCACTAGCATATAAAATTATTGATTACAATTATTCTAGGGGAGAGAACTCTTCTCAGAAGATCAGTCTGATAGGAAAACTGAGGGTGCTCTCAAAAAGGATTAGGTGACGGCTCTCTGGTTTTCTTCAGGTGTCTGTTTTGCTACATTTTCCCCTTAGAAGACCTTGTTGTGAAATGAAATTTTATGTGAAATGAAATTTTATGTAAAATGAAATTTTATCTTAGGGTAAAGATGTTCAAACCCACCATTTCTCTGTGATTCATCTTTCACTGTAAACATTTGCGTTGGGTTCCAGAAATTCACCACTGAGTCAGGGATAACTGCTAAGAGAAACCTTTGTCCTTACAACACGAACACACTTGGAAGTCAGACAAATCTTATCATCTGCATAGATCAGAGGAGGAAAACAATAGTTAATTCTGTGGAGAGTAACTGAAACATCTTTCCACTGAGCTGAACTTACACAGAGACAAAATTTAGAGTTTTGAATAGTGACTCCTGTATAAAATCAAGCTTCTGTAAAGAGCAAGGAGAGCACTTTTTTTTTTTTTTTTTTTTTGTGGTAACTGACATGTTTTGGAAGAGAAGTCACAAAACAGATAAGAGAGACTACTTCCACTTTAACTAAGAATTTCTAGTCTTCTTGTACAGCAGTCACAGCAAGGTACCTTAGTGATGAAAGGTGAACTATAACCTACAGTTCATAGTGTCATTCCTGAAGAGAAAGTGAAGAGAAAGCTGAAATTTTTACATCTGTCAACAACCATTGATACCATCAGAGTGCAGTTACTTGAGTGACAGTGGAGCCTTACAGAAGTGACCGAGGAATTCTTCTCTCTTTTGGTCCCTGCTCCTGGTGTTGATGTGCAGTTGTTCCCCAGGCCACGATATACTGGTATGCATAGCTTTGCAGGTTTCTAGTCTATCATTTACCCTGTTAAACTTATGGCTACAGTGCTCATATAAGCACCTTCCCAGAGAATGGCTGGATAGACCTGTGAAAGGCAGATAGGCAGACAGACAGGCCTATCAAAACAGAAAGGAAAAAAAAAAGAGCTATTCTGCTGGAAATATTAATAATATTAAAAATATAATAAAGTTTTCATCTGCTTTTCATTAAACTCATATATATATTTCTGTGCTTGACAGATGTGATAAAATTACAAGGATGGTGTGAATTAGCTGAAGTACAATCTAAATAAAACCAAAGTAATACTGATTGGCAAGGGAAAGACTTTTAAAAAGTAAGTGAAGGAATAAGGGAACCTGTTTTTTAAAATTGTATGTTATTGCTGGTATGGCTCTTAATGTGCATTTCATATTAGACTCACATTTTTTTCTGAGTTCATACTTGGCAAGAGTAACTTCGAAGCTATTACTATTCCTCTCAGATACTTCTTTTAACGTTTTTATTGACACACTGATAATATTGAGGATATCTTTAAGAGAGAACATTCTGCTTGGATATATCACAGCAATATCCATAGCTTTACCATCTGCAGAACAGAATAATCTAACCTTGGTGTTTGTTGACCGCTATAGCTGAATGATGTCAATGCATGTATCAACACATATGTTATTAATTATGTAATAGTTTAGAGCCAGAGTGCTAGTTATGAATTAAGTGACATTAAACAGCACAGGAGTTTTTTTTTTATCCATAGTTATATTCTCACTCTTGACACATGGAATAAAATTTCCAATGTTAGGGCCAGAATTTTCTCAAGAAAACCTTATTTCTTTGGAATGTCTCTTTCCCAGCAGAAACATTATTGTCTAAAATGGGCCTTGAACTTTCTGGCTTACTTTGATAGCGGGGATTACCAGAGGGCAGATGCTTAGGTGGTATAACTCTACCTCAGCTATGTATAGTGGAGTGAATTAACAGATTATCTCTTGCAAAGGAGAATCATTGCTAACTTTTAGGTACACAAATTCAGCTTTAGTTATCTGTAAATGATTGATTTAGTAGAAGTTAATTGTTTCTTCAAAAGAACCAGGGTAAGATTCTGCAGCATATATCCAGCCAGTTTTGCAAATACTAACAAGAAGTCATTTGGTGTGCATAGTATTTATGGCACAGAGTGGATGTGGTTCTTAACTATGATAGTAAGGACAGCAGATCCAGCTTATACAGTAACATGGATTTTGAGAACAGTTATATTGGCTACTCATGGAAAAGCCATTGAATACTGTTGTTGGATACCTTTATAGTGTGTTTGTTCTCATAAAGAATTTTATAATTGATTATACAGTCTTCTGCTCTCATGTGGTCAGTGCTAAAATTTTAAAACCATCATCTCAAATGTAAATTCAGAAGTAACGTTGATGGTGGTCTATATGCTCTGTGTGTAATCACACTCATAAGACAAAGTTACAGCTTGTTACACCTTTTGCTGATCTTCTTAGTCTAAAATATCAATAGGTTGTTTCTTATTTCTAAATTAATTGGCAACTTCCACTTAGGGAAAGTAAAGAAGCAATTTCTTTCATATAGGCTGAAAGAAAATAAGACTGGAAAAGATACTGAAGGGTTATTTAATCTATCTCCTTGCCAACAAGAGAGTAAAGTATAGCTGAAGTACTCCACACAGACATTGGTCTAACCTTTTGTTAAAGCCTTGCATGATAGAAATTCCACAACCTGCCTTAGATAACATATTTCTACAATCAACTACCTTAGTGCTTTTACCTGTCCTAAATGTCACTAGCTGCAGTTTAAGACCTCTTGGACCTCATAGTTCAGTTAGGAGTGGTATTCAACTATATCTACAGGTAGACCTCCATTTCCTAAACATCTTGAATCAGCTTTAAAATCCCTAGCAGACTACAAAGAAGTTGAAAAGAAAAATGTATAGATACAATGGAAAAAGGTCCTGCTTTGCATGGTTTCATAGGGCAAACATGGGACAAGTACATTGGTAGGTAATAGCAGAGTAACTTATTTTCTACACTACTGTCCTTAAACTAGGAAAATATTAAGCTGCCAGTGTGTAAGTATTTGGGTAAATAAACTGTCTTCAACCCAGCAAACTGAGAAAATGTGAAGATGGGATGAATCCAAAACTACATAGGCATAAGCAAATTCGTATTAATAATCTAAAACTTTTAATATTCAGAGGGATTCTGAATATGTAAATGCCCCAGAAAAAAAGACAAATGTAACATATCCTCAGTAAGGATACTAGTCTATAACATCACAGCAACTAACTGATTAACAGGAGCATATATTCGGGGGGATTTCAATGAAGTAACTAAGTAAGGTTAGTTATACAGGGTACTGAATAATGATATACCCACATTTGGATAATTTAATCACCAAAAAATAGAGAAACTTTCTCATGAGATCTAATTCTGTCTATCACCCAGACTACACAAAGGAATCCCATGCAAGTTGTGGTTGCACCTTCAAATTTGAAGACTTTCCTGGCAAAAGAGAACTTGCTGCCATGCCTCAGGGTGTTGTTAGCTCAGGGTGTAAATTTATGGCTTCTCCCTTCAAGTATAATAAAAGTCATGGTAGGGATTGTGAGGGAGATTGGATACATTAAAATGTTATTAGAGACCTGTTCAGGCTACTAAATTTTACTTGAGGTGAATTGCACTCAGTTTCAGTGACCAAAATGATTAGCTCTCCATTGACTATAAAGATGATTCAGGTATCTGTGATTGTGTGCAGACTCCTGTGTATAAACACCTAACTGTAGGTGCCTTAATCTTAATCATGGGATTCAGTTGCCTAAAAAAGCCATCTAGTGCCATTTCACACACCATGGCGTACCTCACCCAGCTTCCAGATGCTACTCCAAAAGATCAAGGGTACTCTGTAGGTCATTTCTGCCAGCTCCATAAAGGTGTCAGACACACAACCTTATTTGAAATTACTTCAGAAGCCTGTGTTTAGATTACTAAATCTTTCTAAAGATGTCCAAAGGTTAGTTGTCTAAGACTAAGCTAGTCCCTCTTGACTCCTTTTGAATTCAATGAGGAGGAACTGGTAACCAACAAGAGCAATTTATTTAATTCATTAAATGAGATAAAAACAGGTTTCTCGACATACTTATTTTTCTTTGACCACTATAAAGGGAATGAAGACTGTCTCACTTAGAATACAGAAAATTAATTTTTAGATGCCTAAACAATGACCTAAAGAGTCATCACAGAGAATCATTTAGTCAGTTCACCTTTTTTTGTGGGGTTCAGTTACTTAAACATAGGTCCGTAGAGTTGTGTTAGAGAACCTAGGGTGTCATAGCTGGTTTCCAGCACACAAATTTGTTTCACAAGCCTCCCACCCATGCAGTTGTCACAGGTATACCCCACCAACTTGCAAGAGACACCTATGTTTAGGCACCTGAATCCTGCCTTATGGGTTTATGGATATGGATGTAGGGGTAGAGGTAGAGAGAGATGTATAGAGATGGTAAAAATCTGGCATGTTCATTTGAACACCAAAAGGTTCTAATTGCCCTGACCAACCTGTAACCATTTTTCTCTGCAGTCATGCTGTGGTCCAGATTTGTTGTACTCCAGCTTGCTGACCCACACCGGCTAGAAGGTGAAGAGGGAAGCCAAGATGTGTCCTGCAATACAGAGAGTGTACCAGCACTCATGCCATTGATGATCTTGGTTTTCTTTGTGCTCAGTACTAGGAACATGATCTTCCACACCTTGTCAGTAATGCCGGGGTACGCTGTGCTGCCCACAGACCACATCAGGTCGGTGGGCAGGTCCTTTTATATATATTCACATCATACTTCAGACTGGAGATGAAGATATTTTTGTGGATGACACAGGGAGTGGGAGGAGAAGAGAGCTTGTAAAGAAAGATTACAGAAAAGATGCTTACATGCTGGTCGGGGCAATTAGAGCCTGGCAGTGCACTCAGGGCCCTGAGAAAGTCAGTGTGCTTCAGTTTGTTAAGGACACAGAGAGAAAGCTACCCAAGATATACAGGAGAATTATAGGTACAGTTCATCCTCACTTATTTTTTTACCCCGCAGCATATCAAGAAAAGCCTGTCGTTCGACTAAAGTAATGGCCAGTAAATACGGAAGCAGGAAAACAAACATAAAATAAAAACTATTTCATATCTTTCAGAATCAGCTGCTGAAATTTGCTGACACAAAAAGTTATCATCAAATACTGTGGTTGGAGTCTTAAAAGGGCTACATGATTTTACAAGCAGTTACAGCATTTGTTGTTATAAAAAGCTAAGGCAAGAGCGCATCTGGGTCTTGTGCCTCAGGACACAGGAACGGATCACCTGCCATCCGGATGGGCTTTTTCCCACAATGTATACCACTATGAGGTCAGTGGAGTACGGTGTGGTAAATTTTACTTTCCCCTAATGCATCACTTAATGGACAATTACAAGAGGCATGAGACTGTTTTGGAAGGAACAATGGTCGATTCTAAAACAAATGTAATGAATGTATCAGGGGAAAAAGTCTATTAGAAAAACCAAGTAAAGAATTATTTGTTTATTAACTATATCATATGAGATAAAACAAATAGAACTCATGCTCATGATCAGAAAACTAACAGCAAATCTAATTCCTTCAATTAACTTACTGAACAAGTAGTGCAAAAACCTGGGTCACTAAAGGAGTCTGAATTATTAAGGTGGGAAACAAGAAGTTATTGATTTAACCTGAGCACTGTTCAAAGCTTGTATGAAGATGTAAATCAAGGACCATGCTTCAACAGTAAACATTATTTACTCTAATTCAGTGTCTTTGTAAGAATGAGAAGCAAAGGAACTTACACATTTCAGTAATATCTGTCTTTAAATAAGGTCACCTTATAAAAATAAGTAAGCATGTTAAGAGAATTTAAAGGAAAGTAAAAATGTTGAGTGCTTTATGTAGGTGGGAACTGCTTAAAGCCAGTGGGTTTGATGCTTGAGTAAGTGTATACTGTTTATAAAAAAAAGATTTTTAAAAGAGGATAAAGAACTTGACATAAATAGACGAGCAAAGGAGACAGTATAATTAAAAAGGCAACCTTAAAAAAATATCTAAATGAGGAAAACAGAAAAAAAGGAGCATGCCATTTGGAAAGTTACATGTAAAATCATCACACAACAGTCAAGAAAAAATCATGGGAAACTCCTGGTAGAGGCATAAAACTAAAAATAAATATTTTATTTAAATATATTTAAAAGAGAAAGCCTGTCAGAAAGATGACAGATGTGAACAAGGTGCAAAAAGAGTCCCCAAGGAAGACAAAGATGTAGCAGAAACACTAAATAAATTCTTAGTACTCATCTTCATATTGGAAGAGTAACCTATATCATTGGCGAATACTATATTAAACTAAAAGATCAATAGGAGAAGTTTTAGAAGAGAATAGTAAAATAAACAGTAAGAAATCCCCCAGACCCAGCAGTATTAACTCAAGTTCTAAAAGAATACTGTATTGGTGAATTATAATCTCTGCTTGCAATTTAAAATTAAAACTGACTTGCTACCAAAGGAATAAAAAATACCGTAAAGGTGAATGTGGGAATCTTCATACCAGTCTAAATTCTTTACTTAGCAAATTTGTTGAAATTAATGTGAAGAGTAAAATGAGTAGACATATGGATAAATGTGATGTAATTGGGAACTGGGAGCACAGCTCCTGTAGCAGGAAGCCATGCCTTACAAATCTATTAGACAACGTGCACGTTCACATGGAGAAGGATGTCCCAGCAGTTCAGGAGAGCATTGCCAAAGATCCAGCCCTAAGTCAGACAAACCTGAGTAAATAGCTTAGCTCACTAGTGGTAGAGTTATGAAGCTGCCTTTCAGAAGTACAAATTGGCCCATGTGCAGAGCCATGATGATGCACCTATAGAGCCTCATAATCTGGCGAGAGGCTATTCGGCAAAAGCTTGAGGTGCTCGACACAGTATTTTATTGCCCATTGTAAACAAGACATCTGTGAAATGAGGACAACTGTGAGGAAATGCAGAAAAACACCAGGAATACCTCCTGTTTGGGGACCTATGCAGAGGCAAACTGGTGCCCCCAATTAGAAGTATTGAGCTATGCAAAGACCATGTCAATCACACAGACAATCTTAACCACTTCACTAAATCACAGTGTAAGGATACAGCACCCAGGCAATTTTTTCAAGAGATCCTTGCAAGAAACACACTAAGATTATAGACAAGTGTGTTATGGGCTGCATCTATCCTACCTGGCTGAGTTATAATAAGAAATCTAGGCAGTCAGAAGATTATCATAATACAAAGCCTTTAGAATAACAGCAGAGAGCAAGGGGAAGCCCAGTGGCTCAGCTCCCCATCAATAATAAACCAGTTCATTTTTCCAACGGTCAAAATTATTTTCTCCTTCTGTCATGAACAAAGGCAGGCTGCACAGCAGGGCATACAACGACCCACCACACAGCCCCAAACCCTCCATGGACCACTCTTTCATCAGGTCTAGAGGAGGTTTCAGAAACTTGCTTCGTCTGGTGAATAAATGGTTCAGAGCAAATGGAAACATACCTGCTCCATCAAAAAAGAGCTACTAGTTTTCAGTTATATTTGTTTTCTGTCTTTCCATCATTGTTCTCCCCTGCAGTGTTTGGTAAACCTCTGTCTAATAAGTTGGCAAAGCAGAGAAAAATTGTGATAATACACCAGTGGTCAACAAGCCAGCCTTTAAAGAAAAACACTGCTGATAAGATAAACAGCTTGTGATGTACTTAATTACAATATTTCATACTCATTTAGCCATCTCCACATCACAGCACTAACAAAGTGGATTTCAAACAGGAAATAAGACTCCATCCCACAAGCCCAGAGGGTTAATTATAAAATAGCAACCTAGGTTTTTTTTTTTTGTAGCGAGTGGGTTTTTTTCCAGTAGAATTTATTGAGCTCATTACCAAGCTGCTTATGAAGTGATTTGAAATGAGGCAACATTAAAGCATTCTGAAAATCCCTTGTACTTAGTCATCTTGACACTTTGTTTGAACTTGAAGCATTAATATGAAATAACTGCAGCAGCCCCATATTTCTGATTCTATTGTTTGACAGCACATTTAAAAGCTAAAAGATGATATGATCAAGGATTTTTAATCAGCATAGTAATTTGTGGGAGTGTCTCAAGTATTCATAACTTTGAAAAGACCACAGGGACATGCCTGTGAGAAACAAGACAGGTACAGTGCATGTCAGCCTAGAATAACATGGCAATGTGAAGCAGGGAGTACAAGCACTGCTGGAACTGAGGGGGGTTTTATTGCTTTTTAGAGGCAAGACTGAAAATTGAAAGATACACATCAAAGCCACTAAAGAACTCCACACACTGTACCTTATTAGCCTGGTTTTACCTTCTGTAATCACATTATATAATATGCATCACCAGATTAACCTGCTTGGGGTCAGCAGAGGGGCCACCATAAATATATTTGAAGTGAAGCCTGTGAAGGTTTTCAAAGTGGAAAAAAAATCTATAGAGAGGAGTAGTAAAATCCATGGAAATCTATAGCGTATTAAAGTGAAATCTGTGAATAGCTTTGCTTTTCATCATTACACACACACACCCCCCCATGCATTAGTGTTTGAACTAATAATTAGAGCCAATGGAAATGCTTCTGTTGAAAGAAATGGTTTAACATCATCCTTCACTCTAACTGCATTCTAATGTTCTGCCTACCTTATTACAAAGCCTTTAAAGGAAAGGGGAAATCACTTGTAAGAGAACAAATGGGCACTAGTAGTACAAACACTGAATGCATAGCAGTGTGGTCTCTCTCCCAAAAAGGGTAAGCATCCCCAACTGTGGTTTACAACAAAAAGGGGGCAGATTCCATCCAAATGTGAACATCAGGGTTACACAAAGTTCCCTCCTCCCCACAGTACTTTCTAGTGCCGGAGAAAGAGTGATTTGGACCCTTCATGGGGTGCACTCTGAAACAAGAACAGCAGAACAGCTTGGAACTGCTGCAGCCCTCTTAGTATGCTTGATGGCCTCTTACGCACAGCCTTAAACTAATAAGGAAACACTGAGATAGATGTGTTGGGCCGTAATCTGGAAAGAATTCATTAGCTAAGCAGGATCTAGCCAAGTCATTACTTAGGAGACCCCCCGAGGAATTCCCATACAGTTTAGAGAAACAGTATCAGGCCCCTGTTTTCCAAACCTGCATAGTTATGTAAATAAAAGCTGATGCCTAAAAATAAAAAAGCATACTTCCTAAAAAGCCAATATATTGCAACAAAACAAGATTAACAAAACAGTGAGGAAAGGAATAGAAACAAATAAATGCAATTACTGGCCAGCTGCAGCATTTGCATCTCTCCACCTGTTTAACTGCTACCTGGCTGGAGAATTCTGCACTTAATCTGGAATGTGACTTGCAAAAGGATTTCAAGAATAATGAGGTGTTGCTTTTTCCATCATAATTCAGAGCTTTGAAGATGTTTTCACCAACTAGAAGAGCAGCTTCCCTCTCTAGATTTCTTACAGTAATGGCACGCTATCACATAGATCAACTTACAATGGCATTTGCTGTCTTTCGGTGAAACTCTGAAACACTGATGGGATGTCAGAGTATGGTCTACATTTTTAAAGTTGTTTCCTGCTTTCTTCAGAGAAGAGAAGAGAGATATCCTTGCTGTGTTAAAGAAACAAACGTGTAAAAATATATATATATAAACCAGAAGATTTCATTAAACTACGTATTTTATATTGCACATTAATTCTTTGTGAGAGTGATTGGAATATTGATGATAAATCCATACCCTTTCACTACTATTCCTTTAATTTGTATCCATGCAAACGGGATAAAAGCTGTGATCATTTTTAGTTCAGTAGCTGGAATGAGAAGACTTTTGCCAGGCTTCTTCTCATGTCAGTCACAAAATGGTGAAATGTAGGAAAACCTACATTGCTGCCAAATATACCTTCCTGTAGTATGGAAAACTAAAGGTGTCTAAGTCTTGCGTTGTCAGTTCAGCTTCTTATGTTCTTCTAAGCAGTATTTAAAGATATGGATTTTTATTTCATCATTCAGGAAAAACATTACCTTAATTTTGAACATTATTATATTGCTTTTGCCCTCAAAGTAAATATCTGTTTGTTTAACGGTTAATTTGATGCATTCTTGTATTTGTTTTCTGCTTTTAAAGCAACAAATGGAAAAATAATTAAAGTTAGCTATTATACATCTATTCGCTTGTAGGATAAAAGCAATACAATGTTGCTCACGGTTAAAGTAGTTTCACAACTTAACACAAAGAATTATTTTAATCTTATGGCTTAATTTTAATTTAATTGTAAGAGGTGCAGTTGCTTTTATTTTTACTCCTTTGCATGTTTTCCACACTTGAACGTCATATTTAGGACAATTTTGGATGTTTTTTGATTCCTCTCAAGAGGAGAGCTCAAGCAGTTCTTCTCTTCACTGATAGATCCCAGGGAGATGTTTGGCTCGATCTGCAAAAATATCCACCCATAAAAAAAAAAAAAAAAAAAAAAAAGGAAGGGGGAAAAAAGCTAATTACCTAATTGTGACATAGGTGTCTATGTGGAACATGAATTGAGTAAGAAGAGGTTATCTTTTAGATAAGTGGTGTTTTGTCTCCTGATCTTACAAGGAAATCTTCTGTTTTGATCGGTTATTCCATAGTCAACTACAACACTGGTTCTTTTCTCTGAAAACCCTTTTATTTTTCCCAGATGAGATATTGCCCAAGTCTAATTCAGTGTGGTAATCCTTATGCTCCTTTTACTACTTAATTGATATAGTAAAAGCTTAAGTTTCCCATTGCTCTTGTTACTAAGTTTAACTTGTTGGACTGGTTGAAAACATAACATTGGAGTTTATATATAGAAATGAAATGGCAGTGGGTTCCATGTGAGGGTGGCGAGGAAATTCTCTGGAGTGCAAAGTCCCAGTAGGAGCAGAGCTACAGACGTAGTGGAGCAAGGGCTGCCCCCACTCCAGTGTTCCTCTGATGAAGATGTCAAATGGGAGTAAAAGCACATTAACGCCAAGAACTACAGCTGGTGCCAGTCAAGATGAAGAGCTGCTAGTGAGCAGCAGCATCAGAAAAGTTCATGCTTTCCAAACAAATTTGAGGGTTGTGGCAGTTGGCAGGATTGCAAATGTGACTGGCTGGTGAGAGAGGAGGGAGGTCAAAGTTTCACTATGGCTGCAGATGGAAGTATAATCCCAAATACCTAATGTCTGAGAATATATAACGACCTGTACTATCTTTTCATTTTACAGATCAATGAGACCTAGCATTTTCTCCCCAGCCTCATGATCATCTGTTTTCACTTCTGACTTTTATGAACTACGGCTCAGACATTTTAATGAAATTTAGTCATGGCTGTGCTCAGCCTACAACAACTGACTGACCGGGGAGCCAAAGCTTTTTTAAGAGAGTCATCGCAAGCTGAGGCCAACAGTAAAATTGGGTCTCCTGCATCCTAGGTAAATCGTCCAGCCGCATAGATGTTACATAAAAGCCAGTCAACAGCACCACCACCAGACTGCGAGCTTTGGGCAGAAGTGAATGCTGTTAGTGTGTGTTCAAACTGCCCAGCAGACAGCTGCAAAGGGTGAGCTCCAGACCACACCTTTTCTAAGGGGCATTATCCAGAGATGTTCACCCAAATGCACTGCTTAGTTAAATAGCAGTACATCTCAATATGCACAGAAAGAGGACTTCTGTCATTTAAGCTAACTTTCTGGCAAAACCTTAGTGGCCTCTGCCTATAGATTTGCAAATGCATGAGTAGTTTGAACAGTCTTCTCCTGGAGCATTTTCTCTGTCTTATGTGCCCGTCTTCAACATTCAGGCAAGTGCACTTTTTAGTGTTTTAGCCAAGGTGGTGTAGAAAGTCCTTAGATGAATATCTGTCCCTAAATACCATTTTAAACCTGAACCACAGTTCTGGTATCAGTCTGAAATATTTAAGAGTTTTAATCCCTACTCATTTACCTTTAAGAATCTGGACCTTAAAAATCTCAAATCTTATTAAAAATCATTGATACTAAATTTCTACAAAACTTTTGTTAGATTAAAAGGATTTTACCAACCAAAGGGTGCCGCATATTAAACCACTGATGTGCTGTCATTGAGGATCTGGCTAAATGGGAAAAGATGAACTTTGTGGCGAAAGAGTTAAAGCATTCATGGAGGGTAAAAGACACTATACTGGCACAATAGCTTTTAATTTCTGTTTGTTTATTTGTTTTAAATTTTGAAGCTGTATTGACACTATGTCCTCTTTCTTGTGTATCTTCAGCCATGTGAAACCACATGTCTACATATTCTAAAGTAAGATATTTATGCTGGAAAATATGATGGCAATATGCAACAACTAGGTGTTGCAACATCTACTGGAACAACTTTTAAACACCCTTAACAATCCCAGCCTAGGCATCTGAGCATAATAGTGACTATGACCACGGCTGTGTGGCAGCCACCCCTGGAATGAGGGTGCCAAGGCATTTAGTTTCAGAATCAGCAGAGCTACACAGCAGAGTTTTGAAGGAGCAATGAAAGGCACCACAAGTCTGGTTCATTTAAAATCATCTGATCTTCTTTCTAGTTAAACATTATATAAAAACTTTTTCAGCTCAGAAAAAAAGGCTTAAGAAAATAACTCCCCAGCTGGTTTTTGCTGATAACTAGAAGCACAAGGAGAAAGCTTTAACTGCATTCTCCAGGAATTCCTGTCTACTAGCCAAAGCAGCACTCTGTATTATATGACCGTAACAAGACTCCTCTTAATAATATTGTAATTCATGCATGAAGACACTTTCACATGTTTCATAGCTAAGCTTGCTTAAAATGCATGATATCTGTTTTGCAACTCTACAGATATTTGATATGAATCTAGAGAAGTACATAATCTTCAGTTTAAGCCATCTGAAGGGCAGATATTCAAAACTGATGAAAGCAAGTAAAAATTATATTATGCCTTCCTCAATCCTGCTTAATACAACAGATTGTAAAAATTAGAATGGGGCTAAAAGGATTGAAGTTTTTATCTACAAGTGGCTCCACAAACTCCTGCCCAGAAATTATCCTTGAAAGCAGGTTTGCACATAAGTTCAGTTGTGTCTTATTCACTAAATTGACCATGCTTTTGGACTATGGCCTACTACTGTTTCCTACCTCTAAGATAAAAGTAAAGAATCTGTGCTATTCTTTACATGTAAGAGGAAGAATAGAATAGAATAGAATAGAATAGAATAGAATAGAATAGAATAGAATAGAATAGAATAGAATAGAATAGAATAGAATAGAATAGAATAGAATAGAATAGAATAGAATAGAATAGAATACTTCAGTTGGAAGGAACCAAAACCGATCATCTAGTCCAACTGCCTGACCAATTCAGGGCTGACCAAATTAAAGCATTTTATTAAGGGCATTGTCCAAATGTCTTTTAAATACTGACAGGCTTGGGCATTGACCAGCTCTCTAGGAAGCCTGTTCCAGTGTTTGACCACCCTCTTGGTAAAGAAATGCTTCCCTAATGTCCAGTCTAAACTTCCCCTGGCACAGCTTTGAACCACGCATCCTGTCACTGGATACCAGGGAGAGGAGCTCAGCACCTCCCTCTCCACTTCCCCTCCTCAGGAAGCTGTAGAGAGCAATGAGGTCACCCCTCAGCCTCCTTTTCTCCAGACTAGACAAACCCAAAGTCCTTAGCCGCTCCTCACAGGACATTCCTTCCAGCCTTTCACCAGCTTTGTTGCCCTCCTCTGGACACATTCAAGGGCCTTCATACCCTTCTTAAATTGTGGACCCCAGAACTGCGCACAGTATTCAGTGAGGCCGCAGCAATGCCGAATACAGTGGAATGATCACCTCTTTAATCACCTTTTGACCAGCTGGTTGTACTGTGTTTTCTGCACCCCAGATGAGGTTTGCTCTCAGCTGCCAGGGCACACTGCTGAATCACTTTGAGCCTGCCGTCGACCAGTATCCCCAAGAGGCCTTTCCGCAGGGCTTCGCTCCAGCCGCTCCTCTCCCAATTTATACTTGTGCCTGGCATTACTCCATCCTAGGTGCAGAATCCAGCATTCAGACTTGGTAAATTTTATCCCACTAATCACTGCCAAATGCTCCACTCTGTCTTGTCCCTCAACAGTGTCAACAGCACCTCCCAGTTTGGTATCACCAGCAAACTTACTAATGGTGCATTCAACTCCTGCATCCAGACCATTGATAAATATATTGAACAGAACTGGCCCCAGGACTGAACCCTGAGGAGCACCACTGGTGACCAGACACCAGCCAGATGTGGCCCCATTCACTACAACCCTTTCAGCTCTGCCCTTCAGCCAGTTCTTCACCCAGCGCACCATGTACCTGCTCATCTCACAGTTGTCCAGAAAGATGCTATGAGGGATGGTATCAAAAGCCTTACTAAAAATCAAGGAAAACTACATCAACAACTAGGATGTGAGTTCAAATCAGTAAAGACTGGAGAAAAGGCCTGACATCACAGAACTGTCTCAAAAAAAATATAGTTACTGATATGGAAGCTTTCAAAAAAAGCTCCTTGTACAAGTAATTATATAAAAAGTTAGATTGGGCCAGACCTCTGTACATTATTTATTCCAACCCTCTGCTCAAAGATGGGCTAATTTTAAACTTAAGTTTCTTAGAGCCTTGTTTAGCTGAACAAAAATCATGGAGACTAAACACACATCTAAGTAACAAGACAACCATCCCCAACCCCCCAACAATCTTATCCTGTTTATTAGACCTTCTGCAAGCTCTGGCAGATAAAGTAAGTTCAAGAATTCAAACAATGCCTATTAAAGAAAATAAGTAATTTGATATATTTTCCTCTGTTCTATCATTGTTGCTAGGACAGTGAAAGTTAGAGATCACAGCACTGCGTGAGCGGAAGCCACAGCCTAGACCCTACTTAGTAGAGCAAAGCTGTCCACCATAGGATGAACATTATGTGCTACAAGGAAGGTCTTCAGGATTAGTCTTCAGTGCTCAGCAAGTCAAAAAAAGTATCAAACAATTAACACATAGTTTAAAACATTAGTTTAAACTATTAGTTTAAAACAAATAGTTTAAAACATTAACAAATAGTTAATGATTTAAAAACAATTTAGGTCAAGCTGAAGTGGGAAAACCGCCAGACTTTTTTGACCAAGTAGTCACTTAGTCTCAGGATTCTAAAAATCACATCCATGTTGTCACAAAAGTCATACTCATTCTAAACAATGAAGTTAATTATTCTGTCTGCTGTGTAATGGCTCAGAACTTCTGCATTTTGTAATCACTGTAATGAGTACAACTGTGTTTGAGGTCACATAGCACCTGCTCACAATAAGGAGAAATATACCAGAGGACTGTGTCTTAAGTACCCAGCCTTTAACTGATACTTTACAACTCACCTATTACGTTTTCCTTGTATCTTTTTGAACCAACTTCTCTTTCAAAGCCATTTCTCCAACTGTTTAATTAGCAACTAGGTAGAGTTAATTAATTAGCTAGTTAGATGTGAGCCATCAGGGGAAGCTGGAATGAAAAAAAGGCTCTACGGCTACTTCACTTTCAAAAGAACAAAACCTGCTTCCCCAAAAATCTTTCAAATACCTTTTTCCTTCCTTTAGAAGTGTCTATGTGCACTGCTGAAGTTAAGGATCTACCAACTTTCCCATTATAAACCCATTGTGGAGCTCCTGTACCTTCTGAACAGCTGAACCAATTCACCTCAAGTAGAAACAGCCTACAAGGTTTCAGCTCAAAGGAAATTTTTTTTTTCCCCAGAGAATACAGGGCAGGTAAAAAATTACTTCTGTAGGTTTGGGGTTTTTCTTTGTTTTTTTCTTACCATTCTATAATTCAAAACCACTCTTACATTGTTCTTTTCAAAGATGACATTTTACCACCCCATAACATAAAGGAATTTAGCCTTTAATATCCTATTTGCAAAAAGAAAAGAAAATGCAGAGGCTGTGCAGCTGGTGATACACCCTGAAATTCAATAATCCTCTGTGAGCAGTAGCTGCTCCTTTGCACATTTGATTGCACTGAAGAGCCGTAGGGGTCCGTGAAGCACACACTGCACGTAGCACAGGAATGGGTGACACTAAGACAGTTATCCTGAGATAACATTTTTCAAGCAGAGACCAAGACAAATGAATACTCTAGGTACGCTAACTGTTTATCACATACTAGCTTCTACAACAGATGCTGGGTTTTTTTCAAAACTAGTAAATAAAATGAAAATATTTCTGGGAGAAAGCACTTCTATAATGAAAAAGTGATCCACAGAGTGTAAGTGATTCTGCTTAAAACAGTCTGAACTCCTCTCCACCAGTTTATCGTTCCAGTTCACACAAGCCTGGAATCCACAGTGCATTTGTTATTCTTTACAACTACTCACTCTATAAATACTGTTTCATGTCCCAGTGATTTTTCTTCTGGTTCAACAAAATTCTGTTGAATTTCAGTCTTCTCTGCTTTTGATTCTCTTCTGTATATTCATGACCTTCCTCACATCTGGCTAGTCCCATTTAATTCACCAACAGAGGAAGAACAGGTCACATAGTTATTTTAGGAGCTGGACTCCAAGTATGTGTTTTCTGAGACAGTTTCCTTTTGTGTCAATGCCAAATTTAGGCTTTCAAAAAAGGTAAGCACATATTTTTGCAGTTATCTCATGTGAAGATACATTCTATGCTTTATTTCCTCCTTTTTCTCACAAAAGCAGTGACAAAGTTTGTTGACATCTCAGAATGAGAAGAGGGAGCAGAGTGCATCAGCATATCCCAGGAAACAGTTTTTAATAGCATTTCTGTCTTACAATTGCCTTGCATGTGCTCCAGGGCAGATCATTTGCTCACTCAACAGTTTGGGTTTCTCTCTGTAGCAAAAGGAAAATATTCTCATTCCTGATAAATGACTCCAAGAGCTCCAAGGCAATATTCTGTGTTTATATCAAGTGTTGCTATTTCTACTCAACTGGGTATATTTTTAAAGTGTTTTCTTGATGTGTTTTGCACATGATAAGGAAGTGTTAAGGATGCAAAACATTTGACTACAGATGTACCACTTCGGTGTTGCTTTTTCTGGATCCATTCCTGTTTTCTGTCCAATGTTTCATCCACAGGGATGAAATACAGCCTTAAAAAGGATGTCATGGGAAAGAGGAATCATCTAGTTCATACAATCAATCAAAGTCACTAGGTCTCATGTAGTAAGAGGATTTCAGAATTCAGAGTTTGATCTCAGTAAGAATAGTATGCATCACAGCCTCATCCTGGAGAAATTAATGCCTAGAAATTAATGCCTAATCATGGCCTAGACGAGTGGTCCGTGCAGTGGGTGGGGAACTGGCTGACAGGCCGCACCTGTGGTGGTAAATAGCTCCTTTTCCAAGTGGCAACCTGTCACAAGTGGAGTTCCCCAGGGATCGATATCGGGCCCAATGTTATTCAATATCTTTATAAGTGATCTGGATAACAGGATCAAGTGTAGCCTGATGAAGTTTGCGGATGACACCAAGTTGAGTGGGGAAGTAGACACTCCAGCACGGAAAGCTGCTCTGCAGGGAGATCTGGATAGGCTGGAAGAGTGGGCCAGCAAGAACCTTATGAAGTTCAACAAGGACAACTGTAAGGTTATGCACCTGGGAAAATATAATCCGGGAGTGCAGCACAGACTGGGATCCACCTGGCTGGAGAGCAGCTCTGTGGAAAGGGACCTGGGGGTCCTGGTGGACAGAAAGCTCAACATGAGCGAACAGTGTGCTGCTGCAGCTAAGAAGGCCAACAGGATGCTGGGTTGCATCAAACAGGGCATCGTCAGCAGAGATGATGAAGTCATTATCCTGCTCTACTCAGCGCTTGTCAGGCCACACCTGGAGTACTGTGTACAGTTCTGGTCCCTACTATACAAAAAAAAATGTGGACAGGCTGGAAGGGGTCCAGAGAAGGGCCACCAAGATGATCAGAGGACTGGGAAGCCTGCCACAGAGGATAGGCTGGGAGAACTGGGTTTGTTCAGCCTTGAGAAAAGCAGGCTTAGAGGGGATCTCATCACCGTGTACCAGTACTTAAGGGGTAGCTACAAAGAAGATGGAGACTCCCTTGTTACAAGGAGTCCCATGGAGAGGACAAGGGGGAATGGATACAAGTTGCTCTTGGGGAGATTCCGATTGGACATGAGAGGAAAATGTTTCACATTGAGGACAGTCACCCATTGGAATAATCTCCCCAGGGAAGTGGTTGACTCAGCCACATTGGACACTTTCAAGAGTCATCTGGACATAGTGATGGGCCATCTTGTCTAGACTGTGCTCTTCCTAGAAAGGTTGGACTAGATGATCCCTGAGGTCCTTTCTAACCTGTGACTCTGTGATTCTGTGATTCTGTGATTCTGTAATAAATGATAGAAGGTGGCTTGGTGAGCACTTCTGCCAGCTCCCTCAGTACCCTCGGGTGGATCCCATCCACCCCTATAGACCTGTGTTGGTCTGAGTGGTGTAGCAGGTCGCTAAATATTTCCCCTTGGATTATGGGGGCTTCATTCTGCTCCCTGTCCCTGTCTTCCAGCTCAGGGGGCTGGGTACCCCAAGAACAATTGGTCTTATTATTAAAGACTGAGGCAAAGAAAGCATGTTTCCCCCTGCATCCAATAAAGAATGGACATTTTCCTTAGCCCCCCTTTTGTTGCTAATATATTTATATAAATATTTGTTATCGTTGTGCTGGTTTTGGCTGGGATAGAGCTAATTTTCTTCACTGTAGCTGGTATAATGCTGATGGCACATTGATGTTTTAGTTGTTAAGTAGTGGCTAAGTGTCGCTAAGTAGTGCCTATACTAGTCAAAGACTCGTTCAGCTTCCCATGCTCTGCCTTATGCACAAGAAGCTGGGAGGGGAGAGGAGGCCACAGCCAAGTCAGCTGACCCAAACTGGGGCAGGGGGAGCAATCGTGGCTCAGGGACTGGTAGAATCAGTTGGTGGATGGTGAGTGGCTGCATCACTTGTTGTTTGTTTTGGTTGTTTATTCCCCCCCCCCCCCCCCTTGTTTTACCTCTCTCTCTCATTATTTTCCTTTTCATTATATTATTATGGTTGTTGTTGTTGTTATTATTGTTTCATTTTAATTATTAAACTGTTCATATCTCAAAACATGAGTTTTCTCACTTTTATCCTTCTGATTCTCTCCTCCATCCTGATGGTGGGGGACTGAGCAAGTGGCTGTGTGATGCTTAGTTGCCAGTTGGGCCTAAACCACAACAATTGTCTTTTATGACAGTAACCAGATTAAGTTCTAGTTGGGCTTTGGGCCTTCTGATTTTCTCTCTGCATAACATCACAGCATCCTTGTAGTCCTCCTGAGTTGCCTGCCCCTTCTTCCAAAGATCATAAACTCTCCTGTTTTTTCCTGAGTTCTAGGCAAAGCTCTCTGTTCAGTCAGGCCAATCTTCTTCCCTGACGGCTCATCTTTCAGCACATGGGGATGGCCTGTTCCTGCACCTTTAAAATTTCCTTCTTGAAGAGTGTCCAACCTTCCTGGACTCCCTTGCCCTTCATGACTGTCTCCCAAGGAACTCTGTAAACCAGTCTCCTAAACAGGACAAAGTCTGCCCTCCAGAAGTCCAAGGTAGCAGTTCTGCTGACCCCCCTCCTCATTTCTCCAAGAATTGAAAACTCTATCATTTTGTGATCACTATACCCAAGATGGCCTCCATCCATCATACCCCCCACAAGTCCTCCTCTGTTCACAAACAACAGATCCAGCAGGGCGCCTTCCCTAGTTGGCTCACTCACCAGCTGTGTCAAGAAGTTTTCTTCCACACACTCCAGGAATCTCCTAGACTGTTTCCTTTCTGCTGTATTGTATTTCCACCAGACAGCTGGTAAGCTGAAGTCCCCCATCAGAACAAAGGCTAGCAATTGTGAGACTCCTTCTGCCTAGTTACAGAATATTTCCTCTGCTTCTTCATCCTGGTTAGGTGGTCTGTTACAGACTCCCACCATGATATCTGCGTTATTGGTCTTTCCCTTGATTCTTATCCATAAACACTCAACCTTATCATCACCATAATTAAGCTCTAGACAGTCAAAACACTCCCTAACATACAGGGCTACCCCACCACCTCTCCTTACTTGCCTATCCCTTCTGAAGAGTTTATAGCCATCCATTGCAGCATTCTAGTTGTGCGAATCATCCCACCATGTTTCCATGATTGCAACTATATTATAGTTTCTAAGCTGCACAGTGGCTTCCAGCTCCTCCTGTTTGTTGCCCATGCTGTGTGCATTGGTGTAAATGAACTTCAGTTGGGCTATTGATTCCACCACCTTTCTGGGGGAACAAGCCCTAATTCCTATGTGACCATTCCCAAGAACTTTCGTGGTTTCTAATACATCAATAACCCTTGTGTCTTTGCTGTCGCTTGGATCTCCATCCCCTACATCCACTGACATGGCAGACCAAAGGAATTGAATTATTCTTCCAGCAGAGGAGAAGGTTAGATATGCAGGGAAGTTATTAACTTGTGTCACTGCATCTGGCTATTCCAAGGTATTTCCAATCCTCTTAGCCTATCTTCTACAACCTGCTTCTGTTATGGAAAAGCAGCAGGGTCTTAGGGATATACCATGTCCTCTTAGCCACCATGGTTTGAAATAACTGAAACTTGGGCATACATGCTGTTCCTTACTTTTTCTATGATGTGGATGGAACCTCTGGCAGAAGGTAAGAGTAGATAGATAGAAAGTCTGTTATGGGATGGCAATATTATACACTTCGTAGGCAGCCAAAAACCTTGTTGTCTGTGTAAAAGCTCAGATACACAATGTCATAAGAAAGGAAGAGAAGACAAAGAAAGATAACACCGTGGCCCAATATTTGCCCACTCATACTGGACGACTGGCATTGACTTGTAAGGCAGGAGTGGAGTACTGTGGAGACTTATGGAAAACTTATTAATCATTATGTTAATTATGTTGAGAAGATTTCTAAAAGAATTGTTCTGCACAAGGAGACTACACTAATTAGCAAGTAGGTTAGCCCAAAACAGATAATTTTCAGATCCATCTTTTGCTGTAAATCAAAGTCCTTTACTATCATCTGTCAAGTGCAATTGCTTTGTGTTACAGTGCAAATCCATAGTTTAGCTTCACTCCAGCACTCACGACCCCAGAGCCTATATTATTATGTGCATACTGTAATACAGTTGTGTGGCTGTTCATCCCATATTTGAATCAGAGTTCTGTCTTTGACAGGTAATACTAAAGAAAAGTATTAAAACATAAATGCTATTCAACCTATTCAATGCTATTTTTTCTCCTGGAAATTGGACAGTTTTCCTGCAAGGTTTTTAGATTACATACAGTTCAAAACTTTTATCTGGATTTTAAGGGGTGAATAATCTTGAAGGTTACTCTAACTAGTTTTCTACACTAGTCCTTGAAGGCATTTGAGAGCACCTTAACAAGTAGATCCTCCTGGCATTTGAGGACTGTGGTGAATGAGGAATTTACATATTACAGCTTCATAAAATCTGGCAAATCAACTCAACATCAGTAAGTGCATGCACTCCTAACCTGATGCAAATGAAGGTATTTCAGCTTACCTTAAATTTCCATGTAAGAGGCAGTAATCTGGAAGGTTGAGCCCTTAGCTTCTGTCCAAGGTACAAAAAGATATAACCCACTAGGGCCCTCTGTTTCCATGCCTGGGGCTTTTTTCCCCCAAGAACATACTTTGGAACAACCCATTTTCCCTTCTCCTTTCTTCCCACTGAACTAAATGCTGGGTAACTCACTTTCAGCTAAAACTGTATTGAATTCATAGTCTTGTGTCTAAAGTAACACGTACAGGCAGGAAGAGGTTCTCAGCTCTTCACTTAGGGTGCCCTTGGGACCCCTCCCAGACTACAGTTGTGTGACTGTACCCTTCCCACAAGCATAAGCCCTAGGGAAGCAAGAACAGAACTTTTTGTTCATTACAAAATAAATTAATATAACTGACTGAAGTTTTACCATTGGAAATGGAGAGATGATGTTGGGTGCAGAAGAGGGTTGGAATTGGAAACTCATCACAGATGAGAAAGTAGAATATGGTAATTTCCATGTTTCATCTCTTGAGATCTTGTCAGAATAAATATATTCAGAGACCACATGCAGATGCTCTCATCATTTTAGGCATTGTGCACAACCATATGAAAAAGGGATTAGCACAACAGAAATAAACAGGCCCTTTCTTAGTTCTTTCAAAGACATAGCGGAAGGGAAGAGAAGAATCTTTCTCCTAATTAGAAGAAAAACAAATGAAAAAAAATTACTGGACTGGAAAAAATAAAATAATAAAAGGGAAAAAAACACACTCAAACTTTCTACTGAACTTTTAAAAAGGAATCACAATGAAGGGACATGTGTAGTAGATATTCTCTGAGATAAGTCCAATTTTTCTTCACTAAAGGGAAAACAATTTTTTTCTATGCCTTTGCCAGCATCAATTGTAATACATAAGTTATATGTTCAAGCAGTCATTTCTTTTTCAGTCTTAGATAAAGAACTTTCTTAGTTCTGTGCTTGGCTGATGTTTGCATGTTATTTTGATGAAGGAGAATAATTTCTGAGGGTATGTAAGGTATGTCCACTGTATTACAAGCTGTACTAAACACAGTAGCCAAGTTTCCAACACCTTGACACTATCAGTGACACATATCTCTGTACTGCATCCCAGATTAACTTTTGCTATTAAAAAGTATGTTTATACTTTCAGAAATAATTCCTTGTACTCTTTGTTCCTTTGCTTAGCTGAAAGAATCTGGGATCAGTTATAACAGAGGTAGCCAAATGCTGATTCCTGACCTTCATGATGTTTCTAAGCAGACAGCACAGCTGTCCTGTGCCAGGCAGTGGAAGAAAGGCTGCCAGCACAGTGCAACTTCAAAGTCTCTGGGTCATTTTTAGTGTGGCTGCACATATAGAGCCATCCCACCTCTCCTGCAATGGAGTAGTGAGAGTCCCCCAGGAATCACTGTATCCCTTGCTTGCAAGCTATAGTAGAGGTGCTGAATTCTATGGGTTTCCCAGTTATGCAGTATATATATACTGCTTTCAGTGGTATGAAGTTCTTGGCTAATGGCTCGTGGAGTCAGAAAAAGGGACTATCCCACAAGACTTCTGACATACATGCCTTTAAAATAGTTTATTAGACTATATTCACAAACCTTTTAGAAGCTTGCATTCTTTTGAGAGTAGCAGAAGGAGCCTTCCATAACACCTTTGTAAATTCAGGCCCTACCTCACATCAAATGTTAATTAAATGTAAGTTCCTGTCTTTCCTACAGAATTCTAAAAATCTTTGCCATTTTTCCATAGCACCATAGATAATCATAAAGCAAGTTCCTGTTATTAGAGTATAAAGCTTATTTGACAACCTTCATTCATGAAGGCTCATTGAAATCAATGGAATGTTCTGAAATCCATGCTTCACCATTTATTATAGATTTGTGTATATAGAAAAACTAAAAAACAACTGGATATCTTGTACATTATAGGTCATTAAGTTTCACCCAGCTACCTTTGCATTTGCCCTTACTGAGTTATGCTTGACTGACACATGCTTTCTGGAAAGACATCCATCCTTGAGACAAGGCTATGGAGAATCTAATATTTCCTTCAGCAGCACGCCACAGTGCTTAATTTCAATGTTATGAATATTATTAGGTACTTGTTTTCTTTGTGTATTTGGCTTCAGCTTTCACATATTGATTATGTCTTCTCCTATAGTATGCCTGGTCTCAGGCTTTGGTCTTTTTCTTGGTTTTCTTTTTGTGTCTCTAAGTCACCAGTAAACATTGTAAGCAAGTTGCCTCTCCAACACTTTTTGAATAAGTCAAACTGATTGAAGTCTTCAGGCCTTTACTTGCAGACCATTTCTTCCCAGTGACCATTTCTGTGTTTTTTTTCCCTCTACACTCTTCAGTTTCAACTTCACCTGGAAGATCTGGAGACTAGAACACTGTGAAATACAGACCTTAATCCATGCATTGGAATGCTGCCAAATGTTTTAATTCTATTTATTGCTTAACCTGTTACAACATGCAGGGTCTCCTAAGGCTTTTTTTGTCATAATATTAAGAAGACCCCAAGAAAAGGTTTTTCAGAAATGGGTTCCTCAAATTAGATACTTAAATCCATACCCACCAGTTTAGTCTGGTTTTAACTGAGACCATTTCAGCAGCATGTAACCTCAGCCAGTTTGCTGATGATACCAAGCTGGGAGGAGTGGCTGATACACCAGAAGGCTGTGCTGCCATTCAGCAAGGCCTGGGCAAGCTGGAGAGCTGGGCCGAGGGGAACCTCCTGAAATTCAGCAAAAGCAAGTGCAAGGTCCTGCACCTGGGGAGGAACAACCTCATATACCGGTACATGTTGGGGGTTGCTCTGCTGAGAAAGACCTGGGAGTGCTGGTGGACAACAAGCTGACCATGAGCCAGCAATGTGCCCTTGTGGCCAAGAAGGCCAACGGTATCCTGGGATGCATTAAAAGGAGCGTGGCCAGCAGATCGAGGGAGGTTCTCCTCTCCCTCTACTCTGCCCTAGTGAGACCACCATCTGGAGTATTTTGTCCAGTTTTGGGCCCCCCAGTTCCAGAAAGACAGAGAACTATTGAAGAGTCAAGCAGAGAGCTACAAAGATGATCAGGGGACTGGAGCATCTCACTTTTGAGGAAAGGCTGACAGACCTGGATTACCCTGGAGAAAAGAAGACTGAGGGGGGATCTAATCAATCCTTATAAATATCTGAAGGGTGGGTGTCAAGAGGATGGGACCAGGCTCTTTCCAGTGGTCCCCAACAACAGAACAAGAGGCAATAGACACAAATTCCAGGAAGTTCCACCAGAACATGAGGAAAAACTTATTTACTTTGGGCATGACAGAGCAGTGGAACAGGCTGCCCAGGGAGGTTGTAGAGTCTCCTTCTCTGGAAGTATTCAAGACCTGCCTGAACATGGTCATATGCACCCTGCTATAGTTGTACCTGCTCAAGCAGGGTGGTTGGACAAGATGATCTCCAGAGGTTTCTTCCAACCTCTACCACTCTGTGATTCTGTGATTCTATGATCTCTTTGTTCAGGAATTCTATATTTCATATGTACTTATGAACATCTTGACTTACACGATTGCTTATTTTTCAGTCTCCACTTTGATTGACTCCTGCATGGTGAGACACTCTTCTTTACAGTAGTGATTTCAGAGGAGCTGTCACTTCATGTAAAAAAAAAAATTCAAACACTGCCAAACATTCTTGAACATTCGTTAATGATGTTTGATTTATTATTAATGGAGACACCAGTGGGAGAAGCAGGATCAGCACATTAACCTTATTCTATTGATAAAAATGGACCAAAGGCAGGCAATATCACTTCAGTGATGTGGCCCTTTAAGCCTTCCAGGGTCCTGGATCATAAGAAAACACAGGGCTAAGCATAGATATATGTAAGGAGATAGAAAATGGTCCTGGGATCTAATTAGTATTTTTAATAAGCTTGCATCAAAGCTTTGTCTGTCTCTACTGAACTTTACCAGTTTTGCAGTGTCAGAAGGTTTCCTTTTCTCAAGGAAACCTAGACAAACTCTAAGCAGGCTCTCTTCCTTTGTCACAAGGAAAACCCACATGACCCCAGCCCAAAAGAGCCAGCTCAGAGGAGTTGATTAAAGTCATCATCTTCCCCAGGTTTGCAAGACAGAGAGCTGGGGCTGCCTACATTGAAAAACAGGCCAGCCAAATCAGCCTACAGACTCAAAAAAGAAAATGCCATGGAAGTTGTAGCTGAATGCCTTATCTCCCAAAAGAGGTCCAAGAAACCAAATCTACAGAGACATGAGGTTGTTGAAGTATCATGTTATCCAATTAACTCACAGTAAAGTTCTAGTGCAAAACTGGTGGTAGGCATGTCCGGGGAACCCCCTCACACTCCTGGGGTGAGTTCATAAAGCATCTCTCAGTGATACAGTGATACAGTGAGAAGAGAGAGGCATTTTTAGTAAGTAATTTGGGTGGAGGGGAGAAAACATCCTGAAAATTCCGTGCCATTTATCTCTAACATGTACAAAAAGTCAAGAGGCCAAACTTTGTTAGAACTAAAACAGAATTAAAACATTTTTATGGAAATAGCCTGACTTTATCCCTCTTCATAAAACTGGGCAGCAAATGCCATGAAACACTGGCTGTTTGCCCCCTTGCTCCCTCTGCCAGTGTTTTTCTCATGTTCCAGGGTTAGTGTGCCATGAAATCCCCTGCCATCCCATGGGCCACAAAGCCACAAAGGGGTCAAAATGCTCCCTCAGACAGAGTTACCCTTTAGCTCTAAGAATACTTGTCTTATAGTTTGACCAGACCTTGCGAGATGAATAGGACTAAGCTTTTCCTCCCAGGGATATATGTATGCCTTTATCTTTGGCTGAACATTTTTAGAGTATTTCTAGGCTTTTTTAGCTCTTCAGTTGGACAAAAAGTACCATGTCAAAAAGATGACAAATATTTGAAAGCAAACTCTGTACTTTCATCACATACTTTCTGCTCTAAGCTTCAATTTTAGTGAGAGACTTGTGGCTCCATAACTGTATACACATAAAGAAAAACTTTTGACCTCTGTCATTCCTCATAACTATATTAAAAGGCAAAAAGCTTTTCCTTTTTTTCCCATGAGGAATATTTCCTTCCCTTTGAAGATACTCCATCCTGATAAAATTTTCTTACATCAATGGTTCAATATACTTTCACATAAATATACTTCATTTTGTTTCCATGTCAATCTAGAGGGAGTAAGATTGGAAGAGTTAGAAGCTGATTTTAATAAATTAATAATAATGATTCTATCCTGTTTAAGCTTCTACATGTGCTATTTGGTATAGAATAACCTCAGGCTAAGACAGTCTTCAATGAAACCCTTCAAAAAGGAACATGGATTTGAATTTAACAATGAAAAACCTAATATTTACACCATGACAGATAAAAGAGATGTTATTTGTAACATGAAAACTTTAAAAAACATTAAGCTTAAAGTAAACAAAGAGAAATACAAGCAAATGTTCAGCAACTGCATTGGAATTTCCACCAAGACGACAGTAATCAAACAACCATTCAGAGTGGTTGAGGACTCTAACACTGACTATTCCATCTGCATTTGAAAGTGGTTTTGTCCCTGAGATCCCAGGGTTCCTGTTCTGGTAAATTTTTCCTATGGAAAACCTAAAAGCAGAAGCTTCTTTTTTTTTCAAGTCAGGGAATGAGGGAAGAATGCACTTGATGAGTCAAACTCCACTTTCTCCCATCATCTGTGTCTGTGTAGAAAATGTATAATGATAACATGAGAAAAAAAAAAAAAAAACAGATCTTGTGGGACCTGAGGGTTGGCGCAATGGTGAACATGGGAGAATTTTCTTCATCCTTAAAAATGGGAAGTGACATCTCAAAATACATGATGCCTGGATAGGATTAGCTAAGATTCCAGGGACACAAAGGCAATCTGTCTACAAAGGCTAATGGTGGTAAAATGACACCAAAATCTCATGATGTTCTGGATCAAACCCACAGCCTGGCCAGGGCTTCTGGCACCCCTGAGGTTGGATTGCAATCCCCACTTCCTTTGTGTCCTCCTTAAACCCTCCTTTTCCTAAACCAGACAATTTCAGAGTTCGTAGAAGGTCAAATCTACGTGTCTGTTTGGCTCAAAAGAGTATCTCCATCCATACTTCTTTGTACAAGCTGCACATTGACCCTTTTTAATATGGCATTAATGTTGAGGTCAGAATAAAGCAAGACCTCAGATGTTTTTTACCCCTTGACCACTGTAACAAGGATAATTTGTTTATTGTGTTCTATGGGTGCTTTCAGCCTTAATAGGCAGCTGGGATGGAGACCATTTTGTACAGCTGCAATAAAAAAGCTAAAATTAAAACCTCACAAGGGCAGCTCACTCAACAAAGGGGAAGTCTTTTACTGCTCAACAGTGACACCTCTTGATATTCAACAGAATATTACTGATAACCTTCAAAGATAATTTAATGCAGTCTGCAGGACAGCGAACTGCAGGCAGTGCAATGTCTCCCAAAGGAAATGTTTTTCTTTCTTGGTTTGTTCAGGAAAAAACAGCTCAGCATCTAACCTATTGTTCCAATATGAGTGGCTGAGGAAATGAAAAAGTTTATAGGGGAGCAGCTCAGAACACTAAATCTGTATCCTCAGAAAATGCCAGTATTTTGATATAGGCCTTTGTCATGAAATTGGAAAGTTTTAAAATTGCCGCAGAAGGAAAAGTACTGAAAAAGATATTTTATCAGCTTTGAGCTTTTCTTCTGAAATGTTAATATTTTGAACATGAATGTTGAAATCGATATCTCTCCTAAAAATTTTTTATTCATTCAAACCCTACTTTTTGTCAGAATTTTTTATTATCAAACTTTTCATATGCATAACTTCTATGAACAGCTATACCCAAATGTCAGCAAAGAATCTGACTACTGGCATATTCAGTTAAATAGAATTTGCGACTGCCGCAATTCCATTTATTAACTCTTCAAAGTGCTACTATACTGCAAATTAGAATTCAGGTTTAAAAAAAAATGTAAAAGAACTGAAAGGTAGAACTAAAAGGAAACCAAGCCTTTAATATATACCTTTCCAGCAGGATATGGAGAATGGCCTACCTTTCTGGTAGCTGGGTTAGCTGGCTATGAGACTATATTTGGGTCCCAGCCATGAAAACTTTAAATAATCATCCTTTCTGGGCCAAACACTGAGTGTTAGAACAAGAAATTTTGGCTCACATTTATCTCTGTAACAGATGTTGATTGGCCAGCTGAAATTTTTTCATGCGTTTTATGAGTAAGTGTCCCCTTTTGCCAATTCAACAGAAGCATTTGTGAGAAATCCAAATACATACATCTCTGCCGGAGCTTTAGCTTTGTTCTGTGTATGGTACAAGTTCATTAGTGAAATAGCTGTAGATCAACTGAAAATAGCTTGGCATTTAAGTATCCTCCACTGGCACCAATTAGCATTATGGAATAACAAGATCTATGAAGGAAATCTTTGGGGACTCTAACATAGATAGCAAATGTATGAACAAAGAGTTAATTCCTAGCTAATAAATTCTCAAGATGCTGGAATGACTTAATTGTGAAGGGGTTTAATAATTGAGTGCCAGTAATAGACAGATTGTAAATTGGAAGGTTTATTTCAAAAACAGCAAAAACTGCACAGAGAGAGTGTAACAGTAAAAGAAAAAGTATTAACCTACAGGGAAGAAAATCCGAAAGCTGTGGGGAAGATTTAGGAGCAGCAGTGGTTTTAAGGGTACACTTTTATGTTTGCCATTTTGTTTTAAGTAGAGCCTTAAACAGCGACTACCAGTAAATGTTGATACTTCTTTGTGAGGAATCAGCTGTTACTTTTGTCTAGTAGTAGAGTAATGCTGGGTGCTAAAAATCTGGGATGCACACTGTAGCAAAACCCTGCTGCCCAGGCTTTGCAATATGACTTGAAAGTAAGCAAATGTGAAAAAGCACATCAGACATGGAGAAAACAAAAACCCAGAAGTGAGACACATGGCTGAAAATGCTTCTTATTTCTGGGCAGTGAAACTTACCATTTTAATGATGACAGGGTTATTTGTTGAAACACTTAGAGAAAAGCTTTTTGGAAAATCTTTTGGCCTCAGCCTTTAGTTATTTACACATGGGGACATCTAAATAGAGCCAGGAATATTTTAATGCTGATTTTTGGAATCACATTTTAGCACCCTATCTATTTTCAGTGGCCTTTCTAAGGAATGAAGAAGATAAAAGTTTTTAATTTTGTGAGTTAAGTGCTTTATCTGGAAGTGGATAAATTCCATTCCTTTGCAGCTGAAATGGGAACACCTTCATATAACAGACAGTTCCTGAGTAAAGACCAGAGACCGTATTTTTGTTTGAGTTTTTTTGAGATATAAAGTTTATACTTACCTGTTTTCAGCCCATATAGCTAGCTTTAGTTTTCTGAGCAGACTTCATCCCGTGGACATACACACATGAAAACACACACACAAAGAAGAGATATATACACAAAGGGAAAAAAAAAATTAGTCCAGCAAACAGAGCACAACATGGTACCTGGAATAAAATGAACACACAAGCAGACACTAAATAAGCCAATACTACTGGAAACTCAAGGCATCTAAAAGCCAAGGATGTATCTTCAGTAACAAATATTTCCCTTTATTCTTTGACATGTGTTGACCTACAGGACTGATAAAAAGAGATTACTTTTATTAGTCACGTGCCTATTTTTTAAAAAATTTAGTTACAAAAGCTCAAACTCATGTCTGTAAGACAATTTACCAACACTCCATTAATCAAAGTATCTCTTTAAACTTGTATGCAAACACAGGGGTATACCAGCCTAGTTTTCTGGTGGATTTTATCTTCCCTAACTTTAGACAACTAAACAAAAACTAAGCATCTACTCTAAGCTAGCCATCTGGGCTACATTTATAATCAAAGGAGAGACAAGCAGCCAGGCAAAGAGAAGGGCAGGTGTTGAGAGTCTTCCCCTGACATATCTTTTTGCTATGAGCCCTCGGATAAGATAGCTCTGGATAGCTCTGCCTATCTCCCTCTTCTATCGCTGAAGCCTAAATAACTAAACTGTATCTCTCTCTCGTAAGTGGTTAGAGTTAGGTAAGAGGAATTTCCAGCCTCAATGTTATACATACCCCATTACTTTTTGGCATCTTGTATCATCAGACACTTGTTCTTTGCTAAAGGCACAAAAATTCCAACATTTAAATAACATAAATGGAAGAGGCAAACACAAGCCATGCCACAACATTTCTTTTACCCCAGGTAGCACAGTACCTTCTAAACAAAATCTGTGGGAGCAGGCAAGATAAAAAGAGACATGTGATTTTTCTGCTTTTTATGGTTTCCATTGCTCTAGTTTACCTTGAGAATGGTGCCACTCATAGTGTTTTGGCTAACAGGCAAGACATAATACATGCTGTCCCTTCAAAACAAACAATATGCTTTTAACTACAATGAAGTCAACCCCTCATTTGGAAACTTGAAAAGTGCATTTTTATCCTAGAAATGTATAATTATCAAAAGGGCAGTTTAAAAACAACAACAACAAAAAAAAAACCAAAAAACACCCCAAAAAAAAAAGAAAAGAGGCCTTTAAGTTATATAAGAACAATCACCCTGCTTCTGATGAACAAGAGATAAAATAATAGTATTAATACATTTTCTTCGAAACTTTAAAGTTCTATAAATTGCCCATGGAGGTTTGAGAACCAAGGTCACTCTGTCTCTTTTCATTCTTTTAATTATCTAGTTCCAGCCTGATACACTAGCCTTACTAATTGGACACAAAGAAATCCCTTATCAGTGAAGTTAGAAAAGGACCTATGAAAAGGGTGTGGGAGACTGCTGTAAATCAAAGAAGAGAAACTGAACAGAAGGAAAGCCAATCAACTGTACCCCTCCGAGCTGTGAGTTTATAGGAAAAGCAGAGCCTCTTTGGATGGAGGAATAAGTGACCAGCAGGTAGTTACACATGTCATTGACCTCTCCCTGACAGATACTGCTGTGAGGGGAGCCAAATGCAGACTCACACCTGCCCTTAATTTCTTGGGGAAGGGAAGATTTTAAGCACTAACTTGGGCCTTGGGCTGTGTAGGTGTTGAATATAGTGCTATTTGCTTCCATTCCTATATCCCCAAGAAGCTCGTACATACTCTCTCAAACCCCAGTGAGGGAATTAATTGTCCTGTCTGTATTTTAGCATTTTCATGCACATTTGACAGGTGTGATGCACACAGTGAAGTTTGAAGCTCTGTCAATCTCTATTTAATAGCATAAGAAATGTGCGTATCCGTACTATACCTGACTTTGATTTCTCACCCTTCTCCTTTCCCAGCACTCTTGCACATTCTCCAAGGCTGTCAGCGATCCTTCTCCTCTAAATTATGGCTTGTCATTCAAACAACAGCTTCCTTCCATCGCAGATCCTCCATTTTGACCTTGGATGGTCATGTTAAGCAATTCACCTTCTCCTCTTCTCACTCATTTTCTAGTATGAAACCTGTTTGTTTATCAACTCTTCCATTTCCCATGTCTTAATGAGTTGCTGCAATTTATATGCCAGTATCTATGTCCTCTTCTTCAGCCCCTAGATGTATTTCCCAGTGCTCAAATGCCAGCCATCCACAGAGATATCCAGATTTATATCTGATTTTCTCAAGCTGTACTTATACACTGTTGTAAGGTGTTTCCACCTAAAAAAACCCATATGACCAGCAACCCAATATTGTCCTTAAAGTAGAATGAGCTTATACACAAACTATTTCAGAAATATTGGACTTTTTATCCAAGAGAAGATAATACCAAAGCAAAGAAAACACATAGTAACATCAACTAGAACTCAAAAATTATACAGAGAAATATTCAGGCTTCCAGAGGAAACACAGGGATGCTGTAGGAGAAAAGACAAGACATTATATTGCAGTCCTCCTGTGTCAACAGAAAAATGTAACTATTGTTTCATATACATGAAAGTTATTTGGTTTTGTTTGTTTGTGAGACATGAAGCTGAAAATTCTAATCATTGTAACAGCTAAAATTTCCATGGCATTATGCCCAAAAGTCGTGACTTTGCCTTGTCGTATTGGCAAAGTGACGGAAGGCAGATCGTATTCCACTTACCTGCAATTGCTTTTACTCTTTCATTTAGCTAACTTCCTTCCTGTGTCGTGCTATTGTGTGATTCCATAGCACTCGCTGGGATTTCCATCCAAGTATCCCTAGATTCTCTCACATCCAATGTTTTGAAGAAAAAAAACCCTGAAATTCTGCACACTTGGCACTATGAGGTAGATGATGTGTATATTGTCCATTTAGGCACATAGGTTTCCATAGGTGTTACAGTGTTACAGTCTGTGCAGGTAGGAAAGAGTTATTATTGCTGTTTGCAAGATCTCCAAGTCCAGAAACATCACTTCATGTGAAATCCTTCTAGTGACAGTAATATATATTTGAAAAGTGCTAGGTAAAAATTAATGAGCATTGTGCTGGATACTGGTACCCAAATGAGTATGCTGTTTAAACATGTTCCCTGGGACAGTGTTGATTCAAGTCAGCAAGCACTGTACACACAGCTAGAGGCACAAATCCAGCATTGGAGAACACATCCGACAAGCAGGTTTTGTGCAGCCATTTCTTCTGTAGAGCAAGAGAGTTTAGAGGTACGGGCATGCAACTACTCTTTGCAGCTGGCTTTGGTGTTAGACAGCAGTTCCAGCACATTTAGCATCTTCTTAGGGTAATAGAAAATACTGACTGAAAGGATCAGAGCTGGCTCTATTCACTTTATTCAGGATTTGGTGGATTTCTACCTTTTAAAAATTTGAAATCCTGTTACCCCATAAATTCAATCCTACCATAATTAAATTACAGCAACATTTGAAAACACAAGACTAGCTCAGTATTAGGAGACAAAATCAGAAAGCTTTCTGATTTTTTTCCAGAAGCGTAGGGCTGTTTGACTTTTCTTCTAGTCTTACATGCTTTCTTTTGAGAAGCAGTTAATAAATTGAATGCTTTTCTGCAAAACTTTTCCAGGATTCTCTTCCCTGTGTATTTCATTTGCACTGCTCCCCAGACCTGTCAATATCTCTTGTTTTGTTTCACTTTCCTTCAGCAAAGAGGAATCAAACATTGTCAGACAGAATAGTTGAAGATGGTCAACTCCAGGACAAAACAGTGATGACAAACTAAATTTTAGAGAAAGCATTATCATCTCCTTGTCTCAGTTCTTGTCTCCATCATATGGGGCTTCTCAATGAATTGGAAATTCCTCCTAACAGAGATGCACATTACACCGGCAAAAGTGATGTTTTTCCAAGGCATTTTATGTTGACTCCTTGCATTAAAGTTGAAGCTGTGAATACAGTTGCCTATATTGCTGGTTTTGTCAGTATAAAAATGTCACTAAACATCCTATCCCCTAACTGGCATAGCCATAATGACAAAAATGTTAACATAGAAGTGGTTTTAGTCTCCACTATAGTGATAATAAAATGGCTCTTTTTGCAGGTGCTGACAGATACCTGAGAGATTTGACGTTTGTGTGCAACAGGTCATGGCAAATAGATGTCACAAGAAAGAGTAATCTCATCAAATGCACATGTTTACAGTGGGGTCTCTCCTATGTCTCAGCTACTCACTGAAAGCTCTTTTTACAACATAAAGGGCACATTTATACTTAAAAACTAGTAACAATCTTACACTGAAGACTAGTAAAGCTTTATATTTAAGACTAGTAAAAATTATGAGTAAAGTAGATATCTAACATGATCCAGATGGAAAGCATCAACCTCAAATTAGTCATCTACATTGTACATGCCTAAAGGTAACAGAATGAACACCTGCCCTGTGTGGCTTAGATTTCCTTTTAAGTTTTATTCACCAGAAAACAAGAAACATTTTTTAGAAAATTTTGTCTCCATTTAGCAGATCTTCTAGCAGTTTTCTAGATAATTTACTGACTTTACCATTTCCTTTACCATCACTCTCAATAAAAATTTCTTAAAGCTGAAATGTAAGATTTTACATCTCATCCATCCTCCATCCAGTTTTGGCTAGTGTCAAAGGTTTGGTGAAACCACAAAAAATGAAAGGAAAAAATATCAGATATTAGCAGACAAAGTTTAAGATGGCTGCTAAACTATGTTTGATGAGAATTAGTGATGAGTAAACCTTAAAAAACTTGTTCTAATTAAAATAAAAAAGATGATGTGGATGCTTATCTGAATGTTTCCACTTCTCTTTCTTCTAGGAATCAGGTTTAGACACCCCTTGAGCTCCGTTAACACTGTTTGGCCTGAACTTCAGAGTGTTAAAAACTGCCTCTTTTACGGTATTTCAGTGTTTCTGATCCCTGCAAAGACAAGAAAAATAGTTAGCAGGTTTATTTTTAGTTTTGGGCAAAGGTTGAGAACACTTTTCCCATTCTCTCTTAAAAACAGAAATTCAGACTCAATAGCAAACCAGTGACAATATCTTCCAGGCTGAGCCTCAGTTCCCAAGAGGAGACAATATCCCCCCTCTATTACAGTAGCCAGGAAGAATGAACAGAAGTTCCAGTAATAAATATAGACACAGAGGAGTCTGGTTTCTTTTCTGCCTCAGAAGCTATCAAGAAAATTTAATCAGGCTTTTATTTTCCAGTCAATCCTCAGATTATTTTAATACTTTCACATTCTGTATTGAAATTCTGTCATCCTTGTCAGTGTTTTTGCCTGATGGCTGCATGCAGTCATTGCTAAAGAATTTGTTAAAGTGTTATATTTTTAGAGAGGTCTGTTCACTTACCATCTAATGGTAATGCCATTTTGCAGGGGTCATAAGAAAAGAATATATTCATGATGAGAAAAAAATCAAATGAAAGGCAAGACACAATCATGTTCCTATCTCACCCCCTGTGCCTCCCCATCCTCTTCTAGGTAGAGGAAAAAACCACACCAACCAGATTTTTACTGTATGTAGAGCTAGCCTGGTGTTTTCTTCCCTCCACTAAATTATGTAGTGCTTCTGCAGAAAGTGTGTACAAGAGCTGAATGAAAATCAGAAAAAAAAGATACAACGATTGTGGAACTAAAAGGCAGCCACGACTGTATAAAACCACATGGTTATACGACATGCTAGTATGCTCATCTTATAAGATGATCTTATAAAATCGAGGGACTACAGTAGTACCTCAGGTATCTATGCATGATAGCACTAAATTTAAAATGCATTCTGACCTTCGTATGAAATAACTGACACAGACCTGAGTGAATGTTGCAAAAAAGAGATATAAAGGTGGTTTCTACATTAAAATTAATGATATATCATAAAACTCAACTCCTGGGTTTTCTATGTAACTGTTAAACACAAGGCAATATAACAATCTGTATGTTCTCCTCTAGCCTGGGAGGGAGAGATCGGGGGAGAGAAAGGAAGCCCTTTTATTTCTGAATTGGAATATAAGCAGCAAGAGAAACATACTACATAAAGTTTTGACAGATTTGACTGATCCTTCATTTTAGCTCTTACCTTCTATCTCATGAACCTCTTTCATTGCTCCCTTGTTTATCATATGCTTGTTAAAAACAAAACAAAACAAAAATCACTTGTTGAACTAATTTACAGTTTCTAAATACTGCAGTGGCTTTTACTGAGTCTTTACTATCACTTAGACGGTACACATATTGCATTACAGTTTTTTTACACAAAAGAAAACCAAGTACAAATGAAAACTCAGAAAATCCTTTAAGCTTCCCTGTGCCACTCATCACAAGCCTATTACAGATATTTTAAAATTATGTTAAAATAGCCAGTAGATGTGTAATTTACATCTTAACTCTTCCACGACCTTCTGAATCTATAGATATTTATGGAGCCTGGAAGGAACAGTGTTAAAATTAAATTGTGTTTAGCTGATTGACCTCTTTACACACTCACTAGAATGGGGTTCCCATTGGGACATAGGCAGAGAGGAGTGTAACGGAAGTGTAAATCACAGTCTCAGCTACTGTTTGCGATGCTGTTCTACACCTCTGGTAAGTAGATTGTAACACAAACTCACGCAAGTGCCACATAACTTACTAATGAGTAGGTCACTGGTCTTTCAAAAAGTTCCTGAATATTAATGATTTGACTACCTTCTGCTGCTTTGACTAAACAGCTATTGTAAAAAGGCAATCAGCTTCCTTTCTCATGTTACAGACAAAAACTCTTTCTCCCAGATATTGGGAGAGTTGTGAAATGGAGTGAGCATCTTGTTATGACTTTTAGTGAAAACTAACCCCTTCTGTTTGTTCTGAGCTATTTCTCTTTCTATTTGCAGGCACGTGGAACCGTCTTTTCAACTCCAGTCTCTAACAGACCTGAGATTTGTAAGAGCAAATTACAGTTACGCATTCCCAATGCAAATCTTATCACTTTAGACGACCAAAGAGGCCTCTGTCGGCCCAGTGGCTTTGAGCATGCTGTTTAAAGTAGAAGGTAATGGTTCTGGTGAAGGAAGGAGTATTTTGCTGTATTGTGCGCTGATGATGAACAACACTTAAAGTGTCATTCTCAGTTCCAGTTTTCTTTAGGAGCCAAAGCAGCGTATTCCCACATGCAAACCGAGACGCATTCCAGTGGGCTTGGGATGTCAGTTCATATTTACAGCCTCTGCATTCAGCATCTAAGTTAAGAAGACCAAGTCTAGATTTATCCTTCTAAGTTCAGTCTGTAGCCTGGTGCCTAAATCAGGTTACTGGCAATGAAATGCAAAGACAGTAATCTCCAAGGGCAATCCCACCCACTGATACTGTTTCTCACCCCTTTTTTGTACTTAAAATATTTTCATTTTTCAGTATCCACTATAACTATGGCCTGCATTGCTAAAGTTAACAGAATTGCAGAGATTTGATACATAACAGAGATAGCTGAATGTAGTCTAAAATGAAAGATTTTAACCCACATGTTTTGAAGACATGACATTATTTATGAAACTGCCAGTGGATGGAGACAAATGTTCTTAGGGTTTTTTTGCAGGAAAGCAATTGTTCTCCTAGTCACGCTCACTCCAGGGATGTGTGTGTGTGAGATTGATCCAGTGATTTCTGATACATCACAGCAGGAGCAGTGATCCATATAACCAATTATTCCTGTACCTTTACTGACATGGTGAATCATGTAAGTTTTTTCTTCAGATGATTTCATTGCTGCTTTAGTTTGTGAATTTATTTCTTTATTGTTTCCCTTAGCTGAACTTTGTGTGGCATGAATTCGTTAATGTTAGGTAATGAGGTGGAGATTCAGGCTTATAAAGAGGAATTAACACAGACAAAATTGCAACTATATTATAATACCTCCATCTGTTTTTCTCTTATAGAAAATTTACACATTTTAATTTCAATTAAGTGTGATGGTCAAAATAATTGTAAAATCTTTCATTCGCTCCCAGACATTACAATAAATAAAGATATCATTACTCTTTGAGACTCAATAACACTTAATGTAAAACATGTACTTCTATTCAAGTTTTATAACCTTATCTTTATCACCTTTTTGATAAATATCACAGTCTAATTAAAACAAATGGAACAGTTTCATATTGTCAGTTAAGATTAAGGTAATACATGTTTACCACAAAAATAGCCTACACAGTGTTGTTTTAAGCAGGACTGAAAGCTTTTCTTTTTTTCTCATTTCTCAGAATCTTTAAGGCACTGCAAATTTTGTAGTCAAACTTAGTCTGAAAATTCAAAACTGCATGTATGTTTAGGAGTCAAAAATGGGGTTTGGGACACCCAACAAGCATTTTCTTTTCAGCTACTTCAAAACTATTCCATTTGAGTTTGGTTGGTTACATTTGCTCCAATTTGCTCATATTTTGAATGAGAAAAATTTGGGAAGCCAGAAACCTGGCAAAACGTCCTAAAGGAAATGTGATATTTTGATCTTTAAAATGCTTTTCCACTGATATAACACTTGGATTTGAGAGTTTTCTTTTTTTAAAAAATATACTTTCACCAACAAATCAGCATCTTCTTTTAAAAAAATTCAGAAAATAATTCACTGACAGGCCCAATTTGGATCTCAGAATTGCACTGTTCATCCTCAGTAGTTATTTATTTTCCACCCTTTACTAATAAAAACAATGGGCTTGCACTGCTTCTAGCTTCACTTTCAATATGCTGCATTTTATGCTTCTTCCTCGCAATTCTTGGAAGCATTTCCAAATTTTTTGCTTATTTGGTTTTTTACTTTCCTTAGGCAGAACTTGCTCTCTGGTGAAAAGTGTGTTGCCAGCATGCCCACTGATTTTTCCAGCCACTGGATTAGGCCCATATATTAGCTGTGTATTTCATTTTCTCTGGTAATTCTAAAGGATTTGCAAGGCTGCTTTAAAACACGTAAACCTCTCCATTATGGCAATCTATTCCTGTACCATACAGTCATTTCATTATACTGGAGGTGAAGGTGAAGAAAATATCAGTAACTTAAAGCTAAAATTATTTGGTTTAATCTTTTAAACAAGATTGTATTTGTAAGGTCATGTACTTTGGAGTCCATGAAAAAGGAAGAAGGTAATAAACATCTCACAAACCTTGGTGTTTTAACTGCGTTATAACTAGGAGTGAGGAGATAAACATTTTATTTCTGGCTCTGCTGATCATGGTCAAATGCCTAAATGCAGGTGCTGAAATACCAGTGACTCAAACGGAATCCTGCCCAGTCATGCCCCAAAATATGAGTGGCATCCCTGAGGCACTGTCCCTGAGGAATATTTTTTCCCTGCCTGAGAGTCACTTATTCATATTGACAGACAATTCTAAGACCTCTAAATGGAAAGGCTAAACACCTGATAACTATCGATGGCTATGCAAACCCTCATCAGATACATTTTGGAGATCCGAATCAAAAACAAGGCTTCATTCTATCTCAGAATAACAGAACTTCAAACCTCAGTCCTTTTCTATAGCAGGAAAAGATTTTATTAACTATAATGAGATTGACATCAAACATTTGAAGACTTCGCGAGATATATTTGCTGAGTTTGACTGTAGATGAATGGTAGACAGCAATACTTAATCAGGAAGTATTTTACTCTCGCTCCAGAGTACTTTTCCACAGTGCTTCCAACCTTCGTGATGATAAATAATCCACAGAGCATCCTTGGTTTTCCAGATTATTTTGCATTTCTTCATGAAATATAAAATCAATAATCAATTAATAAGACCAGCAATGAAAAACATTAACTGACTGTAGCTTTGCTGATTCTTGCACTCTCTAGCAGATGATCCCTCTAGAACTAATGGGAAAACTCTGTTTCTATTGAATAAAAGATGCAATGAGCCTGCATCTTTAGAAGACTTGAACTAGAAATTCAGGATCTATGTAATAAAAGACCCATCTCCCCTTCCTGAAGCCACTGTTTATAAATAAATAAATGAACAAACAAGTCTTAATCTTACTTTGAAGACTTTACATCAGGCTTAGAGAGAAACCAGGCAGCTTTCCAAAAGAATTTTTATGGTCAGCACACTGAAAGCAGTCTATCAGTAACAAATGGGGAAAAAGCAAATTCAGCTGAATTAAGACTGCCTTAGAAAAAAGGAAGAGAAGACAACAATGATGATTAAGAAGAAAACTGGGCATATGGTCACCTTATTCTACTGCTAAAAAGTGCTAATCAATCACAAGGAATTAACCTATAAGCTATGTGCACCTGGGATGCTGGAAGAGGTCCCAATAAGAATAGTTAATCTTTGTTTTTTCCTATAGGTCTGTGCATTGTCACATCAGCACATTTTCAACTGAAGGCATTGTTGGGGACTACACAAGAGAATGGAATAGCCGGGGATAATCAATACAAAAATACTGTAATTTTCAAAGTGTCTAAGGTTACCAAGAGGCTGGGGAAAAACTGGCTTACGCGAGATCAGTGAAAGCTTTAAGAGGCACAAGGAAGTTATGGATGTGTCCTGTTAGATGACACTAATCTGGATACCTGAGGACCTTTTCTAAAGATCAGTCCCCTTCTGAAATATATACTTTTTCAATAAATCACACTTCACTTAGATGAATTTTCTCAAGAATTGTCCTCCTGATGAGAAAAGGTTACAGGCTTCGCATTGTAATGGAAGAAACTGCAGAATTTCTATAAGTCCGGAATTTTTAAAAAAAAGGACTGCCTCCAAGCCTTCATTCTCCTGGTTATATACTGTCATTCTTTTCTTCTCAGCCCCAGTGCTGTCACATGCAATCACACACAAATTAAGGCTAGCAGATGAAACAATAAAGGGAATCAAATGCAGTACCTTGTTTCCAGGAGGACAGCTTCTATTCTTATTGAAAACAGGCAAAATTTAACCTTATTTAACTACAGATAACTCAGAAATGACCTAAAAATCTCCATACATTTACACACACTCTAGTTCTGCCATCTCTGTAACCCAGATAGAGGAATATGTTGACAATCACCACTGCCTTCCTTTAGCCTGTCAGCTGGGTTTCTCTCTCATAAAAGCCAAGGAATGATGTACACAGGGGTCTCCTCCTGCTCTCAGATGTCATAAGGCAGACCTAGCCGAAGAGAAGAGCCTTGTGTCTGGGAGGACATAGATTAAGTGACCTAACTAGATGTTTCACATTCAGCTTTTGTGACTGGGTTCACTGTAGAGATAACTCCTACATATGTGCAAATGCTCTCCGTTCCTCAAGAAATAGTCAGTGAACATTCACTTGGCTTCTGTGGAAGGAAGAATGATATCACACTACACCCATCACATGTAAAAAGACTGGGTTAAATTCTCCTGATGATCTTTGAAAGCCTTGTCATTATCACCTGATTTCCCTTTCTTTTTAGCTCTTTGTCTTAATTTAATAGACTGCATAAAAATTAGCTTATAGGTTAAATTTTGTTTTCTGATCCTGTCATTCTTTTTGAAAGGATGCAGGAGATGTAGCGGAAGTAATTAATATATCTGATGCACACAGAACACGTACAAAGTAATAATATCTAAAGCATTCAGCATTCACTTAACCTTTGATTTATTTGATTGACATAATCAGTAAAAATCTCACTGGTTTCAGTGAGACTGGGACAATGCTAAGTCCTTTTGAAAGTCCTGTTTTCCCTTTTAAAAATTGCAAAAAGGTAAGTGTTTCCAAAACCTCAAAACCTACTCTTAATACGAGCTGTGTGTATAACTTTGCATTTCAAAATAATGAGACTTAATCTTCAGCTACTGCAAACCAATATATCTCTGTTGAATGCATCTGAACCATGTTGATATACAACTTTTCATGGTACTTAACCATGGGAAATCACTGAACACATTTTTAATAGTATTTGAAGAGGTCGATAAAAATACCTAGCTTACAGATAAGTGGAGAAGGAAGTATACAAATAGGTCCCTTGATTTCACTGAAGACACAATATTTTAAAGAAGTTATTCTGGAAACATAGAATTATTAAGGTTGGAAAGACCTCTAGGATCATCAAGTCCAACCATCAACCCAACACTGCAATGCTTCCTAAATCATGCCCTGAAGTGCCACTTGTACATATTTTTTGAACACCTCCAGGGATGGTGACTCCACCACTTCCCTAGGCAGCCTGTTCCAGTGCCTGACCACTCTTTCAGTAAAGAAATTTTTCCTAATATCCAATCTAAACCTCACCTGACACACCTTGAGGCCATTTCCTCTGCTCCTATTGCTAGTTACTTGCCAGAAGAGACCAATACCCACCTTGCTACAACCTCCTTTCAGGTAGATGTAGAGAGCGATAAGGTCTCCCCTCAGCCTCCTCTTCTCCAGGCTAAACAACCCCACTTCCCTCAGCCACTCCTCAGAAGACTTGTTCTCCAGACCCTTCACCAGCTTCATTGCCCTTCTCTGGACACACTCCAGCACCTCAATGTCCATCTTGTACTGAAAGGCCCAAAACTAAACACAGTAATTGAGGTGCGGCCTCACCAGTGCTGAGTACAGGGGCACGATCACCTCCCTGCTCCTGCTGGCCACACTATTCCTGATACAAGCCAGGATGCCACTGGCCTTCTTGGCCACCTGGGCACACTGCCGGCTCATGTTCAGCCAGCTGTCAACCAGCACCCCCAGGTCCTTTTCCTCCAGGCAGCTCTCCAGCCACCCCTCCCCAAGCCTGTAGCGTTGCATGGGGTGGTTGTGACCCAAGTGCAGGACGCGGCACTTGGCCTTGTTAAACTTCATACAATTAACCTTGGCCTATTGATCCAGCCTGTCCAGATCCCTCTGTAAAGCCTTCCTACCCTTGAGCAGATCAACACTCACACCCAATTTGGTGTCACCTGTAAACTTAGTGAGGGTGCACTCAATCCCCTCATCCAGATCATTGATAAAATATTAAAGATGGCTGGCCCCAAAACTGAGCCCTGGGGAGCACCACTCATGACTAGCTGCCAACTGGATTTAGCTCCGTTCACCACAACTCTCTGGGCTCGCCCAGCCAGCCAGTTTTTTACACAGGAAAGAGTACACCTGTCTAAGCCATGAGCTGTTCATGCTGTGGGAGACGGTGTCACATGCTTTACTGAAGTCTAGGTAGACAACATCCACAGCCTTTACCTCATCCACTAGGCAGATCACCCTGTCATAGAAGGAGATCAGGTTGGTCAGGCAGGACTTCCCTTTCATGAAGCCATACTGACCGGGCCTGATCCCCCGGTTGTCCTGCACTTGCCTGGTGATCTCACTCAAGATGAAACGCTCCATAATCTTCCCCGGTACCGAGGTCAGGCTGACAGGCCTGTAGTTCCTCAGATGCTCCTTCTGGCCCTTCTTGTCGATGGGTATCACACTGGCAAGCCTCCAGTCATCTGGGACCTCCCCTGTCAACCAAGACTGCTGGTAAATGATGGAGAGTGGCCTGGAGAGCTCCTCTGCCAGCTCCCTCAGTACTCTTGGGTGGATCCCATCCGGCCCCATAGAGTTGTGACTGTCCAGGTCACTCAGCAGGTTGTAGTCAGATTCCTCCTGGATTATGAGGGGTTTATTCCACTCCCCATCGCTGCCTTCCAGCTCAGGAGGCTGAATACTCTGGGGGTAACTGGTCTGACGGTTGAAGATTGAGGCAAAGAAGGCATTTAGTACCTCAGCCTTTTTCTCATCCTCGGTGGCAATGGAGACTCTCTTTGGTTCTCTTTTTGTTGTTAATGTATTTGTAAAATACAAGTGGCCAGATTGATCATTTTTATCTTTCACAGAGGAGAAATGCTAGTGTTTATCACCTTCATATGTATAACATGGAAGTAGTTTTTTAAAAATTACAGCAGTACCTCTGCAAGGAATCAGTATTAGCAGAAGGAGAAACCTTTAATATTTACACCTATATAGTGTAAAAAATAAAATCAAAGCCAAACACTCAGCCACTTATAACCATATGGTCTTGCCCATCTACAGGCTTCTGTGGCACTGCAAACTCAGTATCCCAAAACTCTCTTAATAGAAACTCAGTCCTGTTATATACGGTTGCTAATCTAATTCTGTGTTGTTTCTGTTATCACGGCAATGCAAAGGGCGAACTTTGTTCTGTTCTTTAAATAACAATAACAATGCAGTAACAATAGAAATGCAGTCATTCAATACTGGCCTGCCCTCTTTTACCTAAAGCATTCTTCTCTGATGCTGTTGTTTATTCAGCCATCTCTAACTAAAAAATAAACCTGTAAGAAAGGGGGTCATATTTTTTTCTGAATCCAAAGTTTTCATAACTTCATGTTAAGTCTAATCTTATTTAACAGCTCTGTTGATGGCCATTAAGAGGGCAACAACTGAATACAATTCACAGCTGATATTATATTGGAAGGGCCGGCAAATACCAAATAAGACATAATATCCACATTCATTTGAGGCACTTTTCCAAGAAAAATAACTTCCCAGTACTAGAAAAATGCAGGTCAATAAAAAATGTAAAAGGATTGACCTATACCTGACAGAGAAAAATAATATTTGCTGATGCATGCTGGAATAGCCATCCATGTTCCACTGAATGCCTACAAAAGTGGAAAGTGAAAGAATCAGAGAATAGATTCCTGTTTGGTGGGTCCCCAAATGGGGGCAGAGGGAGGACCAAACCGTCTTGTGTGTCATACAGTGCATTCTTTGTGATATGTGAAAGGGACATACCATGGAAACAGAAGGTTATTTGGAAATATTTAAAACAATAAAGTTAATGGTATAAAATCTCCTTGAAGAGATCACATTCTTATGGATACATTATTTTGCTACAGGGAATAGAAGAGCATCCTCACAGGTAATTTTTCATATATTTGCCTCCATGGGCACAAGAAAAACTTGCTATAATATGTGAGGATTTAGCTGCCAGAACTGCCTAGATTGTACCCAACTTTTTCTCCAAGTCAGCCTCTAATACACAGCTGCAGCACCTTTCTCTAAACAGAGAACCTGTGGCTTTATCAATCTGTTCTATTCATCTGGCAGGAAAAAAAAAAAAAAAAAGGATTTTGCCTAATCCTTTACAATCAAGCTAAAATGGCATCCTGAATCAACCAGTAATCTGCTTGATTCCTTACCTGAATGTCTATGTGCAATGCCTTTCCCAGGAGCCACCACAGAACAGCAGCCACTACCCTTACTGCCTTTCACAGGCTGAAGCACAAGCAAGTGCTTACACATCTGTGTCCTTTCCAGACATCTCTCACACCAGCCTTTCTTTGTGAATCTTACTGCAGTGACTACATGTTGCTTAAATCTATGGCAGCTGGCAAAGGAGGAAAAAAATAGAAGAGACTACACAGTCTGTGGACAAACAAGGAAGTGTGTCAAAATGTAACCCTGCTTTCTGGGCCGCTTGTATGGAAAACTGGGCAGTCAGTCCTTTTCTCTCTTTCAGAGGGGTCCAGCTGCCACACATAGCACTGTATATCATTTATCCAAACACTGCTACAGGCAGTGCTTAATACAGGGAGTAGATTCCAGGTCTTGCTTATTTTAGGTGGGTGCCTTAACACATATGCTTCCTCTAAATTGAGCCTTAAACTGTTTTCTGCGTCATTTCAGTGGGAGAGATGCTGAGTGCCAACAACATTACTTCCTTCAGACTTATTCTAGACAGGTATTTTGAGGTGTAGGTTTGCGTGTTTAAGGAATGGGATGGAATTAAACCTGAACTGGCATCTCTAACAGTGGCTTAGCTATCTGTTCATTAAAAAAAGAGACACAGTAATTCCTTTATGCTTTTAAATCAAAGTAGAGACGTTAGCTGTTTTTTTGAGATCTCCTCCCTGTGAGCATCAAGATGCTGAAGAATGTCTTGTAGGCAGAGTCTCCCTGGATGTGAACACATGGAATGCCTTAGCTCTATCAAGAAAAGGATGCTTCTGGATACCTTCAGGGGCACATGGCTAGCCCCATCGTAGGAAAAACCTAGAAAAAGCCTGTATGGTCAGTTAGCACACGGACATCATCTACTATGTTTGTCTCCCAAAGTCTTTAAGGTCATAGTGAATATGTTTCCAGGATACGATATCTATATGAGTGGTGAGGCAGAGTGCTCAAAACTCCATGCTCTAGATTGGAGAAGTTTGCAGGGCTTGTGAAGGCAATTGGATTATGTGAGATTAGGCAAAACATATATTAACCCAAGTAAATATGCTATGCTGTTGTTGTAACAGCTACGGGGCTATTGCACAAGAAATGCCTTGCATATGTGGCACAGGCTTTGCTTCACTCACCTGAGCAGAGACCTGAATGCAATCCATAAATCAGAATTTTTAAAGGTAAATATCCAGCTTGCTCAGTAACAAGCAGGCATCCCAATCAATATATGCTCATGAATCATATATATATGTTACCTTATCCAGGTCTTGCAGGGCAACAGGAGCCCTAGAATTCTGATGTGGGCAATTTTCAATCAAATCTGTCAAAATGTAAATTACTATTTTCCTTGTCAATATAACAAGAGAATTTCAAGGCACATCCCTATTACCTTAGTCAGAGGATCTGATGGTTGGAAATAATTTTTATAGGAAGCCATGAATAATTGACTGCACAGTGCAGTGCAGGACTTGGCCTTGAACACCTTTAGATCATTCGGGTGATTTTAGCCACTCTGCGTACTTCACTTCATAAGTAATACCAATAAAAAGAAAAAGGGAATTCTCAGATAGTAAAATGCATTTGCATATTCAGCCAGAGAACAGGTGACAGAGTCTGGACTGCATTCCTATAGAACAAGCACAGCTTCTTTGTTCTCTTTCTGCCATAAACGTTACAGACCTTTCACAGTTCTGTTTGTGTACATGCTCTATAGCCTTTCTCACCTGATACTGTGCAATCAAACATAAAGAAAGTAAGTACTACTGAGGCGTGAGTCCTCAAGGTGCTTCGTTAAATTTTCTTCCACTAGCTGACTTAAAAACAACAAAAGGGAGAAAGAGGCAGGAAGCAGGGATTCTATTGCTTAATTATTTTTTTTAATGAAGTTCATTAATCAATGCCATCTAAGAAAGAGGAATAAATTAACCAATTAAAAATAATAATTTTGCCTCTAAAGGTATTTTGTAGCAAAGAAATGGAAAATAACTTGGAGTAATGTATATTGAATTGCAAGTCAGAATTGTAACAGCAAGTATATGTTGGAGCTGGGAAAAAAAATCAATTCCATTAAATTTTCTACCAGAAACACCTGAAGGAAATTTCTTTGGAAAAATATGCAAAAACAGTCTTTCTGTTTTTCAATCAACACTGCCTAGCAAATATACAAAAATTGGAAGGACGTGCAAAACCACTACACAGTATTTTATTTTTTTAAAATAAGATTTACCTATAAATAATCATGCTTCTCAGTACTTATATTTAAGCAGCCTCCCAAGATCGATTGTATTGATTTTAATGGCATAAATAGGCTTCTTGTGATTTTGTTGTAGTATTAAGCAATTGAAGAAGACTGGGGATTTCTAATACAGAGATCTAAACTGCTTAGTCATGTGTCAATCATCATGAAAAATCTTTTGACTTTATATTAAACATACAAAAGAGGAACAAAAGAAAAGCCATTTTAAATTATGGAAGGAGAAAGTGCTATTAATAAGCCATATCACTCATCAAAGAGGCAGAGGAGGGCTGTGTGCTGTAACTCCTTTCCTGCCACAGATCCAGCAGCAATGGACACCAACAGGGACATCGACCTGCGCATGTGCAAGAGCTCTGGCGCTTCCCAGGAGCCATGAGCTCACTTCATCTGTGCCAGCCAGGGCATCTTCACAGGCTCATCGCTTTCTGCTCCCCAGGAAAGAAGAGCTGACCTGTGATTAAAACTGGCCACACCCCTTGCTCTAGCCATGAGAACGACTGGCATGGTGCAGCTCGTGTTTGTCACCCTCAGGAACAGAGCGGGCTCATCCTTGTCACACGCTGCAAATGGCAGTATGTAGCTGGTGCTTACCCTCTGCTGACCCTGAAACGTAACCAGGCATTTTCTGGGAGATACCAGTTGGCCCAGGACAAAACTGCCAAGAACATGCAAGAAATTCAACAGTTTGGAAAACTGTAGTAGTGTTTGGGTCTGCACAACAGTCCTGTTTAGTTAGCTAGTATAGACATAGTTGGGGGCTGAAATAAAACTTGGTGCTAAAGGAGGGGTCCTGCAGGCCCTTCTTGATAGCTCTCTTTCCCAGATACTGCTCAAGAGCCAGCAGAGTGTGTGGGGGTTGATGAGTGAGTTCAACTGGTGCCGAGCACCACTGTCATCTTTTCTTGGTGTGATAGGGAATTACCTGAGTTTGTTGGCTAAGCAGTGTATGGACCTCAAACCTCAGTGGATGGCAAATGGATCATGGAGTCTCCTGGGAAACCTGGTAGCTGGAGGCCTGGCTGCCCCAAATCTGACTGGTAGTGCAGTGCCAAGTGGACCACAGGAAAGAGGTCATTAAGAGCAGACCACAAGCTAGGCCAATTGTCCCAAGCCTCTGTAGATAAACCATGGTAAACCTTTCCTGCCTTTTCCCTCCTTCTGCCACACATTCCTGCCCTGCCCCTTGTGCCTGCTCTGGCTCTCACTGAGACACCCAATGGGCACTAAAGCCACGAAAGTCTACCTGCCAAGATTGCGAACAGTTTTCTACCCATTTAGTTGTCTGAACCAAAATGCTGTACTGTCAGACAATTGCCAGGCAGGTGTGAGGGAGGGGGAACAGGAACAGACTGAGAGAGGAAGAGGCAAGGTATAGAAAGCACCACTACAGCCCCTACTGAGATCTGCTTGGATTTCTCTAGACAAGCTCTCTCAGAGGTTGCACCACTTTCCTGTGGCTCACTATTACAACGTACCTTTTTTTCAAGTACGTTATAAAGCCCCAACATAATGTAAATGTTTCCACAATAAAAGGAAATGTATCATCATAAACTGTTATGACCACTGATAAGTGTCCCTTGTAAAATTTTGATTAAAGAAAAACATGGAAAATATAAATTTTAATGCTTCTTTCTATACAGGTTTATTAGAAATGAGCAGGAAAACCTTCAGAAGGGGTTAACTTTGTTACTGAAAGTACACCTACTGCAATACAAACCTGGATGAATTAGTGAAGACAATAGATTCCTCTGAGCTTGATAAGCTGATAACAGGAGACATCTGAGCTCTCATGTTTCAGGGGAGAACTCTTCATGTCCCTAGTTGAATTACTGTTTTTTCCAGAGCAGCCAGGGCTCTCTAAGTTTGACTTTCTGTGACAGCTCAAGCACATATACTTAACAAGCAGCAGGCATGAGTTTCAGGTAGAAAAACAAAAAAAAGACACACAGAGTCTTGAAAACACTGGAACAAAAAGGTTTTTTAAGAAATGGCAAATTAATTGTTGTGTGATTCCAAGTTTAAAAGCAGTTGCTCAATACAGTCCAATAGGTGCAAGTCAGGGCACAGCCTTATAGGTTAAGCCCTGTATATATAAAATACAGCAATTTCAGCTGTGAGCAGCAGTCCAAATGCTCAGGTTCAGGATATTTAGGGTCTTTGAAGAGCAAATAAAGTAGCTTGGGTTCTCACCCAGAAGCACGTGAAAACTGAATGTCCTTGCGGGAGAGAGCGGTCACAATCTTAGGCATCCCAAGATTGTTATCAAACAAGGAAATATTCACGTGGAGAAAGGCAGAAGAGCAATAAACTTGGACAAACATAGTAACAAAGTGTTCAGAAATCACTTAGGGCCAGGAAGTTCAACAAATCTTCACTGATGTCATACCATTAGATGCATATAGGTAAATATTAGAGTTTAATTTAGCAATACTTCTACTTAATACTTCACAGATGCCATTTTTCACTAGTCCATTTTATATGTTACTGAAAGCTGTTTATGCCAATGTATATTAAACTGTTATCCATTGTCAGATGTTAAAATATTAGGTTAAAAAATATACTTGTTTCTCTAACCCTTCGGTTACAAGGTTACAGTTAGCCTTTTGGACCAATTCTATCTTCCAGCAAGAGTATCTCAAAGCAGTAAGAATAAGCGTTCAAGTTAAGAGTTCTCTTTATGGATCTTCTCTTAGCAGTGCAGCAGATCAAGTAACAAGGAACCTGCTCAGCAGGTGAATTTCTATTAAAGGCTTTCTGTGCCTTGGCAGTTGTTCACAGCATTCATATTCTTTCACAAAACACTTTGCATCAAGGTATCAGCATTTTTCTAGTGACAAGCCATTTAATATGAAAATTCCTGACATGATCCAAATACAATGCCTAAGCAACCATGATGCAGTTTGGATGCTTTAAACGTGCCAGAATGTAAGTTTATTGCCATCTGTAAAAAAATCTGCAACACGCAAAAAGGATGGTGACTCACTGCAGAAAACAAGACGTTATTGTCTTTGGAGCCTCATGATTTCGTCTTCCCCCTGCAACCTTTCATGGGATGGAACATTGCCTGCAGGTTCCAGAATCACTCCTGAAATGGGATCCTCATGCTTTCTGAGCTAAACAGCTACAGCCCTGGCTGACACCAATGCCTGCTCTAGCTGGTCCTTAGTCAGCGCACTGTCAGAACTGCCCTGTAAAAGCACAGTCACATCAAATCACAGTTTCACAGCAGCAGACATGTCCATTATGCTCATGTGAAGAATGCATTTGTTTCACATCCACCCCATCCTGTTCTTATATTCTGCAGTGCTTAGCAAATAAAGCCTCGTGCAATCCAGAGTACACTCTAGGCTGATGCTCAACACATTGCTCTCTGTGGCAAAAAAACTCTGTCAAATAAATTCTTCTTAGGACACCATCCTAAGTTTCCATTAAGCTATAGGAAATAAAATATTTTATAATGTATTTCCAAACATATAGTCACTTGTCCTCAGAGTGCCCCAGGAATGTTTACAAACTGGATTCAATGAGAATCCTGTGCAGGCTGGAGAGAAAAGCAGCTCCAGTTAAAAGGACAGTTTAAAGGTTTAGGACAATAATGGTCCAGTTTATAGAAGTAAGGAGGCAGAGGCCATAGAAAGGGAAGGGATGAAAATGAAGTGCAATAAAAACTATGGTTTCACTCAGTTGCTCTACAGAAATGAACAACCTCATCCCCTCCTACCTTCCCTCTTTCCCTAGAAGGTCCTTGTTATAGCTGCAGTTTATAATGTGGATCACTTGAAGGTAGAAAATTTTCCTGGGAAATGGGCAAGTATTCAAACTACTCAGGTAAATTGGACCATAAATAAACTGTCCCAGGTACTTCAGGGGAAAAAAAACAAAAAAGTGTTGGAAGGGGAGGAGCTTCAGTTCATAAAAGGAAGAAAGATTTTTTTTTTTTAATTAAAGTAATAACAGAAATCTGAGAGTTTCTGTTCCAGCTCTGTCACAGGACTCTCTGTGAACCTGACCTATGGTCTGAATTTGTTTCTCTTGAAGTCAATAGGAGTTTTGTCATTGTCTTTCCAGGAATCAGCATGATTTAAGGAATTTCACTGGTGCTTGTTGACCTCATATCCATCATGCATCTCCACCATGCAACAGCGCAATGCAGAGACACCTGATGCTGTGGTCATGGCGTTCAGCTGGCACAGTCTAGCCCTTTCCCATGCAGACATCCTAGCTGGCGATGAAAACTGTTGTTATCCAGTGCAGTGTTGTGCCCATGCTAGTAATCTCTCCCACTCAGCCTATCTACACAAGAGGCATTTTGACATTATAACAAAGAGCCTAAATGAAAGACGGACACTTGACAGACAGACCAGGCAACTAGGCATTCCACAGGACTATGGTGCAAACTCACTCATAATCCAAGACATTATTGCAGCAATTTGTTTCAGTTTTCTTTCCTTCTGCAAGAATTGCTAACCATTTGTTCCTGTGGGTGTGGGGACACTGAAATCACCAATATTTTACCTACCCATGTAAGCTGATTCATGTTAGAGCTGATCAGCTTTCCCACCTCACCACTGCCTCCCTTTGCTTTACTTTAGAAGGGGTATCTTCCAAATAAAAAAATTCTCTTTGTTGAATGAAAACATTTCAGGTTTAGGTCTAGCACAGCCTAGCACACGGGTTTGAGCCCTGCCTCCATCATTTTCACAACTCACCTTCCTGATGGAGCTCACCAAGTAGGATGAGAGAAGCAGGGGGCCCACAGGATAGGTGGCATGCAAATTAACATAATAAATAGAGAAGCCTCTGTAAGATCTCCATTCTCATGTAATAAGTCTCCCAGCTGAGTTAATATATAATCCTTCTTAATTTCAATCAATCATCTTCTTTTTACTTTAAGAAAATCATGCAGCAAAAAAACATTCTAATCTTAGGAGCTGAGTGCTAAGCACTTTTCTAATCAAGCAGTTTTTTCTGAGGGTCTTTTAACACAAGGCAAAGAATAAAACTAAGGGACCTTCAGTATTATACAGGTTGCTGTCTCTGACCTTCCAAACTACCTAGGAGAAGTTCCTTCACCGGCTTATGTCTCAGTTTCCCCATCTGTAAAATGGGTACCATGATACTGCTGTGCTCTCTCGAGTGCCTCAAATTTTGTGGAATATTGTCCAGTCACAGCTGGGAAATGACACTGGAACTTTGCAGAAAAATTGTGCCAGAAGACATACTATGCAGCACAGCCACCTCTGGTTTTGAGTGAGATGTGCATCAAGTCTGAGGAATATATTGCACATTACATCAAATAAATTGATTAATTAGACAATATCAGTGAGTATTTATCTACTTGATTTATTCTGTTCAAACGACGGTCACGGCTTCCACTACATTTACACTGTCATATGGTAATGGAGACCTGGATCATGAAAGCTTTACTGGAAACTAAAACTTTTAATAAAAATATGTCATGTTTATGAGTGTTTTCCAGGATTTCATACTTGCTTCTGATCCAGCAATAATGCTATTTTCTGTTCTGCAGGCCAAATTCAAAGCTAGGAAGGCTTTTCCCCAGCTTCTTTTTAATAATTCTTTTTCTAGGAGAGTCATGTTGGGTTCGTGACCCTCTTGGCTTGTAGGAAGGGACTGGCCTCTCAGCAATCCTCCACCCACCCCTCTGCAAGAGCGATGTGTGTGAGAACGTGGTTCGCTCCCCTCCTGCCTGGGAACCAGAGCATGAGCCCTGGCCATCTCCCTGACTTGGCAGGGAGCTATCGATGCTCCTCCCGCCCCTTTCCCTCCCTCTCAAGAGGGCCAGAGACACTGTCTTCTTGCATTTTGGCTGGGAGGGAGAGAGGGATGGAGCTGCAGCCGCAGATAAAGACCCAGGGGACTTAAAAATGTGGGAAGTGCTGGTTCCCAAGGTCCCTCTAACAAAGCTGCCTGGCCCTTCCATGGGAAGGCAAAATGTCACATTAGACCAAGGCCATGACAGTTATGTGAAAGCCTTCTCCTTGCCTGCATTCTCATCGTGGAAACCCTCCTCTTTCTTCATCCCCTAGCAAACCCTCTCACAAACACTACAAGTGCAGTGAGACTTGGGTCCTGGGAATTACTCAGAAGCTCCCCGTGAAAGGCATGTCCTTGATGACTGCCAGAAAACATGACATGAAACGTCTTTTTGAGTCAGGGGTCCTTCCCAACCTCCCCCATACAGCAGCAAGTGCCACAGACAGGGAGCCATTTGTAGTTGTCACACTGCATTCTGGCACTATCGCAACACTAAACTTGAATTATGGAGTTACAAAAGGATGGCGGGGTTTAGAAAGCAGGAGGAAAATCTCACACTGCCACACATTTACATGCTTCCTGATATTTCAGGTAAACAGTGAAATGTAACTTTAGGGGCACTGACTGCATCATCGTAACAAAATGGTTAGGTAGGGAAATGTCAATTTAGTTCATTTTGAAACTAGAAACCAGAGTTTCATCATTTTTGTTTGTTTGTTTCACAACTGCAGTCCTGAAGTGTTTTGTACCAAGTAGCAAACCTTCCAGGAAATCTTTTCTGAGACATTTTCAAAAGCTTTCTAGAAGAACACAGCACTTCCCAATTGTAGAGGGGGCATCTATAAAAGCAGCAAGAGCCTCTGCAAAATGAGGAGTTGAAATAACTCTATACTCCTTAAAGAAGCTTAACAGAAAAAAAAAAAAATCTTTTTCTTTCCCAGAGAAACAGTTCTTTTTCTTAGTTTTCATATTATGTTTCTTAAGGAACCTGGAAATCATATTTTCAATAAAAAATAATTTTAACATATAAATTTAATACTGCAATTTGGGACATCTTGTATTTCACTAATATATTTTACTTTCATCGGAAGCGGACATTTTTCATTGAAAACCACTTAGCATTCAATTAAAAAAATAATTTCAAGGAAAAATTTGGATCTAACTGTGTCTAGGGTTAAGAAGTTCTCTGGAATTTTGACTGCCATTTGAAAAGAGTTTTCCTACTTCTACTTAAATACAGCCACAAGCATTTCTAATAGAAGAATTCAGTAAAAAGTCATTCTGCAGACAGAAAATCTATCACAACTTACATTAAAGGATTATGGCCCCAATTTGCAATTTATCCATCAGATTTTTTTCAAGAGAAACTCACAGCTAAATAAGCTATGGTTTAGAGAATGGAAGTCATCTGGTTAGGCAATGGATCAGTGATAACAGATAATTGATTTGGCTAAACAATGGATTATAGATTATTTTAATGGCAATCTACAAAAATAATCCACAACAAAACAAAACACTGAAGTTTTAATGATGGATAGTTAGCACACAGACCAAAGCTAATGAAATTAATTTTTACAAATTAATTATCTGAAAAGTTCAGAAGTAAATTATCTGTAGCTATGCTGTGATATTTTTTGTACTGTTTAATGAATGTATGACTACATTTTCGCCTGGGGTTTATTCACAAACTGGCGAATGAGCACCCGTTATTTGTGACTGCCCCTGTGAATCATGCAGGACAATTTCTGTTCCAGAACTGGGTGACCTGCACACTGTAAAAAAAGAAGAATCCCATTTTTCTGCTCTGAAATGTTTTGCAAAAGCTCAGCCTATATTTAGTGAACATTATACCAACAAAATAGAAAGAGCTTTTAAAAGATTATCCTGAGAGAACATTTTTGTGCAAACATTTCTGTAACAAGTCACTTGGTTTTCCTGATACTCCTGCTTTCAAATATACTCATGAATAAAATCTCACTCCCCAGAGTCGTACAGACACACAAATAAGATGCCAAAGGGCAGTAAGCTTTATTGACGGGAATATTTACAAACATTATTTGGCCACAGTTACCCCCAGCTGAGCCATACACACACTGAAGCTGCTGTATACGCAACAAGGAAGTGCATCAAAACCTTTTTAGAGGCAATTGCAGCATAAAGGAGAAGCAAGGAGAAAGGTGCATATTATATTATACATACAGATTTAAAAAAAAAAAAAAAAGGGCAAAAACCACTTCAAGATGACTTTCACATTCTCTGGGAAGAAACTTCTCTCTACAGACTGCAAGTTCAGCATTTTGATGTTCCAAGGCGGTGGAAACTTGGCCTGCAGGGAAATTCCTGGTGCAAGCTTCCAGTGGCGGGGAATTGTTTTTCTGACAAGAAGCAAGAAGCGATGAAGGATGTTCTTAGGCCATGAATTAGTTTCAGTTTCCTCACTGCTATCAGATACTTAAAATAAAATACTCCCAGGGTTTAAGAAAAAGGAAGAGGCAAAGATTTCCTGTAATAAAAGTAGATATAGGAATTACATCTGCATTTAACACTTGCCTATCATACATAGGTATGATTGTATGTCATGTAATTATGATTTCATACCTCCAGACTATCACCTGCTTGTGTAAGCTCATAGCCTCACTCCAACATAGTACTAATGTAAAAGATACAGTTTCTCCCTGCAGCTAAAAAGAAGTACTGTTCTGTGGCTCAAGGCATTGACTGCAGACGTTGTAGATCCATTTCCAAAAACCCACAGAAGAATATGTTCCTCCAAACTATCCAAACTTCATCTGAACCTGTGGGAGGAGATGGTAAGAAATGAACTAGGTTTCCAACAATATATGGACAACTCCAATGTATACCTTCTTTACATCAGTACCAAAAAACATGATCTCCCAGCACTCCCCATGCCTGCACAAAACCAGCAGCTCTTTGGGCGCTGGAGAAGAAGCAAGGGGATGCAAGTCCTCAAAGAAATTTTCTTCCCTTATGACCCTAAGATCACCAGATCATCACAGGGTCATGGGAAAACTCTCAGGCTGGAAGGGACCAATGCAAATAATGATATCTAGTCATGTATACTCAAGCACAAGGTACGACAGAAAGCAAAAGCAAACCACAAAACCATACACTGATCATTTTGTGTCATCTGCAGGCCAGAGAACAAACAAGAAAGTGGAAAATGTCATTAATTCTACTTACAAAATTACAGAGGAGTTCATATAAACAAAGAACATGGGAACACACATAACATCACACCATCATTTTTACATTTTATTTCAAGAATAAAATCATACCTGACAATTCACGCTTGGCCTGTTGCAGCTCTTTTCCTGCATCCTCAATGTCTTCTGAATAATGGACTGTGTTTCTCACCAGAAAATTGTATTTATCTTTCTCCCTTTGAAATCCTGTCACTGTTTTTAAACTGAGGACTAGCGGAAAATATCAGCGCCCTCACTTATAAAAGGCTGCTGGTCTGCCATCTCAGGCAAGGGTATTAAATCAAGCATTCATGGATTTCAAACAACATAAGCAAATATGATCTTCTTTTCTAGTTAGGTTTAGTTTCTGCTGTTTCCCCTGCTTCCTGAAAGAAACTGTGATATTTTTCTCCAGTGAACCAAATGTTGTCTGGCTGTCTCTGTCATTTTCATCCTTTATGGAGAGACTTTCCCACCTGCTAAAAGCTTCACAGAAAATGGAAGTGGGAGTTTACACATAGCATCTGCAGTATGCAAAGCCCCAAAAATATGGGGTGGAATTAGGGAGCAGGAAGAAAGAAACACAAAGATAAAAGGAGGGGTTTTCTTACTGTTTTTTGTAAATAAATAGCAACTCTTTCAGGACAGCCCAACAACTGACAGAATATCCCACATATCTCAGCTACAAATGGTCTGCCTTTTACATTTCTTATGTATAAGACAAATGACCTGTCAGGTTATGCATACTCTTGAGTTTTGGACAGAGCAGATCAGGGTCATATAAGAGAAAAATAGCACTAGGTACACCAATTCACGACACTAGCTTACAATTTTGGACAAGGGGAATTGGTTTTTTGTCCATTGCAAACTTTACTGTACGATCTTTAGTAAGTTTCCTCACCTTCCTGTGCTTCCATTTCTCATCTGTAAAGTGGGGACAATAGCATTTTCCAGGTATACTGTGAGGAAAAAATACATTAAAGACTGGGAGATTGCCCAGGTAGTACAGTGGTAGGAACATAAAGGAGCCAAAATAGAGTTTTGCTATTGAAGGTTGTCATTAAAATACTGAGTAGTACTCCTTATTAGAGCTGGCTGGAACACTTCCCATCAAATACACACCAATTTCATCATTCCGCTTTCATCAGAGCCAAAAGCTTTTAAAAAAATCTCAGTTTTGACAATGTTTTTGATGGAAAGGTTTCTTTGATCCAGGCTGGACACTTCAGTTATTTCTAGAGACAGGGGTCAGGCTTTTCAAAGCATTTATCTTTGACCCTATGGAGAAGAAAAGGTTGAAACCTAAAAGGCTACTATGCTACACAATCATCATTGTCCAGCCGGTCTTGCCACTCCTGACTCAGAACCTGCTGGGGAGAAGAACTCTTGTGCTAAGCAAAGAAAGTGCCTCTTCCAGAAAGGCCATGGAAATGAAACTGTTGGGCAGGGTTTTCAGCAACTGCCAGCTAACCCATTCAGAGTCAGCCAAAGGGCTTGGTCTGACCTACCAGCTTCGGCATAAGTACGAGCTGCAGCCTGACTATTTAAACCTGCATCTGCAGGCCCATGCAGTTGCCTTTCATCTACATTTTTATTTTTCTTCTTTTTTTTTTTTCCCCCAATCCACATCGAGGATATACAGTTCTATTTATACAACATAGGGGCAGTTTAACCTGGAGGGGGGGGATGTGCAACATTTTTGTTCAATTCTTGTATGCACGCTTTGAAACAGTGTCCCTTGCGTCCAGCAGTTGAACTAATGTCATTGCCTCCGCATTTTTTATTTGGGTTTTTTGGGGGTTTGTGGTTTTTGTTTTAGGAACTAGCAGTAATTTAAGTGTAACCTGATTTAAAAAACAATATACTGGTATGAGCTGCATTCGGGAGCATACTGATGGACGTGGTGGTCTTATTGTCTAGCTTAATGCATAATAAACAGGGATCGCTGTAAAATTTAAAAAAAAAAAAAAAAAAAAAGGCAATTCAAAATAAACTTCTTATGACCTTCCTACAGCACGTCCTTCAAATGCCTTCCGATTTCTGCCTAGCTGCCTTCTGCTTGGACCGCGCCAGACCAAACCCCCCCCCCCCCCCGCCACGGACGCGGAGGCACCGAGCGCCGGTGCGGGACCGCGGGGCTCAGGCTCCACCTAGTGGGGAAATAACTCCGCTCCCCTCGGAAATCCCGCTCCCGGGGCGGGGGCGCGGGCGGGGGGCCAGGCCGCGCTCCCGCCCGCGGCTGGGGGTGTGAGGCCGGCGGGAAGGACCAGCGCCCTTCCCCGCGGCGGCACTGCCGGCGGGCCGGGGCGGCGGCACGGCGCGGCCGCCCAGCGCCGCCTGCCAGCGGCCTCCGCCGCCGCGCTCCCTCCCGCCCGCGGCCGGCGGCTGCCAGGGAAAGGGGACGACTGGATGCGAACCGTCTGCTGGGCCCTGCACGTCCCCAGGAAGGCCGAGGAGACTCTGCTTCCAGAGCATTTCAGGGCAGAGTGGTGCCTCGCAAGCAAATGTGGGCTTTCCCCCCGGTGTTTAATCTCTGCCTCCTATCTCCCTGAGGCAGCAACTCAAAGAAAATGACCCTCAAAGGGTATGATTTTCTGCTTCACACAAAGCTTGTTATCCTGGGGCTGCTTTTTCTGTTTCCTCTCTTCTATTCTCTTTCTCCCCTCTCCTCTCCAGAACAAAAAAGATCACACATCTCATCAGGATCTGTCTTCGCGGGAGACTCTTTTTTTTTTTTTTTTCTCCTTTTCACAACTTTCTTTTCATAAGAAGAAAAAGTATATTTCTTTTTTTCAATATAATTGTATTCTGCTTAGAGTACTTTGATGTAGTAACGACTGCCATGAAGTAGATGTGCTGCTTGCTGTTTTATGAAAAAGGCATTTAATGTGAAGCACCAATCATTTAGTCTTGTGACTTTTTCCCTCTGTTACAAGCTTCCTATTTTTGGTGGGAGGGGGTTTAATTTTGGACATTTATTTTGTAGGAAAAGTTACAGATTAATTATCTCTAGTGGAAAAAAAATCTGCGTCTAACATTAAAAATAGCCCTTCCTGAATTCATTTTTCTTTTTTAAGGCATTTTAAAGTCCTTCATTTTCGCCTCTGTGGAAAGTAATTTTTTGTAATTATGATCTAAGGACAAAAGAGAGTAAAAGATTCAAGGAGATCTAACATCTTTTATTAGACTGAAATAGACAGAAAAAAAGAGCCAAGCTTTCAGGCACACACACCTAATGCCTGAAGGATGTCCTGCAGGCTCCAAAGCAAGCCTTTTTTTTGCCATGAAGCAACTATGGATAATCTTTAACTCCCATTGTGTCTCTGCAAACAACTGCCATCATTGCAAGGAGTGCCATCATACATTTTGTGTACCTCCAGTTACTACTAAACAGGAATATGAAACCCAGATCTGAACATTTTCCATAGACTGATAAGTTAGACTCCATTTATAAATTTGTTATGCAGTAAAATTAAATAAAGTGGGCTTCATGCTCACATCCTGCCAAAATTAAAGGACATGTCTTATATTGCAGAGGTTTAACAGTTCAGCTGAGTCTGTCAGTAGCATCACTGCTGTCTCCCTGCACTGCTTATCTATGTAAGTTCCTTTGGGCCCTATTCTGGCTCTTTTGCAACCAGGAATAAACGCCCTCAGCCTCCAGCTGAATCAAGGTTTATGTACGAATCCCACAAAAAGGATCTGAAAAGACAGGCAGCTCTGGCCAATGTTTGGACCTGGACACAAGGCCGTGCTGTAGCTGCTGGTTGCAGGGTTGGGCACAAATAGCTCTGGCTGTGTGCACCCAGCATTGGAGAGATGCTCTGACCCTGCAGGAGAAGAGAGACACAGGATCAGGCACCTCTATCACTGGCACACAGGGATGGATGAGCCACCAGCAAAGACGCAGCCTATAACAGAGTCTCGTAACAGAGTCTGGTAACAGAGTCTCACGGAAGCACTCCAAGAGGTTTGAGACCTTCTCATCTTGTCCTTGCGAGAATATTTGCTCATTTGGATCATGCTTTCCATGTTGTTTTGTTAGTGGTGTTCCCATATGTTCATACTACTGTGTTTGCTAATGCTTGACTATTTGCATGCTGCACCTGTTTTTGCTAAGTAATTGAGAGCTACTTTCTTCTGTGAGAAGTCTTTGCTGCTGCCTTAGGTAGCCTGTTCTTTCCTTCATGCTTAAATAAAATAATCAGGGCTGCCAGTCTAAGGATTTTTGAGGCCTTCAAAACTTCAGTGTCTCTTCACTCTACTATTGTGTCCTATAACAGTTAGTTCCTGCCAAAGACGAGCACAGCCAGAACCCATTGTAAGCAATGAGAAAATAACATCTCCAACATAAGTTGCATCTCTGCAGGGTGAAGGGGGCTAGAAAGACAAATTTCGCAGGGGAGAGAAAGCAACCGTCACTAAGCCAGCACTGTGTCCATCAAAGGGAATCTTTGCTTAGGGAACTAGTAGGTCTTCTGAGGCATAGCTTGCCCAGGGCTTGGAAAATCAATATTTCCTCCTGTGCTAGCTCCTGGATTTTGCAGAAAGCAGTGAGAAAGAGAGACAACCACAAGAGATGTGATTTGTCTATCCTGAATAGAGAAAATTAGCTTGTTTCATGGGAAAGAAGCATACTTGCTGCAGTCAGGAAAGGCAAACGCATTTATGGTCATGAGGCAGAGGCATAAGCACAGGGAGGGTGTGTTCATCTGGCTTCTCTAACTGTTTTTCAATCCCAGAAGCCAGAACCTTCAAGTTTTGACAAACAGAGCAAAGACAACTTGGAGACACACGTCCTGTCATTCCAACGTAGTTATACAAAAGCTTTTTTTAAGCTTCGCAAAAGCTGGGGAGGGCAGAGCAGGCCACGATGCTGTGCGGGCCCCACTTGTTTCTGAGGGTTTGCCATCTGTAGTCAAATGTGCCCTCGGTCACTGCACATGGGGCTTTAGTACCTGATGAAAAGCATCTCAATGACCCCAGCAGGAATGCATCCTCCAGGAGTCTCATAAGGCCACTGTCGTTCTTGGTCCCTGACTCCAGTCATATCCTGATGTGATTAGTGACAGTGCTCACCAGCATTTTCAGCCCCTGCCAGCCTGCACAGTCAGATCTTCTCATGTTCATATAGTCCTAAGGTTTTTGAAACAGGTGTTACATGGGGACGTGGATCTTATTCAGATTTCTTATTTGTCTAGGGAAGTTGTATCATTAAAACCCTCTGAGAACATCGGAGAAATTAGTGACGCCTCGAAAAGCCTTTTACCCTGCTGTCACAGTTACCTGAAGAAGGATATTGCCCCACTTTGAGGGTGGGGCCGGAGACTCTGGGACAGAAGTGCTGCCACTGCACAGGGGGCAACAGCCACTGGTGCCGGGCTCGGTGTCCCTTCTAATCCTGGAGCTGCACCCCAGGTCGATTACACCAGGCTGAAGGTTGTTATTGTCTCACCACGGGATTTCTGTCTCTCTCCTCTAAAACCACTGGTCAATGAAGTGTAAAAAGGACTGAACTGCAGCTGTGGCCCAGTCTGGAATAGTAAAATGAGAGATGAGAAGAAAGCAGGAAGAAAAAGATAAAAGTAAATATAATAATGTTCTTTTTCAGATATTGTATTTATTTAGGTTTTGAAAATATTAAAGAATCTCTGTGCTCATTTTATTTATTTTTTAAAAGCCACTTCTCATTAAAAGAATAGGTGGGAAAAAAGTCAACAGCTATTTCAAATATATAAAGTTCAACACCTGCATACATGTCTGGAAGACCTAAGGATCAGTCTGTGGGTGGCTTTATTCGGTGTGTTGGTTTGAATCTCCTAATAAAATACTTTTGCAATAAATATAATGGTAGATGCAGAACGTTATTACTGAACCTGTGTATACAGATGTTAAAGCTGAGGTATATTAATAGGCTATACCACCTGATGAATGGCTCATGCATGTAGAGGCAGGAATCAGGTGAGTTAATGAAAAACTGCTATAGTTAGGTGACCTTTTTCATGGCTCATTACATAGTGAAATTTTGTTTGAATAGGTGAATTCAAAAATAAGTATTTCCATCAATTCCTAAAACATACATTCTCTTAATATATGGCACTCCACATTGAAAGAAGCAGAGCCATTTCATAAAGACACAGTTCACCAAATGCGGTCAGTGGGTACTTCTGACTTTTATGGCCACTGCCACCTACAAAAAAAATGTTTTAAAATTTTTGAAATTTTTTCTTTGTGAATCAGTGGGAACCTTAAAATGTTAGGGTTTTGCCATATTTTTATCCAATAGCCAGTAGTCTTCATGTAGATAAAAACCAAGTCAGCTGCATGTGGGAAGTGGAAGAGGACTTCTCTCGCCCATGGTCTCTGCCTCCAGTCCCCTAAGCCTGCTGTCCTCCTTCTCCTCACATTGACTTTGCTTCTGGTCTTCTAGTACCCCACACCAGATTACCTGAAGACTTGTTCCCAAGGCACCAATCTTTTAAAGGGTATGGACTCATGAACAGTCCATATGAAAATATAGGTAGTTTCCTCCAGTTCCACATGCTGCAGGCTTTCCTATGTAATGTTTTGTAGCATAATAGACATTTCCATTACATCATGCATAGAATGACTTTAATATTGATCTAAGGTTTTATACAAGGAAATAGTGTAATACTGCCTTATAAAAATTACTTTCAAATGCTAAACGTCAGCATTTTTAAGGATCGTGAGAACAGCTGTACCTGGTCAAAGACAAGGCTAATTTAGCATTTTGCCTCCAAGAGTACCCAATTCCTTCAGCGCTTCATAAAAAGTGTAAGGCGAGGGCAAGCACATAGAGATGCTTGCCCAGGTTACTCTCCCAGCCTTCAGTAACCTGCAATTGAGGAGCTTTTGGCATCGAGCTTAATGAAAAATACCAGGAAAGCAATAACATGTCAAAGTAAGGTGTGCACAAGCCTAGTTATATAGAGTCACATATATAAATTGAAAACACATAAAAGTCTCTCAAAGTCTGATCCTAAGACCCATCAAATAGAATTTTCTTTCAAACCTTTTTAATTGTTAGCCTTACCAGCAGGTATGCATCTTACTAGCCAGCCCGAAGAAAATCCCCCTGTTCATCTTCATCTTCCTCACCAATCCTCATCACCAATAAAACTAAATACCGAGTGGCCCGGGATAAGTGGTTAAACATCGAGGAGAAACAATATAAAATGAAGCTTTGATGGTAATACCCTGGGAATTTAGACTTAAACCACCTGTGTGTCAGAAAGGGCCAGTATATCCTTCAGATCTTGAGCCAAAACTGTCAAGAATTGCTGCTTAAGGTTAGGCATCTAGGGTTAGGTGCACAAAAGAATTGGTGCATTACGACAGCCATTAGTACTTTGCCTTCAGAAGCCTCAGCAGCAAGGCTGGGCAATTCTATGCAATTCAGGGCAGGGGAGACAATCAGTCAGGATTCAGATTTATAGGACAAAGAAGGAATTTAGACCTTTGTGCTCCAAACTGTCACACTTAAAATCCTCACTCAGCTGCCACCTAAATCTGGATATACCTAAAATCTCCTACTGACTCCATTTTTTACCTTAATGTACTCCAGGTCCCTGGAGTAGTTCTGGTTTTGTGTGTTGTGTATTGCCAAGTATGCCTGGTTTTGATACTAGTGGTTATCTGGGGACTTATGACTAAGTCCCTATAAAATGCAGAATAAAGGCATCCTCCTGTGAGAGCTCTTATAAACAGCAAGATGGGAGGTGGTCTCACAGCACCTCGGGAAACCGTAGCTTCCTACAGATCAGGCTCCATGAGGAAAATACTCATTTGGACAGGACCTCTGCCCCAGCCATGGCCCCAAGCATGTTTCTCAGATGACAGTGTGCAGGCAAAAGCCTTTTTCTAAAAATACCAGAAACGCTTCTGTCAGAAAGCACCTGTGCCCCTTTTCTCGGGCCTCTCAGAATTAGGCACCAAAAAAAGCGTTTCACACAAATCTCAGTCGGAGGTGGTCATTTCTTTTCACCCCAAAGCCCAGCAGGATGCCCTTGAGGAGAGGTGGCAGATTCCAGTTCTTTGTCCCTTCTCCGACTGAGGGGATTTGAATTTATGTATAACATTCCCACCGCAGTGACCCAGGTACCAGGCAAAAAGATATTTTGGAAAAAAATTTCCCTCCTTTGAACTGTTCAGCTTTCTACAAAGCACTTCAATATCTATTGAAGCCCAGTTTGCTACCACCTCTGGCACTAGTTATTACATGATTTCAAGGATGTCCTTTGGTAGCAGTGGTCATCTATGTAGGCTAAAGTCTGTTTATGACTGCTGACCATTCACAGGTAAAGAAGTCAGTCCTCCCTGTGTGGGTCTTTCCCATTTATTTCATATACTTTTATTCCTCTGCCAGGCTCCGAAATAGCAAAAGCATGCTGGGAAAAGTGTGATTGAGGTACGCCTAAGTGTTTGGATTGTTTCTTCCATTCTGCAAGCACAGCTTCAACAAAGAAAATATTTCCACCACAAGATTTGCATTGAACAATACCAACAGCAGCTGAGAAGAGATAACTCTGAGTACAAGCCTAGCTTATTCTTTTACTAATTTCTTTCTTGATACAGGCAAATCCTTGAAAGGGATTTTTTTTTTCTATTCCATGGCTTATGATTTATAAGAGATTGAGAAATGCATCTGCTTCACAGTTTGCAAGGTCTTTTGAAATCCATAGATAGGTATTACTATGGGAGCATGACATATTATTAATATGCCACAGTTCAGGGTGAAGCGTATTAACATACTTTTAATGTAAAAAGTGGAGCTGGAGGAAAATTAGACAATAAGCTTGAACTGATATGACAATATTAGTATTAAGTATTATTATAAATAACACTCTTTGCATATAAATATAAACAAAATACTATCTGAATTGTTTTTTTTTAAAAAAAAAAACAGAAGATTGGGGAGGAGGATTGTAAACATGTTCAAGTGACTTGCAGATAGGGTGTTGAAAAACACATATATCATACTAATTGTTGTTTAGCCTTGTGTGTTGAACAAGTAGAACATCTGTGTTTAGATAACACAGGCCTGTGATAGGCTTAGAGGCACCCTATTGAACATGCTTGAGATTCCTGCCCTGCTGTGGGAAAGATCAAAGCACAGTGGTAAATTATGCTTGTGTAAATCCCTGAAATACAGGTGAAAACAGCAGGTTCAGTGATCATCTAGCATGGACTGAGCTCTGCGGTGCCTGCATTCCCCCTTGTGTGGCTCTGCCCAGGTTCTGCTTTGGGGATCCCCTGGTTGGCAAGGTAATGAAAATAAATTTACTCTTTGCATTTAATCTTTGGGTTTGTGGTTGTTCCTGCCTCCTGCCTATGCTAGTTCACACAATTGTCATGAACCACAGGTATTTATTTCCAGTAGGGAAAATACAAATAGTTCTTGAGGTTGTGAAATAATTATCTGTTACCTTTGAAAACACATTTTTCTCCAAAGAGTGAATTTTACAATTGTTAACCCCAAAGCCAAACCATGGTGGAATTATTATTCTAATGGACCGTTTTGTTTTGTTTTGTTTTGTTTTGTTTTGTTAACAATACCCTACCTTCCCATTTGTGTTTTGTCTTCACAGCCTTTTCTTTTCCCTGCATTTCTTTTTATAAAGGTCCTTTGTCTCCTTGCATTTCCTTCAGCTTTTTCTTCTTGTTCTTCCATGGTGTCACTTTCAGACATGGCAGACTTGGGTCTTTGATATCTCCTCAGAAAGTGAAGGAAACTTAAAAACATTGTCTCCAAGCTACCACCAACATCATAGAAAGCAGGGACGATTTGGAGGTGAAGATGCCAGAGCTATGCTTTGGACCTACTGATTCAGGCATGACCCAAGGAGTGGAAGAGCTGGTGTCCACCTGCACCCCACTCACTCCCCGCTCCCTCATTTCTTTTCAGGACTATTCAGACAATCAAGGACAGATTTTGAATACCCAATTTACAAGTTCCCAAAACAGCAGGTAGGCTGTTATTTAGGGAGAGTTGAACTAGGTAACTTTTAAAGGTCCCTTCCAATGCAAACCATTCCATGGTTCTATGATTCTAAGTGAGGCACTTTCAGCAAAACTCAGCTACTGTTGTACTGGTTGAGCTCCATGTTCCACAACATCTCATGACCAGCAGGAATTGCTGAGATTATAAATGAAGAGTTAATATTTGCTACCTTTAGATATTTAACTCCAGATTGCAGCAAGGTACCTTTGCCCATCTAACATTTAGCACACAGCTAACAGTGGTATTTTATACATATTTTTATCTTACCCTTAGGTAATACATACCTAAAGGTATATATTTTAATTTTTAAAAATCGCTTGAGGTGGTGATGTCAAGACTGATACTAACTTCCCCAAAAAGTATCACAGAGAATGTGGCATTTTTCAGGCTCCTAAAGTCTATCAGGTCAACCACAGGGGCAGCATGTGCATTCTGTCATCCTAGGTTTTCGCTAAACGACACAGCAGAAAGCCTCCCCTGACCTCCATGTGCACACACACAGAGGGATGCACACACTCACGTGTTCTTTCAGCGTTATCTTAAGTGGCCTCATAACTTACCCATATTGCAATGCCACACAACACAATACTTCATAAGTCAATTCATGGGTCCACTCTTTATGTTTAGAACACTACATGGTAAGTAAAGACTCCAGACCCAGTCTTTCTTACACTTAAATTCATCTCTCCCTAATTTAAGACTCCTTAAATTGACTTTGTTTTCTTCTGGTTACTAATTATGGGGAAAATACTATAATTACTTGGTCATGAGACCTGGTATTAACTAGTCACACTCGTTATGAAAATACAGGCAATGGGTTTACCACATTAGACAAGAGGCTCATACAAAGGTGGAGTTGATATTCATGTGGTAAATTGCAGATCCATGTGATAAATTACATTTATCATGCACCTTTGACTGCCTCACCTGCATTCTGCCTACTAATCTATCTCTGTCAGGATTCATTCCAGCATGCTTAACCTCTGAGCAGCTCTCAAGTGTCTGCTATTTTTTAACATTCTTCCACAAAAGAAAATGAAAAAAAAAAAACCAACCCAAAAAAACCCAACAAACCGAAACTAACAAGTTTTTTGTTGACTATGAAATGCACAAATTCTTCTCCAATTTACATTGTGCTAAGGAGGAAGATGGGCAATACTCCCTTCTGAAGCAGGGAGATGTTTGAGGTTCTCCTTACAAGAACACAAAAGAATGTTTCTTTCAGGGGAAATGAGCTGGTAAACAGCTCTTTCCATCCAAACTAGCAAATGCTTCTGGCTTGGGTATGCTGGCATATACTAGACTTCAAGTGGAACACAGTGATTTATAGACAAGTTGCTTAAGATCATTTAGAGGTTCAGAACTGTATCAGTAATCATTTTGAGGCCTATGTAGTTGCCTCATAATAGCAAGTTAATTTGGCTTTAATATAGAAGGAAGTGCAGTAACGGTATCAATTAAAAAAATCATAAAACCTCCTGAACCATTTCTGAAATACTTTTTATGCTAAATTTGTAACATAGCTTAACTGCATATGTGATATAAAGGTTTTATTGGTACTCATTTGGGATCATCTGTGTAATAAACTCTGGGATTCACCACAGCTAATACATACCACACTCAAGTCTAGACTTAACATCACTTGGCTCAAATACCTTGCTTTCGTTTAAAGTTTAGGGGACTGCAACTATTTTCATCAGCTAAGAATCTGCCTCCAAAATGTTTATACATATCCACTCTTCTTACTTTACTTTTTTTTAAACTTTATTTTATAAAAATATTTTTACGTGTATATGATTGAGAAAGACATGAACGGGACATGTATTAATGGAAGTGTTCAGACATTGTACTATCTATCTACCTACATAAGTGCTTACTTCCAAAAGGGACTTTGACGAATGGACTGACAACTGGTTTTATTCTTATATCTTTTACTAAAATTCCAGGTAAACAGAGTTTACATACTTTATTAAATTAATTTGATAATTAATCTTTAACATCACGATCATTTACAAATATACCTGTATTTGCTTACTTATTCACAGACATGGACACACACACTTCTTCATATCATCCAAATACAGACATTCCAGTATAGAAAATTTTGAACCCAGTGACTTCATTTTGGCACTGTTACAAGCAACTCTACGCAGAATTTTCCAATTGGGAAAATTTCAATTATAAGTCACTGATACTTGAGCTGCCTCTATTATAGTATATACTTTTTGAAGAGTTAAATCATCTAGTTCTGTATACTAGGGTTTAAATTACAATGAAATTTAATTAATCTTAAATTAATTAAAAATCAAATTAAAACTATCCAATTGACAGTTTTAGCAAGGGTAATCATACGACAAAACTAGTCCCGAGAAATATTTTACTTCAAAAAATGCTCAGTTCACTATGAATGTTAAGCTGATATTTGTGTTGGCTGGTTAGATGTATCAAGTAATATTTTGTTGGTTTTGGATTGTATGATTTTTTTTGTGTTTTTTGCTAATCAGCAGAGTACATAAAGGAACTCCGAAATGTAGAATCCAGCACAAAATCCAACACCAAAGATACTGCAGTGTTAGACAGTAAATTTGCTTATCTCCAGTTTTTCACACTAGTCCTGCTCATTTGGTGAATATTTGCACACAGCAAATTCAAGCATTATATCAACACACTTGAAGTAAATTTATTTAAAAATCTGAATGAAGATATATAGTGTTTGCTTAGAGCTAGAAATAATACGGTTATGAACACATCATAAATACTATGCAAAGCTTTGAAATCCATTGCTGAGTCATATTACCAAAGTTCATGTTATCAGGCAAGACGTGAACCACAACTGTAGGATCATGTGTTATCTAAAAGTTCAGAACAATGTTAGAAATTACAAATTTTGAAGTGATTCCAAAACAAGCATAACTCTGCCTTGGAGATTATTTGTGTGGCATCAGATAAAATACTGAAGCAAAATTATATATCTGTGTTTCGGGTATGTTTGCAAAGTTTTCATACTTCTGATAAAAATCATTTTGCAAAACATGTAGTACGATCTTCCATGTATAGTTCTAAAGATGGATATGCTACATAGACAAACACATGCACAAGGAGTTTTTCTTCAAACCATTCTTAGTGCATTCTTATACTGCACACCCATAAACCAATACACCTATCCCTTCAGAAAAGAGGAAAACATTCGTTTTCTTTTTAAGGAGCTTTCACATTCTGCTTTTTTTTATGGGCCGTTCTAGTCTTTTGAAACACAGGAGACAGGGAAATACTGTAGAAAATGGTAATAATCAGTTTAAGCTTTCAAGGATCAACCAGCACAAAACAGTAGAGAGCAAAGGGTAAAATTGTGAGTTTCTCTCAAATTTTGTGTGGAAACATGGTCATTGTTCTGTTTACCCGTGGAACATCAGATTCTCCCATGTATGTGGAGGCCCTAGCAAGATAAATCTTGGTTAAAATTCTTAAGATCAGAGTGACCGGATCCACATCCATCAGGGTGTTTTATGTCAGGGTAGACATAAAAGATGGTCTTTTTTTCTGAGCAAGGCAGTTTTTCACCATTTGTGAGTGGCAGACCTCAAGAAGGGAAAGTGCTAGATTGTCCTTTAACTGAAGTGAAGGTTCAATTTAACTGTTTTCTTATTGCTGTGAGAGACACCAAAGCTTATCAGCTTTCATGTTTTGTAGGAAATGAAAAAGAATAGAATTGGATTACTTTCTTTTTTTGTGGGTCTGAGGTCAACGATGAACAGCTTTTGGGTCAATCTCCCTGCCTTACGCTCTCAGTGTATCCAGAGTATTCTTGCCGTCTGTGCAAGGCTGGCTGCCAACAGTGCAGCTTTGCACTGCTTTCTTAAAGGTTGACGAGGTGATGTATCAAATGGGCAGGCTTTTGTAGTGCTGGCAAACCTCACCCTTAAGACAAGCAAAAAATCTTGGTCCCAACAGCCTGGCACGTGCAGTGTTAACACTAAGAGTAACTTGTTTTCAGCATTTTTGCATTGATAAGAGCCAAGAGAGAAAGAGAGGTATGTTTAGTTGAGTGGAAGATAACAAACATGCAGTGCCACATTCCCTCTGTGTGCTCTTCGTTATCAGCAGGACTAGCGGCATTATGTACTGTACAATGAAAGATAACCATAGAGTGAGAGATAGCTGGCTTTGTAGCTCTATTGATTAAACAGGACAGCAGGCTAATCAGAAAAAATGTTACAGGGGTGGGAGTCGAGCCACTTGGAAAATGTGAAAAATGATGGCAACACTTGAAATGTTAATTTTTGAATAAGGTTGTAGGGCAGAAAACCGTTTCCTTCTTTTTTTTTTTTAGTTAAAAAAAAAAAAAAACTATTCACAAAGAAGTATTACTCCATTAACAATTCACAAAGATAATAGCATTACATTTATCTGAGACAATCACAAGAAAAACACAATACAGGTTTGAAGTCTTCCTAAGTAAAATTCACAGATCTAGAGTTTCGCTATGTACCATGGTTGACGTGGGGATAACTCATCAGGTGAATGGGTATACCAACTACCTCAATACTGCCGTAGTGTTGGGGCGGGGAGTGGGGGGTGGGGGGGGAGCGGTTTGCGTATAGGAATAGTTAAATAAGGACTTCAGAACCCAGCCTTGTAAAAGAAAAACAATCAAACCTTAAGATATCATTAAGGCTTTTGCGGCTCTTATTTTTAGACTCTTCATTTTTTTTTATTGCTTTGTTCAGCTCTAAACAGTTAAACTAAGATTTTTCACAGCATATATTTGTGTCAAGATGAATTTGCTTGCAGGTAACACATTTCTATAATCTGTCTTTCAAGCTATTGCTCAGTCTGGGGCAAGGAAGGGACAGAGCCAGACTGGAATAGGATGGATGTGCAGGGTATATGGCCGCAGCACATAGCTGCAGAAATTCAGGCCAACTCTGCAGGAGCAGCCCAGAATTATGAGGATACAGAGGTAATGTAAAGTCATTATTCTCCCTCTTGACTCTTGGCTTTGAGGTCTGTGCTGCATCTCCTAGAGGCACAACATAGACTCTCACCTGACGTGCTTAGCATTGGAGGGGAGGATTTCACTGAAAAAGCCTCTTTCTGTGCTACTAAAATCTCTGTCCTAATTTTATCAAATTGTTCATGTTCCTTTGGGGCTTCATTCGTAATCCTCTCTGGTGGGGTGTAAGCCACTGTATCTCTGATCCATCTCTCCCTGCTAGGAGCTTCCTCTGCTACCTGCTGTCTTGCGACATAGCAATTTACTATTGACAATGTTACTCCCAGTAGTTTGATATGATGACTTGGTATAGCAATTTCAGCTTTTTCTTGCCAATACATGTTGCCAAGGATTCATAGGCATGTCTGGCCAGGCTTCATATTTTCCCCAGAAATGTGGGGAGGGGGAAGAAGAGGGGGAAGGTCATAGAAGGCATGGTGCTTACATTTCTGTATTGGTGAATGTGTCAGTCCCAGCTCTCTGGGATGACATATTTTAGATGCTTATTGGAAGTTAAATACATTGCTTTACCCTTTCTTTACCCTTTCCCATACAGAATGATGCCATTTACAAGCAACTGATAGAGCAATTTATACTACACCTTTGACAAATTGAATTTAATAAACAGTAACAGTACAGGTTTAACAAATCTTCTCATTCCTCTGCAAGTTCACTCCTCCACTCCTGCCTTTCTCAGGCTCCTGGAGCCTACAGCATCCCCTTGGCAATATTCAGCATTTAGGCTGCAAGTTGTCCTTTGTCTTAGAGGAATAAAAATACTCTCAAGCAGATTCTGGGTTTACCCAGAACTGGGAAGTGAGTCACGATAAAGTGAGGGTCACACAGCTGATTTGCAACTTGATCCTGAGCCCACTTAATTCAGCTGCTTAACCCTTGTTCCTTTAGGTTGGAGCAGGATTGAGCCCACAGCTTTATTATGCAGCTGCAGGTATAGTGCTGTGTGCCTTTCCTGTTTCTTTTCACAGAAGCATCCTCAAGACCTTTCTCCCAAAATTCTCCAATTTGGTAGAGCCAGTGATATTGGTAGGTTTTGAGATGAGTCCTAGATCCTTCAATAATTCATTACAGATCAGTAGTACTCTATCACCTGAAGTCTGATATGCATGCATTTTAAAGTAAAAATATCACAACTTTTTTTTCTCCAGTTATACCTTCCTGTCAATTCAATATTTAATTAATAGATTAGCCACTTCATCTGATTTTTCAGAACTCACTGATTCAAAAGTAATTTTTAAGTAATATATTTTTTTATTAAGGAAACCAATTATACAAGATGACTCATTAAGATATTAGCAACACCTGTATTTAAGTTATTCAGTGTTCAGATAGATTTGGTTCCATGGGAAGCAACCATATGACATGTGATTATAGTATGCCATACTCAGCCCAGCTAACCAATCAGTGCCCATTGAATCTGTTCCCCCTGAATGTAGCGGATGTGGTGAAAGAGACTTCATTTGCATTAAGTACTCAAAAGTGCTAATCATCTTATTCTAAGTGAGTACATGCAACGAAGCATCTTTACTCAAGGGTCCGAGGTTATCTTTACCTCGTGCCTGCCTGTATATTGCTTTTCTCATCCTTCATAACACCACAGTAGCCCAGCAGTGGCAGAGCGCATTATGTAAATTTTTTCTCAGGTGACCAATATTACTGCCCCATGGTTTGCAGGGTACACATATGTTCATAGCTATTCAAAGCCCTTCCAGAATACAAGATTAATGAAAACAACCTTACAAAAAAAAAGTCGTCTGTGCAGTTAATTTCAAAATACTGCTTTTTTCATCCCTATCCTAAGTCCTGAAGATTTGCTTCAGCCGTGGGTATTTTCGCTCATGGATTTACATGATTTTGCACCCGTCTTCACGACCTAAGGTCCCAGTGTCAGCCAGAAAGCAAGTGACCAACCTGAAATCAGTTGGTCCGTACCCAAATTTAATTAAACTTCTCTCTGCAACTCCAGAGGAAACTGATTTCCCTCATTATTGCTTATGTGGATAATATGTGAAATTAATTCTCCTTCACTAAGTTATCACTGCATTGAGCAGGCAAACACAGATATAATGTTATTAAAAGTAATGAAATAGGTTCATCAGCAGTTAACGTTAATGTTTTGTGTCATTGCAATCTTCCGTGCTATTTAGGACAAAATTTTTCCGCTTTGCCACTGCAAGATGCAGAAGGTCAACAGCTCAAGGGTTTGCAAAGGTTTTGGCAAAAGGCACTATTTATACGTAGTTTTCTGTAGATTAAAACTATGGACTCACCTTGCTTTCCCTCTCATCTTCCAGAGACAGGCAGAGAGAAGGATAGAGCAGAGAAGGAAGTAGGACTTCCCTTCTGCTGGAGATGAGTCCCTCCTGCTGTTGTCCTGTAGGCCAGTAATACTGGGCTGGCATTGCCTTTGCTAGTATCGAGCCACAGGTTTTCACTGAATTTGCAAGGCTTCAAGACAATATTCGTCAGGAGCAGTTTATCTGAACCTTTTTTTAGGTACCAGGAACTCCAGTACTGGAACAAAGCATGTGTTAGTTGTAATGATAGTTTGCCTAATGACCAGTACTAACAAGTACTACAAAGCAGTTATGCTGTGCTGAATTAGATATTTATGACTGTAACATAGCAATGTACTGTAGAGGAGAATAAGCCTGGTACAACAGCAGATGTCTTGAGAAATGGTGATGCAGGATGCAGTGTAGAGGAGTGGGCATGGGATGATAAGAGATGAGACACTGGCTAGCACTGGAGACCCTAAGAGCGTAAACAGCCCACCACCAGACAAATAAAGAAATGCAGATATGGAGCTGGACAAAATGAATTTTAGGAGTATCAAAGAATAAGAATTTAACATACATAGAAAACACCATAAATTCCAATTCAACATCCAGCTGTAGACCAAGAAAAAGGAAGATGTAAGAGCATCTTACATAAGAAAAGAGATTAAAACAGCCCCTAGTTAATCCAAATAAATAAATAAAGGAAGCAGAGGAGGAAGAAGAAGCCATCAATATCAACATCATGGTCATCACAGGAAAGGCTTCAAGATGCTAGTGGCTTGTACCCTGATATACACACCTGAGGTGGACAGCAAGGTGGGGGGGTGTGAGGGTGGGTGGGGCGTGGAAGGTATCGAATAGCACTGGGAAAGAGGGAAGCATGTGTTGTCACAAGACAAGGACCACCTGAAAGTACCTGATAAAATGTCTGGTCTGTATGTGCACGGATCTAACTCATTAGATGATTCTGGTAGGCAGCGGAAAAACAAAGGAGCATGGGTAATTGTCACAGATGAACTGATAAATCTACATCCTTGTAACATGTTTGGGGCAGAGGCTAGAAAGTGATAGCAGCCAAGGTAATGACCCTTAATTAGTCTTAGACAGAGAGAAAGTCAAAGAGATTGACCCGCAGCTACATGATCAACAAAGCTATTGGCAGCTTATGCTGAACATTTACCCTAGAAAGCAATAAATAGTTAAAAGAGAAGTGCCTTGGAGGGAACATATACGCAGATTCCCAGCGCTGTGCAGAAAGCTGAGCCCAAGCTGGCATCACTATATATGGAAGCTGGGCCACCTGCCAAGGCTTGGACATGGTGACCAGCTGGAGTCAGTGCCCTGCTTCCCCAAGTCCACGGTGCAGACTGAGACTAGACCAGATGTGCAGGGGCCTTGATTGGTGTGAGTGTGTCAGCAGAGCATGTGTCGGTCAGGTAAAATAGAAATCTTGCAATAGAAATCACCACCTGCTATGCCCATCCCATTTGGTAAATAAATTTTAGATTTTATGTCAGTGAGTGTTATGGTTCAGATCTTGAGGCCACCCCACCCTCAGTTCTCCATGAAAGTGTGTACAGCATTTTTAGTTATGTATTATTGAGACTTTTTCTGTACAGTAGTATTTTTTATTTTCTTTTTCTTTTTTCTACGATTTCAGAAATAATAATAATTCTTTGATTGATATGATAAGGTTTCAATCATCCTAATCATAAATTCAGGATTTACATATAAGATGTGCTGTCATTTTGCCCATAATGAAAATTTGCATATATAACACTACTCCTGATTCTACACTCTGACCCAACAGACACGGGAAAGTATGCCAGATTTATCTAAGGTTAAAAACTGAATAACCCAGTTGATTGAATGTGATTAAATGTAAAAAACTGGCTCTAAGCTGTTCTGCTATTCATCATCTCTTTTAATGTATTAATTAATTTATTTCCTTTTAATAAGACCTCCTCAGGTAAAGAAAAAAAAAAAACATGAATTCTAATACAGATTTAATTTATGAAATAGATTTGAAGGACAGCATTTCAAAGAACTTAACAATTCTGCTGGGATGTCAGCAAATTTTTTTAAGCTCACAGAATGAGGTTTTCCTGATGTCCATAACATCAGAGTCCTTTCTCCTATCCCCACAATGACATGCTCAGCTGAAGAACAGTGGTGGTGCTCTCAGGCCTCTGTTGTGTACACACGACAGATGAAAAAATGCATCTGAAGAGATCCTTATGTAGTAATAGCAAGAGAGCTCAACAATCAAATGGAGGAGCCTAGAAGATTAGCACATAAGTCCATATTCAGTTTCTCAGACTTCTTACTATGACATGTTAAACTGAAGAGTTAAGGCTCATTATAACAATCCAGGCAACAAGGCTGGGAGGTGTGAATCCACTTTGACCACACCGAGAAAGAAAGAAAAATAAAAAAAGTTTCACTCTGCTGATCAGCGAGAGATACAAGAAGGAATTTCTCACAAGCATGAGCAGGTGCCTTTTGGATATCCATGGAAGAATCAATGGAAGAAGCCCTTCTATTCCTCAGTCTGCAGGCCATCCTGGGAAATCCAGAGCAGATGCTCCCAGTCACAACAAAAACAATCCACAACATATTTCATCCTCCTGTGAAAGGGTTATCTGCTACTTCCTTTTCTATCTTGTCTTACTGTTGTTCTAAGATATTTATGGAAGTACTCCCATCATTTCTGCTTTAGGTGCCTTGCTTAAGTTAATAAAAAGGGGTAAATTCTTCCAGAGTATAATCCAGAGCATAATCCAGAGCATAATTCATATGATTTAGGAAATCACAGTATCTTCTGGAGATTTGCAAAGCTATTCCCCAGTCCTGAAAAGTAAAATTCTTCTCTATATATCAGAAACATGCTGCAAGTATGGTTTTTAGTTCTGGAATGTGTAATATGGCAGCTACCTACTACTTCCTGAATGTTTAAACTGAGAAAATTAAGGCAAATGCTAAAACCATGGCAGGGTAGATATGTTTATAGTTGGACAGTCAGAATGAGTTGTAGAATGACTTGGGGAAGGAAATCCTGGCAGAACTCCAGCAGGTATTTATGTCCTACCTGCCTAAACTTCCCCTGTTGTTTCAATTTAATTTTATCCTCACTTCCTCCTGTTAAAACACTACTGTGTAATATTGCTAGCCCAGAAAGTGTTGCCATTATCCCAAGGGAAACTGCATTTCAGCAGCAAGCCCAGCAGTCTTTGTAGAGTCTCTGAGAAGTTCTTTAGTATCCTTCTGGGTACATGTTTCTATAAAAATGCAAAGTATAACAGTATGTAATGCTGTCACTCTGCTATTCATAAAAAGGAAAGGGAAAGTAGGTCAGTATGTGAAGGGCATGGGACTTTGGGAATATTCCCAAATGCAGCTTCCACTTAACCCAAATGAGGCTACACTGAGTATCCCATCTGAGGTGGTCCTTCTTGCCTTTAAGGATGGCAGGCAGCACCAACTAGGAGTGCAGCACACCAAAACTTTGATTTTGATTCATGTACCAAGTAGAAATGGAAGTAGATTTCCCAATAATCTTACTAACTCTAAGACATTGCAGTTATTCCAGAGAAAGTCTATGTTAATATGAATATAGATGTCTCTCCTTAAAATATATATAGACACTACATACATCCATATACCATAACACATACAAGACTGCTGAGGGATTGTTGGTTTTCTTTGGCTGCTTTTTTTTGATGTTTGTTTGTTTTGTTTTGTTTTCTTAAGCTGCTTACAATAGTAATAATGACCTCAGTGCTGGGCATTTCCTGGGGACTAATGATCAGCTGGGCTTAATGACCTGAACTGTAGCCACAGGCCATCAACTCATCCCCGCCAGCCATTAATCCTATGGAACTACCAGTGCCTCTACTGTTATTGCTTAATTTAGTCTCCCTAATTTTAGTGTAGTTTTAAAAACGTTGCTGCAGCCACTGAGCAGCTCTGTATTTTATTAGCCCTGCATTTCTACTGCTGAGCATGGGTTGTTTTCCTAGCTGCTGATCAACTCTAAACACTGAATAGACTTTATTAAAAGTTGGTTATCAAGCTGCTGAGCATCTCCAGACATCTAAATATTTTATGTGTGTTTGCTCTGAGTGGCCCTGAGCAATTAATACATTGTTTCATTAGGAGGGTTTTTTACTAACCACTAAGTGACTCTAAACACCTAATATATTTCACAAGAAGTTTGTATTCCAGCCATTGAGCAGCTTTAAACACTAAATTGGCGTCATACATTTAAAAAAGAAATCACTCAGTGTTATACATTTCTCACAAGTAATTTCCTCTCTGTAGCCTTCTAAACATTATTCTTTTATTTTATGGTGGGTTTTTTTTCAGCTGATACATTCCTATTTAGCTTGCTGGACCTCCAGTACTGTTCATTCAAAAGCTCGGAGCTTCACTGGAATTGGCTTTGCCTCATTTCCTTCATCTAATACAGAGAAAAAGAAGAGCCACAGGGGGCAACACGAACCCAGGTTTCCTTCTGGCACCAAATTAAGGGATTAGAAAATATTTGTGTTGTTCTGACCAAGATAATAATTCAGGTTTTAGACTTAAAAATAACCTGTGGTGTATCCCTGCATATACAACCACCAACAGCATGACAATCAAAATGACAGTGATTCAGTAGGTATTCTTAATCATCATTACAAATCTCCAGCCCAGTGCTGTCAACAGGAGAATCACACTGTTGCAGCAAATGCCAAGATTAGCTAACATCTGCTCACTCAGGTTGAGGAGTCGATCAGCTAGCGTTTTGGCAGACAGGCCTCCACCTTGCAATTTGCTTGCTTCTCCAAGGTCTCCCATGCGTCCCTTCAGCCAGCACGAGTTGTCACCACTCCTCTGAAGTCAGGGGAGCAATGAGCCCTGTGGACACCGCTCCTGGATCTCACTGCTCAACCTCCGCCGCTCCACTGCAAAGAGCAGGGACAGGACCTTCCTGATTCCCATGCCAGGCAAAGTTCACACCAAACAGGACTCTTGCTCCTTTCAGCAAGCAGCAAAATGTTGGTGACAGGCCAGACTTGCATAGCAAGGCTCAACAAGGATGGGTATGCTAGCCAGCTGACAGCCTTTTTGGGAACTCATTTACGTAGCCCTATACACGACTCCAAGCACAGCTCTCCGAGACCGTATCCACCTGCTCTGTGGGTGGCTGGCTTGCTTGCCCCCTTCCTCCATGCAGATAGGGCAGGTTTTGCCCCTGGGTTCCTCTTCTCTTTAGGACCAAGTAAAAGGGTTCAGGGCTCTGTCAAAGCTTCTATCAAGTTGAGGCTTTTACCAGACCAGTAGGGCTGAGAATCTCCCTGTTTAAAAATCCCTGATGAGTGTCATTGCTTTTTAAACACTATTGGTGACGGCAACATTGCTGTCTGTTATTGAAGTGATGCAATACTTGCAAAAGAAGGAAATGTGGAAGTCCTACTTTAATAACATGAGTAAAGTATATGAATCTCAATAAATTAAAGGTTTTTTCTAGGAAAAAAAAAAAAAACACGAAAATTTTAGAAAATGTTAAGGGTCAGGTAATCCTATGAAAAGCACATTGTCCTCTTCCTAAAGTGATTTGAAAAACTTGTCCTGAGACAGTATGGGTATGGATTCAGAAGTCTGGAACAATGATATAGAAATATAACCACCTCTTTCTTAATTATTATCTCATAGGCAATGTTTTTACAACTCAACCTGATTGCACACACCATCTGACTTCTAAAATGGCATGGAAATCACCTCTCTAACCGTATCAGTTGGATTAACTGAAGTCAAAATAAAGGTTATATTATTATCTTAAAAAGATTGGTCCAGGTCGATGGTCATGGTCTAGAAGTACATCCAATACTAATTTAGATGTCCTTTACCAGGATGGACCAGGAAGGTTTTGATTTGTCTAAGTCTCCTCAGGCATTTGTGATATACAGCAATTTCATACTGGCTCCGCAGCAAGGCAATTCTTACATTCAAATGACATCCAGTACACTATACTTCAAATCTTAGCAATAAGATATTGCCTTCTAATATTTGGATTGCTAGTTATGCACCAGCTTCAACTGCAATATCCGTCTTTCTGCTGATACACCTGGCCATGAGTTAAGAAATGAGCTGGCATGTGGGGAATGAGTGGAGATTATGGTATATGAGTGGAGATTATTACTTAGATAACTCCAGTGCTTTCAGTGCTGTGAATAGAAAAATCTGACTTTGGATGCTCTGGCATACTTGTAACTCAGACTGATATTGTCTGTGTATCTGAATTTGTGTATGTGTGTGGGCATGCATACAGGAATGTGCATATTTTACTTTTAAACCTCCAATCACTATTACTTTCGTGAATTTCTGTTAAAATTACCTGGTTCCCAGGAATCAGTTCTGGGACCACAGACTGTTATCTTTGGACCACCTCTGTTCTGGGCTATTCCTCATGGGAGGGTTTTTTTTTCTTTCCAGGCACTGCAAAGAAAACATATATTTTAAGGTTGGATTAAGATTTTTCTTTGACATGCATATTTTGTTTTGCATACACATGTGGTTTTCATGCAGTTAATATTTTAAGCATAGAAAGCCTAAAACAAACACAACAAAAAACAAAATCCAAGTTAAGACCTTTAAAAATAAAGGGTATAATGGAAATATCAACTGACCCTCCACTCTTTAAATACAGAAGCATAACTGTGTTGACTTTGGGTTAGATTCAGATCAGAGAGGATGAATGCAATATTTATTTCAGCATGAATTGCAAGCGTTGGAGTTACTACCAGTTATGAGTGAAGTCAGTCCCATGATGACCAAAATGACAAGAGAATATACTGTCATGAGAGCAATACATTATTCTTGTATTGAAAAGGAAGTCTGCCTCTTTTCTGTTACCATGATTAATGCTCCTGATTTTTATGTATTTAACTCTTCCATGTTAAAATTCTTGGACCTTTATAACAAAGACACATCTGCTGTAACAAAAACCCAAAAGAACATATAGTTTTATATTTTAAAAGAGTTGTGTTGTGGTTTTTTTTTTCCAGCAACATCTGATAAAATATCTTTCACTGATACAGTCTTATATGTTGGCTTTCAGGGGAGGTTGCTATATATAGTTCTGAAGCAGGTCAAAAGTCCCTTTGGATGTGTACATCCTAACAAATCAACAATAAAAACTACCACCGTGTTGCATTTTCTGGGGAAAGCTATACATTTCACAAGTTCCTTGTGTCTGATGGAATTACGTGAACTTAACCGTACAACAGTTGCACAGGTAAAATATATAAATAGCTCAAAATTGCCTGTCTCTTCTGGTAACTAAATTTTACAAGACTGCACTGGATGAAGAACATATACATATTTGGCACAATCCAGACAATCAAAGACACTCTTCTCATCAAAAATGCTTGTTGTTTTAAAAGCAGTCTTGTTTGCAGAGGCTAAACACCATTTGCCGTTAGGACACTGGCACATCTCTATGTGGTGTCTGACCAGTTCTGTATTGTGAGCTCTTAAGAAAAACTTAATTATTAGAAAGCTCAGTTTTGAGTTCTATTTTCCATCTGGATAGTAAATAATGCAAAGATTTTCCCAGTGATATTCAGCAAGTTACTCTACTGTGAAAAGTTCTGTTTTATCTAATTTACATGGCCTTAAAGGATATGAAATAGAATGTTTGTGAATGTCACTTGAAGTTAGAGATTTTAAACAACCTTTTTTTCCTGTAATATTGTTCTTTCTACAAAGACATTTGACAGACAAGATCTTAGTCTTTTCACGTTCTCCATCCATCAGTGTACTTCTCAAAGCTTTTGTCAGTGTCTTGCATTTCTCTTTCCATTATATTTTCTAGTTCTCATTTATTTTAATTCTTCTCTCTTGCTATCTTAAAAATTTTCCATCTAAAAATTGAATTACACAGCTCCTGCTTCTTAAGGCTTTCTAAGATAACAGTGGTCTCAGTCAGCCATTCATTTCTTAAAATCCTAGATGAACCTTTCACAAAGCTATTGCCTCAGGAACACATCTTCCTATTGGGTTCTGCGTAGGCTCCTCTTTGTTTGAATTGTGCACATGTAAATCTTGTCTTAGATCACAAATAGAAATTAATCCAGTACTGTCTTCATGATTTCCCAGTACTAAATAAAAAAGTACTACGCCATGGTTTAATATGACTGTTGACATCTCTGTTGGAAATGGCCCAGACTAGAAGATATTTGGAAAGAAAACAACCTTGCAATCAGGAGCAGCACAAACGCAGACAGAAGACGCTAGTGATCTCCTGTTCCACAGGGAAGTACCAGCTCTCAGTTTTGCCTGTGTGGTTTGCAGTAGTCAATGACATGAATCAGCACAAAATCAATTGAATAGAGCTATTCTCTTAGGACTGCTCTTAGGCAGAAGAAAATGTTGAATGGCTTTGTAACATCTCTATGCCAGACTCATCTCAGGGTACTGAAGGCACTCCAAAGACTCCGAGGTACTCGCTGTGCTCGTTAGCCATGTACCCTGATGTACTAGACATGATAAAATTGTTTTCATGCCCCCCATTTCACAGTTGTTGCCATGGTTAGGTACAAACTTAACCTTTTTTCAGTCCTTCAGTCTTTCCAGCAAGACTTGGGAAATACTGGGATGAAAAATCATAATTGTTAATGCAAAATGTTTCCCAGGAAACCATGATTCCTTTTCACCTCCTTCTCTGGAAAACTGTGTGAATACCCCCTTAGAGTACCAGTCTGGCATGTAGTGACCAGTGTGTATCCTAAAACGCCCAGTCTTGTCAAAGAGGGTGTTACAGGTGGGAATGAGTAACTTGGACTTGGAAGCAGTAAAAAGGCAAATGGTGCTGAGCCAGAGTGTTGCTTTGGAAACTGCTAAAGCACCATTATTAATTCCTGAGCCCAGGAAACTCTCATAAATGTGCAAGCAATCAAGAGTACACCCTGGTAAGCCCTTAGGTGTTAGCAACTGTGCCGTTATTTGTAATTTGATCATCATTGTCTAAAATCCACATTGTAAAAATTACTGATCCAAATGCAAAAGTGAAGAAAGCCACTGAGCTTGCTTCCTGTGTGGAAACAGCGGGTGAACATTGCACTCTTTTTAATTCAATGAACCTAAGGTCACCTGCTCATGTGCAAACTAGAAAGGCTGTCTGATGGCTTAATTTGAACTTGCCTGCCAGAACACTGGTCTTTTAAACTGGGCATCATACATAGGTCACCCTTCTCCTGCCACTCCCATGGTTTTTCAAATACGTTGCAAGCTGAACTCGGTACATTTGTAAATGTACATTTGTATGTATCATCAAATTATTTTTAAATTGAAGAACAATTATTTTTGCCCTGTTGAAATGTTCTTAATAAAAAAGATGAAGATTGGAATCCATTGATTTTTTCCCCAGAAATATCTTAGATTGTGATGAGTTCTGTGATTTTCAATACTCTGCAGTTTCCCCACAACCTTTTCTTCTTTTCCACACCTTCCTTTAACAAGCCTTCTCCCTCTATGGAGATCTAGAAGTATACCTTGTAACAGACTCCATAAAACTTTCCATGAGGAACACGGGCTAGAGAGAGAATTTGGAGAAAAAGTAAGGAATAATCTCAGCATGCGGAGGACTAGAATTTTTATACCTGTTCTTTAAAACAGTTTTTCTAATTTAAAGCCAGCTTATTTTTACAGGCATGAGGCCTAGCTGGTAATTAGCCAGAATTCAGTCCATGGAAAACATAAAATAACAAGGTCTGGAGTAATGTAATACCATAGCAAAATACGTAAGATATTCAGAATGTTTTATGCAACTCCCTGTCATAATATACCAAGCCACTGGTGCCACCACACTGGAGTAGCATTTTGACATCAAGGGTTAACAGATGCTAATTTCTGAGAGATGCTTATAAGCTGTTCCTGTTCTTTGGGAGATGGTGAAGAAAGCTGGATTTAATAAGCAAAAAGCCAGACCATTTTTTAAAAAAAAAAAAAAAAAAGAGGAAGTAAAGGAGTGACCAATGAGCACTGGAGTTTATTTACTTCATTACTCTGTCTACTGAAGCAGCTGCTCTTCTGCAGCTCCTGCTTCCTGACCCACTCCAGATATGGGTGTGCAGAGGGCACTGTATTTAACCAAGACCCCAAATTTCTGTACTCAGCCCTTGCCCGATAGTAATTTTTAGCAGAATGGCAAACTATTATAGTTTAGGGCTGGGCTCTAAGCAGCACATCTGGTTTGATTTGCATCTGGAAGGAGCAACAGTTCAGCCAAAAACATTAAAGCTTTTGTGATATAATTAAATCCAACACATCTGTTAGAGGAGATGTACTGAGTAATAGGAAAGTGTCAATAGTACTTGGCTAGGAGGACTTCTAGGAAATAAGGTGGCTAGTCAAGACAGTCTTGAGGTCTGAAGAAAAATATGTATATGCAGCAAGAAGGTTCCTTATATACATTTTAACAGAATGACAGACGTGAATGTATGTGCCAAACAAAGTGAAAAACCCAATCTATGAGGAACAAATATACAGTTGCACAAAGAATAGCTGTCAAAACAACCCCCCCCAAAAAAATTGCACAGCTGGAATAAAAGATTATGCAATTATATAAGAAAACATTGTGTTTATTCAATATGCAAACTTCTTCATAAGAACTTGCATGAGATCCGTTGGAATGTATATGAGCAGCAGTCAATTTTAAAGTGTCCACTTTATCTTTCCTATCTTCACCTTAAACTTCCTTGTCCTATGTAATATATTGAGGATCTGTTATAAAGGAAGATTGTCCAAACCAGAGGTGCCAGAATTCTGTTAAGATGCCACCATCTGTTGCGATGATAGGACAAGGACACAGGGGAAGAAATTAGAATGCATTTACAGAAATCACTCTTCTGAAAGCTGAAAACTGAAGTTTCAGAAACTGAAGATGGAAATAATTAAAGGCAGAAGTCCTGTGAAGAGGTACTGAAAAGTTTATGGCCTTTCCATCATCACAAACATGTTCTGGCACAGATCCTTTCAAAATACATGTTTAACACGTAATAGTGAGAGAGCAGCTGAACAAGATGAAACAACTAGAGTGTGCAAATGTGCAAAGGGCTCATATTGTTGTAATCCCTTGATATTCAGAATGTTAAAAATCCTTCAACACAGTTTTCTGGAGAACAATATGTTTATTCTTTCTGTCCCTCTGTAACAAATGGAAATTTTTGATATGATGTTTTAGCATTTAGATTTATGCAACCAGCTCAATATAATTGACTGAATCACCCTTTGTACTATGTTCTGTCATTATGCTTTACCAACACCTCTTCAACAGAATCTCAAGTAACTTTTTTTGTGTGTTTTATTTTAATAGCAGGATCTGGATGCAGTACATGAGCATGGAGATAGAACAATCACAAAGAGGGTATCCAGGAAAGCCTGCAAAGTCAGAGTTGTAGGGCGGTAAAAAGATTATATTTGGAGCTTCTATTTGGTCTCTTATTGGAGTCACATTTGGCTCTCAATACCCTCTTTCTCATGAGAATTTAGACATCACAGTTTGGTTTGCTCACTATCTGAGCAAAAGAAGGCAGAGTATGGCTGGGAATGATGCTGCAGCATCACTGACTAGGATCTCTCAATGCTTTAATGTGATGCCCAGAAGAACTTGCTTCTGGGAACATCAGGCAGGCAGAGAAATAAAAACATGAATGATTAAAGCACATTTCCCCTTTGGAAAGTTATTGTATAAACATGGAAGTGCTTTATCTAACAGATGTGTAAACTTTGTGTCTTTTGAGTCATCATATCTGCTTATCTGAAGAATATAATTTATTATATTTTATTCCCATGAAACTGTGTAATCTGGGGTATATATACAACGCTAGAAATAAGTTCATCCTGACCTGCATGTGATTAAAATAATTGTTAACTGAGGGACAATTCTGAAATATGCAGTACATACACATATTACATCCTAAGTGTGTAAGCAAATCCAGGGAAATCATTGCATAAGTGTATGTTAAGTGGTACTGGGGAAACATTAAAAAATCATAAAAGAGGTTACTGGTCTCAGCTGCAGTACATAGAGTCATAACTTCTGAATGCAGAACTTCTATTCTCAATAATATTATTATTTAAAATAGCAGTCTAATGAGAAACATTTATACTGCAATTAGAAAAAAGACAACTTCTTAACAAACTAAGCTGAGTAAATCTGATTAGAAAGAAATAGAAAGACAATAAGTAAAAACATTTGCAATATCACTTTTTGGAGTACAAGCGTACTTGGAGGTGACCAGGTTTCAACACGGCTATTTTCCTGTTCACTAACATCAGCATTTTTGACCTTCTCATTATTACATGTATTGATGGACTGACTATTTTACATCCTCTCACAAAGTACCAAAATTAGAAATGGAGGATATTGGAAATGGCTAACACATCAAGTTGAAAACACTGAATAGGTCAAAGTCATAGACTTTGCTACAATCTTCTCTGGAATATATGCAGAGGTAGCACAGTCCATGTTTCACTTTTGTGCTAGGCATTGTAAAGATTCTGTGAAATATCAGTCTATGAGCACACTCTCACAGCAACATAATTTTTGTGAAAAAACAAATGAAGTAAAAATGTAATCCATACTTACAGAATTTACAGTACACTTAAAATTGAGTAATTCTTTAGTCTATCTACACACAAAATGACTGGAAAGAGCTATAAAAACCAAAGTAGTCTGAAATCAATAATTTTCCTGTGCAATACCCTCCAAAGAGCTGTCAACTCCTTCGGACAGAAGCCTCTTCTTATTGGGAATACTGAACCCTTGGCTACTCATCCTAATTAAAATGTAATTAGGTAAGTGTAATTAGGTAATAATACCACTCAAAACACTTAGCCTGTTTTCCACAATTGAATCCACTGTTGAGCTCACTATGGCATAAAATTCTGAACTCAGATCTCATGGCACTAATTGCCTTTTCACCCCAATTTAATCTGACATGTAGGCAGAAGCCTAGAGCTGTGAGGAATATTTATGGTACCAACTATGAAACAGATATGGGAAACAGATCTGTGACCCTTATGGTAGATATATGACAAAGGCAATGAAAATACTGGCTGCTACAAGTAGTATCTACTTCAGAGAAACAAATCTGCTAATATCAAGGAGAGGTGTAATAACCCACTTAGTCCTTGGGATAGGCTTCATCTCACATACATTTAGTCATCTGAAAGACATATCTGTTTTAAGCTAGTCATTTTCACCACCTCTGTAGTCAATGGAAAGAGGGAGGAGACCAAACAATGATTCATCTCACACCAGAGTAGAGTTTAAAACAATTGAGATGAACTGCTTTCTGCGATTGTCTCTTCCCCAACGTGAAGAGTTGGTGAAATAAATTTTGACTAGATGCCGAGCTTCTAAAATCAGTAAAGTGAGATGAAACCCACTTGTGCTGCAAAAAATGTCTCCAGCTGCTACCTCACCATCAGCTTTCCATGTCTACGGCAATAAATAGAAAATGCTGGGCAACCTAAACCAAACATCTTGTGACATCTGTCATCTCATCAGAGTTGTGTGTTCTCTGAAGAGACCGTAGAAAGCCCATCCCACAGCTGCTGAACTACTTCACCCTTCACAGGTCAGTCATGTCACTGTCTTACCTTAGGTACGCTGTGATGTATCTGGAGCAAACCACAGGACTAAATGAGCGTGCGTGTGCGTGCGCGCGCACACACACCCACACCCCCACACACACCCACACCCCCACACACCACACACCCCCACACCCCGACACCCCCCCCCCCACACCCACCCCAATGCCTGCTTGCAACCATGTGCAGAAAAAGTGTTCAAGTCCCGTGGGCTGGCCCCAGCCCACAGCGTGCCAGCTGAGCAGCTCCAGCTGACACTGGCACCAGCCACAGACTGGTACACACAGAAGGAACTGCCATGAGTTCCATGGTCAAAAACTTCTTCAGGGCAACTTGCTGCCTTTCCTATTTTCTTAGTCTGTACAACTATCAATGTTTTGAATGCCTAGAGGAGAGCAGTACATTAATGAAAAATGGCCATTCCAGTTTAATATATGCAAAACTAGGGTACTAGTGCCATTCAGACAGGCTACAAAGAGCTGCTTGGACAAATGAACTCATCTCCTAGCCAGAACAAATGCTGTCTCTTTTATCTTCTGCCATCAAGCTTCTGTGAAGCCTTCAGAGGCTGCTGAATTTACTAGTAGTTGCCAGTTACTAATCTGTGGCTGGCAATGCAGGATCATGGCTTCCTTTTCCTGATTACAAGCACTTTTTCCTCCCCCTTTATCATCTCACACACTCCAGCCTGCTTCTGTAGACCATTCAGAGGTTTGGCTCTTATTACAACATTTAAAAGGGATCAGCAACCGCCTACCACAATTACATCATGATCTACCGTGATGAATAGGCTCCTAAGAGAAAATGCGTATTAAAAAAAAAATCAGAACAATGCATGCTTGTCTCAGAAAAAGCATCTTGCTCAAGATGTTGTAAAATCTCAGTCAATTACATAATGAGCTATTAGAGGAGAGCAGACATAAGTAAACATGGTTTTGCTTGTGTTTCTGTTTTCATATGCACAAAGGTTAAGAGCTAGAACTGAAAATGGTTGCATACAGAGAAAAGATATGGGTTCATGATAGCTTTTGAAAAATCAAATCATAAATGCGTATATATTTTTACTTTATCTGATACCGAGGATAAAGTGCGTTAAAAATATAACTGGCTTTAAACCCTGGTAGACTAATGTTTTGCCATGATTTACGCTGTCTATTTTGTATTCAGCTCTGAAGTTGTTTTCCCCTCTCTGAATCATGAATTCATCATTCAGATGTAAGATTCTAACTGTTATAATAATGACAGCAATGTAAGCAAATCACGTGTTAATGTCTTTAAAAAAAAAAATCTTTATCTCAAACCTGAACATTCTTTTAGCTAACTGACAACATCCTCAAGAAAGACAATATCCTAATGCATGTCCTGGAAGAACAGACAGACATATTCTTCTATGGCCAATGGAAAAGTAGATAAAAATTATGAAAGTCTATTACAGTTTCTAGTACGTTATTTTAATATTTCCTCTGAATCCAAATCTGTATGATTTAAAATATTTCAGGAAAGCATCACCAAGAAGATTTTAAACTGCTACCAGTTTACCTTACATTTAAGTTAGAAATAACTAATAAAAAAATATTTGAAATGTTTTTCTAGTTAAAAAAAAAAAAACAAAAAGACATGCCAATTTTCCATCAGTCATACCTAAGAGCCTCTTAGGTCTCCCTCTTTGAAGAAGCACATTAAAGGGGGTCAGAGGTTTCACAAATAAATTAGTGGGCAAGCAATATCAATGGTGCCCTAGACTGACCTGGTATATAATTGTTTGCATATCATTGCAGTAAAAGCAACAACATGTTTAATCTGTGTGTGTTTATTTTGATCTATATGTGGACCTTAAGGGTCAATGTGATTTACTCACATTTACTGTTGGTTATTAAAAATGCTGAATAAAGTGATGGAAAGGTGTTAGAAGTCATTTGCAATTAGGAAAGAAAATGACAGTCCGCATGGAACTGCTTACTCAGAATTTTATCACAGGGGTGTAGGGTTTTTTTCTACCCTATTTTCACAAAGCTTTATAAGTCACAGCTTGAGAGAAATATATCAAAGCATTTTTTGCCTTCAGTAAATGGATGGCAGGACTAATCTTTCCTCCCTAGATCTTACATGATCATGGCTATTGCAAAACTATGGTCATAGGAAACACAAGGAATACAATATTTTGCAGTGCCCTCGCTTTTTGGTATGGTTTAGTTTCATTTGGTTTTTTCCCTAAGCAATTAAATAGCATTGTTAAATTTCTAGACGCTTCCCAAAACAGAGAAGGAATATCAGAGTACTCCCTACACAGGAGCCCACTGAAGTCGGTAGAAGGATTTCTATTTACTTCAAGGGATTTTGGTTTTCTCTGTACAGTGAAAAATTTTCTGAGTCTAATGAAACTTAATATTCAATCAGGACCTGATAGAAATTGCTCAGCCTTCAAATTTAAAGTTGATTTTACTTTACTATTCTGTCTCAGTCAGTTATTTCACTCCATTAGGAATCTCTAAATGAAATTAAAATAAAAGAGAAGAAATGAGGAAGAGAACAGACAAGTCAGAACAGAAAGCATGAGGAAAACAAGAACATGAAGATAGAAAAGCCATAGAAAAGAAGCAAAGATAAAGACTGAAAAGAGCAAATGAATGTAGGAGGAAAACAAGAAGTCTTCAAATTAATAGAATATTTAAGCAAGTTTGAAGCTTTAAACACATCACTAGAGGAACTTAAATCAAAGCCCCATTCAAATGTTTAACTAATTACACCTCAGCTGATACACCTTGCTGAATCAGTTCCTCTGAAAGCGAAGGATAACAGGAAGGACCAGTCTGGGAAAGCATTTTTACGGGTCACAAGCCTTAATGAAGTCCAAGTGCAATCACTCTTTCTGGGGACAAAATTAACAAATGAAAAAGTTGCAGCTTTTTAAAATATTTTAATGCCTGCTTACAGCAAAATGGTTCTTAGAGAACCTGGCTGACATTTCTTGTCTTTTACTCACTTTAGCTGATGTTACATTAGTTCTTTATGTGCATAAATCCAGAACTTTCTCAAGAGCAATGGTGATAGTCACTATTGTCAGAGATGAGATTGGATAATCTATATTTTACATCTGTAAGTAATACAGAAGTGGTCATAACTTTTAAGTCAAATTGTGACAGAACTAAGAATTCTATGAAAACATCTTTTTTGCTGATTTTTTTTTTGTTAACTTTTTTTTGTCAAAACTGCCTAAACAAGGTCTTTCACTTGGGGCTTTGCCCCTCAGCATCAAAACCAGTTGATTTATTGAACCCAGCCAGAATGCTTCCTGTCAGAGAAATTGGACACTAAATCCCTGTCTCACAGCTGCTCCACGAAAACCACATTTTGCACCCAGAGGCTTGGTGTCGTACCCAGCAGCACTGACAGGAAGACCTGGAGCAGTACCATCATCCCCAGGCTTGCATTTTATTTACAGCTGTGTACAGTCAAGGTAGGAGATATTCTTTATCATCTCCTTGCTATTCTCCTGCACACAAATGCTCTGGTAAGCTCCACAGAAATTTCCTGCTGCCTACCTCCTCAGTATAGCCCCAGGATAGCAAAACACGTGAGTTCAGCTTTAAGCAGTACCAGGAGGGCTAAGGAACACACTGAGGTGCTCTACAGTATCAGGACTTAAAACTGGAGGGTTTTTATGCAGTCAAGAGATTTTCTGCCCTCCATCCCCTTTGTTGAATGCCTAGTACTGGAAATCATCTAAGCAGCTTCAGCACACAGTCAAGTCATAATTCTTCTGTTTGTTACCTTACGGGGACTTGTCTAGCAAGTGTACTCGATCATGTCTCTTGATATATCTTTTATTTGGCTAAATACCATGAACTACAATGCAACCACTCTGAGAAGCTGTATCTCTGCAGGGTACAACAACATCGTAAAATGCTACCTGCCATTTTTCATTTGCTCCTCAAAGGGAAAACCCCCTTTTGGACACTAGTAAGGCTTTTGAAGCTCCTCGTTTGCAGCAGCCCATTTAGACCACGTATCCAGGCCACAGAGTGACTGCAGTCAAATGCAGCCCTCCCAGCTGGAACACAAGCCTCACAGGGAGCCTGCTGAAAAATTCCTTGCTACCATCAAAGTAAGCAATTCCTACCTTTCATCATGGTTTCCCCATGGGGAGAAACAGCCTGGGCAACCTGATGGATGGTTGGGTACCGCGGATTTGATGCCCAGGAGCACTGACAGCAGATGTTTAGCTGCAGTCACAGCCCTGGAGCAGAGACCGGGCGAGGAATGTAGCAAAAGCAGTGCCCTTTGCAGGTCACCTTTCTGTACTCCAGCAGTTCTTTCAGGCCACATTATCAAATACACTTAGACATTTGCAAGTGAATCTTTATGTACAAGAAGGAAAACCATCGATTTACCTATGAGCCCCTTGAACAGATTTACTTACTATCAGGACAATAACATGCCTAAGAGCCAATTATTCATGGAAATGCATATTTGATTTTGACTGAAACCTGTGTTTATTATGTCAGGTTTATTTCCTTACTTGCCAAATCAACAGGAAATAAATGGATTCAATTAATAATACAGAACTGCAAGTTACACCAAGTCAGCTTCAACCAATTAATATTCATCTGCTTATTCCATGAACCTTCTAGCCATTTGAAACCAAACTTTTCTCGGAAAACAAAAAGGACAAATATTTAAAAGCATGCAATTATCATTTACTAAGGCAATCCTCATCTTGAGAAAATACTCTCATATAATACTTGAGAAAATATATTTCATTCATTTTAAGGAAAACTTTTCATCCAATTTATGTTCTCCTAACAGAGCTTAATTTGATTGTTCAGACGTGTCCGTGTAACTGAATGTTTTCTTTGCTTTGATTTCAGAGCTCTCCCTTTCTAAAATATTAGGTGTATAATCACTAAGTGTACTTTCCTGTTTATGGAAAAATGCCCCTAAACTTCTACTATCCATCTACAGGCTTTTGGCAACAGTTGACACAACCGTGGTATAAGGTGATTAATGGAAGGCACATAAAGGAGTAATTAATCAAACGACATAAGAAAGTGAAAACAAAAACTGATGCGGAGACTGACATGAAAAGTCTAAACTCCTTGTGCTTTGGCACCAATAAAAACAGACCACAGAAAAAAGGCTAAAAAATTAATGAATGTGTTCCAATTAATCTGTATGCGTACTGCAATGCTCTTTAGTTTGGTTCATTTAAATCTGAAATTCCCTTCCCCGTTGATGTCAGCTAGTTAGCCAAGACGGTGCATTACTGTTATGATCACTGCAGCGCATATAATTTAGATTTATCTCTTTAGGGACTCAGCTCCACCCCCTGCTAGCTAATATGCTCACCATGTTTAATGATGCAAAAAATTTCCCTGAGTACAGGTTATTTATCTTTATCAGGGGCTGCTTTTGGCTGGCTGTCAGTTATCAGCCAGAATATTTGTTCCTAAATGGTTTGTACTCATCCATATTCCAGGGCAATTCTGAGGCCCATATTATCACTGATGTTTGCAATAAAAGTGTTTCAGTTCTTCAGATACACCTTAGTAATACTGATTTATGAGTCTGGACTGACTATATTTCTGATGCAGTGATATGAACCCTGAAATATCTGTCATGGAAGTGAAATATCTATCCAAAACCTCAGAAACAAAACCCACTTGTAGGGGTCTTGAAGAAATATGAGGAATGAAGATATTTCTTTGAATACATTTTGAGGGGAATGAGTCAGAGATGAGTTTTTTAAACTGAAGATCTGTAGAAAATAAAATAAAATTAGGAACAGACCAGTGAAAAGAAGATAGATGAAAGAGGAAGGAAAAGGAACAGTGAGAAGGAGACAAGCCTGGACAGAGGTAGGGAGACAAAAAAAAAAAAAAGAGACAAGAAACGAAAGAACTTTTGCTGCATCAGATGAGTGAACACGTTCAGCCTATAAGATTGAAAATGATAAGCAGAAGACTAAGGCTTAAAACTTGAAAGCTCTTGCCTGCACAGCGACGTGAGCAAGCACCAAGCCTACAAGTGAAAGGCCGATATTCTGAGTGGAGAAAGAGTTCAAAATGTTGAATGCAGTTCTGCAGCACAGACCAGAGAGTTATGCTATAGGTCAAAGAGGAGACGAGCAAATCTGGCAAGTCAGAAAGACTGAAGATATGAATAAGTAAGTAAATTTCAATTTTTTTATGGTTTTGACGAGGATGGCAATAAGGGCAGCAACTGCATGTCGGATTTGATGTATGCAGTATAATAGGCTGGATTTGATTTTCAGGGCATGCGAACATCTGTGGCACAGAGATTCCCAAGCTCTCAGCAACCAAGCCTGTTCCAAAACTGGAAGCAACAAAGCCAGACATGCTCTCCCCAGGGTGGCATGCTGAGATAACACGGCTTCACTGCTTCCCAGACCTGAGCTAATGCCTCAGCTATGCTGGAGAGCTGCACCAGTTTGATCGGAGCAAGTTCAGGTATCTCTAACAAAAGACATACTTCAGAGAATAAGAAAAGCTAAATCCCCAGTTTAGATCTCTCGCCTGTTTCTATAATAATGCCCAGCATGGGTATTCTCTTCTTACTATCTGTGCACCCACTTGGTAGGTAAAGTCACATAATTAGAGGAAGATCATAAGTTACCACCCATAATTCAAACAAAATTTGGTGCTGAAGCTGGCATACGTAAAGCTGCCTTCAACTCAGGAACATGTATAAGTGCCACTGAACAATTTTTATTCTGAAGCCTCCACAAAGCAGACAGGTCTTCCCTAGGGCCAGCACGTGCATACAACGTCATGCACCCAACAGATTTTCTAACCACCCAGCTACGGAGTCATTATCCTTTGTCTAGGCTTAGGCACATGATGGGCACTCTTCTGGCTGCAGATTCACTAGCAAAGAAATCTTGCTCAGGAACCTATGAAATACAACCCTAGCAGAAGTTATGGCCACTTACGGCTGGTTGAGTTGCTCATATACTTGTCTCTCCTCCTCCTCGACCTTCACATTTCTCCATTGCCTAGTGGCTCAGGCTTATGTGAGGGTAAGGATCTGTGTTCAACAGCCTTTTCTTTGACATGTTGAAGTAGGAGATGTCTGCTTTTTGAGAAGGCTATTAACAATAATACATCTTTGCTTAATATAACGCAGAGTTAAACAGGTAGGAAGACTGGAAATAAAGTGGGTAGCCAGAGAGGTACAATAGACAAATAAACCCCTTTATTGATTTCTGAAGAAGTAAAACATCTGGCATTTTATTAAGAATATATCAGATCTGGATAAATTTCCTGAATCTTTATGGTGAAAAGGAGGATGTATACATGAAAAAGCATTGCAACGGACATTCTCGGTTTTAATATACTTGCAACATTGAAGTTGTTACAGGTTAAATTATTTATATACAGCTTTTAACCGCAAGAGAAAAATACCCCAAAATTGTGTAAAATATTATTAATTTCCTTCAAAAGCCTATTAAATATTTTCAGCCTACATCACGTACAGATGTTAGTATCACAACCAGCAAACAGCGTGTAGAATGGAAATATAGCACGTATACTTGAATTCCACTTTTGTTGGTGTTAGATGATATATTTGTTTGATTTCTACCATGACATGCTCTTCCTGTTCTGAAGTTTTCCAGAAGCCCAGATTAATGACAAAATGATCTCCAGTATAAACTTCCACAATGATAATAACATATGCTGGCGTAGACAGAATACTATTATAGTGCCACTGAGATCCTCTGAGAGCATGAAATAAATGCACGACACTCAAAAAAGAACTTAATTTGTGTGTTATTTCCAGTATTACTGCTGTAAATATGCAAGGACTTAACTAACTGACCATTTAATATTAATAGGGTGATATTCGATACCACAATATTCATGTGCTGTGATAAGTATTTAAAATACTCACTCTGTGCTGTCAGATAAATTCTCTATTAGACCTATCCTTGATAATGCGCATATTGTTTCTGAAAGCAATTTCTGTATTATTTAGAAAAGACCCGTTTTCCTCCTGAGACAAAGAGAAAATGAACTGCAGATTTTCTGCAAATTCTTATTACTATTTGGTCTAGACCACATTATGACCAAATTATGGTGAAAACCCTTGAATAAAGTAATTTCACAGGAAGCTGTTAACCTGCTAAAGCACCAAGAAATACAGATCAGACTGAAATGAGCTTTACTTGTATGCTTCTTGATTCAACTATTTAGATAATGTACTTTCATTTAGATCAGCAGCTAAACGTGGAAGGATAATAGCCTTTCTTGTACAGGTATAATGAGACATCAGTGCAGTGGTACAGAATAGCAGCAAAGAAGAAGTGAAAAAGGCAGTTCTGATGCCTGAAGTTCTCTCATGACAGACACTTTTTTAGAAGAATATGGCTATGGAAGCAACAAGCATTTGTGTCAGACACTTTCATACAACTGGAGAACATGAATCTGTCACTTGATGAAAACTGATTAAGGACCATCAAGCCCAGAAGTGGAAATTCTATTGCTATTGAGAGAAAAAATGCACAGCACAAAAAGAGGGAGATATTTATGTACATGCCATCTCTTTTCTTAAGCAGAAAATAAGCAAATTTCAAAGTCAAGTTCATTCCTTCCTCCATCCTATTGTATATAAAATCACTTCAGAAATTTTAAAGGGTGGATGAGCAACATAAATTACTCTTCACTCTGAAGTTCTTCTAACATATCTCTAATACAGTCCCCAGTGACTAGTTTCAGAAAAACTTAGTTCAAATTTTTTACTTATTTTCAGATGGCAAAATATCTTCTTTAAGTACATTAATGTATATAATGATATTGATATTCTGATTTTATTTTCTTTGCGTATTTGCTTTGCAGCTTAAACATATATTTTTCTACTGCCCTAACTCACTTTGGTTATATTACAGTTGACCTCAAAACAATGTAGAAATACCTCTGGATCGCTTGAGTTTTATCTTTTGTATTGATATCTGTACACATGGCATACTACTCCAAAATATAACTAATCTAGACCCTAGACCAAGGAAAAAAGTAATGGGAAATGTAAGCCTGTACTTAAAATAACTTCATAAAGAAGGACTTAGTTGAGTGAGGTCCTTATCCTGTGATGATATTATCAAACTTGTTACTACATGACTGTTATTAGCAGAGCCAGTAAAAATGCATCATTTCTTTTTTTCAGTAAATTTCATTATTTCAAAATTTGTCTTCACCGAAACTGAAATGAAAATTACTATTTTTAGAATTAAATACCAAGTGGACGTCAGACATTGCCTTCCCTTTATTTACCTTCAAAGGATTTATTATTTTGTTCTGTTACTCTGTTGTTTCATCCTATACCAACGGCAGTAAATCATTATATATCATTCAAGACATGGCACAATGTGACGCACAATACGTTACACTGTGCAAGCCTCCTGATTTGCTAGGTTACAGGAGACGTGTGTAAATTTAGTATACCACATAGGGGTCTGCATGTGAGCTAGTCACTTAGATATTCTCCTTTCTGTGAAGAGTAATAGCAGTTTTGATGCACAATTCATTTGACCTAATTTAGATGTTTACTTCCTTAGCAATGTCATGAATCAAACCCTAGGAATGTCCATTTTTTCCCACTAATCAGCATGAGCAATTTTTTACTGCTTTTGTTTGTGCATCATAGGACACTTCAAATAATTTCTACCTTGGCTTTACTTTTATATTCTGTATTATTAGAGTATTTGTAAAATCATTATAAGAACAGCAGCTATGCTGATATTTCAGGGAGTACACCTTTTATTTAGTTATTTGTCTTCTGTCTCCCATTTGCGTTTTAATAGAAAAGTCTAATGTTCAGCACCTTGAGCAAAAAAGGAAAACTAGCTTCTCTATACTAACTAAAGGTCTGGCTACTTTCAGTAACCAGGGAAAGTTATTCCAGGGATATTGAAAACACTGACCTTTTTTATTATTTGTTGCTGTTGCCATCATTATTACATGAAGCCAAGATGAGACCTGAGCCCTGCTGGGACTCAGCACTGCAGAGTAAATGGGAGGCCAAAAGATAGAGCTGGTAGTGCTGCTGAATAGAGCAGATAGGAATCCCAAATGTTTCAGTCTCTAAGACAGAAGGTCCATCTTTTTCACTTGCAAAAAGGATTTGCATTAACTTTTATCTAATATATTTCATATATACTTTCGCTTTTGGGGAGGGCTATTCTTCTTTCATGTAGACATTACGACACAGCAAATCCCTCTAGTGAATTGGAAGGATATATTGCAAGCCGCTATTAGCTGTATGCCTTTTCTTCTAAGAAGAAAACATTGAAAGAAAAAGATTATGAGTTATTTTTGCAAAATACTCTTACAAGCTATGAGAGATACAAAATACAGTAACAATATATTAGAGGGGACAACATGATACAGGAGATTGGCTTCGTAGCTTACATAAAATTGAAAGTTCATGCTCTTAGATTAGAAAACTGATGAAAGAATTATTTCTGTGTAGTTCTAAATAGAAATGTAAGTAAGCCTACCTGGCCGGTGTTCCAAGGCTGGGAATAGGAAATAAAGGTGGATGTTCACTTGGTATATCTGCAATTCTGAAGAGGCTACCTACTATATATAAAGATCCATTGCAGGATATGCAAGGTGACAAAATGGAGCAGATGAAAGCAAGCTTTTTTTCTTTTGTTTTATGCTGACTGTTGGCAGTTAGGTAATGTACCTATATTTGGAGAACTATTGTATACAAACATACACTAAGCATTAACTATACCAGCGATAGAAAATGTGCATTTTTATAACATGCCCAGGAGTATGGTGTACTTGTTTCTAAGATTGCTTGTGTGGATTTTTATATCTGTAATATCCATTGTACTTTAAAATTTCACAGGAGTTTTTGTGTGACTTTTGTTGCTGCTTTTTACCCATTCTTACAAAATATTCATTACCCTTAGTTTCCATTTACTTGAGAAACACCAAGAAATTCCCTGTTTTACAGGGAAGCTGGGGGGGGTTGTGCCTTCTATTTTGAAAGAATAGTATGATTTCCATGTTTTGCAGGATCAGGGATTAAAGCCCAAAGTGTCTCAGATTCCACACCCACTCTATACAAGGACTTATCTGTCAAAAAGTGGGATTCATATCCCATGGAAAATCTCAGTTAATTTTTGTCATCCTGAAATAAAATCAAGACCCTAAGGACATACTAGGAGGCAATGAGCAGTCTAAACAAGTCTCAGCTTATATAAAAAGCTAGTGTCTGATACATCTGAACTTTATGTTCCCCTGAGACACCATGGCAGTTCGGCTAGGTAAAGACTAGTACCACCAACCAAAAACAATGGCCATTTCATTTTCTTTGAGGAAGATTATAGTGCAACAAGTTTTTAAAACATATTTTTCTAGGATTTTTTTTTAACATAAACTTGTACTTTCAAACGCCATCGATGTTTTAAGAATGGAGTATTCAAGAATATATCCATAAAAGCTATAATCCCTACTGGATAGAGAATACAATAATGAGAAAGGAAGTATAAAGGCACACAAAGGAGATAATCACTTCAGAGTTTTCAATATAAAACATGATCCTATTCAAAGTCTGTCAAGGTAACTGAGACTCTTTCCCATACCTTCAGTGATCTTTGGTCCAGACTGTATTGATGCTTACTGTATCATAGTAATCTCTTTTTTTTCTTCTTGATTCATTTAGAAGATTTTGTATTACATTAATCCTTCACATACTGCAGATTTTGAGGTCTTCTCTAGCTCTAAAATCTGATTTGAAGTATGAGATTGGATGGTAATGAGGCAAAAAAGGAATACCTCTTCTAGATATAAGCAGGAATCTAAGTTCTGCTGGAGTTTTCATCGAGCATAACACTAGCTCTGATAACCCTTACACTATTAAAATACTTCTATATATACATAAATAAAAGTTGTGCTAAAAAATGCAAGTGCCAGATTTATTCATGTTTTGTATCCCCAAAGTATACACTGACACCCAGAATACACAAACACTTAACTAAGTGAATTATGGGTCTTTGCTATAAGCAAAATAGAAATCTGCCACCAGAGGAGGACAGCAGTGACTGATTCCAGGTAAGAGTTTCTCTAAAATGAAACAAGAGCTGTTTGGTACAAATCACTCTGCTTCCCCCTTGTGCTTCTCTCTGTAGCCAAAATATATAACCAACTGAAGAAAAAACAGTTTGCAAATGGCAACAAAATTAACCCACTGCCTATTTCGACTATACCAGAACTGCAGGAAGGGAAGGGCTATGGGGTGGCAGCAGCAGCAGGCTTCCCTGCCCTCTGAGCATGTGGAAACCTAGGTCTACTACTCCTTTCTGAAAGGCAAAGAGCTGAGGTCTAGTATCCCAGATCTCCAGGCCAACAAGGCCCTTCTTCTCTGCCTTTGCTTCCCACAGTGGGAAAAGTTTTACCCCAACAAGGCCTAGTCTACTATCGTTTAGCAGCAATATTTGTGTTTTATTTGCACCACTGTGAAGCTTTGAAGCAGCTCTGCTGAAACATGTGGTTTGATCTTCCCTGTTTTTCTGTGAGCATTAACAATTGCCTGGAAATATCCTTCCAGAAGCCTCATCAAATGTCTTGCTCCAGGGATCTCGTGGGACTACGAGGTTCCCAGTCACATAACACTGCTTGACGCATTTCTCAGGCATTTAAGAGGCTTCATCACGAAATTTAACTCTCATAATTCACTACATGTTATTCTGATCAGTCATGTGTTTTGAGCAACAGGAGGTAGCAGTGGTTGGGGTTTTTTTTGCATTACATGTCTTTTTCATATATCGCAGAAAGCTGATATTAACTGTAACATGAAGCTTATTCCTGCTTAGCCATAACTCCCAATGAAACCTGTTGGGAATTTTGACTGTTTAAGAGGAAAGGAAGGAAGTAGGTTCAGAAGGAAATATATATGTAAAATGTGTAATTGGGCCCACTTTCTGAAGTAATACTCCCTGGTGCCTATAACTTTCACTCAAGGGTGTCTTGCTAAGTGGCTCTGTAACTTATTTTCATGTTACTTTCAGTAGAATTTTAAAACATTTATCATGCTGAAATACTTAGAGCAGCACATTCTGTTTGGTATCATTAGATCTCATTAGCAATCAGCATTTAAAAAACATTTTCTCATGTTTTTTTTCCCTAATACCCATACATATAGTTTTCCCATAATTAAGCAGATCTATTAGTTTCACATTGTGGGTGGGATGGAATTTTAAATAATATTCATCTCTTTCAGAAACAAATAGGAGTCTGAAATGAAGAAGTGCTCAGTTAGCTTGCTGTTGCTACAAGGGTGGGGGAAAGGATGGGATAACAACAATGCAGCAGCCTAAATATACCATGCTGCAGGACTGAGAAAAGGGCAGAGGGTTTTTAATCAATTCAAGCCTCAGCAAGAAACAATCACTTCTGTGACAGGCTGGGAAGCCCTGGCTCTGCCTAACACAGATCTAACCTTTCAAGGAAGTTTTGCAGAAGGTTGATTTCAGTCAAGCGCTGAACTCAAAACTGGATGTACCCTGCTGAAACTGGAACATAAAGATGCTTGGCATGTTTGGGGATGCCAGGCTCTGACCAAGGAGAGGGGAACTGGGAGGCCAGGTGTTTTGCTCAGCCCAGTTGCTGTCACTTCTCAGCACACAGGATGTTCAGCACCAAGGGAAACATTCAGGTTTTAGAATTAAAACACCGTTGTCATATTAGTTCACATGGTTGGGTTACTGGAGTTGGGCAGGGCTATGGTTTCCAGATTTGTTTCCATTTGGCTGAGAAATCAGTAGCACAGATCAGCCCTGCACCTGGATTTGTTTTGTTTACCTACAAAGAGGGAACAGAAAGCCAAGCAAGCTTAACTCATTAAAAGCCATTAACAGCAGGAATTTTCCTTCTTCTGGAAAGCCCAATTGCACAAGCCCAGCAAACTCTGTGTCCAGGAAGTCCTGCTCTTGCTCTGTCTCAAAGTCACATTTCACCTTTCTGTAACTTTTCAGCACACAGAGCAACTGGCTTGAAACCAATAAACTAGTCCCATCTTGTGTAACCAGGGAAATCCATCAGTCAGCATCTGTATCTGAAATCCTTAGACACAATGAATAGACACAATGCAATAAATATAGCAATAACCACAATCATAGCGGTAACAAGAAAAGTTCCTGCATGATTGTCTAATGGTACAATGAAGCTTGGGGGACTACAGATATTAGAATTTTTTACCCACAAGAAAATTAAAGCATAAACCCATACTTGGGCTTAGTGCAGAAAACACTCAAAATCTGTAAGTCATTTAAGCTCTTTGAGTGCAGTCTGATTTACACCAGATTTAAGCTTTATTCACTGCTGGGGAACATCCTACAAAGAAAGAGGGAGGGGTTACCCTTCTGTCACTTTGGCACTCCCCTTTTAATAAGCCCTCTTATCTGCCACCAACATCAGAGCTGCATTCATCGCCCCCTCTATGCTGAGCTGTTGAAGGTTGATCTGACTGCAGATCAATCAAAGTATTTACTTTTTTCTATAGTGTAAATAGCAACAGTGAAAAAAATGTTTCTAGAACTACAGAGCTGGGATGTGCCTGGCTGGAAGGAACATGGAGATCTCATGATCGCACAAGAAAATAAAAACTATCCTTCAAGTTCTGTCTACAATGTTTATTGCTTCTCAAGTTAGAATTGCAATATTTTCTTCTTCAGCAGGCCCCTGTTCCCAGCCAGCACCTGCCATTGAGTGGCTGGACCATCGTGTTATCTCCTTAATTTTTAACTATTGCCATCAACTAGCCAGTTCCTGAACATCATCCTCTTTCCTTAGCATTTTCTGTCCTTCACTGGCACCTTGGACCCTGGGACTACTGTGATTCTACCCATCAGTATCTACCTGCAGGAATGCATGCCTGGTGCTGTACAGAGCAAAGGAACACCTGATGGGAGCATCAGACTGAACAAGTGTCTTCCAAACTGGAGAACACAAGGCTTCCTTCAGCCGAAATCACGGGTCCTTCTGCTGGTCTTCCTCACGCTATGGAGAGCTCTGGTCTCTATCCAGGCAGCAGACCAAATCTGTGACAGGGGACTCCAGATGCGAGGCAGGCATTTTCACTTCCAGCCAGCCTACCGTGAGAATCCTGGTTTTCTTATTCTGAAAATTTTTGTCATCTCTCAAAATGCAGCTGGAATTCCTCACATCAAAAACAAGTCTGGGCTGCTGATAGCTGAAAATTGCTAAGCGGTGGGATGATTTTGTGTACAGTAAGCCTATACATTCGCTGTGCCAGCTACCCTTCTGCCCAGCACTAACTCCAGGTCTGATAAGACGTGGAAAGGAGTGGTGTGCATATCAGTCAACGTGCATCAGGCTCAGCATGGGTTAAAGAAGGGGCTGTGATGGGAACTCTGACAACTTTAATCAATCTACAGCTTCTCCAGACTTGCTCCTACACATGCCTCCAGCCCTCCTGCTTCCTCTGTGGCTGTGCCAAGCCTCAGATTTCATAGCGCCAGTCTGTAGAGACCATGCTGTTCATCATCTATCATGAACATGGTGTCCCTAACTTCTTTACTGTACAACTTTGAAATGGATCCTGTAGCGAATGATGACTCTCCATCTATTTCTGATCTGATCTAAAACATATTTCCTCCTTTGCTGTACTTCTACTTTCTATCCCTGCTTTCCTTCTTATTTTTAAACTTCACCATGGAGCTCCATATGGTGTATTAGATTAAAGCCATTACACAAAGCAGGCAGTACATTTTGTTGTACTGTTCCCCATCCCACCACATCGAACTGCAATGACAAGAGGGGAGAGTATTGTAGAGAAAGACAAACAAGGCAAAATCTTCTGCTAACCATAGCTCACACTCTCTGCAAATCTGGAAGAGAGGAAATCATAATCAACAGCCATACTGGTTAAAAATGGTCTGTAGGACAGAAATTCCCTAAAGCAATTTAGGCCGCGCACAGTGGACCAAATTAATCCCTACTATAACTTCTCTTAATTCAGCTCAGAAGAACTTGGTCCAGTGTTATCTAAGCTCAAAGATATTTCTCCAAGGATGAACTACAAGTTGGTGACATTTATTATGGAGCTCCAGAGATAGAATAAGAACAAAGACGACTCTCAGCTTTCCAAATGTGTATCGTAGACATCAATTGTATCACCAGCAATATGGATAAGTGGAATAAGCTTATACAATTAAATAAATAGTAAATAAATATTAAATCTTTCAACTTAATGGTAAAGTCTCAGAAAAGTGATTTCCCAAACAGTTGGCAAGAACTAGAATAGTTTTAAGATAATCACAATCAATTCTTACAGTACAATAAAAATAGGTATAGGAAAAAATCACTCAAAACTGAAATGTAAGAGGACAAAAGGTCATAAATTGCAATAGAAACCCCTAGGGAATCTGAGAATGTATAGGGGTTGGGGGTTTTAAAAATTGTCTAGCTATTGAAGAAAAAACTCTATTAACAAATGGACAAATGAGAGTAGAGCTATCCCTCAGAGTCGCTTCATCAACCACAATCATATGAAGAATCCAATGTACCTTTTTGAAAAGTAGTTGAAATACTGAATCTGCTAAAGCAGAGAACAAGCCTTTGTTAGCTACTTTTGAAGGTCATCAGTGGCTTTTAGTGTATAGGACGTTTTTACAACAATTAGATCAAAACTCAGATTGAAAATGTTGGTGGATTTCATAAGTTAGAATGACATCAATAGTTGACTCCTCCAGGGCACTGCCTGGGAACAATGGTTTTATTCTAAAAAAATCTCGCTTCCACTTGAAGCACCACTGGAGCCACACATTAATTTTATATGGTAACAAATGATTGTTTGTTCATTTTAATTTTAAAAGACTTTTGAAGAAAGACAGTTTCATTCTGGTCACCTTACGTGTTGAAGATCTGAAAACCCCCATTGCTTGTGTAACTCCTGAACAGTCATGCGGATCCCAATAATCAAAACAGATGCAGATACAGTGTCTCTGGCATGACTGTACTTATACCATCTGTTAGGCTAAGTTTGCACACTAAGGAGATATAAACCCAGCATTAAGAGGTCATAACTTCAAAAATGAGATGGACCTCAACAAGCAGGTCTTCAAATCAATGCTAGCATCTCCCCTGTCTGAAAAATCCTTCATTTCATAAGGCTCACAAGCTATATTAAATGGCATGACAAATATAAACGTTGTAGATATCAAAAATGTTAGCTCTTTCAGACCATAGGAGTATGCAGAATGTAAAACATAAAAGAAATATTCAGTTTGCCCAACAGGCCTGCCAAATTCTATTCCTCTTAATATTATGTGAGCAGGAAGGAAAGTAATTATTATTTTTCCACATGACACTAATTCCTTTTGCAGGTGACAGGCTGAACAAAGGCTGTGCATGTTTCATTTGGCCAAAAGGCTAGTTTTTGTTTAAGAGCATAATGGATGATTCATTAGCTTAAAAAACAACCCCGCAAGAAAACAAAGAAAAATGTCATATTGGTGAGATGCTAATGCAAATATTGTATCATACACAAACAGTACCTGAAACATTGTTTTCTGTCACATTAACAGGAAAGATTTTTTTATCAAGACTATTCAAAGGAAGACAATGTCCTCTATTTACTGAAATACTTATGTTACCATCTTGAAATTCCTGGAGTCCTCTCCCACAACATGTAAAAATTTTAATCATCCAGTTGGAAAGTAGAACACACGCTGCAGATAGTGGATAACAAGTTAAAACTTTTTAAGCAGGCTGCTCACAGCCAATAGACTAGTTTTATTCAAAGTCAGGTAGACCAAAACAAATTTCAAACAGAAATTATAAGTATTGGAAGCTGAGTGTGCTTTTGCAGAAAACTGAAAAGGACAGAATTCAACCATGACTCTGTGAGACCCCCTCTATTCTCTCACCATGCCTCGGAAACAGGGTTCAATCTACAGCATCATCATCGCGATACAAAGAAAGAGAGATATACTAGGAAAGGGGATCAGATGACAGAAAATTCAGTTAATAAAAGCTGTGATAAAGCAGAAAGCATAGATAGCATATATAAAGTATATAGGCACAAGTAAAAACCTTAAATGGTGAAATAAATTACTTACTTATTAAAGGGATTAAAAATGGGAGGGATTGGGGAAGATTAAGAGAATAAACCTACACAACAGGCTTCCAAATGGGGTGACAGTAAAAGACATATTCAACTGCAAAACTGTTTCCCAAATGAAATGATAAAAGGTCCATTACTTCTAACACTCAACCATCATGCAAGAAAAGCACTAGCAACTACACAAAGGAGGATTAATCTTCATTGGTAAAGAGAAGGATGTGGTTTCCAAACTGGGGCGTTAGGGAACATTTCCTATATTTCATTATATTCCTAGTTTTAAAAACTGAGATACTCCATTTCATAAGCGTGAAGTTCAGCACTCTTAACCTTGCTGAAAAAGAGTTGCATTGCAAAGACCTAGCGTAATTTTTATTATTCATTGCTATATTTTCATCCAAAGGAGTAACACACATCAGGCAATACTGCATATATTATCACATACTGTAACACAAGGTAGAGAAAAATTCTTTTTTGTGATGCTTTGGTCCTTTCCTATTAATATAACATTTCCCTGGAGATAATGAGTATAAAGGTTTCTCTACCTCCTGTTATATCTCACTAACACTGAAAAGAAATATGGCAGAGCATATTTGAGTAAACTCCCATATACTTGTCAGGCAAATTTTCTGAGTTGCTTTTGTCATCATTGTTGATAGCAAAGAGAGTTATTCTGTTCTTATTTTTTGCCCTTAATAATGGAAGATCCTTTCTGCCTGAGGATATATCCAATGGTCAATTTCTTTGTATCATAGCATTTTTCACCTGATGAATGCAATTACTCCTGCTGATAAGTAACACAGGCTATACTCTAACTTTAAGGCATGCTCCTTACTGACTCGAGGGCCCTGTTCCAGTCTGTATTCTAGCTGGAAGCTTTCTTTCAACGATACTATGCCTAAAGCTTATTGCAATTTTTTCAGTGACAGATTCTTAGAAAGCATCAATAAAGCTAGCCCCAGCCTTTCCTGACATAACTCCTCAGAAATGGTCCTTTCTCATTACAATTATTCAAAGGTTTGGAATTTTCACTAAATTCTATTTTGACATTTTCAAAATCATGAAGGTCTCTTTTCTTGGTCAAAACACCTTTAGGGCATGACTAAATTAACAGACAAATATGCTTCCAAATGAGAAAAACCACACAAAAGATCTTGAACTTAGCTAAATGAAACATTTTGACAGACCCATTCTGATATTTCTCCCTCTGGAGAGTTTTCAGTTCACTCTTACAAAATATCAGTTTTTCAGCTTGGAATGAGACAGTGACAATATTAAAAACCTCTCTCGTCCTTCTCTAACTCAAGCTGTCAAGCTGGTATTTTTGAATAAATCAGTAGGTCTCCAGTCTCTCGGAATTTATTTCAAGAATATTGCCCCACATATTTTTTTTTTAACAACTGTCAAGTCTTTTGCATTGGTGGGTTGAGAACTGTGCAGGAACTTGGTATTTTATGCCCATCTCCTAGAGTACATATCAAGGGTCCAGAAACAGCATGACCACATTATCACAGTGTCAGTTCTCAGAAGATAATCCTCTCCAGTGGGTTTATTAGCTGAAGCTCCATGTCACATGTACCCTGCCTCTGATTTCAGAGCAGACGTGTCCGGAGAAAACATGAGTTTGCCTGCATAACAACTTCTTGCACTACCCTTGGCTACCCTTTGGTTGCACTGTGTGGCATTAGCTGAACACCTGATAGCTCCCACTCGTTGTTGCCCTTCACAAGCCTGCTCTATCAAACCTCCCACCTCAGCCATGGCTCTGAAAAAAGACCATTTTCCCTACAAGGCTGCTCAGCAGCCCCCTTGTCCTGCTGGGGCCTTTTGAGCTAACAAAGCTCCTCCCTGTCACGAGGAATTGAATAGCAAGAAATTTGCAGTACAAAGATGTGCAAGTTATACTCAGTTTTAATAGTGCATTTCTTCTCATGGTTTCCCCCCAAAATATATAGTCACTGTGATTCCTATCCAGGGTATTTTAAAACACTGGAAATAAGGTCTTTAGAAAATCCATTCCCTTTCTTTTTCACCCCCTAAAATGGGCACTTGCGGTTCCAGCCTCATCAGGTCAAACTTTGGCTGTTACCTAAGAAGGCTTTCAAATAACCCTGGCTTAGGCTGAAATGTCTTTTGAAGGGAAAATCAATGGGTTGCTTTATGTTTTTTAAGTGTTCTAATTCTACCATTCACAGTGTAAAGAGTGGCTGTAGGTAAAGAAAAAAAATCCTTCCTCTCCTGCTTTCCTCCCCCAACCTGCTACTTTCTCCCTTTTGAATGCCTTCAGCCTGAGCTGTGGAGACTTCAAAGACTTCAAAGGCAGCAGATACTGCTGCTGGGGCTGACACCGAAAATGCTGGATTCAGCAGAGAACGCAAAGATTACGGGTTGTGGAATATCTTCATTTGTTTCAAAAGAATGGTGCCTTCATTCATTTCAATTTAATTAAAATGAATATCCAAAATGAGCAAACAAACAAAAACAGAGGACGGAAAAATCACAGAAGGAAGAAGGAATTAGGGTTCAGCAAACAAGCTAAATTTTCTGCTGTATTCAGCATATACTAAGGAGGCAAGTCATTAGTTATGGCTCTCTCCATGGCTACCTCAAGCCAAGAAGGCAGAGCAGCGTCAGCCAGCGACCATTTCTTAGGTGCTTCTGCCAGCATGAATCATATTCAAGCCAGTTCCTACACTTTGGTCCTGTTGCTGCCACAGGCTGTGGAGCAAGAGCAGAGAAGCCAGCACAGTGTCCCAGAGGGGACTTGGGATCCTGATGCTGGAGAAATCAGAGGCAAAGCCATCGCGTGCACAGGGAGCTCTGCTGTGCGCTTGGCAAGGGGCTAGGGGGACGTGGGAGGTGAGCTGCCAAGGAGGAAGTCATAGGCAAGCTCAGGGATTAACTAGGGAGGGAACCCATTTTATTTCTGGGCTGGATTCATGCCATACCCTAGGAGAAAATCCTATGAAAGAAGTTAGGCAGCTCTCTGCTTCTCATGTATCAGCTGAACTATCACTTTCTCACTGGCTTCTTGCTGTCTGTAGTGATCTCAGCATCCAGCCCACTGCTGTCTGATCTTACATCTGCTGCAGAGGTCAGAAATGTGGTTAACCGAACACGCAATTTTTACTCTTCATTAGGATTTAATGGTGGAATTATCAAAACAATCCTAAAATACTAATGTTTTATTTACACAGATACCTGAAGGGCTAGCAGAACCTCTTGAAAAATTAATGTGTTGGATACCATATGAATTGTATTTCAGGTGTTATGTTTTTATGCACAGTATCATAACTTTTTAACTAGTGCATATCAGCTGTAATGGGCAGGCAATGCAATTAGTGCATAGGGGCTCCACATCTTTTATTACAGAGGATTCTGGGGTTTCAATTTTGGCATTAAACAATTTTAAAAACCACCTTGAAAGGGTTTGAGTAAGAACCCTTCAGAATGAAAAATTATTTTCTTAGCTAGTTCTGGAGGAACTGCTCTGGTAAAAAGAATATTGTTTAATTTTCATTTTGAATTAAAGACCTGGAAAGCTGAGTAATACACAGGCTAATGCTGAGCTGAGCTGTGCTTCTGCTCCTCTGAGGGCCATAAAAATGTATTAAAACAGGAATTATTTTGTACACTGTGCTGTACTTCAATGTTTAATTCTCAGCAGGCTGTAAAATCACTTCCAGGATAATGAAATTACAAAAGAATTTTAATTTCATTTTCAATCCCTTATCGTTACAAATTTCTAAGAGAAGATGGTTGGAAGATGACTAGTGATATTTCCGCTCTCTGTCTTCTGACTGGCCAGGGCTTTTTGACTGAAATACCTGCAAAAGACTTTTGCAGCTAATTTAAATGAGGCGTAGAGCAGAAGATCCTGAAATTTGCAGTTGCTACATCAGATTATGCATTACAAAAACACTGTTGTTAGAAAGAGTTCCAAGTGGAAACAGCATTAATAGGCAAAATGAATAATAAACAGGCAAAACAATAATAATAAATGTCAGCACAGTAAGGGTATATGGTAAAGGCTTACTGTAACAAAAGTACAAAACAAAAGCATATACTCTGAGTATCAGATCAATAAAAAAATTAATGTCTCTGATAACTCTGCTTTGGTGCTATTTCAAAGAAAAGTAAAAAAAAAAGCTTCCAGCAACAAAGCTTTTTCTGGTGATTTGCAAAATATTCAAGGGTGGTTTTTTTTTCTCCTGGGCAAAAGCCCACAGCTGTTCTTCAAACCAAATTCTCACTAGAACCAATGGAGACATTTTAGGTTTAGATTTCTTTCTGAAAGTTATGCAGAGGCAGAAGCAAACCTATAGGACCGGAGCAAAAATTACTGGCCTGTTACAAAGCAGATCTTAATATAATTCTTCTTTCATGAAGAAGGGGTGTAGGGGTGATCTACAAAAGATTTTAAATTTCTGCACTTTTACAATGCTGGTTTAAGCTAAAGTTAAAGGCTAAGATAGCTGACCCTCTGTAAAGCCCCGGTAAATGAAGGGAATCTCCTCAAAGGTCAGGAATGGAAATTCCAAGAAATAATCTTTCCAAGAGTAGTTTTCTATAGGATAAACAATAACAGTAAGTACCTAAATTGTGTTCAAGTGCTAATGTCTAGACACAAAAAAAAAAAAACCAACCCAAACTCTAAAAGTTCCCCGGACAACTAACTGCTTAAGCAGTTTCCCATATGCAGTTCGGCACAGCTGTTAGATTGAGCACAACTTGCTTAGCCTCAAGTTCAATGCAAAGCACCACAGAGCTGGTTTGGTTCAATTAATAGGCAATTATTATAGGCGAGGCAGACCCCACCCCAGAGTCCTGCCCAATGCACCACAACCCCCTCAGCCTCTTCTGTGAGGCCGACCAAGAGGTGATCTGTGGGCTGTGTGGCACCATCGGCAACCACCGCCAGCACAAGATCACCCCCATCTCTACTACTCTTCAATAAAAGGCCTTTAATTACCCAGTTTCAGGCAAGCAAGGGATAGGACCAGTCCACACCCTTGGGAATGCGGGCTCTTTTGCTGGCAGGAATGGGCATGGCAAGGTGGGTGGGAGCAGAACAGCTTACCCTGCCTCCTCCAGCAGCCCTCAGTCTTGGCCAAGCAATGGCTGAGCTTCTGCAAGGAACACCACATGTGGATGACCATCACACAGAGCTGTGATTTTCATCTTTAAGTGACCATCTCTGTGATTTACAGCAGTTCACAACCTGCTTCATAAGATGTGTTGTAACATCTGAGAAGGAGCACAGCCAGAGATCTCTTAACCTTTTCTCATCACTGGGCCACGCCCATGTACATCAGCCTATTTAGGCATCACAGTTCTCCTGTCACCCAGCAATGAGACTGTGAGATTCCCACGTTTTGGTCCCCACTCCAGCTGCAGTTGTGCATCTTATTGAATGACAAGAGAAAATGTATAAAGACAGGAGCTATGTGAGAACAGAGGCCAGGAGAAATGAAACAACGTGCTCAAGTCGGTAGAGCTGGACACAGTCCAAGCTTGCAGCTGAACTTTCCCACAACCCTGGTCAATGCCTCAGGTCCTGCCTCCTTTAGAAAATGAAGAAACTAAACCAGAGACAAGGGAGACAAGCGAAAATGTAGTGGAAATGTGTCTTGGTTCTTCACTTCAGAAATACAGCTACACTACTTGGTTTTGAAGTGATTTATCCCTGGTTAGCAGATGCCTGCTCTAAGCTCTCAGGGGCCATGTGTGCCAACCTGTTCCCAAATAACCTGTAAAGATAAGCCACGAGTGTTCCTCCAGCTGGGGACATGAGCCATATTTCATTTCTTGTGTAATACTACAGCACTCTGTGTTTAACAGGCTTCTTTCCTTATTTTATTTAGTTTAGTGCAACTTGTTAGCCTAACACAGTTAAATTTATGAGTCACATTTACTTACGCCTCTCAAACAGCTCCATTGTGATGTATGTGATGAATACTGAAAGAGAAGTGATTCCAGAAGCTGCTCAGGCGTCTGTGCATCTGTGCCAAGTTCCACATTATATTTATCTCTCAGCTATCGCCCAAACACAGGCTCAGTTCATACTAAACACCCTTTCTGCTTCCACAATATTTTGTTTTAATTTCATCCATAAAATACAAATTACAAATTGCCTTTACCTTTCTGTCACCTCTCTTTACCAGTACTTCTTCAATTCCTTTTTCTTTCTTTGCTTTATTCATCCCAACGTTGCTAATCTTTGTAAAACTTAAATTGAAGAATGACACCTTCAGGAGTAACTTTTCCCCCACCTTTTGCCAAGATCAAGTAAACCAAGTAAATATGGCACTGATTAAATTAAATGCCAGGTGATACCATTATGTCTTATGGGAGGGAGAACCTTTATTAGTTGTAGAAAGCAACAGCAAGGTGAATAAGAAGTGGAAATGATTTTAAAAAAATAGACTAATGATGTATAAACTGGTTAACATCCACAGCTAACTTGCACAGTTTGACTCTACTACTTCCATTCAAAACTATGACCACTAACAATATCATTGATTGCATCTTCAAGATATACCCACTGTACCATTTTCTCACCACAAAAAAAGCCACGTCCTTCATGAGCTTGTTTGGCTTCATTTGAGAGCCACTAGACTTCCCAAGGTTCCTTTATATATGTATGTGTATGTGTGTTCCCCTAGGAACACAAAAACCCTGCTGGGACATCTAAAAACTGCCAAAGAAAAATGAAGGTTGTTCACAGGTTAGTAGTTCACCAATAACTTGCATTAGTCCAGAAAAAGTCAGGGGCCAGGTAGCGTTTTAAAGCCATTAGGCATAGGATGGGTGTGATGATTAAACAGATAAAACTTTATGTCATTGATCCTTTGGAAATGTCAAGCACTGGTACACACTTCTGTCAAAGAGCTCTTCATCCTCATATCAGTTCCAGTATAAGTGAGCATCTGGCCTGGCTGTCAAAGATATAGGGCTGTAATAGGAAATACATTACAACCGAGATGCCAGGTGCCTGGCATGATTTTGGTATTAGAATTAGGGTTTCAGAAGGAGTTTTCTGTAGAAGCCGTTCTGAAAGCTAAATGCCCAGCAATCTGCTGTGGTACAAGGATTTTTATCCCCATTTGCATAGTTTTGGCACATATAACTGAGTTCCCAAACCTATACTTACATAGGGCTTTAATGACCCACTGCTCAAGCCAGATTTTAAAGACTTATAATATGAACATTCTTCTCTTTTTTTTTTTTTTTTGTTTTGATAGGGAGCGAAGGAGCTGACATTTCCACAGTTATGAACATGTGAATCACCATTCCTTTAAAAATATGCCATTTACATTTCAGATCTGAAGTTTCATGTTCTCTGTGGTCTTAGATAGACATTAGGAGTGGTTAATATTCAGTTCGTATTTTTATAGTCTTGGTAAAACTCACAAATTTTAAGTTGGAAAGCCACCATCAAAAGATTATTTTGTTTTACTTTCAGCAGAACATAACCACAGAAACCTCTCGGTAATTTCTGTTTGAACTATGGCATATGTTTCATAGGGACATTCAATCTTAAAATAAAAGGTCCACATGGTGGAGAATTAACCACATTCTTAGATAAGTTATGCCTATGTTTAACTACCTTCAGTGCTAAAAATGAGCTCCGTGTTTCAAATCTAAATTTGCCTTCCAACTGCTGAATCTCATTATGATTTTTACTGCTAGATTAAAGAATTGGCTATGAGAAATCTGTTCCTCAGGTAGGTACTCCCAGACCATGATCAAGCCATCCTCTAACCCTATCTTCAGTAAAATAAGCAGATGAAGCTTCCTAAGTTTCTCAGTATTAAATATGTTTTCCAAACCCAAAATCTTTCATTTAACTTTTTTTTGAATGCTTCTCACTTTTTCAGAATGCTTTTTAAATGGCAGCACCAGAAATGGTCATGTTTTTTTCAGTTATGGCCTCATTAGTAGTATACAAAAGGCAAAAGCACCTACTATTCTTAATTGATATTCCTCTCCTTGTACAGCCAAGACTTATGTTAGCCCACCACCCCGAGAACAAAAATACAACTGCTTATATTCAAGGCCTCCGGACCCTTTCCAGTGTAGCTGCATTCCTGGATACAGTCTCTCATTCTGGAAAAAAGATCTACACTCTGTTTTTAAATGTATGACCATAAACCTTTATAGTTCGTTAGAAGCTTTCATTTCAGATTATTAGTAGGCAAAAATTCATCCTCCATAAAATCTACTTTTTTTCCTCAAAAAAGTTCTTTTTTTATAGATTCTTTTTCTGTTAGGAAATGTAAATGAAATCTTGCCTCAGTATAATTTACATGCTTTCATTTCTTATCAAAAATGTGAAATCACAGCCTCCTTAGGATGAATTCCCTTCCAGGAATTGTAGCTTGTGCCCGTTAGCTGTATGAGCTGGGCTCATGAGGGATTGCACCCTGCCACAATGCAGTATCTACCAAATTGTCAGATAGCACTCCAATCCTCCATTGTTGGAAGAATTTCTTCTTTTCTAGGGGTTGTGGGGGTTTTTTTTGCCACCTCTCAATTAAAACGTTTTTCTCTCTCATATCAATTTTATGGCAGATTAGGACTAGTCAGACTTGCTCATGGGAATGCAATGTTAAGCCTACTGCCTTATACAAAGCAATTATGCTACATTACAGGTTTGTTTGGCAGGATCTGCTTTCTACAAAATGCATGCTGATTGGCATTAACTACATAACCATGCCTTAACTCATGAGAGACCACGTTCCCTATTAGTTTTATCAAGACTGTGTCAGGTTTGATTTCAGATGAACAGGATACAGTTTCTCAGCTCATCCTTTCAAAATCTCAACACCCCTTCTAAGACTTCCATAGTATTACGGGATTTGTTAAGAAGAAAAATCAGTTGTTATGGGAGTTCCTTGAACAATTTTTTTCCTGAATAAGAAAGTTCTTCTAACGTGAAGTTATTAGTTGTGCTGACTAAAATTATTTTAAACATCATTATTATTAGGGCCTTTACAAGCTCTCATGCATGCATCTTGTTTAGTAAGATCTGAAGTTCAGTAGAACCAGACAGAGAAGTTGCAGTGTTGTTAGATGTTTGAAGCTAAACACAGAATATTAATCACAGCAAGAGGCCAGTTGTTTTACGGTATTTCTCCATTTCCTGGTGGATAGATAAGCATATGAGAGAGAAATGTATATGGAGGAGGTGAATAACTGTGCTGTTAGATATTCTTCCTGGGGCTGAATTGCTTCTGACAATCCGTATTTAGGCATAGACAACTGACTATGTGAGAGAAGCAGGGGTAAGAGACCACCTGCTTTGCGTATAAAATCCAAGGGCAAGCTGTTCAAACAGTGAACCATCCAGAAAGATAATACTTACGTTTTATCAATACAGTCCTCTCCTCTCAATGCTGCTGCTCCTGCTGAGGAAGATGTCAGCCACAACAGTGAGGCAAAAGGAGTTTTTATCCCCTCTCTCTTCACCCACCTAGTAGTCTACTCCCAGCTCTTCAATTTAATTAAGATGTCTTACCCTCATACATCTTTGCTTCCATGTCTGGGAAGCTCTGAACCAGAGCTAATGAAATAAAATAATTTCTGACAAAGCTGATAAACATCTTTACTTCCTTTCCCCCATTTTCTACTTTTTTAAAAATAGTTTAAGAAAAATAGAAAAATCTCTCACTCCCAAAATTAAAATAAAACAGAGGTTTTGGAGTATTTTTTCTTTGCCTCCTTTAACTACTCTGACGGAAATTCTGTGCTCTCTTTAGAGTGGCAAAATGAAAATGTAGGTCATACTAAGTAGGTCCTTATCTAAACAGAAAGGACAAAGACACTTTGTGAGCTGATGAAGATGACAAAAACACTTTTGGCAAGAAGAACCATATCCCCAAACAAAAATGCATGTGTTGGGATGTCAAGACCACACACAAGCTTGACTACTGCTGTGGTATTGATCTTTCCAAAGGTCTATGGCTTTTGCCAGCTATTCCCTTCAATCTAAACCTGGCTTTACCCTCTTGAATTCACTCAGTCCCACCTTTATTTGCACTTGTCAGCGAGGAGAACGGCAGCAGACAGAAGCGAAATGTTTGTGTCATCTATACCAGCGTTGGGCTCAGGCTCATTTGTATTCTCACTTGGGTACTTAACATGCACTTGAATTTGAGAGGTGTCACAGTACACTCAGTGAGAGCTCTGATGTGAGAGCCCTGTGGTGGTACCCTCAGTCGGCAGCTCTGTTCCTCTGTTTCTTTGTAGGTGAATCTGAAGCAGCATCAAAATCAAAGGCTCAAAGTCTATTGCTGAAGCCATGCAACGCCAGGAGAGGCATTTCACTTCTGTCAGTGGACACAACAAACACACATCAATATAAGCAGGAATTTTAGTGACCCATATCCAGCTCCAATACCCAGATCAGTACATTAATTTCAGAAAGGCTAGAAAACATCTTAAAGGGAAAACAAAGGGAAGGTACTAAGTGGTAAATGTTCAGCACAGTACTTGGTAATTGACTTAGCCATGCAGTTCCCATTACTGTTAATAGGAATCAGATGGCTAAATCCCTGTGCTAAAAATGTACTTTTAAATAGATATCTGCTTGAGTGCCAAGCACAAAGCATCAAGGTACCATAAACTACCAATGAGGAAGATATGAACACTGAAGACATTTACTGAAGGCATCAAGAAAGGTTAAGGAAGGACTTATGAAACTGAGGCAAAAATGTACTATGAGATCATTTACTGAAAGAAGTTTTCATATAAATTGCATAATGTTTTGGAGAACAAAGTATGCACTGGCTGAAAACAGAAGTCTTCAAAGGCAAGGGAACAGCTGTGCTCCTCCAGAAGACACAAGGAGAATAGGAGCAGGCTGTAACAGGGCCACACCAGAGTACACAACCTTGACTTGCTGCCTAGGAAACTCCACAAACACAGTGGCAGGACAGAAGCTGCTGAGTTTATAACTGATTTGCTAGCCTGGCTTACTGACCTAAACTCCTTCAGAAGACAGGTAGAAGCATGTTGCAAATACATATTGCAATATATATATATTTTCAATAAAATTTGAGAATGAAGAAAAGACATTCAAAGCAAACAAACACCTGAAATCAACTGAATTTTTAAAATTCAGACCAATATTTTATTAGTCTTAGTCCTTATAGATAAATATAAAGATGATAAAGAGTGGTATGTATTACATTCATTAGGGGTCAGGTCTGCTGAAACAGGGACAGGAAATCTACAACATGGAGTTGTGTTAATGTTGTTGATTAATTGTTACACCCATAGTTAATAAAACTATGTTGTATTAATTTTGATAGAATACTTAATCCCAGGCAGTCAAAGGTTTTTACATTACTGAACAACATCAAACAGTGGAACAAGGCTCAAGGTCTGAAGAATAAGCACTACTCAGTTACCATGACAAACAAAATGAGAAACCAGTGCCAAAGTCTGGACATTTATTGACTAAGATACACAAACAGAAAAGAATAACAATACAAAAAAATAGTCTTCTGAAACTGAAATAGTGTTTCTGCATGAAGGAAAAAGAATAATCAAACTGTATCAAAACCCTTCTTTCAGAGACAGGGTTTTGGATACACTCGCTCATTCTGTCAAGTAATCTTTCTTTGTCGGGATGAAAGAGTTAGTTCTGTTGTTCAGGTATGAGCTGTGAATGATAGTTTCTTTCCCTGCCTTTGAAAAAATAGGCAGACATGGTTACAAAAGGGAAAAAAGATACATAAAGGTGAAGGAAATACGGCTTTTATTGATGTTCTCAGGCTCCACGACAGCTGTTCAGTTACAAAGATGGTCATGATGCTCTAACCCTGAACTTTGTCTTGGTGATATAATCTAAGTAAGCTGAGCAGGGTACTCTCCTTGCTCAGCCAGACTCATCCAGGCCACTTTGTCTTGGGATGCCATGAAAAGGAAGGAGTGTTGGCCCACTTGGACATCTCAGTGTTGGCATAGGACAAAGCCTTGTTCTGGTGCCGTGGCACATTCAGCACCCACTCAGCATGCCCTCTACAATCACCCCCATGTGCACAGGCTTGTGCTCAGTCAGGAAAGGAGGCCACAGCTCTGGCAGTGATGCCAAGCATGTACCCACGTTTGAACACCAGAGCTGCCTTCACACTAGTAGATTAAACAGGCTGCTGACAAATAGCATGACACAGCGCAAGTCCATATTCTTTTTCCCCCCAGAATGAGGTGAGCACCTCTGTACTGCCTATTAGGGACTGTCCCAGGCCTGGACCCTTCAGCTATGTCCAGAAATTGTCCAGGAGACCGCTAGCTGGCCCTGGCCAGAAATAGCATTGCCACACAACTGCTGCTGATGTGCCAACAACATCCCAGGCTGTGCTTGGCCCGGTTCAGTTTACTAGCACAGGCAAAGCCAAAGAGATTGATCCAGGGGTCTGATCTGGAGAGCTGCAGACTAGATGCCATATGTTGGCTGCAAACCAGAGGCTGAGGGCTGCGAGGCTGTGAGGCAGTCCTCCAGACATTGTCTGTAAGCCCTTGAATTACTTTGGTCACCACTGCCAGAGGATTTGAACAGAGAATGATTTTGAAACAACCCTGAACTCAACACTGTACTAAGCTGACTGTAGAGTGTAGCTGTACCTCTGAGGTAGGTATCCAAATATCTGTATAATCAAGATCCATAAAGATCCAGGGTAGTGAAACTGAGCCATGCTTTTTGGTGTAGCTGTTTGGCCTCATTCTTCCCAAGCCATCGGGATCATTCCCTCCTAGGAGCACAAATTCAGCACCAGGACAGAGTATTTCCTTCTTTACCACCTTTTCAAGCTCCACTAACCCTACATTAATTTCACCATTGTGGTCTGGACTCCGGTGGAACCTGTCCGCTATAGCAGCCTGTCCCCTGCTCTGGAGGCCAGGACGCTCTCAGGAGTACAGGATATGCAGTTTTAAACCCCAAAACCCTTGAACTCAGATGTCACACTTGCTTGGCAGGTGCTGTAACCATGGGGCTTTGTGCAGAAGGTGCACAGCTCTTCCTCTAGCTGGATCTTCAAGGAGAATAAAGGAGCTAGTAAAACACCCACCCAGGGATGAGTTAGTTCCACAGTCCAGAAGGATGCTTTTCTTGCAAATCCCAGTTTTACATAAGAGAGAATTGGGATTTCAGACATTTTTCCTTTCTGAACATCTGCTCCTGGCTTGCTTTGGCTTCCTCCCAGTCAGTATATCCCACTTACTCCATTCGTTGCACAGGGCCATGGGTGCTTGCTTGGGCTCCGTGTACTCCACTCCTAAAATTGCAAGACTTACTAACCCTGCAAGGCCCATGCTTCTCTGTGTATCTGGGTCTGAGTGTCCTTGCTTCCAGTTCCCTCTCAACTGAATAGCAAAAGCCATTTAACAGGCCAGTGAGCTTGGTCCTTTCAAGTCAGTTGGAAATGAGTTGCCCTCAGAAACCGTTCTTCCCTTTTGTCCTCTCATCAGGATTTTGCAGTTATCCTTTTTCATTTCTAACTGTGGCTATTTAGAACTTGAGTCTTTTGTACTGATGTGTCACTGCCACAGAAGTGGGCAGATTTGATTATCTTTCTGATCCTTGTGAGTAATCTCATTTCAAACTTTGACCTCCCACAGGCACCTGCTCCTTTTGACATCAAAGCCAGCTCTTTATCACGGAAGTAGCTTAGCCTTATGGCAAAATTATCGATTGCAGATGACTTATACGCTTTCCCTGCTGTGCTCTATCAAAAGCTGATCCTTTCTTTTGTTGCTTCTTTTGAAAATTAGGTTGAATTTGTTACTGTCTCAAGTAGCTGGCTCTATGCTGGCTCATAGCTTCTCAGGAATTGCCTCCATCTCTCTTCTTTTTGCATCCCCCACTCCCCTTTTTTATTCTCTGCACAATTATTGCATAGTGCCTCAAAGGCAGGCAGATGCATTACCCAGTGTCTCTGTTTTTCATGCAAACTTTGTGGTAGAGTACAATTTCTGCCCATTGTAAGTCTCTGGCCATACTCAGGAGACCTGCTTTCCATGCTGTATTCTGGACAACAGCACCCCTGCGGGAGAATGGGCAAGACCTCCCTGCAAACCCAGGCATGCCACTATCTTTATTCCCTTCCTCAGCCTCTTCCATTTCTCTTGGAGGCATCTCAGGGCAGGGAGTATCTCTCCACCTGTTTGAGCTGTAACTTGTGGCACAGGGATCCAGTTCTGACAATACTTGTAGTGGCTAGTGTGATTATGCTTGGGTTGCCACGCATGCAAATGTGTCCTAGCAGGCACACTAATATCTTAAATTAGAATTTATCACAATCGACAAGTTCCCATTCTTTATACAATAGGTCTAATTCATCTGGCTGTGATCAGTTCCCTTTCCTAGTAGAATTTTCTTCTATTTTGGCCAGGATACAATCATTCTTTTCTGGGGCTAATGATGCATTGAATGAATGTATCTGTTTACCAACACCAACCTCTTCTATCAAATAAAATTACTTTTGTTACTTTCATGTACTCAACAATTTTCTTAGACTTTTCCTAAAAGGGTAATGACAAGTTTGATACTGTAAGCCAAAAAATTAAATTACTACCTTATGTTCTAGCTTCAGGATCTTATTTTAAGTAGTCTATCCTTCTAGTTTTAAGCAATTGCTCCTGACAGCCTTTCCCCTTCGGTGCTTTATTCCATTCAATTTCACTTACAACGTTCTGCCTGTTCCCAAGGTATTAGGGAGTAAGTGACCATTGAACATAAGACTCTTCAAATCAAGGTTGAGCTGCAGAGCAAAACACAGAGGAAAGAAGCCTGGGAACATTTTCTGCCCCTTTATAGAAAAGGGCTCAAAAGTGGGGTTTTCCCAGAATTAACTCAAACCCACATCTAGATTAGAATTTGCCTCCAGTTGCAAGATTGGCATGGCTTTGTAGCGCCTGGCTGATGACGTTACACAGGATAAAATGTGAGTTATGGGAATGTGAAGCTTTAGTCTTTACATCTGGTAAATCAGATCTTCACAGGAAGAACTGCCTGCCTAGCAGGTGTCACCTGCTGAGAGTGATACTGCAAACCATGGCCCCAGACTCCTCTATGTCTAGCAATGAAATAGCTGCTTAATTTAGTGCCTTCATTATCATCTGCATTTATTGTCAGAATGTGGAGTCATCTCTGTTACTCTGTTACTCATTTGCTTTGATTCAATTTAAAAAAAAAATGCTGATGGTACAAAGTTACAACAACTGAGAATGCTGAAGCGTTAGACCTACGCAAGAGTCTAGCTGACAATAGGTTTCAAAGGGCTTTACTGAATTAAACTACAAGTCTTATGCTTAAATGGATATAACCAAAATAAAATGGCATGCTAACAATAAATGGAAACCCTCTTACTACCTCAAATCTTATAAAACACTCATAGACATCCCTGCATAAAACTATGAAGTATCTCTTTCTTTGGAGAAATAACAGATATATTGAAGGACCTTTTGGCTAAGAGTGATATCTATGAGAAATAAAGACATGCACAGTTTTAACATTTATATGTATTGATAGAAAGAAGAAGAAAAGGATAAACACACATATGTGCACATTACTATGAATCTTTCCTCCCTGCTCTTACTGTGTCAGTTGTCTTCACTGAACAAAAGTTCTTTCAGAGCAAACACACTATCTACATACAAATCTAGTGCTTTGCACAGTGTGTCTTCTATCTGATGGTCTTTAGGTCTCTGATACGACAAATGTAATAAACTGGACACCGCTGATAGGAAAAAGTGCTTTCTTATTAGTTTCACAAAATCCAAAACCTTGAAAATTTAGAAAACTGATTTCAAGCTGGATATTGAGAATAGATTTTGAATTAAGATTATACATTAAGTGGTTTGTGAAGCTATTCCAAACTATTTTTTTTCAGCTCAAAATCTGTGATTTTTTCTTCTCTTTTACTTTATTACTAGCATAAATAATCCAGGCACTAGTCAGAACCATCCCATTTGCACCAGTTTGCAAGGGTTATACTATAATCGAGGTCTGACATTTAACAAGACACACATAATTTGAGACCATTACAATTCTGGGTTAAATCCAGAACTGATTTACAAGAGGTAAAATTTAGGCTCTTTATACATAATTGCACCCTCAGGAATAAGACAAAGCATAATAAGGTGATAAGGTGTAAATTAGACTAAAATATATACTCACCTTTCAGGTTCTTTACAACTTCAAAGAAAAGCCCACTGAAAACAAAGGAAATTTTCCTGAATTCAGTGGCATTTGGGTTCAACATCAACATAAAATACTTTCTACATTATTTTCATGGAATCAGTTGCACCTAGGGAAAATAAGGGATCCTAAATTTTTTAAAATATGCACTGTATGCACACTGTTAAACCTGACGGAAAGATGATGTGACAGATTTTTCCCTTCCTCCCTCAAGTTAAGGAATTAAGTATGACAGTCATTAAAGGGCATCAGTCAGGCACTTGGTGGCTTTGGCTGCAGATACATCAATTTGTATGTTTCCCACTTCCCTCTGGAATTTTTCCCTCTGGCCAACTCCACCAAAAATTATCAGCTCACACTTCAGTTTTCCTCACAGCATAAAAATCCAGGCACAAACTGCCAAAGTCTAAAATTCCTATCTTTGGCAGCATCTATTAAAAGATCCCTAGCACTCTTCACATTAGCATGCATCAACAGCAGTCATTAGCAGCACCAGTGTTCAGAATGGTGCAGGCAGGGAAAGGTTATGCCATCACACCCAGAACAGTGGCCTGTTCAATATACGCTGGGATCACACTGGTGATCACACGTGGATACTTTGTGGCTTGCCATGCTGTTTCACAAAACGCAGCAGACGCTGCCACTTTCAGCTGAAAGCTTCATATTTCCGGGCTAAAAGCAACCTTTAATGCTGCCCATAGAGTTATGGTCTACCTTGTATAAAACCACCATTTGCAGACAGGAAAATTTAAGTGTCCTGACTGTAGGACACCTTCCAGGTTCACAGTGTCATCACAAACTGACTGCCCTTCGAAGGCACTGGTGCCAGCAGAAGTAGGAAACTACGTGATTATTCTTTGGTTACAGAGAGTGAACAGAAATGCAGAGTGTGGCCCCTGACCCAAAATGTGCTCTCATGGTACATGTGAGGCAGTCCAAGGTGTTTGCTAGAGGCGCAGGGGGTTGGCAGAGAACTCCCATGTGATGGCACACTCCTGCCATTACAGCCCCCACCACTTGATCTGGGAATTACTGAGTATTCTGGGGTAAGACTGGAAGAGAAACAGTAAATAAGAAAGAGGTTCCTGTGTCTGGGTGCAAAACACAGTGGGAGCCAAATGCTAGATAATGTCTACAGATGAGTCTCTCAAGACAAAGCAGGTCCTAGTTCCCAGCCTTGCAGAGTGTCATTTGACATCTGCTTTCACCAAGCCTTTGGTCCCTCAACAAGAGATTGCTGATCCTTGCCTTTGGGTATTTCTTCACAACCCAGTGGATCATGATGCATGCTGCAGAGGCACTGAAGCTAAGGGTGGTCAGAAAGCTAAAAGCAGGACAGTCTAAGTCACACAGATACCAGAGGTTGTCCTACCTGTGCATTTGGGCCAGCATCTCTGCTCTGTGTTGTGTGGCCAACACCAACTCTATTGAATAAATGTAGCTGTGTCCTTGGCATGTGTGAACATGGTTGCCAATAAAATGAAAAAAATACATTTTATATTTCATGTAGTTCTAGTCAGATAGCAACTAACTGCCATTAGTATTCTCAGTGGAAAAAGAGATTTCAATATAATGTTACAGAAGAATTACAGCACTTTAGTAATGAGTATGTTTATGTGTGTTATCTATGTTTGTCATAGATATATATGAAAAATCCAATTGCTGTGAGAACCAGGTCTAACAGTCTAAAAACTTTAACCTATTCCTTCTGGCTTGATTTTCCTCATGACAGAATTTCTGTTTTTGGAGATTGAACAATGACTGTCCTTAGGAAATCCAGTTTTTTGAACGTAAGTTCAAAAACTCTGTGTTTTAAACACTCTCAGAGCTCTTGAAAACAAATAACTGATTCATTCTGGCATTTTCAACATAACTTTGAAAACGCTAATGAATGTTTGAATAAAAGAGCTATATTAAACATTTATTTCATCAAAATGCTTTGGGAGTGGAAATTAGTGACTCCCATTTTATCACTCAACTTATTCTTTTATTTTATTCACATGTTCACAGAATCATAGAATCACAGGTTGGAAGGGACCTCAGGGATCATCTAGTCCAACCTTTCTAGGAAGAGCACAGTCTAGACAAGATGGCCCATCACTCTGTCCTGACGACTCTCAAAGGTGTCCAACGTGGCCGAGTCAACCACTTCCCTGGGGAGATTATTCCAATGGGTGACTGTCCTCAATGTGAAACATTTTCCTCTCATGTCCAATCGGAATCTCCCCAAGAGCAACTTGTATCCATTCCCCCTTGCCCTCTCCATGGGACTCCTTGTAACAAGGGAGTCTCCATCTTCTTTGTAGCTACCCCTTAAGTACTGGTACATGGTGATGAGATCCCCTCTAAGCCTCCTTTTCTCAAGGCTGAACAAGCCCAGTTCTCCCAGCCTATCCTCTATTGCAGGCCTCCCAGTCCTCTGATCATCTTGGTGGCCCTTCTCTGGACCCCTTCCAGCCTGTCCACATCCTTTTTGTATAGCGGGGACCAGAACTGTACACAGTACTCCAGGTGTGGCCTGACAAGCGCCGAGTAGAGCGGGATAATGACTTCATCATCTCTGCTGACGATGCCCTGTTTGATGCAACCCAGCATCCTGTTGGCCTTCTTGGCCGCAGCAGCACACTGTTCGCTGATGTTAAGCTTTCTGTCCACCAGGACCCCCAGGTCCCTTTCCACAGAGCTGCTCTCCAGCCAGGTGGATCCCAGTCTGTGCTGCACTCCCGGATTATATTTTCCCAGGTGCATAACCTTACAGTTGTCCTTGTTGAACTTCATAAGGTTCTTGCTGGCCCACTCTTCCAGCCTATCCAGATCTCCCTGCAGAGCAGCTTTCCGTGCTGGAGTGTCTACTTCCCCACTCAACTTGGTGTCATCCGCAAACTTCATCAGGCTACACTTGGTGCCATTATCCAGATCACTTATAAAGATAATAAATCACTTATAAAGATATTAGATCACTTACAAAGATATGTTTGTCAGCAACATTGAGCCTCCTGGTATTTGTAGATGTTGGCTTTTTACAAACTTATTCTGTAACAGAAGGAGAGTTGCCAAGCCTTTTACTCCTGTATCAAATTAATTCTGACCCTTCCTCTCACTCCTCACACTGAAAATACATGGTTATCCCAACCTAACCATTTTGTCTGAAGGACAGTATAACCCTCTGAGATGCAGTGTGTCTCACAAGGGTTTTCCTTTCTTTCTTTCCAAGTTACTACATTACCGTCTGCCTCCTCTGTTGTGGAACTTGCACTGCTACTGGAGAATCACCCAGAAGATTCTCCTGAACAACCTGATTTTGATTTCTGCTTTTATAATACTAGATATACTTTGACAATTATCTTTTGAGAAGAGTGTGTGTGTACACATACATGTATCTTTTCTTTCAGGTGTTCACTTTGCAAGGAGGCAAGTGATGCTAAGCAAGTTCACTAGATCCTGTGCCTGGTGCTCAGGCTGAACCCTCTGCCGATGCAGCCAAATCAAATGTTTCATGGACACCAAATGCCCACAAAGGTGACTAAGAAGGATTTAAGAATGTTTTTTAGGGGAGTTACCAACTAGCCTCCTTAGCTGGCCTCCTTAGGAGCCAATAACCCAATCTTGTGCTCATGATCAGTCTTTGTGAACTGGCAGAAATAAAACTCCCTAATTCTCCAAGGATTCCAGGACCACAGCAATCCCAGGTCCTCCTTTCCCTGTATTTCAACGTCTAATTTTCAAAACACAATCAGTAAACAGACCAAATCATTCTTTTAGATATGGGCTGGGAAAGTGCACATGGCTTCCTGCAACATACACACACACACACGCACATCTGCTGCAACACTCCAAATGCGTGGCATGTTTTTCCCAATCTAGCCAATTAATTTTTAGTCTGCAGTGATTAGAGAAAGAGTTGAAGAGAAGCATTAGTCTGGTATATATCTGGCAATCTACACCTGCTTTCCTGCAATAAAATCTGGATCTTTAAGGAATACACTATTAAGTTTCCTCTTCCAGCAATTTTTGCTTATTATTTATTATTATGGGTTGAATTTCCTAAAGGAGCCTAAGAGACTTTGGTGCCCAAATATCAATAAAATTAAGTAAAATGTGTGCTTTTAATGCTTGCTCTCTTAAAAATCTCAGTCTTCATGCATAATAAATAAGACACTATTAACTGCTGCTGCCTAACATCATTAATGTATGATTTCCAAGAGGACCATCATGACAGAACTGAGTGTCATCTTAGAGTGCCTTTCTGAAAGAGAAGAGGTTAGTGACCTTACCTGAGTGTGTGACTTTGGATACTTAAGAGGCAAGGTAGATAAAAGTTTGTTAAATGAAAAATGGATGGCCTTTTCCTCACAGACTAGAGTGCATTCCCCTTGATTGGAAAGGAAATTGTGATGGGAATCTGGGACATCCTGAAATCTTAATGCAGGAATAGGGCTTCTGAGGAGGAGCTCATAGCAAGCCAGAGTTGAGCAGCAGCTCACTGCTTATTAAAGCATTAGTGGAGTGTTGAATTCTAGGAATAGAAATTACTTGGTTTTTGAACATACTTTATTTCTTTATGGGCACCCACTGACCCTGAATTTCCACTTGTATGCATTTTGGATTTGCTCGCTGCATGGGACAGCACCGGAGTCTTCCAATTTGCTTAATTTGTGGATTTTGGTTCAGTGATTTGAATTGCATGTCACTTTGTTTATTTGCTTTGATTTGCTTCAAAATGTGATTCCCTTTGGGGTCCCTTGACTCCTTTCAGCTGAATAAACTTTAGCCCTGTTCCCTCACTGTAAACTAGGTACAAGATATGGTGGCCCTTCCCAAAGCAAGCATACCTACAGATACCACATTTGCCTCTTCCAAAATGAAACTGCAACACAATAAAATTAAGATTTGATTCACGTTTCTGAAAACTGATTCTCAAAGAGCAATATAATTTTGGTTTCAAAGGGTTTTTTTTATTATATCCTTTCTGCTCTGTACTGGCTTAGCTGTGTGGAATTGGAAAACCAGGGGGTGGTTCTGCTTTTGGGGTTTTGGTTTGTTTTGTTTTTTTTTTCCTACAGACTCTGCTATGCTGGTATCACCTCCCCATCTTCACCATTTCAGTAACCTATTCTTATAGGTATATGATCTTTCCTATGTTTTCTCTACAGAGAGTGGAAAGACTCATTAGCTAATTGAGTCCAGCCTCTCAGGTTGAGAAGAAAAAGGAAAAAAGAGCTTCCAATAACCAAGCACTTTTGGACAGGAAACAGGTTAGAGAGAATATTCAAATTATTCCGGCCTAATTCCAGAAATAAGAGCAATATAAACAAAGGTGTTTGCTGATTTAACTTAGAAAACACAAACCTGGAGATCTGTTGAGTACATAAGTGGAAAATAGAATCCAGCATCTGCAGTCTACCCATCTGTTGCCCTGTCTCCAGCTGCAGCCACCTCTGATGTTTCTGAACATGAAAAAGAAATAAAGGCAAATCAAGACATGAGCCCTGAGAATGCATCTGCCCAGTGCACAGTGGAAATCTTTTCTCTTCATTGATCCCATGTAGTCTTGATAATCTTTGGTTGCAGCGGTTGTCTCAACACAGAGTTCCAGGTGTTAAGGGCTGTACATAACTCCTTATCCTTTCCCTGGTCCATGAAAGGATGACATGAATAAGGGGTTCATACATTTACCAGCATTCAGGTCAGAAAGGACCACAACTATTCCACCTGAGCCCCTAGACCTAATGGATACAGAATTTCTCCCAGAAAGTGGATTAAATCATATCTCCTAGAAGGATTTTGAATTTTATTTTAAAGATCTAAATCTGTGTTGAGTTGTCCCTGTCCTGTCCCCTCTCCAATCCTTTTAGGAGACTGTTACTTAGTTCAATTATCCTCTCTGCTAGGAAGTTGTGACTTATTTCAAGGCTGAATTTGTCTAACTCTCAGCCACAGATCTTGTCAGGTCTTTGTCAACAAGCTCGGAAAGCCCCTGCTTTTGGATCTCTTTTCCATGTGTAAGTACCTAGACATAATGATCAAGCCATCCCTCAGTCTTCTCTCAGATAAGCTGAAGAGATTGAACTCTGTAAGCCTCACATAGTACAACTTGTTTTCCAGCTGCCGGATCAAACCTCCCAAACCTTTCATCTCTGGCACTGTTATTAGGCTGCACCACTACCCCAGAACGTGGGAGGGCTCTTCAAAGGATTTCAGACTGACCATCTGATACCCACACTGAAGCACTGTCTGAGGGGATTTTGGTATTTCTTTTGATTCAGACCTTGGCTTTAAGAACCTGATGGCTACAGCTGTTTTAGGACTCAGTAACAGCTTTGCCACAAGGGAACAGGAGAGCAGTTCATTGTTATGGAAGGCAGATGTGCCTCCAGGTTTCTCTCTGCTACGCAGAACATACTCCTGGTATCTTTTTTTATTTCTTCTTCTGCTCTAGCGAATGAAGGTGTGGACACATGCGTGTGAGGAATGACATCAAAGCTCTGCTTACACCTCATACTATCCATCGTATATCTGAAGAAGGAAATGCAGCAGCCCACAGGAAGCTACTTTCTTCTATATGTTACAAGCTCTAATCTAAAAAAAACTACCACAAGGGACAAGAACACAAATACATAAATGTGTGTACACACACTTCTTTGCTCATTATTTAACATTTTTATCATGAACAACTGTGATATAGATCAACAATTTTCTAAACACATTCATACTAAATGAGGGTCTAATGCATTTTTAGTGAGATTTCAAATCATTCCCTTCTGGGCGGAGTGCTCCAAAGTCTACAAATGTGCACATATGTCTTCCCATTGACTTCAGTGAGTTCTAATCAGTTCCTTATACTATGACGGTTTAACCTTTTAAAGTTATAATTAAATTCACTAGTTACTTTGTGTTATCGTCTGACACAGTTTTTAAACTAGATGGGGTCCTTATTAAACTCACTTTACAGAACCTTCTAGTGAACTATAACCTAGTTTACAAGGAAATAATGCTACAATTTTGGAAATAGTTGACCGTTTATCACCCAAGGTTTTACACACTTTTCAAAGAATGAGTAGGCTTGAGGCAGAATACACATGTTTGAGAAAAACTAAATGCATTATGTACAAGTTCCCACATTTACAGGATTGCTAATTAATAAAATTACAACTACAAAAATAATTAATAAAAAGTAAAAATAAAATCTTGCGTCTCATCTGTGATTTTCTCACAATCTCATAGACCTCAAACATTGATATATGGATCGGATTTTTTCAACTAGAGGCCAGGGTTACAGACATTTTAGGCAAGGAAACAAAAACAGAGCATCTTTACACAGACCAGGTCCCTTGCTTGACAGGGTTTTAATATACTTCTCACACACACAGACTCACAGTAGCAGTTCAGTGCCATGTTTATTTCCTCACCTCACAGATGGAGTATGTTTTGCTCACCTCTTCACATCATGTCGCACATCCCAAGAGAGATTTAAACCTCTTTTCCCTGGCTCCCATGTTCAGCTATAAGCACCTGGCTCCATTGCTGTCTAAAGTCACCCCTGAGAAGGTGGACTGAAAATCAATGGTAATAAGCAGCAAGAATTTGTTGCTGTCAGGGTGTCACAGTGCAAAATTAGTAGCTAGTTTTCCCAGACACCTCTGAAGCTTAAGTAACCTACCCAACTATCCTCAGCCACAATACAAGAATAGTATGTCACCAGCTCTGCTGTCGCTGTTTGGTACCTCTCCCCTCAGGTCTCTCAATAAAATCCTTTGAAGGTGCTTATTCTGCTTTGTGAAGCACACTGCTGAATCTGCAGTATCCAAACAATATAATGAGAGTGTCAAAACTCAGTACTGATAAGGTAAACACTTCTGAACATACTTGCACTGTTAACACCAAAGCCATTTTTGGCACAAAGGAATATGTAAACAGAGAAAAGGAAACCAGCTGCCCCTTAGACCCCAGAAAGAACGCACAATTTGCAAAGTTCTGCCCATTGCTGTCTCATGAGCAGTGGTCATTTCACCTTCCCCGCGTCCAAGCAGTAAGGGGATGGGCTGGATCAGGGCAAGGCAGGGCTGAGGGCTTGTCCCAGGACTAGGCATTAGACAATCATATGACACCAAAATGAGCTGAGAGAACTCATGTGGGTAGCAATGCATAGGACCCTACATAGGATCCAAGGCTCATCCTGGTCATGAGTCTTCTTGGCCTTCTTCTGTCACTGGCCATAGCTTTGAAAAAAGCAGTACTGTGTGGCTTCCAGCAAACAGCTGGACATCTGCCCTCCCACTCTCCTAAGGAACAAAGGCAAATTTGGATCCCAAATCCACATGTCTGCAAGCTCTAGTGTAGGAGTCCTAATTCATCAGCTTCCAAAGTCTCCCACATACAATCCTATCTACTGCTCCAAGTGCCTTAATTCATGTCCCATCGATTCTTAATACTATAAATACAACAATAATAAACCCTGGATACATTATTGGTCTTTATAAAGATTTCAGTTACCTGGCAAACATAATAATAAAGTTTGTTTATTACAGCAGCAGCTAGTAACAGCCACGTAACAATTTGCATTCTAGATCCCTGTCCTCATTTCTTATAACCTTCAGGTGTTCAAAAGAGGTGCCTCATACTGAGCTATTAATTCCAAATTTAGGCACCTTGACTTTAAATGTACTGAGTGCCTCTTGGCTCTGATGAATGTCAAACAGCATTCAGATTTAGAAGACTGCATGAATTTCTAATTTTTTCCAAGTCTCTGGATCTGTCCTTGAAGGTAAGGCAACCTCTTTATATGTTTGCATTGCATTCAATAATAATAACAGTAATCTTTCCCTTATAATAAAATCAATAATACTAACATTAAAAGGAGCAGGGGGTATTATATTAAAAAACAAAACAAAAAACAAAACAAACAAAACAAAACAAAACAAAAACAAACAAACAAACAAAAAAATTTGGGAGAATGGCCCAATTAGCTATTCAAAAGTTACCAGAGTTAAGGTTTCACAAGAAATACAAAATTTCCTATTGTCATTAACAACAGTTGTAATATGAACATGCAGACAGACAGGTGTGTGTTTATGTACCTTAGTCTTTACATTTCAAGATTTGTCAGAGATGCATCACACTAATGTTTACATATCTAACCATTACTTGGCACTTTATGTTTTCACACTCTGATTTGAAATTGCAGACCACAATTTTTCTGTTGTGTAATGCTCCTATTCCTTTGATACATACATGAAAACTGAGTCTTCTCAGTAAACCACAGAGTACTAGTGTTGTGGCTTTACAGTAACCATTGAAGTAGGAAGGCTGCACTTTCAGGTACCTGAAACAGAAAGGGAACTGACACATGTGGATAAGTACCTGGATATGAGGATGTGGACAAGAATTTGAAAACACCTGGGGGCTAATGAAACTCTTACATAGCTACTAAGGGGAAATTCTCAAGGGCTTCAACACAAGGAAGTCCACCAGAGAGCTGTTATTAGGAACAGCAGATGAGGAGAAAACGCTGAGTAGGCAACTGAGACAATTTCCAAGAAAAACTCCTTTTTTTTCATTGGAAATGTCTTTTAATTGCCCTCCTGCTTGAACCCTGACAAAGTAAGGAATTAAGGTATTCAGGAGAAAGGAAGGCAGGAACAGAAGAGGGAACGAAGGAGGAAAGCAAGAAGAAAAGAAGGAAGGTGGGGAGAAGGATGAAAAGGGGGCAACGTAAGAACATACCATGTCTCTGAGAGGAATTGATATGATGACCAGGTAGGTCTTTTCAGCAGCACAGAGTTCAGTGTGGTCCAGACTGAAGGTAAACCAAGGACTTTGTACTGCTGGGCTCTGAGCTTTGCTTTTCCCTTCAGTTTTTCAGAAAACGTTCAGCTATCACTGATTTTTCTTTCATGATGGAGGCTTTTTTCCCTGCAGTTTGGACCTGCTCTAAAATAAATAGCCCACAGGATAAAATTATAGACTCCATTTCATTTTAGGTCCTATTAGTTCAGAAGCCGCAGTCTTTTGTAAGTGAGGAGCAAAATCCAAGTGTGCAATTAATACCAGGCTCAAATTCTGATTAAGTGACCTGCAATTCACCCCTCTGCCCTCATATTCATTTTCCATGGATAATCATTAAATAAACATCCCATTTCAACTGATCATCTTTTGACCCAAATATGATGTAGGGCTTTGGTAACTTTATACTTAAAAGGAGCACAAAAAGAAAACAAAATAAAGGACAGTTATTTTAATAACATATATTATACCGGCAATGTTTCATAGTATTAAAAATTGCAATTTCTGGAAAAGACTTAGCTCGAAATATGTTGCTTAAGCAAAAGGGAGGCCTCTATCTTTCAGAAGTAGTCCACTAGGAACACAGTGCAAGAGCGGACTCTGCTGAACTTAGGTACACAGCCAAGTCCCAGACAATTAGGATTAGCTCAAAGTACTTCAACTGTGTCATAGCAAGTTCAAAACCTTCACAGAGTACCAAGACTCACTCAGAGAAATGATAAACTTAAATATATAGAATGGGAAGCAGAGACTAAAAAGACATTGCTCAGACAGGAAACTTATTTCTTGCATCTTGTACTCCTTCCTCCTTTTTTTTTTTTTTTACCAAAAAGAAATACCAAAGGTTTTCTGAACAAACAAAAAGTGCAATTTCTTTCACAAACATACATCTATGCTTTGTTTTCTTCTTGTTGTTGACAAAACCCTTCATTATGCCCTTAAAGAATCATTTTATGTTTATTTGTACCGTCTATACAGATTTGGGGACTTGTTTTATGAATTGCCAGAGGGTGATGTCTTTTTTTAATAAAAGTGTATTACACTTTGATTGATTTCCCTGATATTCATTGTGTGTGCCTGTGTTACAGTTGCTCATTTTTGTTCTAAAACCCAAATTACTTTAACTAACGCACCAGAGGAGCACTGTAACTATTAGCAATTGACAATGCAAAATGTTTCTCAGCTTTATTTTTCAATGCAGATGTTTCCATGGAAAAATCATCAAGACCTACTTTGCCAGGGTCCTTGTTTATTAATTCATGGAAGCTTGCAAGAATAAGTCATGAGTGTGAAGCAGCACAAATGTGAGAGAGCTCAGCCACCTGATCACATTACCACAGATTAACAAATCACTGTACATCTTCTGAACTGTGGTGGGGCTGTTAAATGTATCCATATGCAAGCATTTAACAGCAACAAACATATATATTTAAAACGTTGGCTTATCTTAGTGCATAGTGAAAGAAGTTTATGCTAAACCAGATACGCTCACATTTTCCATAAGCTAAAAGCATACATAGATACAGTTCCTGTGGCTCTGCTGATGTTTGGTAACTTGCTAAGCACCAGTAGTTTGAACATGATTCAAAAATACATGCCAGAACGCCTTTTTTGCTCTCTCTCACTATGAAAGTCACTGTATTACTTGCTATTATTTGCAATTGTTCTGGATAAGATTAAAATTGCCTGAGTTTCATCACTTAGTAAGTCAATTTTTATCTCTCAACAGAGTTCCTGTCTTTAACTCAAGTAATGTTCTTTAAAAGTGGCAATGGCTTTTTAGAGGGGCAGAATGGGATGAAACGAAATGTTTCAATTAAACCTGAGGTATGTGTTATTCCCTCAGTGCTAGCCTGATTCTCATATTGCCTATGGGGACAGCTAGATTAGACACACTGAGCATACTCCGTAGAGACTTTTAGGGGAGAATCATTAAAACAGCCTAGTCTTGCCTTCCATCGCTTCACCTGCTCGATGTGCAACCTATTGCACCTCAATAAAGACTACGACGACTGATTATTTTACAGCTAGGTATACATGCTCACTGAAGGACATGACTGAGCTGGCAGGCTGCATCTTGAAAAGAAAGAAATTGGCAACACTCATTCAGCAACCTTTGGTGAATGGTGGTAAGGCGATGTGACTTCAGCTGCTGAAAGGACAAAGCTGCCTGGCCCTGCTATCAAGAGATAGGAATTAAGCCATGAAACTAATGAACAGTAGAGGAGCCGGAAAACAAGGTTATGCTGTCCTTCTCCTGTTGAGATAGTCCTGGATTTTAATTCTCTGTCCTGCCTCCTGTGCAGTCAATAATGGTCATCACACAAGGTTAAAACAGATTTCTGTATAGATGTGCTTTCCTGAAAAAGCTCCAGTGGGCCATGCCGATGCCTTCCTGTAGTGAATATTGGGAGTGCTCTGGGCAGCCTAGATTTGACTTCGACTGTGGCTTTTCTTTGAGCAGGGGTGGGACCAGGTGACTTCATAAGATCCCTTCCAACATAAGTTACTCCACCACTGTGAATCTGTCCCAGTCATCTCCCTCCAGCATTTGGCATCAAGAAATTGAACTGGTACTGCTGTGCTCTGCCCGGCTGAGGCACCAGGAGCATGGGTTGAAAACGGGCTCTTTTTGATTAGAGCTGACCTGGGTATGGCCTCCTTAAAAGGGAAGAAATCAGGAATAATTCCCCTGATAGCGGTGAAATTGCCATACTACAGAAAACACATGAGATCAACCAGTTCAGTATGTTTTCACATAGTTTTGTTTCTTTTTCTTTTAAAGTCATTTGTTTCCCTTGCTCTTATACCTCATTCCCCCCTCGTAAGGGAGATAATACTCAGCTTTATAGCATGCTGTAGGTAACATGCCCACGCTATCATGTGTGGGCACTTTTCTGCTTTCTGAGGCTTCCCAAGCATTCCAGAGCCTTTTTTTTTTTTTTTTTTTTTTTTTAATCTACCAGCCGGTGTTTGATACAGAATCTGGAAATTATTTTGCTGCCAAAAGTGTACAAGGGAGGTGGGAGACAATCTGTGGGCTTCTGCTAGAGCAAACACAAAGAACCATTCTCTCATCTAGTAAAACAATAAGATTAGCCCTTTTATCATTAATTTTTTTTCTCTCCTTCACTGCTTTGTAAACACTGCTTGTATGACTTTGCCTCTTATCGTCTGCAAACTGAATCTGCTTTTGTTGAAGCAGTGTCAATCACAAGGGTTTTTCTGCTCATATACTTAGTGATATGACTGATTGAAAAAGAAGACAGGCTTTCATTTGGGTCTGCAGTATGTGACATACTCACTGTTGGAAACATAAGGGGGGGGGGGAGAAAACAAAGGGAACAACTCAGTAAAGCATAACCTAAAGTTCACTTGCTCTGTCAAGGAGATTAAGATTAAACTGAAGGAGGTCAAAGCTATTAACATTTAGACTACAGGGTATATAACAAGTTAGCATCTAGTTAGATATTGGCTTTCTAATTGGAGAGAAGCTTGTTTCTAACTTTTTATGTAAACACTAGCATTAGCAAAAGCCTGGGTGGTCTCAACATTGTAACCCAGTGGACATATTTGATCCACGTCTCCCTGCAAAAAATGTCCTCTGTGACCAAGATCACATTTAAATTGTAAATAAGCCTCTTGATTCCTTTCTGCCAACTGCGAAAGCATTTGCAAAGGGAAAACTTCACAGTGATACTTCTGGGCTTGCTTTAAATTTGCTTTCCCAAATGCCAAATTCTCCTTCACACCATACACTTTGTGACAATCTTATTTATGTTCAGCTCTTTGGACCAAGCAAGAGGATTACTGCAGCCACCAGTAAGGAGCACAGACATGACTTGTTTGTTAATTAACAACTCCCATAGCAAGACTGACTCTTATACAAGTCAGATGTTTATTTATGGAATATCTTTCACATTTTCAAGTTGCATTATTTTCTGATTTTATAAGTGCTTTGTCTACAGCTTCGTGTTCTAAATCCAATGGCAAGCGAAGCAGGGTGGGTTATCAAAGAAAAATAAATTAGATAGCAGTCAGCAGGGTAAGACTTTGGAAGGTGATTTGGTTACGCCTTTAGTAGCACTGACCCAAACAAGTAGCACCATGACCATGTTTTAGCATATTGCAGGCAGACCTGGTTAATCCACCCTATATTGCATTAGCATAGTTTTTAAGGATGAATGTGTTTTGGCTTGGTATGTGACCAGCATAACCACCCATCTCTTACAGGGGGATGAATGAGTGCAGGAAGAGTAAGCTTGTGGCCTCCTCCCAGTACACTGTCATTATTCCCAGTGTGATCCACCTTTAATCCAGAGCTTGCTTTCTGTAATCCATCTGCTTTCCACAGGTTGTACTGGCAAAGGGGGATAGGTAAACATCCACAGGAAAAGGATCATGCAAATTTTGAACCGGAAATAATCCTCAGAAACTAATTTTGGCATCTGCTAAAATTTGAACCATAGGTTTTTTCTCTCCCGCAAGGATGTGAAAGCTGGAGAGGGCTGCATTCAGCGAGGTGTCCCGCAGGAAGGCTGATACCATGAACTTTCCTGATCCCCTGGCAGTCTCTGTCATCTCTACTTAACGTGGTTTTTTACATCATCAGAGGAAGTCCTACCTCTAAAACCACAGTTTAAACACCACCATATTGCAATGAACAAACACAGTTCCTTGCTCAAGAAGTTATAGCCCAGGACTTCCTACAAACCCCTTTAAGCCCAGAGGGCAGCCCGTCAGGTGAAGCACTTCATTGATATCACCTTAGCTTTTAAAACTTATTGCAGTCCTCTGATATCAGGAAGGCACTCTGTTAAATTCGCACCCTCCCTTTGGAGCACAGCATCACTGAGTAAAGCCAGGGTCATCAAAGCTTTTCAGGCCCAATTGCCTAGAAGTTACATGTGGCTGTCTCACGCTCTGACTCTCACTGTCTAATGTCTCCATCTCTCTCTGGTCCATCACTCCCGTGCCTACTGACATAACAACATTGCCACCATGAGAAGCATGCCCAGTTCTCATTTTGCTAGATGCCTGTGAAAGGACGTGTCACATTTTTCACCTCATTAGTTAATCAAGTTTGCATTGTTAAACACACTAGTCTTCTGATAGAAAAGGTAATATGAAAAATTTTCAGGGAGAAGAGTTTGCTTCAAACAGATAAACACAAACCTGTTATTTTGGAAGGAACAGAACAGTTTATATTCAGCTTTTTGAATGCAACAGAAATAAAATATTGCAAAGACTGACATGTATTCATGAAACATTTGGCACTAGTGAGTCTATATTTTTCATCAAAAAAGTAATTTCACAAATCTCTATTTTACAAGAGATGCATTTGCTTGAGCATTTAGAGGCCACAGAAAAATATCATTTTATTGTTATTAATTATAGTGATAGTCCTAAAGCAAAAAGGTCATTTTATGAAAAGCAAAGGGTTTTGATGAGAAATGAAACACATTTTTGACAATGCAAATTGACTAATTCTGTTGCACATTGATCTAATTTGAAAGATGGAATAATAACTGCAGAAAAAAATAACAGGGTTTCAAATTAAAAGATACACAAGTGTATTGTAAGTGTTTAACATCAACACACCAAAGGTGAAAAGAATCATAAATGAGGTAGCTGCAAAGTGCTCTTAAAAAATCCCTAGCAGGAAACAAACACGAAGAAGTACGTACTCAAAATTAGTTCATCTTCCCTAGCTCAGGGCACAAAGTTAGCTTTTATTTCTAACTTTGTCCATTAACAATTACAATACAGAGCCAGATCCTAGATCCACTGAAATTAGCAATGTCTCAAAAGCCAGTTTTCTGATTTCTAGGGTACGTGTTGTACTGAAGCCTGACTCTCTGATCCACTTCACCATCTGGCAATCTATCGAGGAAAGCATCAAGCAAGTATAAAAAGCTGAGACAGGCACTATGCCCTTCTTAAAATATCAGTTGGGGTGGAGCTGCTAAACATATTCCCCTTCTAATCCATCCCTCTGCCTTGGAAGGATTCTGTGGGAACTCAGTTCTGTCCTTTCTAAATTCTGTTATGCATCAAAATAAGGTGAAAATAATACAAGAAAACTAAGAAATAGACTCAAAGACATACATAATTCTTAACCTGTAGATTGGTGTGTTATAGAAGAGATACAAAAAGGTATGGTTTTTGTGTTACTACTGCCTTCTGCAAGTAATTACCAAAAGAAGAGGAAAACTATCTCCTTAAATAAGCATCCGTAAAACAAGAAGAAAAATAAACCATGCAATGTCAGCACTTCAATCTGAATAGCATGGTTTGGAGTTTTCACGCAACCGAATTAATATATCCTTGGAATACACCATAAATTATGAACTCTTTAAAAAATGCTGCATCCAACACTTTTGGAATGCTGCATTGCATTATTTTATCCTTATAGATGAAAATAAAATATTATAGAACTAGACTAAAGAAATCAGCAGTAGCTTACATAAAAGTGATCATGATTTGCTTCTGTTTGTTATATATAATCAGAATTAAGTCCAGACCAGTAATATGTATACTTGATGGATTGGAAGAGCTAATTTTGCAAAGCTGAAAACAATTATGAGCTAAATCAGTTGGGAGAATGAAATTAGACAGGAAATGTGGATAATAACTGGAAAGTGTTTAAAAACATTTTACCAGAGGTTTTAAAAGAAAAGAATGAAAGCTGGGCTAGCCTAAATGTTGACTTGCATAGAAGTGAAAACAGCTATGTAAATCAAAATAACTGTGCAAAAAAAGGCATTTATTAGAAGTCATGAGTATTAGAAGATGAGAACTACAGAAAATTGATAAGGATGGAAGCAAGAAGTAAGCTTTTTCATCAGAGTTAAGGATAACAAGAAAGATATTTGGTCTTGACTACACAAAAGTGTAGCCATTCAATAATATATGCATGGTTCTGTATGTTCTGTAATAAATCCGATCTCTGAAGAAAAATCAGACAAAATCAGTTCTGCCATAAGAAGACAATTCAATGTTGTTCATTCCAACAGTAAATCAGGAGAATGTTAAGTAACAAATTAAATCAGCAGGCCTGCATAATTCGCAACCAATAGCTTTAAAAAGGCTGGCTGAAGAGATTTCAAAACCATGAATATTCCTTTTTGGTAAGTCTGAGAACACCATAGAAGTTCCAACAGACAGGGGAAAAAAAAAAAAAGCCAATGTCACACCAAAAATCTTTTTTTTTTTAAGTTATGTGTATAACCCAGGCAGTTACAGCCCTTTCAGCTCAGGTTGAAAGGATTAGATAATGTAGAAGCTAATGGAGGGCTAATTTAGCAAAGAACTAGAGGTGCGTAATGCAATTAATGCTAAGCAAAATGGTTTAACAGAAACAAGAAGTTCTTGTGAGCTTTCCTGAAAAACTCAGCATTTTTACTGTCCTTAGGAAGTAAAGAAAGGCAAATCGTCCAGGCATGTATAAGATAAGATGGGCCAGCAAACTATATTCCTTCCAAGTCTGCAAAGAGCCTGTGGACAAAAGTAACAAAACAGCACTGGCATCAGAAAGGTTCAGTTTGGAAGAGCTGATACAGATACGAATAACCCTCAACGCAGCACCTTTGTAATGTGGATCCTACGTCTTCTGTAGCAACACTTAAGTCCCCTAAAGCTGACAGATTGCCTTTTTGTAACCCTGGTTCTTAATTTCAAATGTCCTTTTCCCACATTGATATTCAAGGAAGGTTTACCTGGCACAGAAGCAGGGGAGAAGGGCTTTGGTGAGCCTGGTACTCTGTTCACCGAGGAACTTCCAGCGCAGAGAGGTTTTTTGTATTAATACAATTTCTAGAAGGGTAAGCTGTAACTCCTAACCAGGTAACCCAACTAATAATTAGGACAACTTGCTAACTGGTTAGGGTTAACTATGTGTAACTTTGCCATTGATTTATGACTGTCAGGTTCACAAGTTACTTAGATTTTTCAATTTAGCACTTTTCCCCAGCTTTCAATTGAACATTTTGAATCAGGTGTTCAATGGATTGATCGATACTAAGCACAATAGGTCTTTGTACTGCTCCATAAACAATGTTGATTTTTATAGCCCTGGTGTGATTTAAACCTTTAACACTTTAAACCATTCTGCAGCCCTCTTGCCATGTAACCATATGCTTCTCTTCACTTTCCTTAATTCACATCAGATTGTGACTTAGCAACATGCAGGGCAATGAAACCTGTGGTGTGCCTAGAGGGCCTGATCCAGCAAATGTGTATGCACGACACTGCAGGTAAATAACTCCGTTGATCCCAGTGAGGCTATTCACATATATAACCCTGTTAAGGTGAATTAGTTGTAAGGGAAGGACTGACATTTGAATATTAACCTTTGTGGTTAGAGAGAGCTTTCCTAGGGCACAGAGGCCATAGGGAGAGGCAGGTCTCATTTGCTCACTGTGACTTACACAGTTTTACTCCACGTCAGACTCCCTGCTCCCCAGAAAACAGGCTCATATATCCACCTTTTCAGTCTGCCCCCCACCTTGTGACTGTACATATCAGATGCAGTTGGGTAGGGGACTGCTCATGCTCACCTGCCGGGTTCAGGCAAGAGAAGATGAATCGCAGGAGATGAGTGAAACACAGATGCAGCCCTGAGGGCTCCTCAGTCTATAGAGCCCTGCTGGCTGGCAAACTCTTGTTCTGCGCTACAGTGTTAGAGTGAAACCACCAGACACATCATCCCCCACTGCATGATCCAGCGCAGTTTCCTTACAAATTAGCAAAGGTGATACTTTAAAAGGTCTGAAGAATGAAAATGTCAAGTCAGGTTTCGGGAAGGACCTCATTCTCATTGCTGCTGAAAGCGGATGGCAGAGCAAGCAAATCCCAGCTCTTCTGTTCTGAAACTAGGATTGTTATTCTCGTGCAGGAACTGAAAAGGAAAGGGGTACCGTCACTTTCTTTCCTCAGCACCATGACACTGATCTCCTGTTCACACATACACATCCATCACATTGTTCTTGAGTAAGTGCTGCTGGTTTGGCTGACCTTCACTGGGGATTCCTCTAGAATGGAGAGCGTCTGCCTGACTAAATACCCTTCAGCCATGTGAAAAGCTTGTAGGGATAACCGAAGCAGTCAACACATGGAAGAGTTTACTGTCTTACCACAAGGTAAGAAGCAGATCCTCCTTAAGCACTTAAATAACTACAAATGTTTTCAACTTGGTGTTGGTATAAAGTAATAATAAAAATAACTATTCCTTCTTTCTTCAAAAATAGCAGGAAGGGAAGGGAAGGGAAAGGGCAGCTCTCTGAACCATCACCACAATACGGCTTTCATCTCACACACTAAAAAGGCATAGAAAATGTGAAGCAGTTGCAAATGTCTTAAAGAGCAAGTTAAATGATTACCACAGGCTGGGATCCTTTAATATCTGTTGAGCTGAGTGTCACAGACTACATACATTTATGCATTTAACGCAGCTTTAAATAGTATACATAAATGCATGTCGTTGAGCGGTGACAAGAGAATCAGGCAAGTATTTTTACTTATAAAAATATCCTCCTTCTGTGTTCCTATTCTACCTTGAAAAAGTGCCATATTCAGCATTCCAGGCCCTAGGCCTTGAGCACCTTCCTTTGGCATCTGTCCCTGCGGATTAGCCTCTCGGAGCAAAGAAAAAGCATCTGAGAAGAGGTCAAGTTTGTCTCTGCCCTCAGAAGCTGTATTTTGAAGTGGCTTTCTTATGTTCTTACACAATCAAAACCTGTGAAAAGGAAATGAATCATGTTTTGATTTCTGCAAGAAGCTGGGGATTATGCAGATTATTTCCTGATATGTTACAAGGAGAAATGCTTACTTTCATAAATAATGTAGTTATCTAAAACTGTAGCCAAATAAAAGGCTCCCATCTCTTAGCCATCATATCCAGAGCCTGCTATAATTTAACAAACCGAAAATTAAAAAGAAACTTCTCTTATGAAGCTACACTTACAAAATAATATCTTGTTATGGGAAGTTGCTCTAACACAGCTGTGGCATTAATAGCAGAACTGCATGTGACTGGAATAAGATTTTACCTGAAATGTTATTCAGTAAATGAAAAGAATCATTAAAATATATTACAAGCTATTACTAGAACAATCCCTCCAAGTAATTTTTATATTGCCATCTTCTTCTTTTACGAACTCATTGCAAATTTTGAGGGAAAGAGGCCAGGCGATCAGGAAACCAGTTAGTATCATGAGGAAAGAAAACATTTTGCTAATGACTTGAAGGCCAGTACAACTGAGACCAAGAAACCGGATGAGGTCCAGTGTAGCCCCTTAGGCACTGCAAAACTGGATGCCTGAGTCACACCTCTGCAAAACTGCAAGTCACGGTGGATCTTCTCTTGGCGACAGCGATGTTCACTTCACTCTGTCTGAAAAGGAGAGATTAGCTGATGACGGCATAGCCATTTTCCCATTGCCAGTGTCCCTACCTTAACTTGCTTGGAGCAAGTTAGGATGCTCCTTCTAGAGCTACAGTTACACAGGTGCTACATTTGTGTAGTGTTTAGCACAGTGGGCTCCTCTTCAACTCTTAGAGATCAAAGACACTACAAATCTGCTACTAAGGATGATGAACATGCATATGTTGCTTTCCACTTGGGAAAAGGTTGCTAGATTGTTACGAAGAGAAGTAACGGATGGAAAAGGGAGGCAGAGAAATTTCCACATTCTCTGATATGAATACCCATCTTATAGAAAGTTGTCTGCAAGCTCCCCAGTCATACTTCCGCTAACCAGCTCACAAACAAAGGTGATGTATAATTAGAGTCACTGGCATTAGTTATTTTTTAGCACAGGATTTAGCTGAAAACACTCACACCTATTTTTCATTGCTTAGAATACTGCAGTGTTTGAATAGAACTCTTAAAACCAGAATTTCTATAATAAAATAAGTAAATCTTTTTTTATATTGATGCAGATGTAAATTGTTTATAACTAATTTGCACCATTTGAAAATCCCATTCTTGATCAAAATTAGAATAAGTAACAATATTCAATAATTTAAACATTCACAGACTGGGCCCTTTAAAAGCTTTTGTACATAAAACTCAGCTTCTTATGGTTGTTCTCCAAGTTCATGAAGTTCATTTTTCATAGTTCTACCATATCTCAAAAAAAATCCAACAAAACCATTAACCAAATGTTAGGCCAGCCTGTGCCCAGACAGTGATTGCGAAGTTCTGCAACAGTGCTCTTTTTGAAACTGTTCATTATTAAGGCACCGCTGATAAAAAGTAACTGTCCTGCAATATCTCAAATCTACTGGCGTCTGTTATAAATTTCCCCTTTCTGCACTGGAACGAAAGACTCAGTGCTGCACTTCAAGGAACAGAATTACATAGCCAGGCAGCTTAATTTGCCAATTCACTTGATCCATAAAACATATTCTACACACATGGACCATATTACAGGCATTTCAAAGGTGAATGAAAAAAGGAACATAGGATGCAGCCGTGTCCTGCAAAGGTTTTTCTAAACAAGTACCAAATCTTAAAATTAAATCACCACTGCACCAAATGGTCTTGGTTAGATACAAAATGACCCACATTCAGGCCTAAGCAAAGCCAGCTCTGTTGAAACTCAGTGTAACAGGAAGGCTTCTGCTCCAGAAAAAAAAACGGTCACTTGTGAAATGAAACATTAGCACTTAGACAAACAAAACAGCCTGCGTTGAAAACTTGCTTTAAGTTCATGGCAGCTTCATACAGAAAACTGAAGAGTCTGTTCTAATTATTAATCAGAAAACAGAAAGATCAGAAAAGCTCATTTTATAATAGCATTTTCAGGAAAATAAAAATATTCCCAATTTGAAAAACAGATAAAAATTCAAGACAATTTCAGTTAGGAAAGTCAACAGCAACTCAGAATTAAGATTAAGAGATATGAAGACATAGTACTGCTTTATGAACAGCATTGAAATGGTTTGAGAAAAAAAGGTGTTACTAAGAAGGCTGTACCTGCCCATAAACTATTCTAGATCATCGGCAAAGCACTGGCAATACACACGAGCCACAAACTTGCTGAACCCGGGTGAGTCCTTTATTAAGAGAAGGACTGTTTTGAGCACTGAATAGCAAACAAATTGGTTGGGTTTCTGGTAAGAATATATCAATCTTTGTTTCCCACATGCATTGCCTCCTGCAATGGAAACATTACCTTTTTATGTATACAATGAAGAGGGCTCAAGGATGTTAATGAATATCAAGCTGACGTTTCTCTCAGTGACCAGTTTTCCAAATGTGGACAGGTAATCATATGGACATGCACTAATCAAGTCTCCGTCTTTCCACAGGAGGCTGCTTAGAGAAATAGATGGTAGTAGGATTCATGCTACTTTGCTTAGAGGATAGGGAACAGATGGAGAAAATTTAATTCCCAAGGCCTGTGGCTGCTAGGGGATTCCCCCATGCCACTTAAGTCTTTGAAATATGGGAAGAAAGTTTCCCAAATGACAGAAAGCAAAATTTTACTCCCTACTCACTTTTCTATTAATTTAAAAAAACTCAGCAGAGAAAATATTTCTCTGCAGCAAATATAACACCCGCCCCAGATCTGCAGAGCAATCTCATGGTATATGATGGGGTTGTCCTACCAATATCATTTTTAGCTAAACCACAAAATGATGGGATGCCAGCCATGAGAGAGCGTATTATTCTAATGTTTGGCACTTACGTGTGGAGAATATTAACTGATCTCCTTTATTGAGCAATTACACATTTTAATGCCATTACGGAAAGGGTTAGGTTACAGGTGCCTGTTGAATGGTACAGAGAAGGGGCACACAGAGTTTATATATCACCCAGCTCGCGGGGGCTTCAGCAGCTGTGCTATTGTATGGATGTGGAGCACAGTAGAAGTTAGTTGTGCTGTTGTTAGTCACGTGGACAGAAACACACAGACAGTGCTTCTTTGAAGAAACTAATCATATTTTGACCATGGTAAATACAGCTATTATTGATGACAGTTGACTGCTGGGTTGAAGCATCTCACTTGGACCCCGGAAAGCCAACAAGACGTGGTAAGATAGCTGAGGGGTCACCAACATGAAGACCTTAGATGAGTGTGGCTGTCCTGAGGCCGATAGGGCAATGTCTAGAGACACAGAAGTCCACTCTGACTAGCCTCCTGCCAGGCAGGGCTGCTGCACATTTCACTGTGAGCAACTGCAAATGCAAGTGTGGAGGGTGCAACCAGGAGAGGGTTGAACACTAGTCAAGGGATACCAAAGTCTTATTTTTAAAGCCATGAGTCCTGCTTCCCTTCTCTCTTCTGCCCTCTAATTTCCAGTGGATCACTAAGAAAACAAACAAAGGTTATGTTTAAACTGTGATTTAAGCCATGGCAGAAGAAAAAGTAACAAAAGTAGTGCTGGAGGCCTGTTAGCTGCTCTTCTGTTGATTCAGCTTAAAAGAGTGAAAAATGTTTGTATTTATTTTAAGAAAACATCAAAGCCACATCCTTCCAATCCTGACTGTAGACGTTAGGTTCTACAGTGATTACTGCAAGAGTAGGGTTTTTTTGATCTGGCTGAGCCAACAACACTGAACTTACTCCTTGAAATAGGAGTATAGGTTTTCTGGTCTTTCCTCCTCCATCCGATCCTGTCACAGAGCAGAAGGAAGTCACATCCCTGAACCTAAAAAGCTCGCAGTTTAAAATCCGTGCAAAGATTCATTTATTTGCAAGTTCCAGGTCCCAGTGTGGAGCTGGAAGGGCATGGACGGGGATTTAATTGTGTTAGAAATATCCCTGCAAGAGGAGGAGATTTATACAGCATTAAGATATAATCTCTCCTCTATCTTTTGACCAGCATCTTCTCACTTCACTTGCTCCAGCCCCTCAGAAACTGGCCAGCCCCACTGAAGAGGGGCAGTTACAGGCTCCATCAAATCAAGGATGTGAACTAGAGTCACAGCCCATTCCTGAGAAGGTGCCTCATGGCGCTCCCTTCATTTCCAGCAAAACCTCACCCTACACAGGGCCTCCTTGCCTACGTGCTTCATTCACTGACTAAAACAAGTGGTGGTTTCCACCAAAGCCATTGCAAACCCCTGGTGGCATAACGCCCTCCTGCTGCGGGTGGAGAAAGCGCTGACACACATCCCACGGGTGCGAGGTCCTGCATGCACGCCTTTCACCAACTGCTGTGTCCCAAACCCACGGAGGGGTGGCCAAGTGGCACAGCACAGGGGGCAGGCAGCCCACCCGCCACCCCTGCCCCCCCCCCCCCCAAATCTGCACAGAGCAGCAGAGGTCAAGAACTGAGAGCTGGCATTCTTAGGGAGAATTTGAGCAAAAACAGACAAGCAAACATTTCACGAAAGGGGACGTGCAGTATTTAACCTTATGGCTGTCTCCATGCACAGTGAATATTTATCAGATTGTCCCTTCTCTGGCACAGCCTGGCACACGGGTATCCCCAGGGGATGCCCAGCAGGACCGGCCGGTCCAGGGTCAGAGAAAGAGGGACTGCAGGGACAAGGGAGATAAGGAGAGGTGAGAGCCATTCGGCTCCTTCTCTTACACGCTGGCTGACTGCATAGGAAAATTAACCTGACCAGAAAAAGGCACGTGAAAAAGGAGGAGTGTAAATTACCTTTTTGTTTCACAAACAAGGAGGGAGAGGCAAGACAAACTACGCAGCTTTCGGGTCCAAATCCTTCCTTGTATACTTCCCGGGGCAATGCAGTTATATGCCTGCCTAATAGCTCAGTCTAGCTCCAGGTATGCAGATTAGTTTTCTTAGGAAATGTTCTAGCAGTAAGAAACAAAAAGTAGGTAAAATTATTCAATCACTAGTGATGAAGTATATATAGAGATGTATATATACACGCATATAAATATATGTACATGGGTACACACACTTACATATGCACAGAGCTTCATAAAAATTGATACGTCTGGTACCACTTTCTGTAGGGGGTGGAATAGAAACAGAGAAAAGGGGGAGAGTATACGAATTTAATAAGCTCAGACATAATTGCCGTGAGTAAATGCTAATGCATAGGGATGAAATTTTTTTAAACTTTATACATATTAATAGGCTCTCTCTTTGAGAAAGAATGACATCAGACATTGATAAATTTGACAGAAGTGAAAGGAAGAAATGGTCGCACTATTAAGAGCACTCCTGAGGTGGTGTTGAACGGTGTCTTTGATACATCAGCCTTCAGTCTCTGAGCACATTCGTATTAACTCACATGTACACCCAGAATTCAAATGAGCTGCTTCTTTAGATGCTGACTTTTAGCAGCAGTCCCACCAGACAGGCTGGAATCAAACTCACAGTTTCAGAGTGTGGTATGGTATCATTTTCCCAGTACAGTTTGTGCCTACTGACTCTCTCAGATGATTAGAGAAAGAGGCAGCATCCAGCAGATCGTTAAAGATCCACACAAGGCTAAAGGGTGGAAAAAAAAAATCTTCAATGAACACACTGCTCCAAGTACAGACATTCTCCTACGCCAAGAGATTGGTGCAAGGCTGTGTATTTAATATTGCTGGAAACAGAGACATGACAAATTGCTTGGAATGGATTCACTTAAAGGCAAGCAAGGGCTAACCATTGATGTTTGAATACCTCAGCAATGTCTGAATGCTGGTGCATCGCCACAACATGGATGCTCTTTATAACCCTTCAAGAAACCACTGTGAAAACAGTGCTACACACCTGCAATATACGTGTTTCTCTGGGAACATCATACCACTACAGCAACTGTCCATGAATCTTCCAGTAAAGCCAGCAGACCCAGGTGCATCACATGCCTTAAGATTCACGGTGAGCCTAGAAATAAATAAAAAAGCTGAAGTCATGCATCTTTTTCTCATTAGCCCATTGCTTTTAAGAACTAGACATGGGGAGGCTGGGTTTTTAAGATGCGAGTTAATACTGCTGACACACATTTCTGAGGAGCTTCAAACCAAAAACAAGAGAGGAAAATTTTGGGAACTGGAAAAGGAGGCAGCCATGGAAAATGAATGCATAAAGAGAAGAAACAGAGACACGTAAATGTGGATGAGACAATAAGGATCTATAAGGGAAGAAGAGAAAATGCAGACTAGAAAAAATTTAAGATAATAAGAAAGAGTTAAATAATTGGAGGCCATAAAGGAATATATCGTAGAAAGGATATACATCAGTATATTAGAAAATTTTATTCTGAAACCTTGTTTTATAGAAACTTGATTTAGTGAGATTTCTGTAATAATGTGTGCTTTCAACAGACGAAAGCAAAATTCTTTAACAAAAAGGGAAATATTCAACAACCTTTTTCGCCTCCTTTGTCCCATCAGCATGCAAGCACTCTCTTTGTAGACATACAGATACAGAAATAGGATATAGATATCCACCTTTCTGTCCATCACATAAGAAAACATAATTGGTTTCTTACGCATTCTTTCATCTGGTTTCATAACAAAAGGTAAAAATATTTGAGTTTTGTCTCTTAAAAATGTCAAAATCTCCTTTTGGTAAGCAAACATAGGACATCATCTATATTTTTACAGAATTTTTGTTTCAGATGTCAATCATAAGACTGCTGGCAAATTAATTTGCATCTATAGCCAAGATGATGAATGCTAGTAACAAACATTAGCTCTTATGTACAAAACCGAAGCATTTCAGTCCACTCAAGACAAACAGTTTTTAATAGATCTACTGTATATTTAAACCACTCAATGGCTACTATCATATCATGTCTAGTAGTTAAAGATAATTAAAGTGATAATACACCTGTTAACTGTGGGGATATTGCGCCTACCATCAGACTGCTTATAATAACTAAAACAGACTGGCAGACGAGTTGAGCAGACTGCATGTTCCTGCTGGCTAAGACAAGCCTCACAACCTCATCCTGTCATCAGTGAAATAAAGCAAGGCTCCTCCTATTTTGTAGAGCAGAGGCCACAGAGTAATAGACCAACCATTTTACTGATGACTTTCTTCTTCTTCATAACCAGGTGGACCAATTTCCCTCTTATTCACCCCTGTCTGAAGCAGCTCCCTTTCCAGTATCATATCTCTTTAGGGTAAGTACTCCAACTGCTTTCTTGTCCTCTAAATAGCTATTAATTTTTTAGCAGGTCTTTTACCTTCTCTTAAAGCAACCCAGTGACTGCAAGCCTATTCAAGACAGGACCTGAATTTTCCCTCACCCCATGTTTTCAGCATCATCAACGTCAGTGTTTTATAAGCAAGCCGCCCTGTCTGAAGAGCAGATTGCTTCTGAATGACAGAAATGCTCAAATACCTCGTTGCTGGCTATGTTAAAAAAATCACAGGTGAGCAAAAAGGAAATAATTTAAGAGCTCCTGTTTCTACAAAACAGTGTGCTTACTGTAAGGACAGAGGTGTTGTATTTAACTGGCAATGACCACTTTTATTCTGAGCTGGCAATAATCTGCAACAACATCCAAGCATTTCATTTATCTGTGGATACTCATTTTCCTCCTCCTGCAGATATCCATTCTTTGTGTCCAGTGGCTAGAAGCCAAGAAACTCATTTTACGCTTGATAATTCATTGCTAATCAGTGCTAATCTGTTTGGGAAAACATCTATAGGTCAAGCACAAAGAGAGTCAGATCAGTTCAGCTGCATTGGTGGTGACTGTCCATCACTGAGCGCAGCTCTATGAGCTCCTCCATGGGACCCACCTGGGGTTCAGTCACTAGCTTCAAGTGGCTTTGCACCAAGAACTGACAAGATGTTGGTGCTTTTTGAGACATGGACATTTAAAATCAAAGTGAGAAATGAATCCTGGTCCTATTTCCACCAATTTCACTATTCACATCTCTCAGGTCAGTCACTACTAGTACAGGTTTACCACTGCAAAGCTGTGGGAGACTGTTTTGATCCTACTGAAAAATACTTGTGAGAGCTTTGTAAGGGAGGTACACGTCATGCCAGCTTTGCTTTGAGTTTATGGCACCTGAATTTCCGTTGGGCAGATGCCCATCACCCCAGCGTTTATGTGGGCAATGATTAGGAACAAAAATCATAGACTGCAGTCCACAAACTCAACCCTGGAAAATGCAGTTTCCCTGTAAAAACAACTGTAGACTGGGGAGGGAATAGAGGCAAATACCCCAAATTCAGTGAAATCGAACAACGCATGGCTTTCAAACCCTGGGAAGGCGTTCAGACGACAAATATTGATTTTAATTCATGCAAAATAAGGTTTATGTAATTGCTGCAAAATTCCTCTTCTGATATTTTCCTGTAGGCTTTGAGCCATATGTTTCTGTGTAATACAGCAAAGGCACAATTAAGCGCCTCTGCGAGACCACGCTCTGCCCATGACAGCACTCTCCCGAGCAGCGGCACTGCGGCGAGAGGAGCCAAGGCACACGCAGGCTGCGGGCACTCCTGCGTCCCGCCCTCGATCCAAGGGCTCGATTTTGAGTTGAGGTTGCTAAGGCATGTCTCGGCTCAGCTTGATGGATCCATCGGGTGGTTATTCAAATGAGTTGTTGTCCCAGTCTTGTCTCAAATGTCTGCATGACAGCATTTCCCACTCACCCCTATTTTTTTTATCCATTAAAAATAAGACAGCATGAGCTGAGAATCCTGTCTGTAAAATAAAGGTCTGCATTAAAGCCAGGTACGAAAAACCATCTTCCTAACAAGCAGCTGTTATTTGGAGGTGCATCTATCTCTCAGGAAATCTGTTACGTGCCAGAAACCAAGAAAAAATCCCATACAAACAGCAACATTAGGGGAATCTTAAGGTTGAAATTTAAGCACTAAAAAGACAGAGTACACCTCAGGAAAAGCTGGATTAGCTACCTTATCTCTGCCTGCGAGCATACATGCAATATTACAGCCCTTAATTAAACAGACATGTTTTCTCTCTGACAAAACATATCAGATGGGCTTCTAGATTTTCTGTGTTTAGCATACATTAAGAATTTGTCTCTTTACTGTGTCCATCATTTAATTACCATAAAAGCCCCCTAGTCCCCTGTTCATTTGGTCGTCTTTATAGTACGTCCTCTTATCTCAAAGATACTTATTTTAATAATTTCATCAGTAGAGATGTACAATACATTCAACAAGACATTTTTCCCTTTAGAGACAGATGTACTTCTTAACAATAATTCATTACTTATTACCTCACAAGCTGTTTTTCAGACAAATAAACTCACAGTTCCATTACCAGTATCTTTTAATGATGTCTCTGTTTCAGATTGCTTTATCATCGGAGTCTAATCCAAATTTCCCTGAACTTTCCCATTAATTTCAGAGATCTGAAGGCTCTGTTCTTCATTTTCCAAGCAGCTGCCCTCAAAGCACATCTCAGGAAAATCTGTATACTATTTATCCAATGAGACGTTTTAAAATGAAAAGGAAAATATTTCTTTAACATCAAAATGCCTCTCTAATGAGCAAAACATCCTGCAGAGGTTTTTCACTAGTTAGCTGAGAGCATGTCCTAGAACACAGTAAGTGAAAGAAACCTGCATGTTGAATGATAAATGGGAGCAGGGCGTTTTCAGAAATTATTTTAGAGCACAGCACAAATGAGTTTCATATGCAGACTTGCAAAATCATCATAGTGGGTGAATTTGAAATCTCTTTCAAAATGGTAATGTTAAGGCTGAGAAGAGAGTATTACAAGAAAATGTTAGAAGAAGAAAGTGGTCTCTGGATCTCTGGTCTGTGCACCGCCCATCCCACACCCCTAAACACGACCGTGGATCTTTGAGGATTTCCGGCTGAGGGAAGCTGTCTCCAAAGAAGAGATGTAGCTATGAAAAGTAGATGCTGTGTAACCATTCCTCCGTATTACTCTGTACTCACCGTATTTCTGGGCATGGGAACCTCGGACTTTGCTCAGCAAACGACTTAGGTCCTTGAGGAAAATCCTATCCTATTTTATTAAGTCCTTGCTCTTGTTGTGAATTTTTCAACCACAAATCTCTCCAATCACATCCAGATTTGTTAAATTGATTGGTGTAAGCTCTAAGCATGTGCAAAAGTTAGCCAAATCAAAATGGGATATCGCTGTGATAAAAGTGGTGGTCAGAAAACACCTAAGTGGAATATTCAATTTAGGGGTGAAGGAGGAACCCCTATATCCCTCTATTCCATGCTCCTCCTTAATGGTTATACCTGAGCTGTGATATTTCACTACCTATATCATGATCCATTCTTGGAAAAAAATCTAAAAATTGGAAAGGATACCTGAGAACTTTGCCATGTTAAAAATTCACCTGTATCTTGCCTCCTGACTTTCTCCTCTTATTTTTCTCCAAACTTACGATTGCTTTTGAGTCAGTACATTACATGATTTCAATGACAATTTGCAAACAGTAAATGGGAGATTTAAAAAATTAAGTACTTCAAGCATTCATTTTAGGTAGTATGTTGTATTAAGTTAAGAATACTGAGTACTAGGCCCCCATTGTATTGAAATTCATACTAAGAGAAAGGAAGAGTTACCCTGAGGGCACCACGGGAGGAGGGATATCCATGTTATCTATTAAAATATTAAAAATAGTAAAATATTAATTATCTATAATTAATCTATTTTTTTACAGGGGGACTCCTGACTGACCATCTGGAAATTAGAATTTGAGAAGACCTATTACACAACTGATTTTCTTTCCTTGTCACTACAAACTTCTTCCCTATAGTTTCTTCTCTAATGATTTATTCAGCAGTTTATTTTTAAAGAAAAGACTTGACATTCTTTCCTGTCCTTTCAGAAAAGAATGAAGAGATTTAAGCAAAAGAAAAAATTGAGATACTGTATTCCTGTCTTATCGATATCAGAAGCTCATCCTAATAAGTATTACTCCTACACTGATTCCACAGGTCTTCCTGTTTCCATAAAACTATTTGCAAGTTGCATATATTTCCATATTTGATCTGCATTAATATTAAAATACTCCTGAAGTTTCTGGAAAGATTTACATGTTTTATCATCAGATAAATCCATTATTATCTTGTACTGAAAGTTCATTCTTCTTTAAAATGCAATAAATATTTAATTTAAACAAACAAAGCAAAAGCAATGAAGAAAAAGAGATGCCTCATGAAAAGAGAAACGTAGAGATTGAATTTACAACCACATTTTCTGTCTGTGTAAAAACTTCCAGAGTCAATACCGAATAGGAAAAAAAAGTAGCAGATACCAAATCTCATATGTAGAAGGCAGAAAAGATACCAGGTTATTATCCTCAAGCACTACATTACCCATGCACTGCTATATTGGATGGACGAGTAGCAGACGAGACAGGATATTGCTGTGGCTGCTTAAGACAGAATGCAAGAGACAGGTGGACAGCACAACAGGACCGAACAGTCAGCAAACTCACTGGTAACACTGGCAATAAGAAATGATAGCAAGTCTCAGAGTGTTTTGGATCTTGTTTCTCTGGAGCTATAAGATGTTGAAAGGTTTTATTTATTTATGGTAATCCTCGTTTTTTAAATTGTCATTCTTTTTATTTTTATTATTTTATTTTATTTTAATACTTTATTATATTATTTATCCATTTATTTATTTATAGTAAATCCTTTGGAGTTGTAAATCTCACAAGATGTTGCTCAGCAGATCAGAGATTTTTCAAGATCATATCTCATCTTGCTTCAGCACTTCTCATCACATCTGCTTCCCAAGAAATGTGGGTGGGCAGGGGGCTGCATGGAGGGAGGTGTTAATAACATAACAGAGGGGAAGAGAGGAGGAGTAAGAAGTTTCAATAGATTTAGAGGGAGATAACTTTAAAAGTGGTTGGCTTTTTGTCTGAGGCGAATTTTATCGTCTTTAAACATAGCCTAGATCTAAACTAATATATCACCCGGAATATACACCACAAATGCTGCTGGTCTCACTCCTGATCCTCCCAAGCAGTTTACTCCTACAGTAAAAAAGAAATTTCATATTTATGTTCTTTGGCTATCTCTCTTTTCGTCTCTGCTGTATCTTGTGATCCCCATCTCTGTGCCATCTGTCAGTGAGACAGGCCAGGGAAATATAGAACCACTGGTACTTACAACATTTCAAACTCCTGGATAAATCATTACAGAACATGCTATAGGGAACAACTTCACAGTGACAAGGAAATAAAATCAATTTTATAATAGGTCTTCTCAAATTCTAATTTCCATAGGGTCAATCTCAGTCATTCCCATAGAAAACCCTACCCAAGAGGGAGGCAAAGAGAAAAATTGGCTGATGTCCTCCTCTGAGAACATTTGACTTCTTCCTCGGAGGTAAGGGAATTTGCTCCCCATGCTCCATGAAGCAATGTGGGGAGGATTAGTCTTCAACTCCATTAAATTTTCCCAGAGCCATAGGGGACTATGCAATCTCTAGCTCTTTTCTAAATGATAGTTTGCTCAACAGGCCTCCTGCTACGCTTGAAATATAGGACAGGTGTTGCCACATTAGCTACAGACCTACACAGAGAACCCAGAGACAGAGGAGAAGGGCAGTGCCATAGAGCCCACAAATTTTCTTACTTCATAACCAATAAAGAAAAAGCGTTTTTCTCAGACTAAGATTATATGGGGGGCGGGAAACAACAAACAAACAAAAAGCCACAACAACAGGTTTTCTGTTAGCATTAAAACTTTAGAGGGGAGCTGAGTGTCCTGTTCTCCAGCATTAAAAACCAGCACTCTGAAAACATCTGTGCATCACACAGTACAGTGAGTTTTAATATGTATCTTTTTCTCATATAACACCCCACCAAGCAACCATGATTTTAGCATTGCTGTCTACAGAACAAATAATCTTTATCCTGTCACAAGTCTTGCCTGCTCCAGGAGTTTGTTTCATGTGATATCCTCCTCCCGCAATTCTCATTTCAGACTAAGCCCTCTTACCTCCTCCCACTCCACTCAAGCATATGTGTGTTAGTGCAGCTAAAAGTACGGGGTAGTTGCTGATGTTGTCATATTTGTGGAAACACTGTGCAGATGACTCACCATGCTGACAACCTGAAAACTCCTTTTTGTGCCATAGGCTGTTTTTTTTGATCTGGTACTTGCATTTACTCTTCCTTTGCCACTTCCCAAAGGTCAAAGTAAGCGGACGTGCCCGTGTGTCGCTCTGTGTGTGCGGTAGTGGCTACCGGAATATTTTCCATGTGCAGACTGTTTTGCCTGAAGTCACTGGGTTTTGTGTTGAAGTCCCCAGGATTATTTTTTCCCTTCATATCTGCAAAGAAGGAAATGTTCCATATCAGTATCATTCATCAAGTCAGTGATTTTATGTAGGTAAAATGGTGGGCATGAATCTTATTACCACAGTGGCTCCTTTAAGCCTCTGTGGTGGAATAAAAGGGCATCAAACCATATATGAATAATCACCATGGTCTTTGAGGTCCCTCTGTTCTACTCATATAAATGGAGCATCAGCAGAAATGATTATCAGGTCAGGTAACTCTAAGGGTCAAATCCTCAGCAGATGTGGATTGCTATCACTCTACTAAAAAAAAAAAAAAGTCATTTATGCCACTTTGAGATTGGCTTTAGGAAGCATTTATCTTACCACATTCTTCTGAATTTGAGAAACTTGCACTTAAAAATGAAACTGCGTCTCAAGAGTCAGGCTCAAGGATCAGTTTTACATGAACAATTAGGTATGACAAAATGATACCAAACAAAATTCAGGGCTGATGAATTCTTAAGCAGTTTATCTTAAAGAACATGCAAAGATGTGTTTCACTGGGATAGGATGTAGTCTGGAGATAACATCAAAGCTAACACAATACCACTGCTGTTACCATTCAAAAAACTTTATTTACAGTTAGAAAGATAAATTGGGCACATGAGAAAGGTAATCCACAATCTAAAATTAAATAGTTTGCAGTCTCCAGTTAAATTAAATGAGGAGCAGTACAATCTGAGAGAATACGGCATTCATTTCATGGCTATTATATAGATGGCTATTGGTGCTTGTTATGATTATAAAATCACACTTCAGATGCTCACATCTCTCCAGTTTTCAGCTCTTCCAAGAGTTATAGCTCTAGCACTCCTCTATGGCACAAAAATGCAGCACAGCTTCTTGCAATTTCCTGAGATACTGCACCTGCAATATATTCATGCTAATTGCTCCAAACTCACGCATACAGATGACAAAAGAAGCTGAATAGCAATTCAGCTTTTTCACGCAAAGGAAACATAATTGTTTTGTAATATACTGTAAGTTTTAAACCTGCAGGCTAAGTATTCATTTATTTAGGGATAGGTTGCACTGCTACTCTTTCCCCTGTAGAAGAGGCAGCCTGTCTCTGCACCACGCCAGGAGAAGCATGGGAGAAGATGTCAGCCTCGGGATTTTCCTTCCTCTCTTCACATTTCTCCCTTTTCCCTTATTACAAACACAATATTGCTTCCAATGCATTCTCTCATCCACTTACCACTAGTTTTTTCAGAAACAGGTAATTTGAGCCAAATATGTTGTGGAGCAAATAGAGGAAGACGAGGGGAAATACTGACTCCCGTGTTTCCTGCACAGGCAATTGAATTCAACACAGCTATTACAACTCTTGTAAATCAGATCTTTTTCTAGTTAAGGGATTTTATTTCAGACCCTATGTCGTGGTTTAGCCCCAGCCGGCAACTAAGCACCACGCAGCCACTCACTCACTCCCCCCCAGCATGATGGGGGAGGGAATCAGAAGGGTAAAAGTGAGAAAACTTGTGGGTTGAGATAAAGACAGTTTAATAGGTAAAGCAAAACAGTAATAGTAATAATAATAACAATAATAATTTAATGAAAAGGCAATGCAAAAGCTGCACACGCAAGCAAAGCAATACAAGGAATTCATTCACTCCTTCCCATCGGCAGGTGGGTGTTCAGCCATCTCCAGGAAAGCAGGGCTCCATCACACATAATGGTAATTTGGGGAGACAAATCCCATCACTCCGAACATCATCCCCTTCCTTCTTCTTCCCCCAGCTTTATATGCTGAGCATGACATCATATAATATGGAATATCCCTTTGATCAGTTTGGATTAGCTGCCTTGGCTGTGCCCCCTCCCCTCCCAGCTTCCTGTTCCCCTGGCAGAGCAGGGGAAGCTGAAAAAGTCCTTGACTAGTATAGGTACTATTTAGGGACACTTAACCACTACTTAACAACAACTAAAACATAGATGTGCCATCAGGACTATTCTCATACCAAATCCAAAACACACTATACGAGCTACAATGAAGAAAATTAACTCCATCCCAGCCAAAACCAGGGCACCCTATCAGCAGAATGGCAGGAAAAAAGAATGATTCTGCAACAAAATCAAAGATATTTTGAGTTTCTGATGAGAGAACTACTTACCTCTGCAACAGCAGACCCAGTGAGATGCATCAGTACTAGCTACCAAAAACCTCCTTTGGCTCAAAAGGTTGAAGCTGTGGTTTTTAAAATCGAAGAACCAATTAAAAGACTTACCTCTGGATTTATGTGCATGTTTGATCCAGTAGTTGTAATTTGTTGTCTGCAGCATACAGAGCCATTAAATTTGTCTAGAGGAACTACATTAAAAAACCATCAAATGTTATGAACCATGGCTTAAATTTTCAAAAGACTTTAAGTAATTCGAGGGTTCAATTTCCATTTGCACTTCCTAGGTAGTAATTAGGCTTAACAGAATTAAGCAATGCAACACCTCACTCATAGTCCTGATCCTACCTCATATAATACTCGCACAAATTTTCCATGGGCGGGCACCTAAGCACAGGGTCAACAGAAAGCTGCTGAGCGGGGCATGGATGAAATTAGCAAGAAATAGGTTTCAGCAAAAAGGGACAGTGCTTATATGTGTCCAGAGAGACAGAGTCTCTGTTCAGAGCCATTAAACTTCTAAATAATCTCAGCCACTTGCATGATACAAACCATTGGGTTTCCATTTTTAAAGAGTAATAGTGGTAGGCCAGGAGATGTGAGAGCTCTGGAGTTAAGTCACCCCCTGAGGATGTTGGGGACAGGGTCAAACCACTCCTTCTGCCCAAATCATAGCCGGAGCTTGAGTTCAAACCAGTGCCCCAAGTCAACACCACAACACCCAGCTTCCTGCAGGGTGGGAAATCTTATCTCAGTCACCAACGCGAGGGCTGCTCCTCTTTGTATAAATAACTTGATATGCAGAGAACTGGGGCCAGAAAGACTGGCTTTAATCGCAGCAATTAGTAAATATACCTAAGATGGGAGTTCAAGTCCACATCTGATAGGTATCGCTGCTCCAGAGCAGGGATCTGAATCTGGGTCTACTACCTCTTTTTCACAGTTACCACTTACTCTGAGCATGTTTTGACCATGCCAGTATCATCAGGCCCATAGCAAAGACAGTCCCATTTTGAAGGCTTCAAGGCTTTAAGCTATAAATCCCAATATTTAGGTGAGTTTGGACAACAAAATCATGAGCATATGCAGAACTTAACATGCTAAACTAATAGTCAGGAGGTAAGTGACAGCTGAGGAGTAATTATGCCAATGGTACCTGAATGCTGAGACAAGGTGATATCTACATTGTGCAGTGGATTATGGTGAAAAAAAGCTTGGAGCTGACTTTCAGAGTACATCCACAGAGTTCAGCACAGCACCATGCAGAGATACTCGCCTGGGTCTCAAAGGCAGCCTAGCCTTTTTGGTATGGCAGAACATGCATTATTAAATTCAATCCCTGTTTCTCAGCAGAGCTAATTAGTTCAGGTGCAGCTCAACACTGCTATAATTATACTCCATCTGCTTCCAGAGCTAGCTACTTTGGGTGCTGAAAGCTTGGAAATTTCTCTACAGTATACCCTCATGGGAGGGGGCATGATACTATTATGTCCTTAGGCGTGAAAAGAGACGGATTGACACTTTGGTCCCTTTGATGATGCGAGCCTTAGCAGCCTAAATCCTGCTGAGTTAAACCCTCTCGAGGGACAGATTTTTAAAGATGTTTAAATACCTAAAGCCCCAGGTATGACCCCAGTATGATTTTTGAAAAATGCTTCATAAGCACTAAGTGTTTGTTGGGTGGTGAATGACTCCATGTGGCAACATGGCGGTGAGAGCCCCATGCCAGACACCCAACTGAGACGGTTTCTCACAGGCAGCAGCCTACAGGGCCCCAGCTCTTTCCATAACTTTGATGTGCTCAGGTTGGCTTTACTGGCTTGCAATCAAGCATATAAGTGCTAAGACTCATTTGGCTACACAACAAATATCAGGCCTGTCTGCTTCTCAAGAAACGAGTAGTGACGACTCAGATGAGCACTGATTTAGCATGCTGTGTTTGCTCCCCTTAAAATGAAGCCTTGATCCAAAAACTACTGCAGTGAATGGAGAAACTCTGCTCTGTGTCAATTATTATTGGATCAGGCCCTGAATTTGTGGCATGGAGCAATTAGTATGAAATAGATCAGGCAACAACTTCCTTTATTCAGTCTTACAAGTTACTTCAGGATGAACTGATTGCCCACATTTGTTTTGTACAGGCGGCTAAACCATCAATAGCAACAACACTGGCATTGATCAACACAGAATTATTTCCTTGCTCTAACAGGTATTTTGCTTCATATAAGTTTACAAAGGCTTTCAGGGACCGTCTGAACCTTTCAGTACAATACAGCAGTGCCACAGCGTGTTTTTCTGGACACTGGAGTCATCCATGTGCATTTGGCCTGCAAGCTTTCCAGCAGCACGCTCAAACGAGAACATTTTCACTGACCACATGAACCTCACGGCACATTTTCATCCCACCCACTGTGCTTAACCACACATCACGTCAGTAGCATATATATGAACCGGTGGGTTCATATGTGCATGTGTGTCCAGAGACAGTGTGCTCTCATTCCATGTGTTCTGTGCAGGCGTGAATGACACCTGCATCTAACAGTGTGGTGCCTATGTGAGCACCTACGTCACTGCCATTAATATTTTTACTCCCTGCACTGCTGTCAGTGCCAGATCTCTCAGTACTGCTGTGCCTCTGCTTGCTTTATGCTTTCCAGGGGCACTGGCTAAGGCTACTGAGACTGTTAGATTTTGACTGAAACCCAATACGTTCTTACTTATTTAACTAATATGAGGGCATCACTTTGTACAATGATTTTGGAAAGTGACAAAGGGAGCTGCCCTGTGCCACGCGCTCCTTGAAGAAGAGCTCTGCATTTTTGCTCTTGCTCAGCCAGGGCTGTCTCACTCCCAAGCTGCTTTCTCAGGGTACAGACAGCCTCTAATGCCTCTTCAGACATGAAATAATTACTTGTTATATAAAGGTTGCTGCCTACTACTGCTGTATATTTGGTGTACGCAGTCTTGTTTCAGTCCCCTCTCCCACTGCACTGCAGCTCTCTGACCAGACCAATTTACATGGGGTTTGGTATATCATGAGAGATAGCACCCAAAATGTCTGTCTGAGCTCAGATCTGTGCCCCAGCTCGCCAGCCATCCCTACCGTTACCCTTCAAGCCCCCGGCTTGGATCTCCCAGGGAGCTTACCCTTTCCCACATAGGCCCCATCAACGGCAGCAGACTGCCATGAGGAAAATCAGACCGAAAGGCAGTAATTAGCGATTGAGAGGTGGTAAGGAGCAGGTATAAGTGAGCATTTTTGCCCATTTCAGTGCAAAGCTAGCAGTTTAACTCAAAGCATCCCCTGCAGTGGTTTAGGCTGTTAGTGCCTGACTTTGTACTGAAAAGAAGAGGGAGGACTCACAGGCAGTCGCAGCAGAGGCATTTTGAGAAGCTATCTCCACTGAGTTACCTTATCTAGGCTGAGAAGTATGTATAAGTGACTCAAGCCTGTGCAGTGTACATTCGAGCAGGTAACCTAAAACCACTGGCAATTAAAACTAACCTCCCCAGCTTTTCAATGGGATAGTAGAGGAGATGTCACACAAGCGCTGAGGCTCAGCTGAGAGGTCGCAGCTAACAGCTGAAAGACAGGACATGACTATAGAGTCAGCTGGACACATTAATGTAGAGTCAGGGAGCTCTCAGGCCTGAAGCCCAGCACTACAAGCGTGGGCTAAAAAAGCCTTTTAGACATGACCATAGTTCATCCAGGAAGCCTCATGAGTCTTAGGGGTTGCAGCCCTCCTGAATGACTGAAGGGCCAAAGGCAAATGCAGCTGATCCAAAGAAATTTTCCAGAAGTCATAATATCTTTTCTTTGCCTTTTTCTCTTGGTTTTTTTTTCTTTTTTTTTTTTCATTTTTTTCATTTTGCAACCTCCTGTCTGTGCAAGGAGAAAGGTTGCAATTCCAGTATTTGCTATAGCTCTGAATTTCAAATTTTTGGTTAATTTTTGTTTTCCAGTTCTCATAATAGATTACAGATGACTTTTTTATTAATTACCATGTATTTTACTTCCTAATTTATTTTTCTGGGAAATAAATACTTTCCCGGCCTGTTCCAGTCTTGTTTTAATGTTTAGCCAAATATCTTAAGGCAGTGAAGGAAAAAACAAACAGCTGAACATCTGCTGAAAAGGTTGCAAGGGTGAATAAGCTCTAATAGCTTCTAATGAGCTTCCAGAAATATACTGCATAAGGAGCAACGAATAGATCCCAGTCCTTAAGCCCTTACTTATAAGACTGTCCTGGTCAGTTACTTAATTCAGTTACAGACAGGAGTAAATTCAGATGCAGTATATGTTATCAGCTACTTTTAAAATGCATCCTACAGTGATATATCTCTCTTTCTTCAAGCAACCATTACTTGGGCTCAACACGCAGCCTGCTTTTATGCATTACTGGTACAATTCGCACTGGGAGCTTACAAGACTGGAAGGAGTCCCTCACCATAGCTGAAATTCTCCATCATTTTGGTGCACTGTTTGGCTGCCCCGTAGCTCCACAGGAGCAAATAGAGCAGGCACGTGTAGGAGCTCACTTGTGACCTGCACCCAAAGGTTTCTTTGGCGATGCAGCTCAGCCCTGCCCCTGGAAGTGACCATTACAAGGGTGGGCTTGGATGTCAAGGCTAGCATCTGGTAGCTGTACAGGCATAGAAAGAGGTGTCACTACTATTCCCCACCTCACTGGCCAAAGCAGTAGCATGGAAATTGCTGCAGAGTAATCCCTTCTCTTTGCCTTGGACTTCAATTTCTCCTCTTCAGGTTACCCTCAGTTCAGCCACATATATCTACCTGCCATGCTCAGGCCTTCTATAAGTAAATGCAACACCAGGAAAGTCAATAGAGTTTCATTCACTTACAACAGAAGTGAATTTAGCCATAAATCGATAATGAAAAGCAAAATGTTCCCTACGTGCTTGTTCTTGTAGCTGTCCTTCATCTGAAGAGTTCAGCCCCACTTAGAGAATCAATGTATCGATAGAAAGTAAACTGTGTTTTCAATAAAACTGACGATGTGAGCAGGTTCAGCACTGTATGATTATTAATTTCCAAAGTTAGCCACAAGCTTTTAACAGTTTCCATTAAGTCTCCAAAGGAAATTGAAGAACTTGGATAATTATCAAAAAATGCTGTGTTAAAATACTCTCCTCCATCCCTCTACATGTGCAGAAGCAACTTGGCATATTCGTAGGGCAAGCAAGGATACACTGTTGTCTGAAGCAATGATGCTTCACTGCCTCTTATTTCTGGGATAGCCCTAAGCTCATTCTGCCACCTTGTGTGATCAACACATATTACAGCACAATCTCATTTTCAGATGCATTATTCCACTCCAGCAGGTCTCACCTCTTATTTAGCACTACTCGAAGCCCAGAGTCATTTAAACTATGTGGAGACAACCACTCATCTCTGATATTCTAATAGGGATTGTCAGGATGAACCAAATTTAGTATTTCATTCATACTCCACCTCCCAAAAAGCCACTTAGTTTTAATAATCAGAGCAGTGAATAATTCTTACTGATTATATGAAAGAATGCACATTTCTGTTAGCTTATTGTTAGATTGTGGTTCTCTTGAATATACAACTTTCTTGAAATAGTTTGCTAAATAATACCTGGGAATAGTTTTAGCCTATATCATCCATTCAAAGCAATTTGTTGAAAAAAACCCCAGTTTTTCAAAACTTGAATTGTGTGACTAGCCGCTCATTGTCTTATGGCTTATTTCCCCTTTATAGAAACAGTTTCTTCCTGCTTACCCCATCTGAAAACTGTGACGGTTAGAGAAACTCTGGGGTTTCAATGTAAAATGCCTGTGGAAAGCAAATACAAAGGTAGTCTTTCAGAAAGTTTCTCCACCGTTTTCTCAGTGTTCCTCCTTTCTGCTGCTATGTTCAGTCATGACAATATTTTAAAAAAAGTTTAAAAAGTTTTAAAAAACCCAAAAGCCTTTAATGAAGACCCCGGTTAAAGCCTGTTGGATAAAAATGTTTGATGTTTTGATTAGCTGAATGAACTCAACTATCTTGTTCTGGAAACAGGGAAAGAATTCCTGAAGTTCACCTACAAAAATCTTCTGAAGCTTTAGGTCAGACTACAGTGAGAGTCTCCGCAAGGGATTCACATGCCCAGAAATGACTGCTGGTACAATGGAAAAATCAATAACGCTACATGAAGTTGTTACCTATGGATGTCATGTCCCTTTGGAGTACTAGCAAATGCCCATGCAGCCCGTAGGTACTAAAACACATAAATGCAACACCAGCTGTGCCCAGAAAGGCTCCCAGCATAGAGAGGCATTTCACCCTGTTCACAGAAAAGTGCTTAGCATATCCAGGCTTTAAATGCCTGTAAGCTTGTGTGCACTGATGCGCTGGTAAGGGAAGGTGACAGAAGGTAGGAAGCAGAGAAAACAAGTATCAAAAGCTCCTTCTACATCCTACAAATGCAGACGCTGACATCTGTTATTGCCTTATGCTCTACAGATATGGAACTACATTTCTTATCTAAGAAGTGAACTATGGCTCAGACTTAATTAACCAGAACTACGGTGCCCATAAGATCTATGCTAAAAACACAGCATACGCAGTCAAAGCAAAACTCATTCCTGTAGTCGAGTTTTAATGTCTTTCACACAGGGAAATAATTATATCCAAAAGCCGATGTTTTCACTTTATACGTACGGAACACAATCTTACAATATCTCATCATCACCTTAAATTGTGGCTGTGGCCAGAAAACTGTTTATGTTAACATCGCACCGTTTTACTCACCATATACTCTGCAAGCAATCAAATCACAGGGCTCATCCCCAGCCCTTCCGCGAGGAAAAATAATTGAGGCAGAGAGATTCGCAGTGACCTTAATAAGAACCAGGCAAAATATATTTACTAGATACTGTCTCAAAAAAATATGCACTTTGCATGTCAGAGAAAGCATTAATAAATTTCCAATTCAGGCCACCCACCACTGTCCCCCAAATTAATAACAAAGTGATCTTAGAAAAATCTCATTTCCCAACTTACTCTGTACAAAATTTTGACCTTTTCTTTAGAAGTTAGTCTGTTTCAAAAGCATGAAAAAATAAATAATTTTAAAAGGAAACTGAAAAATTTGCCTCTGACTATATGTTTCAGGTTGACCCAGAGGGGCAAATCATATTAAAGTATTTTTTCCAATCACCTACTGATTAAAAAAATACAACCTTCAAAACATTTTACACACAGTTCTAATTTCAAAGGACTTCAACTCAAGTTCCAAAAGCACAGAGCAGCCCTAAAACGTGCATAATTAGCCTGGTATAAGGGAGCATACGGTAAAGGGACGTGGAAAGTTTGAATCCCTGTACAGGCTCTTGCAGAGCCTTTGGCAAGTCATTTCATTTCCTTATATCTCCATTTCCCTATCTATTAAGTCAGGGCAATAATACCTACCTTCCCCAAAGAGGTGACAGTAATTAAGTCAATGTTTTGCATAGCACTTTCAAGATGCAAATCTCTACATTAAAGTTCTAAGTACTATTATTATTACCATCATTATCACTGATTATCATTAAGCTAAAGCTACTGTTTAATTCTGTATGTTCTCTTCTCGTTCTGAGAAATACATTCAACTGCCATTGTAAGCTAATTATACCATCTACTCTTAAGTATAGGAGTACAAAAGCATACCTTCTGCTGCATTTGCAGTCTGTTCCCTCATTCAAATACTCTTTGTGTAAAGGAAAGTATATTCTTAACTAATGCCTTAAGGAAGTTTGCACAGTATTGCCAAATTAGCTCATTGCAATTAGTATTTCAAGTTTCTCTGCAATCCCAGGAAAATAGCAGTAGCCACGAATGCAGTTAATAATGATGACTTTGTAAAACAGAACTGGAGGCTAATATTGAAAGGGCTGTCAAAGAGCAAAAGGCTGCTTTTCAAATGACCTTTAAATCCTCTGCGACTCCTGCGGAGGATAAAAGGTAACATGAGTGACAAAAAAGGCTTTTCCAGCTCACTGCATTTCGCCAGGTCAAAGAAACATTTGTAATGAATAAATAAATAGATAATTCATCCTCCAGCTGTCTCAGCATCTTTTCCGATATGAACACAGGTAGGAAGCAGGTCTGTGAAGCTGGAAGAATTTCAGAGACCTGTAAAACAGTCAGAGAACCGAGCTCAGAGAACCGAGCCTGAGCTGCTCGTTATGCACAGCAGAAAGGAACAGAAATTTGCCCACAGGGCTTCAGATGCAATGTGTATCTGTGAACCATAAGGCTTTAAAATGCCGATGTCAGAACTAGTGTTTCCTAAAATCAGCCTGACTCGGTCTTTTCTGGTTTTGCTCACGAGAACATGCAGCCATGCAATGCCACCCTGCCTGCTCGCTGACGCAGTCAGCTGCGAAGCTCGATGTGTATGAGCTTCCAGATGTCTGGGCACAAAAATGGCCAACACTCAGCGTACTTCAAAGCCTACCTGTGACAAAAATAGACACATACACATAGACACAGAGTAAAGAGGTGGTATGTCACATCTTGGCATGCAGCCATGGAGAAAACCACTCCTCTCCTTGTGATTGCTTATCTGTTATGGCAAAGCATTAGTCTAAATAAAAAAGTAATTTTTAACGGATATTCAAATTTTACTACTGTAAGCCTTGAAAGAACCTCTTCAAGATGAGACATTTTGTAAGAACACAGTATTTTGCACTTATATAGTCTTTCTGTCTAAGGTTATCAACACAAAAATGTTTCTGAAGTCAAATAATTAAAAGTGCATGGAAATCCTGAAAGGCACAGTAAATGTTACTTTTTATACAGAAGGAAACTGAAACCGAGAGGCTAAAATCTTTATCCAATCTTACACAGTGGGATGGGACATGTAACAGCTTATAGTCTCAGTCCTAGCAGAGTGCAGATCCACCAACCATTTGGAGATCACTGTGGCTCCAGCCTCCTCCATGTGCCAGGGAATTTCTGTGCTGCAGGCAAGGCTTTCTGCTCTGCTTCCTGGTCGCGCCCATACCAGAGGGCAGTCGGATGCAGCTGCAGTGCTTGTCAGCATCCAGGAAGCCAGGCAGGCACTTCCAAGCTGGTAAGCTAGACACAGCCTGAGTGGCTGCCCTCCATAACACAGGGACTGGAGGGAAGGCTTTCCTCTCCCAAAAACACCTTTCTGTCAATTAATGTGACCCACTCTTTTTTCCCTGAGGGAGGACATCGAATAGATATTTGCTCAACCATCATGAGCAAAAGAGGTTAATGAATCTTTTCTAAAGGAGAAGAAGGGGTAAATTACTTCCTTAATGTAAAGAAGGGTTTGAGAAATGAATGAACAGTATTAAATAACATTAATACCTGAGATAATGGAAGAGAAGTCATAAAACACACACATACATACTAATTCGTCCATCTTCTCTTTGGCTTTCTTTAGGCCTTGTAGGAAGAGGAAAGCTGTCCTGAGGTGGGGTGGAACTGGCAGTTGGAATAAACAACTTTTTGTAATTGCAGTGGGAAAAAGCCAAAAGAAGAATGAGCAGCAAGAAGGGAATTTTTCATATAAATGGCACCTGCATGACCATCCAATGCTGCCAGTCACTATACCTCAGGTGGACGAGGTTTATTGATAAGTCAGTGAGGCTCCTTGTTGCACTTCTGTGTGAAGTATTTCTTCTTCTTGTTCAAACATAGCTTTCCAGGACCAGCCTAATTCTCTCTAGGTAAGAATCCCAAGAAACTACTTAGAAACATTATTTCTGTCAGATGGCTTTCTACCGCCTTTGCTTCCTTGCCCAGTATTTTTAAAGTATGTTTAAGCATTACTACACAATTTTAAAAGATAACAAGAGGCACGTAGAATCCAACTGTTCAATAAAATCTGAGATGGTATCCATTCGTTAAAACTGAGAATGCTGGATTTTGCCAGCTAAGAAGTTGTGTACTCGAGAACAGCAAAACCTACTGACAAGCCGCAAATACAACTGATTACACTAAATCACATCTTATCATATAATAATGTAAAAAGAAAATTATCACTGCACTTAAAAATGTCATTCCAGTTCCCAGACAGAACATAATTTTAATTTCTTATTTTATTACTTCACTGTTTCCCTTTTAAGTAACATTTGAACAGGCTCAGAAAAGGCTGGAATTTCAAGTCCAACCTCTGCCAAATCTGCAAAACCCCTGGACATTTGTATCTATCTCACTGTTTCTGCTCCTCAAACTTCAGGCTGATAGTACTGGAAATTAAATTGACCCATTTATTCATCACTGTAGCAGGGTTTAAACCTCAGCAGCATGATTGCCATCATGACAGCACTGCCAATGACCTAAGTCTTGAGTTTCAGAGATTGCCCCAGCAACACTTGATAATAACTGGCAAAACATTATTACCTCCTTTGGTACTCATTATAAAAACATTAATTGGGGTGAAAGGTAATCCACTTCATTTGCTAAGTCACGGATCTTCTCTAAGGGTGGACGAGGGGATTGCAAGACTAAGTATGTCACGGTGATTTGTTACCACAAAATTTCCTTCAAGTTTGAATGAATGGACTACTAAGGGGTGGCGCAACAAGAAAAGACATTCTTTTGATTCAAATTACCCAGATCTTCTTTAAAAGGTCACCACCAAAATGAGAACACAACACAGAAAAGAGATGAGCCCCAAAGCAATGTCAGTACTACTTATGCAAACCATTTTTTCCACTAGCCTGTTTTGAATAGTTTGATTTTATTTATTTCAGGGAATCACTCCATGTCTCTCATGCTGCAGCCAGTTAAAATTCATAGTCCTTTTCCCACCCCATTCCTATTGTTTCTCCTTTTCAAGCACTTTTTTAATATCAAAAAAAGAAAAAAAAAAAATCCCCAACAATTTGCTTCAGTTTGACTCCTGTAGCAGAAAGGCATTAAACTCACAGCCAGACAGCTGTTTCCCCCCTCTCGAGTGTTGTCACCCTGCCTCTTTAAGCTGTTTTCAGTTGTGTAAAAGTTCTTTTTTCTTCATTTCAAAGAGCACATTAAACTCTCATTAACAGTAAGGGGAGTTAGGCATGCACAGTTAGAAAATGAAAAAAAAAACTTAAAATCCTGTAGTATCTAAGCAAAGAAACAGGATTCCCCCGACAAATGTGTATTCACAAAGAAATATCACTGCAGGTAACAAATAGGGTCCCTTGGCTAAGTCAGATATTATTTCCAAAATTTCCTCAAAGCAGGCGCTGACTTGGAGACATTTCAACAGGAAAAATGGATTCTGCTCAGCCTGGGTTTATCTGAAATTTTGGACTTTCATCTTTACCGAACAATAATGTTTGAAAAAAAGACCGAAAATTTAAATTAAATCCCAAGCCTCATAAAGAGGCATCTCGGGGGCCAGCTACTGGCAGGGCTGGAGAGAGTGCTGCTGCGAAATGGAAAATGTGAGCTGGCAAGTGGACCTGAAATCTTAGATTTTGAACTTGGCAGATCTGAAAAGTCTTGGTATTTGGTTACAGATCTTGGAATGTGAAGCTTACAAACAAGTTTTTCCCCATAAGAGAATAAAAGGCACCTTTAATATGTATAAAGCAAACTTCCTTCTACCCTTCTTATAAACCGCACTGGTGTGTTTTGCACAGTATGAAGTAGCCTTTAGAACTGTGTTGATTTTGCCTAGAAATACTATCTCCTTTTGTCTTGCTTTATGTCTCATGTGGGCCCCTGTGACTTTTTGACCCTCCAGTAAATTTTAGCATCATTCAAGAAGGTCAAACAGTCAGGGAAAGCTAAAATGGATTAAAAAAGAAAGAGCTGTGGTGGATGGAGAATTATCATCATAAGCTTTATTAGATATTTCAAATGCTGCAGACTTTAATGGCAGCAAACTTTTAAAAGTTCAGCCTCTGCTTTTACTGGTGTAAGGGGATAGCATTAATTTTCCATCTAATGTTTAATATCACTTATCAGAATAGTTACCCAAGTCTTTCTACAAAGTTATATAAACTATTTAAATTATTTAAATTTACCTTTTAAATATTACTAAAAAATTAAAATATTTTAAAACCAGTTTCCTAGTGTTTCCCTGTACCGTTGATGGCAGGGAAGAGTCATGGCTTTACTTAAATCTCTACATTTTCTTGTTCTTTTTCTTTTTTTTTTTCTTCTCTTTGGTGGGTTAGAGGGGAAGCAGATAGTACTAGCAAATCACAGCTTTGAAAGTAAATAGAGGAGTGGTTGCAGTCTATTTAATAGCAACATATTCTCCATATTAATATTGTTACTGTCATCTTTACTAGCATTATAGCTGGAGTTTAAGCACATAAGAGACACAACTGCTTTCATAAGTCACATCACTCCTGTAATTTGCTTGCATGCAGTGAGCAATTTATCCCATTAATATCTTGTTCAGCTATTGAGAAGTCGAGTTTGAAACCACTGAAAAGAAACCCAAGACATAAGGTGTAAAGAAATGTTAAAAATTGTTCTGTAGCTGAGCCAACCTCCCTCAGACCCTGTATGTGCAGAAAGTCTCCAGCCCATGAATCATCTATATACTATGTTGTGGTCCACCATGCAAGCCATAGAGAAATACATGCCAAACACTGATCTCCAAAGCCTCAGACAGCTTAGTCGGTATAAATTATCACTTAGGATGAATTATTCTGCCTTGATTTGAGAATTTGACACTCTCTCCATTTGTATCTTGTTTCCTTCATCCTTTGCAAGTGTTAGCACAGTACTAGGATATATTTAAAATCAGAAGAGATCCATTCCCATTAGTTTGGAAAGCTATTTCATGTAAGTATTTCCTTGTTTCTTAATATTCCTTTACACAGGGTTTTTTTTCCTCATATATCCTGAAAAAGGAAAATAAAATGGCATAAGCACTGTGTAGTGTTTCAGCTTTTCTTTCTTCTTCTCTCTTACCTTTACAAGACCACAATATTACCATTCATTCTTCTTATTTGTTTGAAGCTACATTTTTTAAAACTCTGGTTTGGATTTCCTAGATAAAACATACATACCTTCCAATCAAAACTGCTTACTATCAGTGCATATTTGAGGTGAAAACCTGAGATATACATATTTTTAATAAGATTAAGAATAAATTTGATGTCACACCCCCAGTTCACCAAATCAGAGAAGTCCTGTTCTGAGTCCTGGTCAAAGTGTGCTGCCGAAACCAAACCGAGAGCGCTGGCTGGGCTAGCTCCTGTGAGGCTGTCTCTGCAGTGCAGAGAGAAGGACACAGTGAGCTTCTCACCCAGGCCTCCCAAGGATTCACAGATGATTTAGGAGTCAACTACTTTTCTCCATCTCTCTCCTGAGGATTTACCTTTCACGAGAGAAATTTCCTGCTAGTGCAGAACTACTCTACTGGAACTCGCACCGTCCCTGTCCCAGCTACTGGGCCGGGGGGATGCTCTCCAAGATGATAAACCAATGTCTCTAAGTAGGCTTTTTCACTCACTGGCTCAGAGGCACTAATTTAAAGGAGTGCCTAGGCACAATATGATTTATCAGCACAGACTATTGAAAATAACGGGCTTTTAAAAGATAACATATTCCAGAAATTATCTGTATAGCAACCTGCTCCAAAGTCCCGTTGGATTCTGCAGAAGTTCAGCCAGGCTGCATGTAACGGCAGACTTGGCCAGAGCTGTTGGACTTTGGGGTCTGTTAAAGATCTGAGTGCATTTCCATGGGAAAAAAAAAAATACTGCTTTATTTGTCAAGAGATTCCTTGCCACCACAACACCAAAAGGAACACCAACTTCCAGACTAACAAATGTCAGGGATAAACGGCCTCTCCATTTAAAGGCTAGTCATTGGTGCCCTAAAAATGGTACGCCCTCCTGAGCTTCCCTGAAAGCCGACATCATGATGAGAGGGACAGCAAAGTAAGAATACAAAATAACTGCAAAGGTCAGTGTTAAATTACCCATTTAGTCAGACAGGTTGGAGACAATATGACTTGATAGGAAAAAAGATACAAGTGCCACGAGACAACTTACTAACACAAAAAAAGATAAAGGTACCACAAGATGATAACCTGGCATTATCACATTTTATTCTTTAAAATATCTATTGTTAAATACACCCTGAAGACAACATTTGGAAACAGAAGAGCTTGACAAAGAATTTAGGTGCTCTCTGCTGCAGCATATATAGGATCTTGTACATGACCAACATGAAAGCCAGCTGCTGCAGCAGACTTGATGCTGTGGGTGCCCTCCAGTGCAGTCACATCCATATGCAAAGGCAGCTGCACTTGACAGACAGTCATGCTGGACTTGCATGCATAAGTTCAGATGTAGAAGCCATAAAACATTGTAAACCACACTTCACAAGTTCACACGGCAGAAGCTATTTGGCGGATTTGGCCATTGTTTAAGAGTCTCTGAACACAGATGGAAACATGATGTCTTCTCACAAGTTTTGTTCCCACATTACTGCCACAGATGGTGCTCTCACCTCTTTGAAGAACCGATCTTTTTTCTTACAGAAGCAATAACAGGATACAAAGTATTTCACATTACTGCTGACAAAGCTGATCTCAAGCAATTACTGCTGAGACCTCACAATCTTCTACCATTTTTAGCTCTCTTTCCCTCCCAGAACATATTCTGTCGCTCCATTTAGGCATCTTCCAATCAAAACCAACCACAGGCAGGGACACACATCAAAATATCAAGTCAGCTATTTACCTATATTTTCTTCTCAGAAAGTCCATACACCCCTAATACAGTGACATTCATAGAATCACTCAGTGATGTGGTTCATTGAAAATGAAGGAGGAACCTTTTTCAGAGGGTTTGGTAAGACATTGTACTGTTCCTAGTAGAAGTTTTTTGTCTTTTCTTTTTTCCTCCACTAAGAACAAGTAGCTGGATAATTACATTTCAACCTCCTGAGGATTCATTTCCCAAATGGATGTAAATAACAAATCAAGCACCAGCAGGAGACAACTTGGTTCTCAGAACAGGCCTCTGCATTTCAGCATCTAGAACGTTATACAGTATTTGTGCTCGTTTCTGTACCTCTTCACCTCTTAAACAATGATTTCACTGTTATTTTCTGCTCATAAATATAAGAAAAATTGGCTCCTGTTTACACAAAAAAGAATTAGAAAACCATCAAGAAGAAAAAAAACCTGCTTCTTACTCCATCTATTAATTTGCTAAGGAAATATAAGCTTAAGCAAGCTCCAAAAATTGAACTGCCTTATTATTACAATAAATAGATAAATCATCAAAAATTCATGCAATCAGTCAGTTGTGCCTGTTGATCACCATCTAGAAAACTTGAAGTCCAGTTCAGGCAAAGACCCTCTGGCCCCTAGGTGAAGTGTAGCTTATTAGTTATCTTCCATGCTTTCCATGCCCAGCTGCTGCTGGAGCATGTTGGCTGTATTTTTAATACATAGTACTTTTCTTTGGTCTCCTCACCGCCCTCCCATAAGCCCCAGAGAGTGCTTGCATGCCACTAGTATGTTATTGTTTTGATGTTTACTTCTTCAGGTCAAAACATCTGAAATGACAGGAGGGCTGCATTATGGTTTGCCAGAAGAGAGGTTTTATAGTGTGATGCATATGCTACACTTGCCAAGGTGTGTCATGATGGAGATAACTGAGGTCTGAGCAAAAAAAACCTTCTGGGATGGTGCTGGAAGTCTGTACAGAATGGAGAAATCCCAAGCTTTTTTAATCTTACCCGTGTTGCCTGCAAGCCAAAAAAATTCGTAAACCCGCACCTCAATATGGCCACAAACAATTGGTTCACTTCAGAGAGTACCCCACATGCAAACGTCTTTGAATGCCAAGGAAAGCTGGGCCCTGGAACAGCCTGGGGAATTCAGTTATTTTTCAGTTTTCTGGAAACTTTGGAAATAAATGAGGGAGAAGAATTTTCAGATTTTACTTATTCTGGCCTTGTAAAACTCATGAAAGTTTCCTTACTGGAAAAAATTATGCTATAATCCACAAGGAAGATGCTATTTACTTAGAATTACATAGGTGCATTGTCTTTGCTAAATTCTGTTGTACAGAGAATAAATAAAAGAGTTAAAATAATCTGGAACTGTACAATCTTCTATTGCCTGAGATGTTAGATATTTAATTACATAATTTTGGCTGGTTTCTTGAAAGTCTTTCCACGGTGCCTTTTCTAATTCTTGAAGAGGGATATTTTGATTGATTTTCTCTGTAGAAATGGTCCTTTGTTGGTTTTTGTAGCCGATGCCAACTTTCTTTAGGGCCTGATCAAACTCCTACTGAAGTTAAAGACTCTCAGTAACATCAGTAGGATGAATTGAGAGCATGCAAGTGTTGAGGATAAAATTTAACTCCTGACTAAAAAAGTAACTCCACTGTGCATATACCTCTGAAGACAGACTTTTCTCCAAACTTCTGAAAACCAAAGATGTATGTCAGATACTTGAATAATATAATTAAAATGATACAGTAAGCGAATATATATTTCTAAAAATTGACTCTACTGTTGCTAGATAGATAGATAGATAATTCAATAGATACACTGAATTCCCGTGGCTTAAGGGACGTTTTGTACTTCAGATCAAAGATCAATAGAAATATCTGATTGTATTGTAGTCAAGATTAAAAGAAGCGTATCCACTTCAACAGGTCCCCTCTCAACCCCGCATCTGCACAGAAATCTTAATGGGTTTTGTACAGAAAGTTTGGCCGGAAAGTCAGAAATCTTCTTCAATTCCCACTTGTGCTAGCACACAGGTCTGAGGTGACAGGAGGAACAGATAAATCTTTTGGGGCAGAAAGCCCTCCAGCAGCTGAGGGCTGTCTTAAGCTGAAGGGCAGTCTTGAGAAAGACTCGTCACAGAATTATGTCCTTTACACTGACAGAGATTAGAGATATGTGCAAGAAGCTGGAAAAGAAAGGGTTTCTAGCCAAACGAAACATGCTACTCCATGCTCTAACTGTTTGAGCATAAAAAAGAAAAAAATGTTTGTCTAGATCTTAGAAATTTTAACACATGGAATCAGAGAAAGCTGAGCTTCAGATATTTGCTGCCGACCAGTTGTTAAAACTATATCTAACCTTCTGGATAAAAAAAAGATACATATTTTGGAAAATCAGGTTAGATCATGATTCACTTGAAATGTTCACTTTTAATATACCTTGAGACAGATAGAAATTTCTTCACTTACATTTTCAGAATCAAGTCAGTTAGTGAAACATAAACCATAATGTGAAACATAAAAGAATAATAAAACACTACAAAGTCGGCAGACAAATCATATCCCAATAAAGCAAGAATACATGGAGCCCTCATGTCCTATGTCAAGGAATCAAGCCAAAGGATCTTGGATATATATTAATATATGTGAGTATATCCCAAATGCAGGTTCTCTGCTTAATCCACTGCTGCAGGAGACAATAATTTGGCTGGCATCAGGAACACATGACAGGGCACTGTCGTGCAATAACCCGTCCATACTCAGCATATATACTCCCAATAACTCAGTCATCATGCTAGCAAATGCAGTCAGTCATGATGTAAGAGTTTGTTGAGAATAAGACAGAGGCCCTTTATTCAAATGCATCACTGCCTCTACAAGAAATGCAGCAAATTCACGCCTAAACCAAGGTGGCACCTGCAAGTTTATATTGATTTACCAGAATTTTATCAGTACATATGTCAATACATTAGCACATATTTGGGAATGTTCTGCTGAAGGGAAACCCTGGTGCTTGCCTCTTGAGAAGACAACCAGGAGAGAAAGAACCACAGGATGATAAAGAACAGTATGTTAAATTCAAGGGGGGTGAAACTCCAGCAGTGCTATCACCAGGCAGAATATCGATTTAGGGAGAGAAACTTGTCCAAGTGAATACTTGCTTTGTTTTGGATCTCATTCTGGACATAGAAGCTGTCTAACATCATGCACTACTGTAGCCAAAATCAGATTATATCAGTCTTTATTTGGGAAAGGTGCTTGAGAGTGCTTAACATCAGGGATAAGTTTAAGCACTGACCTGAATCAGGGTGGAAAATACAACCATCTTCTTTTGTGCATCTTTAACTAACAGTTTTTCATTATTTTCTGCTGCTGCTTCTGCTGTTATTGTTGCTGTTGCTGTTGTTGTTGTTATGGTGCAGCACTGTATCACCTAGTCACTGACACCTGGTCCCAAATTTTCCAGTGATACAAACTTTACTTAGCAAATGCCATATGCTTGTCGTCTTCTAAACATTTCAGGCTCAAAACATATTTTGACAAACTCCAAGCAGGGGTTCAACCCTTTCTGGTACACTGGTGGGCTGAAATCACAGAAGACAAAAATAACACAGCCAGATTCCAGGGCCTCCAGAGGCTTCAGTGCTTGAGCTAAACAGTTTGTTTTGGAGAAATAAACAGTGAGGGAGAGAGAGAGGAAAAACTGGAAACTTTTCTCAGTCAGATGAACTCCACAGTTTTCTAGACACTTCTAGTAAGAGACATTTGCTGTATCAAATAGGTTACCATCCATCTATCACATCTTCCTACATGTCATCATCACAGAAGTTAAAGTAGGAAAGTTCTGTTATCGCCATTTTATAAATTAAACAAGAAGCATGGAGGGACTAAGTGACCTCAAGTTACACTGCAAATCTGTGCAATGTCTAGGAACTGAATCTCTTCAGTCCCAGTCCAACACTTTAGCCATGAGATGCTCTTTCTGCTGCTAGTAGCAAGATTATCAAACACAACTAATATGCGTTGACTATGTCTACATTAGCAAATGAAACGAGAGATAGATTGCTCTTTGGCCCCGAGGCCAACTGACACAGCGTGGTTCCGATCTGCACAGCCAAGTTCTCGTACCCAAAATAGGGATTTCATGTCCAAGCTGTTTGCCAAGAATGTTAACTCCCAATCTACAAACTCTCTAGCGCTGTTTGGGAGAGTGCTACTTAGCACCAGCCAAAATTCTGACAAAACCTGTGCGAACAATGTAACAGCACGTATGATTGCAAACTAGAGTCTGAGGCTATTCCCTGACCCTCTCAGGTCTGCTAGTACAAATGTAGCCTTGTTTTCCAGATATCAGTTGTTTGAAAGCTTTGTCTGTTGAGAACACATAGTGTTTGAAAAGGCCCTGCCAACAATGCTGGGATTTCAAGCATTTCTTTTGCTTTCCAAATATTCCTATAACTGTGAAGTCTCAGCACTACCTTGGTCTGCACCAAATATTTATCCAGCAGTAATTTTGAAGTTTCATGCCCAAATGCAACTTCACGAGTAAGATAATGCACTACAGCTCTATTCTGGTCTTTTCTGCCTGCAGCTGGAAAGTTTGGAGCCACAAAAATCAATGTCCTATTGTTCAGTGATTTTTTTTTTTGCATGTTTCTTTGTGCGCTAGAGGGAGAATATTCATTTGCTCTCTTGTTTGAAATGCATTATTTAGTTATTATTCACTTACTAGCCCAAGACAAAGATACGGTATGACATTAGTGTTCTGAAGTGCTATTGATTACCAGTACAAAATGAAAATATATAATTGATGAAAACATCAGGATCCTATGGGGACTTACAGTTCGAAAGGTTAAAAAGGAAATGCTGATCTCTTGAAACAAATTGATCTACATGCAGCCAAGCTGAGCCGTCTCCAAGCAAGCTGGGAGAGACAAGACAGAGCAGCTTGTTTGTTTTTCATCTGTAGTAAAAATACAACTGCTGTAATTTGAAAAGAGCAAGTGCCACACTTGTGTAAAGCCTTCTATTTGTTCTTCAGTTCATTGCTAGCGATACAGCTCTGTTTTGCAAATAAACTGTCTCATCTTAGTTCCTCACTCCCAGGACTGTCAGGGCTATGGCAAGCCTGGAAGTTGTATTCCAGTCCTGCTGGGAGGGAAGTGCTATCTTTTGCTGCTGGGTATGCCCTATTACCACATGGTAAGTAGTGTTAATAAACCTCACAGAGAGAGATGCATGTCTTTCAGTTCACCTAGAAGAATGTGTTGCTACAAATGGGGTTTCTGTAATGAAGATTGCTGGTGAAAAAAAAGTTAGAAAATACCTTCCTTTCGTGAAATGAGATAGATAACTGGTAGCTAGTAGGTGGTACTGCTCATTGCCATGGGACATCCACATCCAAATTGTGACCCTCCTTTCCCCAAAAGTCCACAGTTTGCCTCAGGAGCAACACGCATAGAACACTCAGGGCTAGACTGAATCATTCCTCTTTTTACTGCTGAGTGTCTCCAAAAGGAGTAACTCCCTCTTTTACTCTGCTGTGACTGTGATACAAGCTGGTTGAGTAGGAAAAATAGGGAAGTTTTGCTGACCTTGCAGGCTTTTACCCACAACCAGGAGCCACAGATGAGCAGGCTCTGCTTTCTCTTATCATCCAGAAATAAGTGGGCAAGGGTAGGGGAAGGATGAAAGCTATCATATGAAAGAAGCTTACTCCCTATCCAGAGCAAAGATGGCATGTGGCAGAAGGCTGTCATAGCTGATTCTCTGGTCCATTGCTAAGATGGTTGTCACTATGTTTGACCTTCACTAATACTAAATTATAATGGTAAACCTAGATACATTCAGCCGTTGAAGGAGAACATTGTCTTCAGAGGGAATCCCTTCTCTCTCATTCCCAGGAAAGAAGATAAAACATAAATACAAAAATATATTTTCATCATTTTCCCCCCAGCTTTCTCGGCAAAGGGCACGCCTACCATCTGTCATGGAATCGATGAAACACAACAATGTGCACAGAAGAATATATTTGTCTATATTTGTTTCTCTTTAGAAAGAAAGAACATAAGAATGGCTGTGTCAGGCAAGATGAAAGGTCCATCTATCTTAGAATGCTCTCTGATGTGGTCAGTACCAAACGTGCCCAAAATATATGAGGATAAACAGGAGGCAGCAGTTCCTCACAGCCTCCTGCAGCCTAAGCCTACAGAATTTCTTGAACTCAAGGTCATTTCTTTGTGTTCCATAATCCAGAAGGGATTTTTCACCCAGAAATTTTTCTATCATATATTTTAAAACCATCTAACTTTTGTCACCTTGGAAAAGGGTTCTGTAGTTTAATTGTATGTTGGGTAAGTCTACAGCACTTATATGGTGAGACACTCTCAGTAATTGTTCCCTATTCACAGCTGCATTGATTGCTATCACATCCCCATTCAGTCACCTCTTGTTCAGGATGAAGAATGCTAGTCTTTTCAACCTCTCCATGTGCAGAAACCATTACATACCTTTGATCATTTCCATTGCCCTTCTTTGGGTTTGCTATAGGCTTTTTCAGATGGGTTGATCAGAACTGAATACAATATCAGAAAGGAACACAACATGAATTCATAAACAGGCATGATCATAAGAGATATTCTGATGCTTCTTACAGATGGACAATCAGAATCCCCAGAGCTTAGTACGCCATTTATGCTCCCAGCACAACTCTAAGCTAATGGAGCAACATCACCCCCAATTTTGCAGAGCAAAAGTGGGAGCCTAGGGAACCAAATGCACTGATTAGTAATTTACCATTCATTTCATCAGCAATGTATTTGTTTAAACAGAGGCAGTTATGTGCCTAAACACATTTGTAGATTTAAGCCTGAGAGACAAATTTGCTCCAGGTCAGAGAGGCAGCCTGTAGCAGATGAGGGAATTGAAAGCAGGTCTCCCAAATCTCATATTAGCACCATATCACTCGCATTCTCTCATCCCGTGCACTCACTACTGAAGTTTGACATGCTTCATCCACTATATTTATCTGTCATCTCTGGAATCCTAATGTGTTTGTAGGTGGAATATAACAAAATCTTCACTTTTTTGAAAAGTGAAGGTTATATAATGAAGAGTACTTAAACATCCTAAACTGAGATTTGGGCTTGGGTAATACACAGTCTATGAGCTGCCTGCATATTCATTTCAGTGCATTCCTCACTCCTATGGAAAAAAAAAAAAGGGGGGGGGGGGGGGGGGAAGACATCGTGTTTATTAGCTTTAACACTGCCTTCTCTTGCCAACTGAAAGCACTTAAATTCTCCCTACAGCTGCCTCTGCTGCAGACTTCTAAAACAAAGAAAACTGAAATAAGATAAAAGAACAAACAGCGTAAGGGCTACTAAGTTGCTGCTTTAAAGTTTAGCCCTGCGTTTAGAAGTTGTAAGGTTTGAAAATGTGCCATTAAGTTATACCACAGGCATCTACTTGAGCGGAGTTCAGCTTGCAGTCTACTTTCTATTGACAACAACGATCCAGAGTCAGGTTTTTTCAATCAGGTTAGGAATTCACTGTTCAATTTATCAGGTTTGCTTTTGGCCTGAAAGAGGGCATATAAATTAAAAGCATACCCCAATAAGACACAAGCTTTGATGTCTAATAGGGTTCTGTGAATTCATTATTTTAATATTTTAGATTTATAATCAGAAGGCTAGCCATTTTGCTCCAGTCTACGTAATACGTTTTTCATGGTCCCTTTCCCAGCTCCCTCTGACAAATGTTTTCCTCAGATTACATTCATTAATACTGGGGATGTTTTGCAAGCCCTAGGGCACTAAGATCAGGGATGATTTGAAACATCAACTTTGCTAGATATTAAAAATATAGTTCAAAAGAAGTTGAGGGACCTTTGCATCACTTGAAATATTTATCTTTAATAATATATCAGCATAAATCTGCTGAAAAATTACTTTGAAGGGTGATATAACATCTAGCAATGCAGAAATGATAACAAAAGCTAAAGAAAATGGAAAGATCTAGTTTAGGAGAAACTGCACAGGATGAGACGACACAGGACATTCAAGAGTTCACTTTTTGAAAGAAGATGTGCTCACCATTTAGAAATGGTTTATCCTCCACTATCTGCTAGTACACCAGAGCAGTGAAGATCCACAAGATTCCTTCTTGGGAAAAGCAATGAAAAAAATATCACAGATTTGCTCTAATCCTAAAATGCTTGTCCTCCTTTTGATCAGACAGCCTACATAGGTAGGACATGGTCTGGCTGCTTTTTCAATCCCTTGACATGAAGCAGTGAGAAAACTAGCTTCGGTGGGCAGTTAAACTGACTTTACACTTGCTTTGAATTGCTAGAGCAATACCAATCAGTGGGACAGTATGTGCAATTCAAAACAACTATCAGATATACCAGAGTCACCAACAGTAACTAATAAAGTATGGAAAATTGACATTAGTTCTTTGGTATTAAATCCGTCACACACTCAGCTCTACCTAGGCCAACAGTTACAGGACAGTCATTTTTTCAATTGCTATGCAGTATTTAGGAATGATGTGATGCCTTAGAGGCAGAGTTGCAGAATCAATCCTCAGTTGAAGCTTTATTGGAGTTATTTGCTTCACAAATACATTTTTACTTCAGCTTTTGTTTTAGAGAAAATCCAACATGCAGAAATTTTTCTTCTGGTATTTGCACTACACGGTAGCTGATTAGTGACTGAAAGTCACTCCATAACAAATGGAGTTATACAATATCCTAATTCTCCTTTGCTTATATTGCTCTGAGCAGAGGTAACCCCCCTTCTCTCCAAAGCATATTTAGATTTGCACTGTGCCATTTAGAATCATGCTTTATTAGAGAAGCAAAATTTTCAGGTGAAATGTTATTATTTATTATGGTTATATTTTCTTCTAGCATATGTAATATAGGGGGAACAGAAACAGTAAAGCAGGTCTGAGACAAATTCGCTGATGAATTTAGAAAGTTAAACTCATCTAACAAGATTCTTCACTGAAGGACCTATCATATTACAGAGTCAGTCCATTTCCAATGGACCCAGTGCCTTTGTGATACTCTGAACAAGAGATCCCAACTCATTACATGTGACTGATGTTTGGAACTATGCAAGTCTGTTTTCCTAGGCCCTGCCTTATGTACTCATATTTGGTCATTTTATGTAATTTGCATTTTCACATGAACAATGTTAATCTGGTGAAAAAGTTCAAACTGAAGTTATAGAATCACAGAATGGTTTGGGTTCGAAGGCACCTTTAAAGATCACATAGTCCAACCCCCCCTGCCACAGGCAAGGACATCTATTGGTAGATCAGGTTGCACAAAGTCTCGTCCAACCTGACCAGGAACACTTCAGGGATGGGACATCCACAGCTTCTCTGGGAAACCTGTCCCAGTGTCTCACCATCCTCATCATGAAAAATTTCTTCCTACGTCCAATCTAAATCTACCCTCTTTCAGCTTAAAACCATTACCCCTTGTCCTATCACTACAGGCCCTGGTAAAAAGTCTCCCTCTGTCTTTTCTCATAAGCCACATCAAGTATTTAAGGGTCTCCCCAGAGCCTTCACTTCTCCAGGCTGAGTAAACCCAGCTGTCTCAGTCTTTCCCACAGGAGAGGTTCCAGCCCTCAGACCATTTTCGTGGCCCACCTCTGGACCTGTAACCAGAGCAACAGAATTAACCAGCCATGGATGTTGCTATACTTCTTGTACAGCCCTATCCAAATGGAGTTTAAGTCTGGGGACATGGAGTACACCAATCAGTGTATTCTTTGATCTGTATTTTAGTCCCTAGGTAATCATTAATGTGAACGGAACAATAGACAATGTGCTTCTGTCAGAAAAGGATGACAAAATGTGGTTTCGTGTAGTGGACTGAGAAAACTGGCCAGGACTGCCAAGATTAAGAGTCAAGTAGGTAAAAGGTAATTCCGACAGGGGGAGATCGTGACCACCGACTCACGGACCACCGACCCAAGTAATACCACCTACTCAAAAGAACAACAGAAGAGGACAACTGAGTCTGCGCCGTAATTTACATATGGAACGAGCAAGTTTGTACCAATCAGGAGAAAGGACAATAATGAATATGTATGAATATGTAAATTTTTGATCTATAAATTGTATGGAAAAGGTGTGTAAGGTATGCACATTAGGAGGAGCGATCCCCCATGCATCTGGTGCCATGAATAAAGAATGCTTGCTCTTTAATACTAAATTGGTGTTAAAGGGTTGTTTCTGATTTTACTGCATTTTTCGGTAACAGACCCACTCTAACAGTTCCATGTCTTTCTTTAAAATATATAAAGTAATTAACAGCTTTTTGAAGGACTGCAGTGCCATACTTTCTTGCTGGAATCTTCAAAAGCAGTAAAGTAAAAGTATTAGAATGGCTAGCACCATCTGCAACTTAGGACCCTACCATTGTGCAGCAATATATAAATAAATACTGCTCCAAGAAGTGCTAGTACACTACCTGGTTCTGGTTAACTAATGCTAAATGATTTTGAATTTTTAAGAAGAATACGTTTAAAGATAAAGGAGTTAATGTTGTAGGTACTTAGAGGATGCCATTAAAGGCATCCATGTTCTTTTCTGAAGGAAGATTATTTTTAGTTTTTAGAAATTATTCCCTGAAAGCCAGCTGAAAGGGCTAAATAGAGGGCAGGGCAATGCTAAGGGTAAAAAATATACTTTTCTGGAAATAAAAACCCCTAGACATTTGGGCAAAACCATGCTCAGAGTGCAAGAGGCAAGAAAGGTAATAGCATTATAAGAAATTAATTATTTTCATCAACATTGAGAGAAGTCAAAATCTGAGTGGTCTTCAGGAGCCATTTTTTTTTATGGAGAACTTCATTAAGGATCACCGTTAAGTAGCAATGCAAATTTTAACATATACCCCAAAAAAAAGAACAACATATCACCAAGGGCCAGGTCATACAAAGAGCTCTAAAGAAATTCAGTTGTGAAACCACAGAATAACTAACATAAGTACATCCCCTTCTGCTTATTGCAACCTCTATTACTTTCCAGCAGAGTGAGAAAAGACAAATATCAGACCAAGCTTTGTAAGGGGCTACAGAGGCAGTTCTGGGAATTGCAGACTAATGAGTCTGATTAACATACCAGAAAATTCATTTGCCTGTTAATTAGCATAAAATATGATAGAAGCTAGAACAGGTGGGCACATGAATAACTGTACCATACCAGGGCAGAATCAACATAGTTTTTATCATCATGAAACAGAGATTTAAAGGACACAGTGAGAAAACAGTGTTTCAGTAGGTATAATGCAGCATGCCTTAAAAAAAAAAAAAAAAAAAAAACCCAAAAAAAAACCCAAAAAAACCAACAACCACAAGAAAAATCACCACCAAAAAAACAACCACACACTTCAAATAAGATCCTTCAGCAACAGTTCTGAAGAGCAAATAAGGTGGCACAAGATAAGAGGGAAGACCTTTCAGGGATTAATAATGGTTTGGAAGACAGGAAACAACACTTTGGAACAAATCATTTATTCTCAGAAGGTGGGGAAATTGTCAGCACAGGTACCTCAAAAATCAATGCTGGGACCAATGTTGTTCAATAAATTAATGAATTATCTGGAAAAGTAAAAGAATAGTGATGTCTGACCAAGTCTGATATTGGCCTCATTAGCTCTCCATGGTAAATTCAAGAAAAATAAATGTGAGACGGGAAGTAGGGGGTGTTGAAGAAGATGGCAAGCAGCTTCTAAGTGAGGAAAGCAGAGGAGCTAGGAGAAAGAGGTAAAGTGAGAGATAACAGCAAACAGGACTGGAAACATTCTCACTCCATTCCCTGCCTCAAGGCTGGGTCAGCTGTAAGGTTTTACATCATCCTTGACAGATGTGGTGAGAAAGCCACCAATAATATAGCTTCTATGCCATTAGGAAAGCACATTGTTCAAGTGATTCATTCTCCTTAATGTTAGTAATTCTAATACCTAACTTTAACCTTTCTTGCTGCAGTTCATGCCTATTGCCCACACCATAAATAAAAAGAACAGATTACTCCCTTGCTCTTTTGCAGAAGGCTTTCGCAACTTCAAAGCCTGTTGTCGTAATCCCACATTTATCGTGAAATGAGATACTCTAGACCAGTCATAGTTCACCAGTGTGTCCTCACCAAGGCTGAGTAGAGTGAAAGGATTTTGTCACATGACTTGCAAACTCCCTTTTGCTTAAACTTCTCACTATGAAGTTTGTCCTTGTGTAACAGCAAGACATTGTTGACTCATGTTCAGGTTGTTATCACTATGCTCACAGACTCTTTCCTGAAGGACTGTTGCTTAATCAGTTGTTTCCCATCCCATATTTGTGTAGGTGATTATTACTGCCTAACCGAATATCCCTATTGATTTACAGGTTTTTATTAGAAACTATTTCATCAGTTCAGAGATAATTTTGAATTCCAACTCTGACCTCCAGAGGATTTGCGCCACCAGCCAGCTTCATCTCAACACCAAGTTCAGAACTTTGATGGAGTCCTGAATAAACTCTGACCAACAACCCCAACAAATTTGGCTAGGGCTGTATGATTCTATTTAGACAATAACCACAAAGAGTGGCTCTCTAGATTTGCCTATCAACCAATTTAGCTTCCTCCCTTCTGAACTTTCATGAAGACCATGTTTATCTAAAGAAGAGGTGTATTTCCTGCTTCTCTCCTATCCATGTGGATTGTTATCACACAGAGACACTGTATTTCTTTCTTTGTTGGTTTGGTTGGTTGTTTTTTTTACTGCTAAGTTCTTTTGGCTGTTAAACATCTTTTTATCTTCAAGGTGAATGTAGCACAAGTTGTTTCATAAGTTGTTCCAGAATTTTCCTTCAACTTAAACGAAGGTCTCTTTTTCCCTTTTATAAATATACACCCTATATAAGCCCTTTTCTAGTTTTTCAGTGCTTCCTTGCTGTGATAACCAGTGTTATGGTTATCCTCCATATCTTAAACATAAGTGCTAGTGTTTTGAAGTTCTTCAATTTTCCCAGGATGTTGGTCAGCCCCATCCACCTGAAGACATCTAACTTTTCTAAGAACTCTCTAACTTGTTCCTTCCTGTTGTAGTCTTGAACTTTACCTCCTTTTATAATTGGTATTAATTATGCTACAAGCTCCTCCAAGCAGTCTTTTCTGCAAATACTGACGCAAAAAGGGCATGACATCCCACTAAGCCTTCTCACCTTCTTCTTGTAGTAGTTTTACTGCACAGGAGAGAAAGAAACCTATTTCATCAGTATTTATATTACCAATTACATATACACAGAATGATTTCCTATTACTCCTGATGTCTTTCACCAGGTGCCTCCTATTCCCTGCCTTGGCTTTTTTGAACCTGTCCCTAAATTTCCATTGTGCTCTGTCACAGTTGTCCTTCAACATCCAATCTAATTCACAGGTTTGGTGTGTGTATGCTCCTGTTAGAGGTCAAAAGTGACCTCACCATTTAGCCGAGATGGCTTTTAATACTCTTCCTATTATGCTTTGCCACTGTTGATTTTTTCTGCCTGTGTCATTAGCACCACCCCTTTGAACATACTTCTCTGCATTTAAGCTTACTATATATAAAAAAAAAATCCATTTTCTTGCTCTTCTCCTTCCTAAGTAGATGCTACCATTTTTGTGGTGGTTCTCATTCAAGCCACTCTCCAGTTTCACTTTTTTCAAACAGTAATTTTGTAACTGTTTGTTACTTCTTCAATTGCTTTTCCCATTTTCCAAATCAAGTTTGTCACAAGTGCAAGAACTGAGGGGACACACATCCCCTGTTTCCCCTCAGTTCTTGTACTCATGACAAACTTTTCATGAGTCATTGATTGAAATTTTAGTAAAGAGTCAACTCAGGTGACACATGAGCAAATTCAGTGGGAGAGTCAGCCTGATTTCCATGGAAGTCATGCCCCAGAAATGCATTGGAGTTCTCTGAAAGAGTTAAAAAGCAGATGCAAAAGCGTAATCCAGAGGATACTGGTTTTTTTCTTTTTTTTCTTCTTTTTTTCCTCCTTTACAAGGTTCATCATCTGTGACTCTCACACTAAGTTGTCCTGGGATAAAAATGAAGGTCCTCTCAAGGATATAAAGGATTAATTACTAGTTAAGGCATAAAACTAACAGTAAGAATAAATGGTTAGTTTTCACATTTCAGGAAAGTTACCAGTTATGGTCTTCTGTGCTAAAGCTTATCCTCCTCAACACATTCATGAATGAGGTGGCTATTCAAAATTACTCACTTCACTTGCAATCTGACTGTGAAGGGCTGCAGGAGGTATTGTGTTTCTAAGTGAACAGGTAATCCACTGTCAATAAATACAAAGCAAAGAACAGGAGAGGGAAATAACCACACAATGTAGACACAACAATGCATTCCAAATTAGCTATTTCCCCTTACAAAGAGACCTTGCACTCATCCCAAAAAACCTTCATGCTCAGCAGCACATTAAAAAAAAGAAAATGGACCACTGGGGACTAATAGGAAAGGAAAAATGAACAAAACAGACAGCATCATTACATAACTCTGTTACACTGTCTACAGTTCACTTTACCTCACCCCCCAAAAAAAAAGCAAGGGTAACAATTATTCACACTGTCTTAAACCCAGTAGCTAGGGACACCATATTTAATTATCAAGAAGCAGATTTAAAGCATATGAAAAGCAAAATCTGCTAATGTATGTTCCATGATTTAATCATGGAACAAGCTCCACAATTCATAGAAGAAATCTCCATCAAAACTATTAGATGCAACAGTACACAACCACCTTTGGCTAAAGAAATCTTTAAAGTCTCAAGTGCCACATGAAGAGAATTTATACATCACTTCTATAATATTTCTTCCCTCATCATCCACCATTGGCCACTCTTACAGTAGAATAATAGGTAGATGAGTCTGATGCAGTGCAGCTGCATTTAAATAACTCAGAATACATGCTATTAGCCTGCTCCTAATTTCAGTAACTTAGATTGGCAGTATAGCATGTTTTATTTCACAGGCAAAATAGGAACGTCTACTCAGGTTTGGTGGTGGGTTTTTTTTTTTCAGTGCACTGCAACTGAGCTTTTCATAGACATTAAGTTATTGCTCCAGAAAAAGAAAAAAAAAAACCAACAAGGAATCATAAAGAGGGGATGGGTATGAAACCAGTAATTTGGGCATGAAGGAAGAATTGGAAATGTAAGAGTGTGAAAACCAAGATTTGGGCTAGTGTCACAGATGGGCCAGTGTCACAAAAGAGGTGAAGAACACATAGTCAAGGGCTGTCTCACACACAGTTATCCTAATCTGTTGCAGGCAAAAAATTAGGCTGGTGGGATGAGTGGCAAGAACAAGAGATGGAGCCTGTGAGATGAGGACAGAAGGAAGACAAGGAAGGAGGGTAGATCCAAGTGATGGGGTGAGAGTCACGGCTGAGTGGCAGTGGACTTATTACTGCTGGTACTGTACACACATAGTAACAGAAATCTATTGCTAGCTTACCAGGTTTATACAAATTTTACAGAAACATGAGGCTCCCAGTGGATGAAAAAGTGTTACATTGCCATCTAGAGCAGAAGAAAGGAAAATATAGGAAAATGTTAGGTTAACACAGATGCTTTGGAATAAAAAACCCAAAAAGTAGTTAAAAGAGAGAAGCATTCAGAACCTCTTCAATCAGAAAATGCTCAGAAGCAATAAGGATTCTTTTTGTCAAACCGTCACTTGAAGGGAACCCCCCAGTCAGTACAAGGTAGGACCAGACCTTTGGCACCATGTGGCCTGTAGGTAAGCCTCAGACTAATAGGTTAGAGACAAGAATAGCTACAGGAAGAAAATACTTGATCTGACAAGACAAATCTCACCAGTGGCCTTCTCTGGTATCCTTTTTCTAAAAGGACCAGATGCTTCAAAGGAAGGCCCAAGAAACTTTGCAAAGAAAAACTGTCCATTGAGGTTGTGTTGTTTGTTTTTTAAACCAACCCAAATAAATCAATGTTTTGTTCTTATACAATAGAATAAAAGTTTATTCAATTTCTAAATCAATTTTCATGTCCCTGATATAACTATGTGCATTTTCTCTGCAGCAATATAAATACAAGTCAGTAAGTGCTCATTGTTAGCAAAAATAGAGACAAGTATAATTCCTCTCTGAAACAGTTATAAGACAAGATCTTGAAGAAATGGCTAAGGAAAACTTTTCAAGGCATTCTTCACAAACTCGACAGTTTTACAAATTAAATTAACTCCCCTACTTGTACATTTAAAGGGATGTATAAAATCCAAGCTAGAAGAGCATGTGATTACGCAAACAGCCAAACTGTCCCCTGATTTGCACCACTACTGGCCAATGACTTATATCTGTGGTAGAAATGCAACCTTTGGAATGAAGAGCAGTAAGCTCATAAGCAATGGGGTGGCAGGAGGGAGAAGAAGGCACGCTAGCTGCTACAGGAAAGAAGTGTTGCCCCTCTAGACCACTTTCCTTGCACCATCCTCGCCAAACAGCAGAAGAGTGCCACCATCTCTACACTGCACCACCTCCACCTCTGCCCTCACTGCCAGTATCGAAATCTCCTTCCCCACTGCCACCGTCGCACATATCCACACTATCCAACCCCATGGACAGTGGCTGCCTCCATGTCCACAGCAGGAGCCAGGACTCCCTGTGTCCCGGGCTCGCCTACAGCATCCTTATAAATGAAGGTGCAGTGGGGCAGGCACTGGCTTCTACTATGCCACAAAGCACAACAATACCTTTAGGTTTTTAGAGCATCAATACCCATGACAGTCCATACAACAGTCAATTTACAGTTTGACAGGGCACCCGGTAGCTTCCAACTGTTACACTGTCTTTCCTGCAAATCCTCCACAAATCTGGTAAGTCACAATAGCCAGAACTGTTTGCTTAGGACTGAGCAAGAGCAAAATTGAATTACCTCTTGTTATTAGAGAAATTTGTCCCAGAGGAAGGTGTTGAAACCACTGAAGCAAGAAAGTGAGAGAGCATTTTATGGCTCACTGAGTTATGAATGGTCTGTGAATACACAGACAAAGTAGTCTCCAAAGCTACCAGACTCCAGCTATGGGCTCCATGTTTGATTAAAAGATTATAAATGGTCAGACACACACTCCTGTTCTGTTCTCCAACAGTTTATGACTCCTTTCCATTTTACGGTACTCAGTGGCAAAGCTTGCCTAGTCCAGGCATGCACTGAGACTTCGATTGTTTACCTTAGTTGATTCAAGCTGACATGTTTGAAAATTATTATATCCATTTGTTCTGCTAGATGTTTTGTCTCCCTTGCTTACACTTCTTAATTTCTCGCTTCTCCTATTATTGGTCTTATGACTAAAGGCTTTAATTTATTCACCATAGAATGCTTTTACACACATTTGCTGTCATTCATTACACATTGTCTCCATTGTCTCCCAGTACCTCTAGGGTGTAATAAGAAGAATTGAGAATATAAAAAGTTACACTATATATTACCTCATATGTCTGCCTTAGACTTTAGCTATTGGACTTCCATGCACTTTAATAGAGCAGACTTTTCCCTACTGAAATTATTCAGTCATGAAAGTTTAATAGTAGGTGTGAGCCTACATGGTATCAAAGTGCAAAATCAGGAACGTTAGCAGCCACAGGAAAGTGTAATCAAGACACATCTTAGTACCTCAATAAATCTGAGGAGAAAATAATCAGAATAAGCGAGGTAGTCCCTGCCTTCTTTTTATATCATTCTTCTGCCTTCATTTTCTAGCCTCTGTCTTCCTGCTCCAGGTTTGATTTTTGTTCACACTTTCAGATGTGGGGGGTTTTTTAGCACTATCTTCACAGAATAATACTGCTACTTTGAGAGAGAAATTATGTCCAAACCAATACATCACTTAATAATTACAAGTTCACACTGACATGTCCACACTTCTAGGCATACAGGAGGAAGAACATCCATTACATATATGAAGAAAGACAGTGAAAACCTTTCTGCCCAAAAAGTTTCAGATTTCTTGTCAGTGGATTTTGACTCCTTTTTAAGCCATTTCAATTACTCTTAAGCAACATTCCCTACAGTTGCTTAAGTTACTAAATATTCAGATGCTGTCTTAACAACTATCTCTGGTAGATTTTGCTACCATGAGTAGAAGATTCAAAGCCTGTCCTTCCCCACCTAAGCCAATGCCTCTACACACTTGCCTTTGAAAGGAAAGCCCCGAGGCAGATCCTGCTATCCCGATTTTATATCTGCAGAAGATTTCCCTGCTGCAGTAGGAGAATAGCCAGCAGGTATTCTCTGCAGACATCTTCTAATGGAATCACTTAAAGGAGACTTAGCTTGTTGAGATTCAATATTTAATGGTCTGAAATAAAAAGAACTTACAAAAATCTTACTAAACCTAAAGCAATTGCTATACATAGTAAGGAAGCAACAGATAAAAGCCAACAGAACCAAACTCTGAAAGCAGATTCTCTGATTGCAATTTTTCTGGGACAAGTGCTGATGAAATTACTTCTTCAGATCAATTTTGCATTAACAGGCATCGCCTGGTCTGTGAGGAACACCTGCAGCTCTCCTTCCTCAGGCACCTCTTGCAATTTTACAACAATATCAGAGAGCAAATGTTTTGAGAAGGACCTGGAAAGCAATGGAAGGCTAATTAAACCGACTTACTTTCTGAAGCTATGATTAAAATACAAGCTTCCTTGTATCCTTAAGGACAAATTAGGAAAAAGGGCATCAAACAAGAATGTACACAGACATGATACAGTCAGAAAAAAATGCGAGCAGTATATTAAAAAAAAAAAAATAAAAGCTCTGCTGATGTTGGGAAAATGCACACAATAGACATAGTACCTTGTTGACTTTCTCCCAAGTATCACTGTTATGAACTGCTAAGATTTTTTTTTTTGAAACAGCCAAAAGTCTGGCATCTGAGAGTAGTTCCTATTGATCTCCTTCCCAAGTTCTGGCACTAGAGAACTGCGTTAGAAAAGAGTGTATCTATCTCCTTCAAAACATAAATGTGCTTTTCTGCCTAAGAGACCACCTAGTTATTGTGATGATTGCTTCTGGCTAACCTGCAAGTTGTAAATTTCTGGAGGCTAATCAGAAAGCGTCTCATAACCACAGCTGTCATAATGGGGCACACCCACTACCTCTTTCTCATTACCTCAGCGAGTTCTCAGCTTCAGAAATTATCCTTTGAGAAAACCATAACAAAAGCTCTTCAGTCTATATTCGTAACTCTAAATCTATACAAATACACTCTAAAATCTTAGTAGTGCTCATTACAAGCATTTTATCAGCCTGAGCATTTTTTACATAGAGCTCTGAATTAATATCTCCTTTCCACAACGATTCTTCTGCACCTTCTGTAACTGCATTCGATAGAATTTGTTTAGGTCTTTTCCATTTTTCAAAAAATGGAAGGGAATATGGCTCATTGGAAACTAAAATTGCCAGGCTAAGTACCACCTTGTATTTTTATGGTTTGCATTCACGTAATAGGAATGAGATTTATGTCCCTAACCTTGAAATATTCTGAACCAATTATTTACTTAATATTTATGTTAAATTATCTATGATTGCAGCACTGACTATGAAAGCAACCAGAAAAAATTCTGCAGGTGGCCTGTAAAGCTAATTTTGAAGTTAGCTGTGCTAAGCTCATGCAGTGGTCTTACAGAATATTAATATAGTGTTATAAACTACAGTACCCTCAGGGTGTTCACCTGCCATGGAATTTAATTTACTTCATATCTCATCTAATAGACTGAATCTCATCTATTAGGTAAATATAATGTGAATACGTTTCCTTGTTTCTCTAAGGAGTTTATTGGTAAAACCTGGAGAGGCATTCCCACAGAATCTTCTACTGCTATAATTAGCTTGAAATTGAGCTATTGTGCCCTTTTCTGTATTAAGCAATACAGAATATATAGTCTAGGTACAAAATAGCACAGTGCTCAGAGTCAATGCAGCAGCTGCATTGCTTACACAACACATTTGTGTTTATTCTTTGTATTGCAAGGAGGAAAAACTACAGCAACCTCTGGGGATTTGAGTCAGAGGCCACTCCTCCACTGTGCCGAGTGCTGCGCCAGCCCAGAGGAGCTCTTCCCAGGGACGGTGCTGTGCTCTGCCCTTGGTAGCTTAAGTGGCACTTTCTTCTGTCTAAGCAGATAGACCTCAATTTTGTAGGATTATGTGAACGGTTAGGTTGACTGAAAACAAATCTGGTATTGTCTGCAGCCAGCATGTTGGCACAACTTCAACAGTGGAAGTGGAAAAGGGTTTGAACATGCTTTGTCCCTGTGTGCTTCTTGCAGTGCCTGGTGCCCGGCTGTGTCAGTGCCGTGCAGGTGGCATTTGTTCACAGCGCATCCAAAGCATCATGAAACTCTAGCTTACTGGGCAGGCTGCTAGGCAGCACACAGTAAAGGCATTTTCTAGGGAAAAGAGCAGGGGGCACGTGGTGTGGAGACAAGCATGCTTTCTGATTAGCTCTGCTCATACTAAAATCTGTCCTGGTAAAAGGAGGCCGTAGCAATTTATGCTCCCTGCTTTTTTTTCATGTGGACTCTTCTGTATATGACCTGCTGCTTGCATAGTACTGTACGCATTTGGTTTATTCTTCACAGCCTGTGTTTACGACAGTTATGGTTGATAACACCAAGGCCACTCCTATAGTTAGTTCCTTCATGCTATTTTGTCCATCAGGATGGACAGACTCACACACTCAAAAATCTTGTGATTTTTTCAAAAATTACAAGAGAATATAGCCTTACAGATATGCCGGAACAAGCCTGTTTATCCACGGCCAGCACTTCTCTGCATGAAGTGTTGTCAGCATAACTCCCAGGGATAGGTCCTCCAGAAAAGCTAGTAGGGGCAGGGAATTTAGGCACCTGACATGGTAAGTCTTCTCATTCTGTGTATGCCATTTATGATTCAACTTAGTTGTTATGTCAGACAGATGAAAAAGACATGCAGGATGCATAAAAGCAGAAAAATGCATTGCAGAAACAGCTTTACCGAGGGAGAATGAGAAAAAGATAGAACCCACGGGCAACTTAAAAATAAAAAGTAGATGTTATAGTTCACTGAATCAAATATGACATTATAGTGCAGAGGAAATTGAATTCATCTGTACTCGATAAGGGTGGCTTCATTATTCACTTGTGTCTTTGCTTAGTTGTGACACTCATGACTGATGAGACCATCCCCATCTCATGAAGATAAATTCAATATCCGTAGTATCATTCTAATATATTCTCTATATATAGAGAATGTATTTAATGGATGGTGGTGGGATAGTATTTTTATCTTCACTGGCTCATGAAAGGAAGGAGCACAATTTCCCAGAGCTGACACTTTGAGTAAGTTTATATGGACCCCTTTTCACAACTTCTCTGTTGAGGGTGCAAGTGTCAGTATGGGGCCATGGGAGATGGTAACACAGATCTGAAGATCTGTGATCTATGGTCTGAATCCAGAATTGGATCAAAATGGAGAAGAGATTTGGCCGTTGTATCCTAATCTTGATTAGATACTTGTCTGTGTATGAGCACACCACGACCACAATATAGTCAGTAAGAGGAAGCACCACTGAAATGTGCTGACATTAATATACTGTTGCTCAGAGCTGTAATTTTCCTCCTCTTCCTCCATTCTTGTTCAGTTTTCCAAAACAGTGACACATTTCTCCTTGATGAGGTCTTTGAACTCATGTCTCCTCCCTCCTTCAGTATCATCATATATTCAAGCACACCTCTAGCAGACTAGTTTAAAAATGTGGAAGTCTTGGAAGCTGTTCAGCAGAAGCGATCCCAGAAGAAATGTGATTAATAAGTAAAGCATATAGGAGGGGGTCAAAGGTAGCTATCATAAATTTAATTTACTGTGCATCTGTAATTTATCACAACTCCATACAGAGTGTTCACATGCCTCTTCGTGAGAAAGTTTTTTGCTGACAGATACAGGTGGAGAGGGAGAGCACAGGCCAGCACAGGTTTCTAAAGTGAAATCTCCGTGGGTGCTGCTGCTGAAGCAAACACACATCCACATGTACACACCAGTTCAAAGCACTAGTACAGCTGGCTGCTCCAAAGCATAGGGATTTCCACTGGGGAACTTCTATCTGGATCAGGACAGAGGTCCATTAATTCAATATTCCTACTCTCACAACATGACAAGTGAGAGATTTTACTGAGAGGTAAAAGGAACATTGGAGAAGAAAATTCTGGAATAAGCTGCACATACAGAAGTTTCTTTCAAATCCCATCATTTGGCAGCTGACACTGCATAATGATTTATATAACTTCTTGTGTGTAACTTTTCCAGTGTAACTGGGCAACACCAGTATTTCTCGGTTTGTCAGTGTTTTCATCACAGTCACTTCGAGAGTTTCATAATGCAACCATTAAAATCTGCTTCAGACTGAAACTTGGCACACAAATGCAAGAGGAAGGCAAAGTGAGAAACAGTTACTTTAATTTCTAGAAAATTATTACATACTGCCTCTGTTCTGGAGTATGGAATATGATAACTTGCTTTGATTATCATATGCATAAATTGTTAATGGTATTTTCTTCTTGTTTGGTCTAAAACTGTAATTATATAAAGCAGACATTTTCTGTCATCATCTACATAACAGAGCATTAATTTGTTGAGCATACAACAACACTCCTCCACCAGATGATCAGTAGCAAAGAGGTGCTATGCAAATAAATACCAGTTGTATAACCAACTAAAATGCAAATTTTAAACTAGGTCCAAGGTGTTTAAAAGATAACATACAAACTGAATGGGGGAAAAGTGACAAAGCAAAACAAAAAAACACACAAATCAAATCCTTTGCCTTTTCTTTTTATTTCACACAGTTTGACAAAAGTGTAGTAAGAGAGCCTGGTCATTTGTTTTTATGTACAAAGTGCCACTTACATGATCCTCCCAGCTACCTTTCATTGCTGTATGTCCTGATTCACTGAAATAAATTTGTACATTATTCTCAGATTCCTGGAGGAATGTAGAAAAGCCATTTTTATAACTAGCCCTAGAAACACATAGAAGAAATTGCATATATACAGGTATGTATTTATAAGTCATGTTTAGATTCACTGGAAGGCTGAATTTAAAGAGCCGGGTCCTTTCTTAATTCAGTGGAGCCAGGCCAATTTACAACAGTTAAAGAACTGCCCCAGTAACTCACTGTGACATTTCTACTTGGCTTTAATAAAGTTTTACATACTTTTTTTTTTTCCTCTGATTTTCAATATAGAATTTAATTGATATAATGTCTGAAATATTACCAGGTTAACTCATTTCAAATGGAAGTATCACTTTCCAAGTGACCAAACTGTCCATCTAGTTCACTCCCCATAAAGCCTCTATTCAGACATGTTTAATATTGACTTTTTATTAAAGATTTTCAGGATACCATAGTATTTTGAAATCTTATGCACAAAAATGTTTGACAGTATGTTATAAAAAAAATAGAAGGAAGCAAAATGAAGGGTTTTTTTTCTTTCTCCACATAACAGTGCATTGGAGACTTATCCTACTGTTCAGAATAGACTTTCTGCTGCAGTTAAGACAAATGCTTAAACTAATACCCAAATAAGTTCTGATCAGAAAAGAGAAAAGTATGGTTAATACACATTAAAGAAGAGAAAAAAATGTTGTCTCATTAGTGGCATTTGGATCAGATTCTGGTGTATTTCCTTGTCAACAAAAGCGTCCACTCAAAAGCAGAGGAAACATTACCCTCACCTCCCCACAGTGCGCAATTCAAGCTCAACAGCACTCCATACACGTTCATTCCCCAAGTGCTCCACTAGTAACACAACTGTGGTAATTACAGCATGAGCATGTTCTATGAAACGGATACTAGCTCATTAATTAGAAGATGAACGTAATTGATTATTTCAACAGCAAAGCTAAACACAGGGGTAATCCCACAGAGAGATCTGTAGGGGGAGATCTGTCCAAGATGTGCCCTTGATTTAGTTGCTTTGCCCTGGGGGTGGCTTTAAAGGAGCACAGCCTAACAAGGTAATGATTACAGACTACTGTTAGTGATAGTTAAGTCATTCATGACCTGTTCGCCTTCACAAATTGTTCCAGAACTGATGTGTATTTCAGGGGATGTATTTGCTATTTACAACCACCAGCCAGACACTTAGATGACTGGCATGTGGAGGCCATTGGCCTTCTCTTCTGATGATGTCCTTGTCAGATAATGCTCAGATGCAATCACACCTTTGTTGTTGATACGCTGCAGTGGCTCAATAAGTGTATGCTATCATTTCTCCCCTGGTGTGGCAACAGAAATCTTTTGAACTAAGGAAGACTGAGCAGTATGAGAGAGATATCCCTGTTCATGCCACCTTCCTTATCTCTGTCACTGAGCACATGGCTTATGAAGAAGACATGTTGCGGCTGAAAATCCCCTCACATAGCTTATAAACACAGATACACAAATACATTTTGGCATTCAGACCCTAAGCACATGCTCTCAAATGCCATTCTGTGTTAGCTGACAATCCCCTAATTAGGATCACCAAAAGCTTAATTACAGCAATGACTTAGATCAGTCCATTCATGCTTTTAAAAAATGCAGCACTTTTCATGGAACCACCAAGCCAGCATTGCCAAACCAGAGCAACCATGTCCTCCTTTCCCTCTCACCTTGTCACAGGCTGATTTAAGGGTTATTGCATCTGGCTTGATTCAAATATTGTACTCAGTCCAGCTCGTGGTTGAACACATATGGGTGTACTAGAAGAGGGGGAAAACCAAGAATCTTTTCCTTACCTCATTGCATTCCTAGTAATCACTTAACCTTGGCAGTCATGAGCTCTTGGCAGCCCTTTGTGTTCCCCGAGCACAGAAACAGGTCCAGTCTTGTGCTGGCAGCAGAGACACCAATGCCACTGCAGAGGACAAGGGCAATGACAGAGTCTCTTGCCACCTCTCACCTAGTAAAAAGCAGCCAATTCTCACATGGGAAAGAGTGTATACCACACCTTTTCAAATAACGGTGCTCCCTTTCATCATTAATGAATAGTGAATATGAGTCAGAGTTCATCCAGAAACTCACCGAGAGGGCTGGGGTCTGAAGTTACCAGGTAAACCCTGGGCTGATGTAGATCAGTATGAGGGCACTGATCTTCATAAAGATATGCTGACGGACATGTGCTGAGGATACTCTCTGTAACCTTGCCTGAAATTATTAAATCAATGCAGATTCTTTGATGTGGACACTGTAGACAATAACAATATTGGTCTCAATAAAATGATACCGAGGGTAGAAGTCCTTTCCAGTTTCTTTATTTGATTAAAGCAATTCTGGCTCAATGTCTCCTGCATATTATCCCATGATGTAATTGAATAAGGAGACTGCAACAGAAAGCTCGTTCTAAGTAAGGCAATACTTCACTGGGGCTTTTGTTCTTATTTAGGATGGTTTAACAATTCCTTCCATTCACTGATTATGGATGCCTGAGAAACCTGAACGCACCCGCCCTGCCTGGATGTGGCTATACTCCATGGCCTATCATGTTTGGAAGCACTCATGTTTGTAATGGATAAGAATCCAAAATGGTAAAAGTAACCACTGAGGTCAAGTTCTTCTCTTCCTCAGATACACACGTTACCTCCAGGATATCTGTAAGTGCCAGTGGAAAAAATCTTTAAGTCTTTTTTTTTATTGTGTCAAGAAATCAAAGAAAAATGTTTGACACTTTGTGTGCTGCTCACTGCTAAACTCTAAATGCCACTTTTGGGTTTTGTCTTTCCTATTTCCTATTCTTTTTTTTCAGGGGAACTTATGATAGTAGTAGAAAAAAAAGAGCAGAACTTTCCCAGTTTTAAACATCATCCTGTTCAATTAGATTAATATTAAATGTTTATTAAATAAGGTGACAGCATAGATGAGTATTAAGAATTGAAAACTAAACACTATGAACTAAACCTCTGCTGCAAGTGAAGCCAGTAAGAATAGGGTCAAGTCGAATACACCTAAGGGAAGCAGTCATTTGATCTACTGATCGAATGGATGCAGATGTTTAAGGTTATGGTCTTCATTAAGCTGCTTCTTTAGTCCACAATGAAATCTAACTTAAAAAGCAGATGAGGCTGAAGAGATAATTTTTCTGCTTTTAAAAAGGCTAGAAGTTTTATATATATATATATATAAATATATAACAAACATAAAAGGCAACTTGCAATTAATATTTCTTTCTTTAACTAGTATTTCTAAATTTTTAGTTTCCAAAGTCTTGCAAATCCACTCAGCAAAGCAGGTTACAATATTTGTCATATGCTATGGGTGATAGATATAATCCTATAATTTCCAATGCAATAATGAGAGGTTTAATTTTCCATTTCTTCCCTCTGTGAGATGGTGCCTGGCTTTAAATTCTCGTTTATGTCTGCATGAGTACACAAACCTAATCTGCATCACTGTGAAGTCAATACCTGCTCCAACTTCTTTTTCATTGTTAAAAAGCAAAGCCTGACCTGTAATGCAAAGACATAAGAAAAAATTTATCCCACCAGGAATCTCTCTCTTCTTTACTTTAAATCTCCTCTGACATGAGGACTCATTGGAGGAGCTGTTAAGAGCTGTATCAGTTTATAAAAAGTGGCCTTCCTTTCTTCTTCAGGACTTCCCATGAAAGGTTAAGAATAACGTACGCCAGCACATTTACAAACTCGTTCCAATAGCGTGCATTTTTTTTCTGGGAAACAGAGAATCCCTATCAAATCTGAGACTAATTCACAAGGGACTTAACACAGAGAAAAGTCAGAGCAGTTCCTCCCCACTGCCAGTGACTGCTGGGACATGAGAGCTGGATGATTTCCACCACCAAGGGAGAAGAGGAGGAGGCAAGGCAAAGGGCCAGGAAAACAGTCTTTGTTCTTCTCACACAGAGAAGATAGTATGGAGGGTTGCTATTCTCTTGTCTCACTATGGAGCCTTTCCATGTTCCAGCTACCCAGAAAGCAAGCTTTCTTTTTCCCCCTCACTTCTTTCATAGTAAGAATGTGGAGGTAGGGCTGGGAAGAGCTGAGAACAGACAGCAACAGCTTTTTGTTCAAGTATTTCCTGTCCAGAACAAGCTGAAAACTTCTAAAGTTAAATACAAAACACATTCACCCGTCTCTCTTTTTACTGTGCTGAGAAATGGTTGTTAGTGTTTTATAACACTGAGTAAAATGCAGCAGCTTATCTTTAATGCTTGCAACCTCTTTGAGTACATCAGCCAAGTAGGGCTGTTTACATTTGCACACACTTGCGCATGAATACAGCTGCAAAACTGTGCATTAGGATGGTGGAAATTTTTTTTGCATTGAAAATGGTTGTACATGTGGGAAGGATGGCTCTCAAAACATCATTTTCCAAGAGCAATGTCTTATTTCCACATATAATTTTTATTTCTTTCGAGGAAAAAAGACCTCAAACATGAAAGCAAAGAGAAAGAAAACTAGTTTAGCTAAAAGCTGAAGAGTTTTGCAGGGAAATATGAACATATGCCATTCAACTGAAGCAAAACTTCTCAGCCGTCCTATAAGAAAATGCTTCACTTCAGTTCAACATTCAGTCTGATTCTTGTAAGTTGTCACAAAGCTTCGTAAGGACTGTATTTTAGGATCCACACACCCTCATTTTCCCTAAGAAACCCACTCCTTCTGAACTGCTTTCCAACAACAGTTCCCATTTTGTACCACAAGTCCTTGAAGTAAACTGTGCTGCAGTGTGGGCGGGGAAGGCTGACCCACTGAGGACATGAGTTATTTGCACTTCAAATGATAAGAAAATGACAGTCGTGCCCTAGTAAACTACAGTTAAAAAAAAAAAATAACCTACTCTTTTTAACATCAAATTGTCCCAAGATGATATCTCTTGGTTCGGTCAGATAAACAGAGGCGTTGTAAATCACATTGGAGCAACTTGAGATAAATATTTTGTTTTCTGTTTTTAGTCAAGGATTTTCATGTTTTTAAAGGGAAAAATAGAATTTTCCAAGAAAAGGAGAGGCACATTTTTATTATCTCTACTATTTTTATCATGGGCCTGAATCCATACCCATTTACTCTGATAGAAATTGGGATTAAGCCCAGCATACAATTGTGAAATCAAATTCTGGGCCATCCAAGTGACACTTTATACTCAGACCATAGAAGGTCCATCCTCGGATTCAGTAATGTGGCCTAAACTGCCAGTCCTGGATGTCATACGCCAGCACTTCTCATAAGGTTCCTGGGATGCTCTCATCCTCATCCAGCTCAGTGCAGGACAATGCAGAAAAGACCTTTCACCTCAGATTATTTACTATGCCTTTGCTCATATTAAATCTCCAGGATTTTCAGTTTACCCAGGGAAGGATTTTCAAGGAAGTCTAGAAAATTTTGATCTGTAGTTGAGAAAAACCAAACACCCCCTTAGGTATGCAAGTATCCCAACTGCAAGAACAAAAACAGAGACTTCTATTATACTTCACCGTTTCCCAGACCTACATAAGCTTTATCTGAGTGGATTTCAGTGCCCATTACTACAAGATAGAAGAGTAAATATATTTATACCACTTTATATGACATTACTTCTGATTTGTTAAAGCCACAAAGCAGATTTTTGAATTCTTGTTTTCCTTTTCATCATACATCAAATGGCTCTTAAAATCCCATAGCTCTGAGGTAGTTTTGGTATGCTTGCGTAAAATCAAGCACAAGTACAGTAAAACACAATTTTCCTGAGCAGTAATAGATACTTATTTATTCTGGAACAGCCCCATGCATTATTAAAACCAGACTACTATCATAATTAGATTTTTTTTAAAAAAAAAAAAGACACAGACCCATGACTGTAATTATGTTTATCTTTAAGTAATATCTTGTTATCTGTACAACCTGCTGCCCTGCCATGGAGTTGCCTGGTCCCTGAAAATTTACCAACAGGCGCTAGTGACGGATGCACGCGCTGACAAAGTTACTCATCCACGCTCCAGCCCTGACTCCCTCCTTGGAGTTTTTCATTATTTCTGTAACACTTTGTTTGTTATTAGGATTATGCAATTTATTTGTTCAGATTGGGAAGTCTCTTCTTGATGGGCAAACAGCTCCCAACAACAAACAAGGATTTAAATAATCACTGTGTAATCAGTAGGCACCAGCACATCAGATGTCACCTCTTCAAATCCAGGTAGCTGTCTGCCAAATCACAATGCTTATCATACTAAAAGTTAAATGCTTTGCTGCACAAGAATCACCCCACCCACTTTTTAAGGAGTTTCAGTGAATTTAACAAAAAAGGGTAACAGGCTTGCTGTTTTGCACAGGTTTCTCCTGCAACACATCAGGTTTGTCTTGAACTTACCATGAAAGTCCTAGCAGCACCAGGAGTACCCAGGCCAGAGTACAGAGCAGCATTGACTGGCTATCCCCCAGCCCATTTTGTGCCTTGGAGGGAATGTTAGACTAATCAAGTAATAACCCAACGACATTCGGCCCCAATTAAACACCTTTCCGACAGCTGCAGCTAGTATCATTTGCGTTTGGCAGGTACTTGCTTGCTTGATACAAATACATCTGTGTGTAAAATAGCTGGTCCTAATTAAATTTTAACAGGAGGCAATAACTACTTCAAAAATAGGCAAAATAATCATATTAGGCAGATAATTCAGAAATCTAAAATAATCTCCTGTTATACTATTAAATCAGCTTCCAATTTCATTTTTATAGGCTCACTTATTTTCCACCACCTAATATATTATCTTAAACACTTACATTTTTGAACCTCTAAAGTACAACCAAACATTTACATTTGAGTTTAGGCAAATACTGATTAACTTTATTAAAAAGATGGGAATATAAGCATGGGTCTGGAGGTTGTGTTATAACTTGGTTGCCTTTGTGTCTTCTGGCTACAGATGACCCAGAACCTCTCAGGGAGCTCAAACAATAATGAAAGCAACCTCTGAGCTACAAGGTGTTATACACACATGTCAGCGAGCGAATCCAAATAGTAGCGGGGATGCAGGCTTCTTATGCACTATTTGCCAAGTTCTTTAATATGAAAAGATTCTTGGTATTAAATCAATAAAGGGGAGGTGAAGAGTAGGTAGAAGGAAAACATGTTAGATGAGATAAAGAAAAGCTTGATTATCGATAAAGAAAAAATGGGCACTTAAAGTGATCACTCTAGAGTATAGAAAGTGATTTTTAAATTACTTATCTGATTAGTGGGAGCTAATCTGTCAAGTAGAAACAAATTCACATAAATATTCTGTAAATTAAATATTCTCTTGTCACTGAAGCCACTTTCAATTGCTGGTGGGTTGTTTTGGGTTTTTTTTCTCAGAAGGAGACAGCTTATTACATTGATTTCAGTCTCCAGAATGCATTCTGTAATGATGTAGTTTTAATTGTCTGCCATTTTTATTTGTATGAATTTCAAAGCCAGGTATTGACATGAGTTAGAAAGAAAATCTGATCTCAGATCTGAAAAAGAATGAGCTACAATCCTGTTCAGCAGCACACTAAAATACAACCTGACACACATGCTTAAGTCCACCCATACTCAGTGAAGTGTGTAACCTGTGTTTAATCTTACCTCTAATGGGACTTAAACAGTGCAAAGCAGCACGAGGACCTACACCTCTGTTCTTGTAGCTGTTGAAGGTGTGCGTTGTGCCTTATAGATACATGCAAGAAGAAAGTGTCAGGGATCTCAGCTTATTAACATTTCAAGAATTTATTGCTCAGCTGCTGTTTGTTTTCTCTGACAACCAAATGTTATGCAGGGCACTTTTGCCAGCTGCAATCTGATTAGGTATCACCTTTTCCATAACACTGCCAGGCCAGTCAAACTGGCATACAGAGAGTTTAACCTTTCATAGATCTCATAATAAACAACTCCAAGTTTCAGCAGAAAACCCGCGATAGAGAGAGCCTGACTACAGCTTGTAAATCAAAGCACTCAGATAAGATGAGAGAGCCAGACCTCTCAGAGTTGATCATGCTGACAGTTGAGCTTTAAATTCTTGCTTTATAAATCACTTCCTTACCAACCAGCTGCAAAATCAGGATTTGTAAGCCAAAGGAAAAAAAAAAAAAAAGATATGAGGTTTTATTTGGATTTATTGGTATGATTTGTAAATCTGTTGTAGGACTTACAGATCTGATTTAAGATTTGTTAATCCCGTTTAGGATATGGAAATTTTTTCTCTGACTTACCACATACTGAAACACTTTAGTAAAAACCAAACTAAAAATCACTGTTTAAAAGGATGGTGTATAAATCACGAGTTTGCAGTTAAGATTTGCTGGCAGGTTCTATAAATTGCACAGTGCGTTTATAACTCAGCCTCTTACAAGGGCAGATTTATAAATCCAGCTTGCAAATTGTCAGACAACTATTATGGGCTCAGTTCTAATCTGAGAAACAACAGACGTGCTTCGCTGTGCTTGAAAACCCTCTCCTGTTTCCTTTATCACCCTCTTCTCCCACAGCTATTTCGCTTGCACTAAGGGGGAGCGAAGCACCATCACCAGGGGAAGGAGGCAGGGAAGAGACCTCCTGTATCACCCTCACTCTGCAGATAAATAGCCAAATGGGGAGGAAAGGATTTGGGGAAGGAAAAACAGGAGGTGAAGCGTCGGTTACAGTTCGCCCCCCATGTTACACAGCCTTCTGGAGCTGGCTGAGTCACAGGCTCCCTCCTCAATTTTATACGGTGCCTGGGGAGATAAAGAGAGCAGGTAGTCTTAACGAACTCCCAGGTTGCCAGGCCTCTGGCACAGTGAAAAATTAAACTTCACATTTAAGGCAGTGGAAAACTGGGCCTAGTAGGAACAAACTAAAGTTGAGGAATTTTTTTCTACACTCCCAGTGATGCCTGCCTGCCCATCTCGGATTACAATGAGGAACTTCTGGGAGAAACCCTGGCCCTGTGATGGCAAATATCCCATTGATTTCACAAGGATAGGATTTCACCCTATAAAAAGGGCATTGGCCAGATTCATAGGAATGCTCTGCCTGCCCCACGCCACCCTGGTCACAACAAGCAGCTGTAAACTCGCGTCTCTGGTCTCTGCTACGTGCTGCTGCAGCCACATCTCCCCACAGGAGGAAACCTGGGAGTCAGAAGCAGGGTCTGTGCAGCATCCCATGGGTCCAAGCTGCTGCTGGCAGCTGTGGCTGCTCTCCCCCCAGCCCTTCTCATAAAGCAAGTGCAGGAAGAAGTATCCCTCAGTAATTATAAGAAAATTTACACACGTACTGAGAGTTAGTATACTTCCTTTCAGGCAGTTTTACAGTATCCATCAAGGTCTATCCAGAAGCTGAGGGTCATAAGAGTGAAATAATAGCATTATTTAATAGCACTGGTTTTCTGCTAGCATTATTGTTTTTTATACAATGTGAAAACTGTCTGCGATAAGAAATGGTTACTCCTAGATCCTATGCAGGAGATACTTCCGTGCATTAATGCCTTTTGCATTTTTCTGAGTGTCAGCTTCTTTGATTTTACAGATTTTGAAGAAAAAGGAAAAAATTTTCTAAAATATTTCATTCTCTACCATACTTGAAATTTGGTTCTAAACTTTCATCAGTGATTTCCTGTTCTCTTTTACTGCAATGCTCTTTTCCCTTTATTTGCAAGTTGCCTTGGATTTCTTACAAAATAAAATAAATACAAGGATGCTAGCAAACATAGATTATCTAATTACATCTTTCGTTCTTGCTGGCATTTTTGAGTCAAAGACCTGATCACTGCAAAACTCGTGTGTATATATATATATAGCTAAATTTTCAGGGAGTTTATATTAAATGTGCAGCATAAACTGCATGTTCAACTGAATCTAAATACTATTACAAGGGTAACTGAAGCAAGCAGTGCAATTAGAAACAGGAAAATTTGCTTCCATAGCTGTGCGCCTAACTGAATACTCAATTCCACATGCAAAATGTAATCAGAACTGGAGCATGGGGTTGAAGGAAATGGTTAATATTCTATAACATGCTAAGTCAGTCCTTTACAGACTATACATTTAAAATGTATGAAAATCAATTTTCTTGAAAACAGATGCCTTTTTTCATTGCATGTTCCAAAGGATATAGCCCCACTGGCCCCTTGTGCCTGTGTCTGACAGACAGAGAGACCTACAAAAGTTTGGCCTTTTCCCTTGTGCTTAGCCTAAATGAAAAGGGATAAGAAGAATACGCTTGTAAGGAGAAAGAAACAGTGGGAGGCCTCTGAAAGTCAGTCCTCACATCAGTGCTGAGGAATTGTAGCTACAGTTTGAGAAACACTATAAATAATTTCTTTAACAAAGAGACGTTACAATTTAGTAGAAACAGAGTCTTTTCACATCATTATCTTGCAGGTGATGGATGAAACAGACCTCTCCCACAGTAGCCCAACTGATCTGCTGCAATGCTGGAACTCACAGCTATTTTCCTCATTCCTTCTCTAGTCTTCTCTGGGGAACACAAGAACAGTTCACCTACTTCAGTAAAACACAAATTTGGACTCAACCCAAAGAGACTGCTAGATTGGAGGCAAAAGGCACTTCACAATATGCCCTGCAATCCCAGTCTCCTGATCACACACATCAGGAGACTTCATAGAGCACAGGCCATGTCTTCCTTCTTGGGTTTCCTTTGAATAGAGAGACACAGAAGGGCCAGGGCTGCCCCCTGAAGCAGGATGAGTATGTGGGGCGCAACTGGACCTCAGAATTATGAAACTCTCTGACACCCCAGGCAATATAATGACAGGGCGAGGGAGAACAACACAGTCAAACCACTGGAACTAGAGGTCTTTGGGAATATAAAAGATCAGTTGCAAAGGTATCTTGGCAAAATCAGGGTAAATAAAAACGTTTTCTACAGCTGCAGTACAAAGAGTATATTGCAAAACCATAAAATCTGTAGCATGAGGAGAGGAAGCACCTTATTGTGGCTGCAATTGTACGGCTTTATCGAGCAATGAATTTCAGCTCTCCAGAGGCTCAAAGACCTAACAGTGAACATCTTTTATTTAAAATTTAAGTTAAAAAATTTATGTTCAAAGTTAAACTGAACATCTTCTGAAATTCTAAGTGACAAGAGCACCATCCACTCTACTCCAGCATCAGCAGAGGCAAAGGTCAAGGGAGTAAAAATGACAGAGGAGCAAAGGAGAGGCAAAAGAGAGAAACCTCCTGGCTTGCCTGTGAAGAAAGGACACATACCACCAGCAGAAAAGCAGAACTCAAGCTTACAGGCTCCCTTTTCTTGCTCTAACAATACCACGTTTAACAAGGAAAACAATCTGCAATGACTGCAATGAGTTGAGTAATTTTTACACTTGTCCTACCTAAGCTTTAACATTTTATGAGTCCATTCATTTCTGATTTCAGAATAATGAAACTAACTCATTCATTACAAATGTGAGCAAAAACACATGTCATTTAGGAACAGTAACTACACTAAACAATATACTTTTGTTATGGACAAGTCACTACATTCATCCATGTTTGAATTCAGTCAAATTCAAAATAAAAAGGAGAAATACTCAGGAAAACACTGCAAAACACTTTTTTCTATATGTCTTCATCAGCAGTGACAGCATTAAACATTTTTATTGAAGGTTTCAAAGGTAATACTGTCCTAATAAAGTTTTTATCAGAAATTTCCCTTTTACTGGGAAATTTCAAAACCTGTGATTGCAGTTTGTCATTTACTCTGTTACATTTTTCCAAAGGTCATTTCAACAGACATGATCAGAGACTGCAGCTCCATAGGAGGAATGGAAATTAGCTTCAGTGTTTGTCTCATTGAGGAAGTTCTGAGTCTGCTGGTGGAATTGCAATAAGCACATTTCATGTGTGCTGCTTGCCCTATTGAGAGCAAATTCTTCAGGTAAGTCATCTGATCTACTTGTTTGCTATCCCCTTCCCCCGTAACTGCCTGGATAAATAAAAGCAGATCTACTAGAGTTTGAATTCCAAGTATGGACTATAATTAAGGACTTGTCCTTCTTCTGGAAAGCATTGAGCATTGCAAGCTTAAAACACCTGAAGCCTTCACCTTGCCACATACAGTGCCTCACCTGGGTTTTGTAGTAAAGCTGTCTCTATCACTGTTTATCAGCAGTCTGGGGCTGAGCCAGGTTTATGGCAAAAAGCTCACTGTCACTCTGCCAACTGATATTCACCTATTCCTTCAAGGCAACACTTTCTCTGCAGCAGAGGAATACAGTACAGGTAGATTGCTACTGCACAGACCCCAAAGTACCAAGGGGAAGGTTCTCCATCCAGCCAGATATGGGACTGACCCCAGAAATCACACCTGCAGGCAACATGCAGGAGCCAAATGTCCTTCTGGATTGGCTCAGGGGTCCTCTTCAAGTAAGAGTTTTTTACTTCATTTCAGCTATACCACAGTGCAGAGGTGACACAGGCAAACCTAGCATGCACCAGCAGAAACAAAATTAGTAGTCCTGCTCTAGTATGGCCAATTCTTTATGAATATTACAGCCACTACAACAGAAAAGTCCAGGCCATTCTTGGGTCTGACATGGAAGTAAGACAGAAGTATGTACATAGCATCCCCATTGGTCTGAAATAGCCACCACCACTTCCATGCATGACTTGAATTGACACTAGCATCCCCCTTATTCACATTCTTATTTCAACTTCTTCCTGCAGATTCACTTGAATCATGTCCAGGACATCACTTTGGAGGCCAGATTTCCACCTCTTCTGTAACACACTGACCATATGAAGAATCTTTTGCATTATATTCTTCGGTAGGAGACTGAAGAGGAAGAATGGAGATGTAGGTTAAAAATGCAGCCAGTTGTGGCCTAGATTTATGGATGTTTTAGGACAAGAATCTTAAATGAGGTAAAGTGTCTGCCACATTGTGCACCTGTACCTTAGGGATGAACAACATCACTCGGACAAGATAGGCACAGGACAGGAAAGAAGTCATCTTATGGCAAGAAAGCATTGGGGTTTTCTGTGTAAACCCAACCTTAGATGTCAGCCTCGCTCCGCAAGGGGCAGTTTTTCAGGGTTTTGTTAAGGACTTCTCTCCATAGAAATTTTACTAGCCAAGAAAGACCAGAGACACTTCTTCTGCCTAAGACACATTGAATGTTCTGTACCATCAGTTCCCCATCAACTACACAAGCCTTGTCACAGCACTGCAAGGGAGAACTCACGAGCTGAGTTTATCCTCATCCAAACACTGGCAAACTCTACTTGAATCACAGACACTAGTGGGATGAGACAGTTGGCCCAGGAAAGTAGTCTGAATTCTGGCATGGCTATCAAAGACCTTAGCATCTATTCTGTACCATATTTTAAAAGAAATGTCCTGTCTTAAACAAAAATGAGAGCGCATCATCTAATTCAGCTGCTACCCACATCATCACAATGGTATCGTATTGCTCTCCTGGTGCCTAAAAAGACCTTCAAAGCCAGGTTAGGAAAGCACGTATCTCCACACTGAAATCATTGCGCATGATACATCCCAAGGACTTAAATGCAATTTCCCCTCTTACCAGGGCACCAGAGAAGAATGCTGAAACTGGTTTAGGTGCATTCCAGTCACAACTGCTAACTTAGTTCTCAGTGAAAAAGACTGAACTTTGATAAGCTTAAGGCTTAACCTTAAATTTTTAGCATTTTACATTGTACTGAGGTGGGCTAAAAACACAAAGATAGTTGTGACAGAACAACTTCTTAGGTCAATATGATTTAATTGTGACTACTTGAGCCCCAATCAGTGATGTGGCCTTTTCCTTAAACTTAGAAGTTTAAAAATATTTCAGAAGTTTCACTTTATTAAAAATTGGGGGAAAAGGCTTTAACCATTATGAAGAGTGAAATGATAAATGGATTGATCTTTACTAGCAAACAGTAGTAATTAAGTCACACCTCATTTCTTTATCGGAGAAAAGCTTTGGTGTTTAATCATCATTATATAACCATTTAGTCTTCTCCAATCTCTGTCTTTATAGATATTGCAGACTTGGGCCCTGCCCCTTTGAATGGTTCTGTGCAGGAGGAACACCACAATCAAGTATTTGAATCAACTACAGGATTCTTACTTTATATCATATTTTCGTTGTACAGTCTCTATTCGTATGATAACACAGATAAAACTTCCTGAAGGATGCTAAAGGGAATTAAAAAACTAAACATCCCTAAATGAAGACACTGCTACAAAAATGAGTCTGAAATCTCTAGTAAGACACAAGACAAAACACGGCCTTATGGCATAGTACCATCTTGGAGAACATCCAACTGCCCACTATTGTCTGAGGACAGATGTACAATCCACCAGATGTACCATGTGTTTGCTTTAGCACAGATCAGTGTTCAACCGTTCATTTTTTTTTTAAATAAGCCTCTGAAATCCAAAAAGAATGGGAAATATAATGAATGAGTTCTAAGAGAAATAAACAATATAAAATCCTCTGAGCCTATGGTTTTGCTCCATGACAGACATTTTCTTAAGCCCTCTTCCTCTTAAAAGAACTAGGAATTTTCCTATTGGCTGGCAAGAAGTCAATCAGCAGCCACTTAGGAGGCCAGCAATGATAAAATCAGTAAGACTTGCTCTAATGGTAATCTTGCTTTCCCAAGACCTCAGAAATCATTTTGTTTCACAGTGATAACTACAGGGAGGAAAATAAAGATATGCTGACACTTGTCAGTTTCCTTAGTGAGACAAGACAAGTTTACACTTCACCACCTGATAGCTAATAGTTCTTTATCAAACAGGGGTTCACCTTCTCTTCAGGGGTGCTGGGCCCTGCTACTTTTCATAAGGAAAGAAAAAATCAAGTAAAAAGTGTTAAATGTCTCTGAAAACCCAAAGACATTTTGATTGGAATAAAAGCAGCTTCATGGTTGGGAAGTAAAGGAAGAGTATCATCTTCTTCTTAGGCATTTTAGCACACATAAAGCAAGTTTCCTTCCTAATCACAGACAGTGAGACCTAAGGCCAACACAAGGGTCTAGTGCCAGCACAATGCTATATTTTAGAAGTGGAAATGCTTTACGCCTCTAGGAGTCCTCACTGCAGAGTCAGCAAAATAGCCAAAGGGACTCAGTGGGATTGGTTTCATTAAAAAAATGAACATAACCTCCAAAACCTCTCCTTTCTTTCACACATTTACCTTTTTCAATAAACCTGATGGAAAACATTAGGTTCATCCTCTAAGCCTCCTGCTCACACAGCTAAAACTGCAAACACACCTGAGCAGCTCTTCCTCAAGTCCTGTAAGCCACCAGCATCCCCAGTGTCAGCAGAGAGGGGCAAGCCCTACCTCAGGACTGTATGCAGTGAAACCTGCCTACCTGGACCAGCCTCTGAGTAAACGTCATCATTCCTAGGTCACTGCAGCTTCTTTTTCATTTCTTCAGATGCCTGGCTATAATCATCTTATTTATCGTCAGGTAAGACAGGGAGCAACATGCTGCTGCCAAAAGGAGAGGTTCCCCCTCCTCCTTTCTGCAGACACATCCCCTCAGCACACACAGTCCTGCCTCCTCAATTTCAGCAGCCCTGGTGCTCTATGACCTCTTCCCTTTCCTTTTTTTTACTTAGGGCAAATATTAGGTTGGCTGAAGTCCCCCACAAGAACCAGGGCCTGCAACTGTGAGACTACTTCCAGCTGCCTGTAGAAGGTCTTGTTGACTTCCTCTTCCTGATCAGGTGGCCTGTAGCAAACACAACAGGGTCACCCATTATTTGTCTGCCCCTTACTTTTTACCCATAAGCTCTCCACTCTTTCTTCCTTCACCCCTGGGCAGAGCTTGATACATTCCAGTCACTGCCTCACATAAAAAGCAACTCCCCCACCTCGCCTTGCTGGTCTGTCTTTCCTAAAAAGCCTGTAGCCATCCACGACAGCATTCTAGTCACGCGAGCTATCCCACCGTGTCTCTGCAATTGCAATCAGACCGTGGCCGTGCGAATGCACAGACCTCTAGTTCCTCCTGTTTATTCCCCATAATGGGTGCGTTGGTGTACAGGCATTTCAGAGAGGTAATTGACCACGCAGGTTTCCCTGGAGGGGTGCACGAGGATCCACTATAGCCCTGCTCACTCTTGAGGTGGTTGGTCTTCTGACTGTCATCTCATGAGGCAGCTAAGGCACTTTTGTCACAGCTCTGGTTTGCCTGGTTTATTCCCTTGTTGGATGTGATGGCATTAGCATTGCCACTTTGGAGCCCACCCCTGAGTCCCTCAGTGTAAAGCCAGCTGTTGCTGTCCTTGTCTCAGCACTACTACCCCAATAATAACATTCCATATCACAGACTAAGTGGCCATTACAACCTACTCAGTATAGGCATTAGCCCGTACTGTTTAAATGCAGTATATAGAAAACCAGGGAAAGAAATAGTGAGGAAATTACCTTTGGTTTTGTATTTAATAGGGTGATTTTCTTTATTATGGTTCTCTGGAGCCCATTCATTCTACCATGGCTTTAATTTACATCAGGAGATAGTCAGAAACCACGCTGTTCCTGAAGGAGACCTACGCTAGAGTCTTCTGCCTTCTCAATGCAATGACATCCGATCCATTTTAAAGGGCATCACAGGAGTGCAGACATACTTCCCTACTTCGAGAGAGCCTGTTCTAATGACCAGACTTCAGAAACATTTGATATACAGCTCCGTGCCTAAAAGCATATGAATATATTAAATGCTGTTTATAAAAAGCAAAGCTGTGCTAAAATGCCTATTTGCCCCCTGCTGCTTAGCAATATTAAAGATTAGGGCCAATTGGTTTGTATACTGGAAAGCCTATAATGGGTTCTAGAGAAGAACATGTCAGCAACCTAGATAAGGTTCCTATTAAAATTTTGTTGCTGTGGACTGCTGACTTGGGTCGTTATACACTTAAATTGAGTTATTGTCATTGTTATATAACGAAACAGAGAGCTTTTTGCCTCCAGTAATATAGCATACCTTTTAAAGAATGGGATTTCCTGACTGATTTATAAAATAGTTCTGTTTGCATTACAGTACCAGGCTGTTAGGTGTTTCAAAGTGATTTAGATGAACTGTCCTAAGAGTTCGTGCGTATTTCAAAAGACAAATAGCAGAGTCTTCTGTGAACCTGCTTCCAATAATCTTTGAAATTTATTGAGTGACAGTGAAAGACACAGCAAAATTACAGCCCTCTTCTCTCCCATAATCTAAGAACTTTTCATTCCAAAGAAAGGGTATTTAAGAACTTGGGGGGTGGTGGGGTGGTGGTGGTGGTGTGTTAATTCCTGTTAATTATATGTTCAGGTTAAAAAAAAAAAAAAACAAACAGGATTTGTCCTGATTTACTCATTCCAGGAATATTAGTCTTTCATAATCCCAACTTTTTATTCTTTAAAAAACAGTTATGTTAACACTTCTAAAACTGAACAAAGAATGTGAACAAAGGAGAGATCAGGTGACGGTAAAATGAACTACTTCTCTCAGAGCTACTTTTTTCAAACAAGGTATACTGCTGGGGGAAACTATAACCATTCAGTTTCACCATTGCCTTCAGTAGAGCCAGGATTTCACTCTGCACATTTTCCACAGCTTTTTCCCCTTAAATGCATCTAATGGCAGTTCAAGACAGGACGAAAGCATCTATGCATATGCTATTTTACTTAAATTCTTTTAATTCCCCATGCTTAGTCTCTGAAGAGCTGCTGCATTTTAAGAGAAATTCCGTGGTAAGTAGTAAAGAAACTAAAATCAGCAGATGTAGGAATATCTGACTGGAAGAGCCTCATTCCCAGTGGTCTCAGTCAGCTATATGTTCAAGTGATACAGGCCTGTGCTAAACACTTTCTCAGCCTTAAATATGCCTAGCTAAAGAAGACAAGGTCTTTTTGTTTGCTCTCCACACCCTCAGCCATCTTCCTAGCCTTTTTCTGCAGATTTTCTGGCTCCAGTTATCTTTCTCAAACACAGGTCACTAGGGCTGTACAACAATAGTGAGGACATTCCTCATCCAGTCGCAACCACTCTTCCCTGTCTCTGTTAGCAGTTCCTCAGCAGACACATCCAAGGACTGAATTTTCTTCCTGTAGCACTGCATCATTTCTGTTACTTGTATCGTTCATTGATCAAGCAAAAAACTCTTTGCTTCTGTCTGTTCTAATGGTAAGATTCCAAATCATGGAAGGCAATCTTTATATAAGACCCTTGTACTTCAAGTTTTAAATTCCATCCCATTTCTGTGATCACAATTCTCAAGGTCGTCCAGTCTTGCCAGTGTCATATTATGATTCTCTTCTGCATTAATGATGCCTTCCCAATTTATACCATCAGCAAAATTCATTCGTGTTCTACCTTTACACAGCTTTTACGCAGATGTTAATGAAAAGATTGTAAGAGATATATTCCAAGAGTTTTGCCAGAAGTAGTCTAACAGTAACCTCTCTCTGTCCTATATCACAAATATGGCTATCTCTTTTTTTAGCCAGTTCCTCTCCTGACTGTTTGGAAATTTTTTTAACATTCTCATTATCAAGTTTATCTAATAGGAACTTCATATATTATCTTACTGCGATTCTGGTTATTTCGGTATACTGTATTTCCTTTGCCTAGAAAAGAACTCATTTTCATTCATAAGAAGGTGAAATGATAGGCTCGCAGATTTCCATTTTGGTAAAATTTTGTGACATTTTATCCAGTTTCTCACTTTTTTTGATGTCCTTAATTATTCTTTCTCTCAAAACATGTCCTGAATTTTATATAGTATTCAGCTAACAGATGCAGGTTTCTCTGGCTACTTTTCCCCATAAACAGATACTATATCCACCATAGAACTACTTCAAAATTAAGAGAACTATTACAAAATTTGATAGCAGATCTGTGATACCATGGGTTGGTCTTTTCACAGTACTGCAATGACAGTTGGACTTGATGATCGCAGAGGTCTTTTCCAACCTTAATATTCTATGATTCTATAACAATTATCTGTTGTCTTGAAATTACCCATTTCTTTCACTTTAGAGATTGAAAAATCCATTCCATATCCAGCTCCTCTTAGTTATCCAGCTTGGTAGTAATGCAACATTATCTTTACAAAAAACAAACAAACAAAAAAACCCCACAATATTCAACTGTCTTTGGGGGCATAGCATTAGATTTTTGTTATTTTGGTGTCCTCACTGTGCCTAGTGAGCCTTGTTTCTTTTTCTTGCTCATCTCCACACATGGTTAAACTAATAACCTCCAACTATTTTTTCTAATATACTTTGCAAGGTTTACTTCAGCTTGACATTTGGAAATTTGTGCTTTATACCTACGTTTTCTGAACTCCAAGATCTCTTTCTTTGGAGGCTATTCCTTTTTAGTCATACGAATCACATGATGTAGAACAGACAGAGAACTGGGTTTGTTTAGCCTTAGGAAGAGAAGGCTAAGGGAGAGAATCTTATTGCTGGGGGGTGTTGCCTGGAGAGGTTGTGGGCTTTCTGTCCCCGGAGATATTCAAAACTTGCCTGCACAAGGTCCTAAGCCACCTACTTTAGCCGCTCATGCTTTGAGAGCAGATTGGACTAGCTGACCTCTAGAAGTCATGGCATTATGAGTCTATGGTTCCTTACAGGCCATTTGACATTCCTAGGGTACCCTTTACAGTAAATGTTAACACACCTGCGATTCCAACATATTTTCCCCCTTTTCTTGGGACTGGAATTCTAAACTCATTTTCCATGCTCAACTTAGAATCATAGAATCATTAAGGTTGGAAAAGACCTCTAAGATCATTGAGCACAACTGTTAACCCAACACTGCCATGCCTCCTAAACCATGTCCCGAAGTGCCACGTCCACACATTTTTTAAATACCTTCAGGGATGGTGACTCCACCACCTCTCTGGGCAGCCTGTTCCAGTGCCTGACCACTCTTTCAGTAATAGAATTTTTCCTAATGTCCAATCTAAACCTCACCTGGCTCAACTTGAGGCCATTTCCTCTTGTCCTATTGCTTGTTACTTGGGAGAAGAGACCGACCCCCACCTTGCTACAACCTCCTTTCAGGTAGTTGTAGAGAGCCATAAGGTCTCCCCTCAGCCCCCTTTTCTCCAGGCTGAACAACCCCAGTTCCCTCAGCCACTCCTCAGAAGACTTGTTCTCCAGACTCTTCACCAGCTTTGTTGCCCTCCTCTGGACACGCTCCAGCACCTCAATGTCCTTCTCGTAGTGAGGGGCAACTTATTTCTGAGTTTCCTCTACAGGCAAGTCTATGAATATCTCACCCTGCTGCTCTCCCTGAACAAATCCCCTTCACTGAAAGAGTTTTCCTCCCTTTCAGACTGAGAACTCTGCAGACTTTCCTTTTTCTGTCCTTTCATTCAAACTGAAAGGCAGCAGGGCTTTTCAATCCAATGTAATTTTCTATTAAACTCTTTTCTTAATCATCTTTCCTTCATGCAAAATGAAGTTTAAAATAGCATCAGCATTTGCTGGTTCAGTGACTACTTGTGAAAAAATTAGGAAGACCACTTTTAGAAATAAGGTGGTGATGGACTTTTCGTGGCTTTTGTTCTCTAATTTATCCTGAAGAAGTTAAGATTTAGTTAAATAAATACATTTCCAGTGCTATTTATCTTTCTAAAATCAATACCAAATCCACAGCTATCACCAAATCCAGCCCTGACAGTCTCTTGCCAATATAATGGCTTTTATCATCTTTCACCAAAATAATTTTGACTCCAAGATTGTTTATCCACTGTCTTTGTTGTTTGGTTTTTGGTATTTTCTTCATTTAGAGTTTATCACTTGGCTAAATACTGACTGAAGGTAATATCTTTGATTCTGACTTTTCTGATCATTTAGACTTTTATGTCTTTCCCTGTTCCAGCCATGGCCACCACGCTCCTCTCTGTGATACGCAATTTTGTTCTGTACATTCGCAGTCCTAATGCCTTCATTTTTTGGCCCATAATCCTTGTATTGCTATTTCATGTACTCCCTTGTGGCCAGCCTCAACCCAATGCCTACCTACTAATAGTTCCTTTTCCTTTTCTTCTCCCACTTCCTTGTACCTGTTTATCCATATAACAAACTTGTAATAAATTATTTTAGTAACAATAATCTTGTATAAAGATTATAGAGTTTCTCAGAGTCATTTTCTGTGATTTTACAGTTTCAAAACCCTTTCTATCATTTTTGCAAATCAGAAGCTAAGTACCCCAGTTGCTCAGGTGAAATCCATCTACAAAGAAAAGTATTTTTCTGTGAATGTCTTCTTGGGACTGAACTTAAAAAACCTTCTTAAAACACCTGTCTTTGATCTGATCTTTGTTACTTTGTCATTCTTTGAGCTCCTTTCAGGGAAATGAAACATTTCACTGAAGGTTACCTGAGTCTCCTCTTTTATATTGTTTTGATCATTTCCAGCCCGAATCTGGATATATCATTTGTTCTATTGTGGTAAACAGGTAGTTGATTCTGCCCTACTTCTGCATGGAGGCTGTTTGGCATGGTATGGAGAGCTTAAGATAGATTTTCTGAAGAGCTTGATTTCTGAGCATTGACCATGTTTGAAAACTGCCCAGAAGAACCATACGTGAGGGTACTGAATAGTTTCAAAAATGTGTCCCTTTCTTTAATGCCTACACAGGAGCTGGTTCATTTTGAAAATCTGCTTTTTGATTGTTTGTTTGTTTGTTTTTTATGGTGGCTGCTGTAAAACTTGAAAATCCTGACATAATCACTAGCATTAGGCTGTAGTGACAAAAATAAACCTCTCCAGTGTGCTCACTTCTCTGTGGCTTCATATTTTTCCAGCACGCATTCTCTTCAGTAAGCCTCACAGTATTCAGCATTGCAGATTCAGAGGCATTCCTGTCCCGTTCATGTGACTAACAGATATAGTAAGTGGATACATCTGTAGTTTTAACAAAAACTTCTGGAGTCCCATGAATGTTTTTGAAGTGCAAATGGCAAAAACTTTTGCAAGAGTCAACAAATTATAGCCAGTTTTATATTTATAAAAATACGTATAAGAACTAAAATGTTATGCACTGAGACTTAGTAATTAGCTCCAATCCATCAGTATTCATTGCCAATGACATCTCCACCAAGGGATCCACTTAAACCTTTCTTCTGGAAAACAATTCTGCAGAACCACCAGGCTTAGCAGCCAACATATTCAGGTTTCACCAGACCAGAGGCTGAGTGAATATGACACGGGAGTTCTTCACCGAGAATGAGTTTTCACAAGAGTGCTGAGCTGGTCTAACAGCTTCCTACCACTAAAAATATGGTTCAGCTTTCCCCTTTTTCTCCCTCCCAGCTGTGTGTACTCACCACTTCCTTTGTGCTAGCTCCAACAGTTTGATGAGTCAATTCAGCTCACTCAGCAAGCAAAAAAGGGAGATAATTTTCTGCCTGTTGAATAAGCCAAAATGTCTCATCAAGGGGTCAGACTGGCTTCAGAGGCAGCAAAAGAAAACAGACAGGATCACACAGCCACAGTGCAATGGAAAAAGGAGGCCCAGGATCTCCTGTGCTGATAAATTAGCACAACCATCTTCTGAAACACACTTTTCTTGTCATTCACATCCCCACATTAAAAATGGGACTGATAATATGGGCATCTGCAGATGTGTTCCAGGTATGCCATTCTCCAGACATCACCTTGCTAAGCTTGGGCAAACACCTCAAGAGTTCAATTATCTGAATACAAACAAAACCCTATTGTCCAATCAGTAATGGGGATACTTGTAATTCTCACATTTCTTTCTCAGACAGGATAGTCAGATATACATATTCACTTAATAATTTTCTTTTAGCTGAAAGCTACATTCTGTGATAGCCTGTGACGAATTTGACTAACTCGATCAAACAAGATTCTCTTTCTTAGCTGTAAGGATCATTAAAAATCCTTGAAAATTCTGCCTAATATTGTCTTTCCTGTCTAAGTAGTGGTTTCATTTGTCACAAAGACAGCACAGGATCACACCTAGCAGCGGAGATATTCATACACTAACATCCTCTTTGAAATGTGTCCCACACACAAAAAGAGTCAAGGGATCTTACTTTAGAGAGCTAGTTTGAAGAAACAGTATTGCAAAAACACACCCTTCGATCCTTACTGCAGCATCTACTACACAAAACAGGAAAGCTGGCCCCTATATGTGAGGCTGCACCTCAGATACTGTGTTCAGTTTTGGGCCCCTCACTACAAGAAGGACATTGAGGTGCTGGAGCGTGTCCAAAGAAGGGCAACAAAGCTGGTGAAGGGTCTAGAGAACAAGTCTTCCAAGGAGTGGCTGAGGGAACTGGGGTTGTTTAGTCTAGAGAAAAGGGGGCTGAGGGGAGACCTTATGGCTCTCTACAACTACCTGAAAGGAGGCTGTAGCAAGGTGGGTGTCGGTCTCTTCTCCCAGTGTAGCAGACTTGAATTATGTCAGTTTTAAAACTATTGTATTTGAAGCTATGTTCCAGTAAACTGAAGCTGTTAGATACTCAATGCCCTTTTGCGCTCACTGGAGGAGAAAGGTGCAGGCAGCTCCACCTCAGTGCTCTGGCTCACTGTGCATCCTGTCACACTTACGTCAGCAAGCTGTGCCCATTGCTAACTGCCCGTGCTAACCCCATGCTAAATCCTGACATACCATTCTTCCATCTGCAGATCAGCTTCTGCCGTGTCTCACTGTGACTGTAAGTGGTCAGCTTCCTTCGGCAAAGGACCTGCCCACTGGGAACAACTTTGCCCCCTTTCCCTGGAAGCAGTTCCAGCCTTGCCCTGCATTCTGCAGGCAAAACCCCAGCCTCTCTGCACCAGATAATCTGATATTTCACTCTAATCTGGGAGCTAGGCATAGCATTTATCTCTGCATTAAACACAATGGCTTTTTATTTTTAAATAAAAAATGCTGAGATATTGATTCACTTCAAAGAAAACTGCAACAGGCACATTCTAAAACTAATTAAAAATATTATTAGAAGAGTAAAAACTTTTACATGAATAAGCTTTCTGTACACTTGAGAGGAAAACATGACATACTGAAGGGGAAGTAATATTAATCTTTGAGAAAAACAAATTTCCTAGTCAGCAAAAATTTGCTGAAATTATACTTTTTACAAAGAAATTAATTCATTGAGCTACTCTGGAACGCTTTATAGCTAATAATTAAAAATCTAAAATCTTATTTTCATTCTGTAATAAATATAGTGAGCAATCAAGATAGATGAGACAAAACCAGATAGGTTTGTTAGATGATTTAGGTTGAAGAAGTTGCTACATCAATATATTGTACTCTAAAAAGGGCATGCATCATTAAAAAAGAAGGGTCTATAATTAATATGTTTTCATTCAACCTACCTTATTTCCCCTGAGATCACTAACCAAACCCTTTTAAAAATCGATTAGTTCAAGCACTTAGCCTAGTACCACTTTAGATAGGAGCAATACAGATATTAGCTGAATTTAAAATTACAGCAACTTTATTTTTAATTACTTCCCAAAATGCCAGATTTACATATTATTAAATACATTTCAGTGGCAGAACTGACCACTAAGCATTTTTGGACAGGGCCAGAAAAATTAATTATATTCTTTATAAAAAATTCACTTAGCATTCAGAACATCTGCATTGTTGTCAGGGATAATAAATGTGATTAAGCTTGTATAAATTTCACTATATTAACCAGTACAATGACTCAATAGCGTTGCTGAACTGAGCTGATGCTATACATTGCAACACTGAAATAGTATAATGTAGGGGAGTTCTAGAAAAATGTATGAAGTCTGGAGGGAAGAACTGTGTCCTCTCAAGGACAAATTCAACTTCTTAAACTGTCAGTACAAAAGAATTTTAACAGAAAGGGTTTAATCACTGCTCATGCACTGTTAAGGCATTAGAATTGTCCCATTAGTTTTAATATATTAATATGTAGTTCTCAGGGTTTGGCTGTGTTTATTAAGAAAAACTAACTTGTAGCAGAGTATGTTTTGTTTTGAGGGATTATGGTTGGCTGAACCTGGGGGAATTGTGTAGTATCCCTGTGCCATTCTACAGGAGGCTGATGAAACAGGAATGGTGTTTGGCCCATACAATGGAGACGTACTGCTAATACTCAACACCTGCACTCTGAACAAAGAACAAAACATAAGTAGCAATGTTTCCAGGTAAAAGATATTTTTCTCTTAACGAGGTGAAGCTCCAGGCTTCAGCACACTGTCTAGCTTCAGGCAACAGGGCACTCCAAACACCTCTCAGAAACCTGATACCTGGTGCATGCCACCGGTGAGACAGGAGGAGCTGGGCCTGGAACAGAGATCCCAGTCCTGGTGCTCTATTACCTTCAGTGGGGGTTTGCTCAGTGTAGTAAAAGGAGATACTGAAGGCATAGGCCTGATGTGTCTTTAAAGTTAGGCTGTGCAAACTAGACGTCACAGTTCTCCTAGATGCAAGGGAAGGACTATTAGATACCTGCAGAGGACAATTTCTCCTACTTAGACTCCTTTTTTAGCACAAAATAAGCCACTCTCTGTCGTACCTGTTTCTTTGTCAATTGACTACAGACAACGCTTAGATGACAAGAAGAGATGACTTGCCTGTATTTATATAACATTAAAGGACTCCCCATCCTGGTATTAGTTTTGAACTATTCCAAAGACTATGCAAAAGAACAGCAAGACTCCTGTGGAACGACACTCACACTCTCCAGCTTAAAAATATAGTCCTTAATAATTAGCGGAGGCTACTTAAGAACCTCACTCTTCAAGTGCAGTGTACACAATGTGCAAAGAAGTAAAAATGGGGATATGTGGTCTTTGCGGTTGGCCAAGTCAACAGGGATGGATGATACACAAACAGCACCATTCTGTGGAGTCAAAACTAAGAAAAGAAAATCAAGTAACAGACATGCTTATTAGAATAAGAAAGTATCTTTTGTCAAACTTGGCATCTCCCATTAGTCACTACTAGACAACACTGTCTTTTTGAAAGTTACCAATATCACAAAGGGAGAAAAGTCAGCTGCTACAAAAAGGATAAATTATTGAAGGAGGTTTGCGAGTAGCAGAGTATATGCAATGATGCCATGTAATTCAGAGGATGAGGTAGGGGCTGAAGTATGAGGAAACATTCATAGGGATCTAAAAGAATATTTGAAAACTTCTTATCCTTTTAAGAAAATCCATCTCAGTTAGTACAATGCCTCTTTGAAGTGTCACAGCAAAGAACATTTTGTGCTGAGGTATCTCCCTGATGCTGTGTGTGGGGAGCGTTGGATGATTTCTTTACTTACGTCATGGTCATGAGGAGGGAAATAAAAAATATTTCCATCCACAGGCAGCAGCTCCTATATAAAGCTGTAATGCAGTCATTTCTGAAGTAAGACTTTCAAATTGCCTTGAAAGACATGGTGATGCTCTATGGTAATTCACTAACTGAAATTCCAGGGATAAATGGAATAAGTTGTTCTAGGGTTTAGTTAAACTACAGCAAACTGGTAAGAAAAGCAGAGGTTCTTCCATTCTACCCAGGCAGAGGTTCCTCCGTTCTGTTTTGTCTGGAAGACTGCCATATATTTTACCCATCAGAGTTGTAGCTGAGCACCTTTTGTACATACAGAACTTGAATACAATGTTGAAAGAAAACACTGCATAATAAGTCCTGTTTCCTGTGGCACATGGGCTCAAACCATCATCACTAAATCTTAGCTTTGTCCTGCAGCCAGGACAAGGAAGGTCCTGGCTTAATCTCTAGATAAATCCAGACACCATGGTCCCATTTCAGAATCTTTTTTTGCATTCACCATGTACTTTCCCACCTCTGGGGCAAAGGAAAGCCAGGGAGCTGGTGAGGGGTGGTGCCCCTCAAGGGTCTGTACTGGGACCAGTACTGTTTAATATCTTCATCAATGCCACAGACAGTGGGATCAAGTGCACTCTCAGCAAGTTTGCAGATGACACCAAGCTGAGCAGTACAGTTGACACACCAGAAGGACGGGATGTTATCCAAAGAGACCCAGACAAGCTGGAGAGGTGGGCCTGTGAGAACCTCATGAGGTTCAACAAGGCCAAGTGCAAGGCCCTGCACCTGGGTCAGGGCAACTCCTGGTATCAATACAGGCTGGGGGATGAAGGGATTGAGAGCAGCCCTGTGGAGAAGGACTTGGGGGTACTGGTGGACAAAAAGCTGGACATGAGCCAACAATGTGCGCTTGCTACCAAGAAGGCCAACCATATCCTGGGATGCATCAAAACAAGCATGGCCAGCAGATCGAGGGAGGTGATTCTGCCCCTCTACTCCACTCTGGTGAGACCCCACCTGGAGTACTGCGTCCAGCTGTGGAGCCCTCAGCACTGAAAGTACATGGACCTGTTGGAATGAGTCTAGAGGAGGGCCACAAAAATGATGCGAGGGCTGGAGCACCTCTCCTACGAGCACAGGTTGAGAGAGTTGGGGTTGTTCAGTCTGGAGAAGAGAAGGCTGCAGGGACACCTTATTTTAGCCTTTTAGTACTTAAAGGGGGACTACAGAAATATGGGGCGACCTCTTTAGCAAGGTCTTTTGTGACAGGACAAGGCGTAAAGGTTTTAAACTAAAGCAGTGTAGACTTAGCCTGGATATAAGGAAGAAATTTTTTACCATGGGAGTGGTGAAACACTGGAACAGGTTGCCCAGACAGGTGGTAGGTGCCCCATCCCTGGAAACATTCAAGGTCAGGTTGGACAGGGCTCTGAAAAACCTGATCTAGTTGAAGATGTCCCTGCTCATCTCAAGGGGGTTGGACTAGATGACCTCTAGAGGTCCCTTCCAACCCAAACTATTCTATGATTCTATGATTCTATGAGATAAACTTCTCACCTGCGTAGCAAAGAGAGGAAAAGGCATACAGAGACTGGAAGCTCAAGTTACTCAACCCTTCCCCCATGTGGGAAGGCTCCCTCTGTTCTTTTCTCCCATCTCTTTCCCTACCAGGCCTGGGAAGAAGAACACAAGTCACTGTAACCTGTCCCCTTCTCAAGGAGTGACTAACATGACAGACTACAGGAGGATCCACAGAGTAACAAGTCTTGCAGGGGTTTAAAGGTAAGGGGGTAGACAGGAATGAGAGTAGGGACGAACACTGCCTTATCCTACACATATGGTGAAGAGGTAGCATTACTGGTAGAATTAAAGCAGCATACACACATGTACATACGCACGCGCACGCACACGCACAAACCATGGCAAGGGGCAGATGGAGTTCAAAAATTAAAAACGAGCCCAAAACATAATATACCCTTTTTAAAAGCAAATATTCACATTCAGGGGCCAGTCTTAAATTACAGGGCCTGACTCATGATTTTTGAACCTTTAGTGTTAGCAACACAGCTCTTTATGCTGTAATTATAGCACTCTTAATTAGATTGGGAGATTGCTCCAAGATTCCTGAGACACCTTCTGTAACAAATATAGACACCCTCAGGGCAGTCATATAGATTTATGGAAACAGCAATTTAAATAACAGCTATAAACAGACCAAGTGGTTCTGGTGACATCACCACAATGAAAAGTTATTTTTGACAGCACCAGATGAAAAATTATTTTAAAAGGGAGTCATCTCCCCCCTTTTTCTTTTTTTTTTTTTTTTTTTTTGTTTTTTACTACATCAGAATGGACTGATGTGATTGAAAATCTTATTTGAGAAAAACAAATACTCTGGCATACTTTCTGAGTAGGTTATAAAGAAGTTGTGTTACACGAGTAGTAGTTCTGCACACCCTTGTTGCACCAGTAGGAAGCTGTTTAATGCAACCCTGACACTGTAATTTTTGCTTCCGTTGCTGCATGCATGAAGTTATCAGTTCTCATGGTGAGATTTTATGCACATTCCTGTTTGCTCTTGTAGTTTTCCACCTCTTTGCTAATGTTTTCTTTGCTAGCCAAATTTGTTTTGGTTTTAACAGATATGAGACAAAGATTGCATTGCCGTGCCAAATTCCCTCCTACCAAATTACCGAATTACAGAAGGCAATCCCTATTTCAGTAGACCTTGGTTGTTTTGCTTGACCTCCAGCAGGTGTCCAATTAAGTCTGAACAATTTATATGATATTCCCTTTCCATTGATAGTTCTAGAATTAAACTGATGAGATCTCTAGAGAAGGATCATCAGTGTTACACCTTTCGTCTTTAATTACACCAGTTGAAGATGAATGAATGTACCAGAAGGATCCCAGCTGGGAAGTAGCACTCTTATTAGATAGCTGATGATTTAATATACACTCTGAATTCTGATTATTTCTTTAAACATCTGAAGAGCTTTCAAAATATCTTGTGACAAAATCTTTGTACTTATTCAGTTGGACACTGACTGTATTCTATTCTTTTGAAAAAAAAAAACCACTGCACTGGTGCAGGCAAAGAACTGTGACAGGCATTAGAGAACAAAGACTTTTAGACAAGGTAAGTGAAAAGGTCTTGGTTAATGCATTCAGTCTTTTGTTTCTAACAAATGCATATACATCTAAGACAGCACATAAAGGAGCATAGCAGAAGACCCCTGGAAGACCCCCAGAGTCCCCCCATAGAAGACACTCACCCTCTCTACTCCAGCACTGTAGCTCCAGCTCCTCTTCATGTGTTTTACTTCTAAGAATGTTTTATTGGAACTGAAACTCTAGATGAGTTCAAAATCAAGAGTAAGTCACAGCAAAATGCACTTGCTAGGTAAAGCCTATAATGTAGATACCTAACATTAGGTCTCAGTAACTAGAGGTGTACATCTGAGCTACTTGTCTGGACACCTTATAGTCCATTGTGAGAAACAGGCATGGACATAATCCCTTCCGTCTTCAGGAAGAGGTGTAAAAGAGGTTAGATAATACTGCAGAAGTACCATCCCCAGGGGTCAGAACGAATGATGCTGCATTATTTTAATATTGTGCATCTAAAAATTATTTAGGCCTTCCCCAAACCCAACTGAAGTTAAATAACAGTACTAGATTTTCTTCAGGTATCTCAAGCTAAATAGAACATGCTGACCTGTTTTACTCAACTACACTCACTGACAGATGAACGGTGCCTTTGTTCAGTTCTCCAGGGCTTTCTCTGGAAGGCAAAAGCTACATATCATAGCTCCTTCCTCTAGGCTCCAGTGAAGCCAAGCTGAACTGCTGAAGAAAGCATATCCTCTGCACCAGGAACTAAAACTCAGATCTTCTACTCGCATATTTATTTTGTAGGTAAGCACAGCTCAGAAAAGGGATGCTTCGGTACGATTGTGTGGGACAAATCCTTCCACTAGGCATATTTTTATGCTGTATTCTCATGTTCCTATTGATCTGCTGTTCCTCAATTGTCCAAAAATGAGCTGAGTAACTCACAAAAACAGACAAAATTCTGCTCAAAGATCACAACCATTTAATTGGCATGGCACAGGAGGACTCAAACACAGCCATTGAGAACTGAAAAGAAAGTAATGGGTGATAGCCCTAAGGTCTCACAACTTTTTTGGTTGGTTGCACAGTCCTGTAAGCAGCAAATCCACCCACAATACTCTTTTGCTTCTGTTGTACAGAGACGAACATCTTTTGTACCAAGTGTCAGGATTGGCTAGTAGTAAAAAAATGAACCAAGGGATCCGAAAACAAGGATTCTTCTTTCTGCCCCTGGAAATCAGAGTGTATTATGACATTTCAGAGAAATATTGTGATGCTTGCTTCATTTAAGTTGTAAAGAACTTGAAGAGCCTCCACTTCAAATTAGATGTTGTCCAGTGTCATGTCCAAAGTAACCTGTGCTAATACTCATAGTTAGTTTGATGAGCATGAAATAAGACCCTGCACAGATACACAGCAAGTTTTACAGAAACATGCACACATAGCTACAAGGGCCTTACACTGTTTTTGATTCTTCTATACAAAAAAGAATCCATTCTGCTGTTTCAGCTTCACTCTATTAGCAATTATAAATGTTTTACAGCTCAAGCACAAGATCAGTCAACCGAGGGGCTTAGTAAATGTGTTATTTATACAGTTATTTGTTAAAATGAGCTTCATTGCATTACAGAATGTTAAGACAAATTGTTGTGCCCTTTAGATTCATTATAGATGACAAAATACTAAATAAATCTTAAATAGGTATTCACCTTTCATCACACAGGAACATAAATGGTTAGATCTTATCAACAGGGGAGTCTTTTTAATCTTCTTCCTTTATTAACCACAGGAGAGGAAAAAAAAAGATTGTTGTTTCTCCTGCCTTTCTCTTTAAAAAGTTTTATAATCCTTGTTGGGGGGTTAAAGTAGATCTTCTTTCAAGTAAGGAGCAAATCAATCTCTAGTGAAGGAATGCCTAACTAGCTTCACTAACTCTGGCCTGCCAGGTACTATCTCACAGTGAGACATTAGTTAAACGTCAAAGGCAAGCCAGATTTTTATAAGGGTACTTTGTTGTACACAAGTAAGGAGTGCATTATCTTATCATCTGGTCTTGTAACTTTCCTTCTTCATCATGCTGCTACAGAAAAAAAAAAAAAGACCTAGGACATAAATATCATCTTCTGTGTCGTTAACCCAAAATCTATTAGAATTTTATTAGAAAATAAGTACTAAGACAGTACAGCTACATTTCCTCCCTTATGCTGTGCTAAATTGCTTGTGGAAGTGATATATTATGATTCTTACACTGCATCTATTGCAAAATATGAAGACAAGCCCACATACTGTGTACATTAAATGCTAATGTTAAATTGGCAATGAAGCAATGAACATCTCCCTAAATCTCCAAGCAGGTTCTACAAATTTCCCTTTTGTAGGGTACCGATAAATAAAGAAATTGTTTCCATCTAGGACTAAGCAAATGATACTAGTAATCTTCCTTGTTGGTATATCCAGGTCACAAGCTATTAACCTTTTTTTTAGAGAGTGTTTTTTAATGATTATTCACCAAAAAAGAAAATGCTGCTGTATTTCTCTGCTTGGGGCAGGCAGTTCCTTCATTATTAAAAGTCAGAAAAGTCTTCAGAAAGAAAATAAATTTCTGAGCCAAGAATTTAGAGGCTATGAAATGTTATTAAGGTTTCTGCAAAAGAGAAAAGGTCTTAGTCTGGGTTTTTAAAAAACACATATTGGAAAGCAGAAGTCAGGAGGGATTCCATTTATTCCTGTGTAAGTGGTCAGCAGAAGGTTAAAGAGGTAAGTTATGCACAGACTTCACGCTACCTCCTTAGGGGTCACTTCTACCCAGAACGTAGCACATGAAACTGCAAAGGATAGACCCAAAAAGCCAAAACTGTGCGTTGGTAAGTAGCAGGTTTAAGCCTCTCTAGGGAGTTCTTTGCTTACACGTAAACTTGGCAGTGCTGAATTTTCTGAATTAGCGAAGGAAACACCTCTAATTCTTGTAAGTTGGAATCAAACCAAGTCCTTCCCTTCAAGACGACTGCCCCAAGTCCCAGGCTTCACCTCTACAGCAAGCCACAGAGGATAGCATGGCTAAGGTCAGAAGCAGTTCCCAGACACAGCTGGCAAGTCTCTCTCCTCCACCTTGAAATTATCCCATTCTCCCAGCAGGACCTGGGTAACCTCCATAAAGAGCCTGTTTCTAATTCTCTTGCTCCCATGGCTATGGATGGTGATGATAGTCCATGAAGCTTTCAATCTGCACAAAAGAGCACTGAGAGAAATTAAAGCTCTTCAGGCTGGAACTGCTGCTGCAGAATATAATCGACCCATCCAATACTGGCAGCTGCTTTCCAGCCTTTGGAGATTTGAGTGTGTGTAGCGGGACACAGATTTCAGAGATGAAAACAGCCTGCGGGTGGGAGCTGAACCAGCATGTTTTCAATCCAGTCTTAGTTTAAACTGGGACTAAAGTCCCTCTAGTTTGGGTCCCACTTCAGGCCCGTAACAGATCATGATCAGGTCCAGCATCCCTCGAAGCATTTAACACTGAAAAATACTGCATTTAGAAACAGGAATGGGCACGCGACAAAGGGAAAACCTCAGGGCGCAGTTCAGCTAGAGGGATGATCCCTGCTCCCCGAGCAGCACTGGCACCCTTAGTACTTGCAGCACAGCACCACAGGGTCCTCATACTCCTCACATCTGGCTTGAGAAGATGGAAGAAAGAGAGAAACTGCAGCACTGTGCAGCTGCTCTTGTGCTATGACAGTCAAGCAGAAGAGAGAGGGAAAAATAACCCCTCTGCTATACACTTACGTGCCAGATGTACAGAAACTCATATGCATATATACAGTGATGTACCCCACAGGACTGCAAAGTTCCAAAAGACATATAAAGGGCTCGGCTGTGAAAAAAAATGCATTGCTCTCTATTGTAAGAGAAAGGAGACCAAAAAAAATATAGCTAGGTGAGTACAAAAAGTACCTGCATTGACAAGGACCCACTAACATCTGCCAAGCAGGCCTTGTACCATGGTGGAGAAACGAGGTCTTCTACCCACCCTGGGGAAACCCAGGGTCAGGGAGAGTCAGAGGAGGGGTAGGAGCAGAAGTTTGATGTGATGTGGCCTTGTATACCCTACAAGATACAGACAGCCCGCCACGCTCAATAGCTCCCAGCGGAGATGTCACTTTATGGTCAACTCAATATTCTAAAGCAGTAAATAATATGCTGGTTCAGTCCCAAACTGGGTATAAAGATTTCAAAGTGATGGTTTAGCATTAGTTCCCATCCCAGTAAAAAAGAAGGCTTTGAAACAGTTACCTGCTCAGATTTAGTGCTAGGTTTAGCTACCTGATTTCGAAGAAATTAGGTATAATACACCCGTGTATGGAAGATGAGATTAATTTTGCTTTATAATTAAGAAATTGTACCTGATTCTCATTGTCCAGAGGCAGAAAAAAATCACTAGAGCTTCAAAGGTACTGGAATTGCTGTCATTGTCAGAAAGGCTGTTTGTGAGCATGCTTCATCAAAGGACATTTCATCTCTGCATACGCACCCTTCACATTCTGCTGCCAAAGCAATGTCAGGCTGGGTCATATGCCTTCAAGGCAACTTTAATTTGGGCACCTTTCTTCAAAAGACATTAAAAATTATTTACATTTTTCCTCCCTAAATCAGCATTTTTGGTATCGTGTCAGTGCCAAGTTCCTCTCATTCTTCACCTCTATTCTGGCCCGCCTTTCCCCTCCCCTGTGCGCCCCTGAATACCACTCGCTTGCCAAGAAACCCATACTGATGAATGCAAAGTTTGTTCAGTTTAGGAGAGGAAACTATATTGTACGGCCTTCTTTGTAACCTACACTAAAAATCTGTCTAGTGTTGGCTTAAATCTTTCATGAATAGGAGTAATTTTTCTGAATAGGATACTTTCTTTACAAATGGCACATCCCCCAAACTTGGACTTCAGCCATTTTTTTCTCATTACATTTCTTAACTCACATTATGCAGTTTATGCCAAGATGAGAGAAAGTGACATACTGTGATCTCTATCCTGCCAGGAGGAGGCTGGGACTTGATGCAGACTTTTGGATTTTGAACAAGCACTCAGGTACTGTGGTGATTATTTCACATTGATTACAGTTCTTTACTGCTGATACTATTTTCCCTGATGAGTTAACTTGTTTCCATCCATATGCCTCTTCCATCAAGGTAAATTATTAAACAACTCCTTTAGTTTGTTTGAGGGCTATTAGTTTGTTTTGGGGTTGCTTTTCGTTTCTCAAAAATACATTTAATTTACAATGCACTAAATGTGCAGCAGAAATCACAGTACCATTTCAGGAGAAATTATGCAAGGAACAGGGAAGAACTGCACATTATTCACATCACACAGAACTTGATAATAAGTTATTATTCCTCATTCTCAGAGGGGCAAACTGAGCTATGAGAAGTGATTGCTGAGATATTCCAATGCTTCTGTGGGCAGAATGATGTGAGTGTTTCCAATACAGCTCAGCATACTGACTTCACTTACATTTAATGCCAATGCCAAGCACACAACATGAGGGCACTAAAGTCCTTTCAAATATTGATGACTCACACTCTTTAAATATGTCACATGCCCGGACAAATCCACCTTCCCTTAGAAGGCACCAAATGCCGTTAGATGAAGCAGATGTTCCTAGCCAACCTGACCATGACCGCAAAGTGACCCTCGTCTATTTTGGATTTATCAAATCATCAAAGGCTCCTGCTCCTGCCAATGAGACTTGCAGCAGGTGACTCAACGAGGTCTTTATATGACGACCACCTGCCTGAGCCAAGTGAGGCAGAAAATACTGCCTCGGGGGGAGCTGGGCTGTTCTGACGGAAGAGGAGCCTAAGGGAGCCAAGGGGACCACAGCATGGGCAGTGCCCTCTCCTACCAGGGTGCTGACCTGCCACATCTGCGAAGAGGGAGCCCAGTCACTGTGACAACCATCAACCAGCTGATGAGCATCAGACCAGGTGCATGAGTGACACCCCAGGTCCATCCAGGAAGACCATTTAGGAACAGTGGGAAGCAGGGATGGGGACCTGACTGTAGCCTATCTCTGGGGTCCCTCCAGAAAGCCCTATCAGGAAGCAAAGACAGAAGGAGACAGAGCTACCCCCAACATGTCTCAGCCAGGACTGGAGATCTGTGCTGAACTGGGGCTTCTTGCCCATGGGCAGGGAGTGTATGGGTGGTGAGAGCAACAGAGGCCTTTGGGTGTCCTTATAGCCCTGACAGTGTCCTTCCCCTCTCAAAGGGTGGTAAATACCAATATTAGCCAGCCAGCTTCCAGGATGCTTTCTTAGTGTCCATACATCAGAACACAGGTAGTCACAAACATCTGGAGGGTAGGACCTTCAGTCAACCACATATCACATCATTCCAGATCACACACCAGATATCAACCACAGCTTCAAGAACAGAAAGAGATTAAAGCAAAGAATAAATTCACTCAATGTTAATGATTTTGTTCCAGCAAAATCCTGGAACTCCAAAACTTTGCAATACAGAATTTTACCATAAATGACCCCTAGCTCACTTACTAAACAAATATGCCAGAGCCGCCATTGTGTAAGTATTAGTAAAGTCAAAATGTGGAATACAGAGGAGGTTGTACTCCCAGATATTTATTCAGTAACTTTTCAGGAGTTTTACATATGAATTAGGTTGTGAAACAAGAGGTTAGTAATGAATAATATTAGCTGATAAAGTAATAGTTTAGTAGTTTATTAGCAATGTGGACTGAGTCAAGCCCCTTACTGTAATCACAAATCGAATAACTTCTGTAGCTCTGAGCAAACAATCGGAGCAGATCACTGCACAGGGAAGACCTTCTTTATGGAGTGCTCAGGCTCTAAGAACCACTCAGCCAACAGCCTTTACCTGCTTGGGTGCCATCTCCCCAAGTGCTTCATACTTTGCTGTCAGAGACTTACAGAATCAAAGCCTAAAATTAAGATGATAGTGTCTGTTCCACATCAGGTAAGTGCCTAAATGTAGCTTTCAGTCCCTATATTTAGTCATATTATTTTCCAAATTTATTCCTCATCTAGTTTACCAAATATTCACCACAAACACCTCCAGGTTATGAGTAGGAAGGAAAATGCTTTGAGGTATCACATCTTCTGTTGACTTCGAGAGTTTTATAGTACCATGGTACCTCACCAGTTCTGGTACAAACAGGGACAGCGGCCGATAAAGGCAAAATCAGCAATTAAATTGGGCAATAGACCTCTGAAAAGTGCAAATTTCCAATGAAATCAGGGGCAGATGGTGTTGCTGTGGAGGAAGGATGGGGCTTCCTGGGGTAGGAAACCTCATAACATCAATTGCTTCCCAATCTCAGGTCTGTGTCTCCCCCTGCTTCTTCATCCTGCCATCCCCATCCTCTCTGCAGAATCAGCCTGTCCTCCCAGGGGGCATCTCCTGCTATTGCCAACACTGCCCAGAAGGCCGGAGCAGGTTCTTGGAGAGACAGGCAAGAACCACTACACTGAGCTTGGTGGAAACTTGCTGATGCGAAAGCTGTCTTCAGTGATATCACGCTGCATGCTGCTATAACTCCAGTAATAACTGACTTGGCAAATTTCTTTTCCAGACAATCTAGCTCAAAAATGGCAAACTCTCTTTCTGTATTGTTTACCTGTTAGGGAGTGGGGAATAAATGAAGCATGCACATGCATGTGCACAACTTTTGTATATTGGGAAAGTTACCTGTCCTTCACTTTCTCATTTATTAAACTCTTATTTTGACAGGTTCTTGCACACATGCTTGGACAATTTTTACAAGTATCATCAATCTAACTGCAGTCGAGTTGCTCTCTCGTCCCCCTGTTCAGACTATGACTGAAGAGTTTCTTTTAATAAATGAGTGATATGGCTGGGTGTTATCAACCTACTGTAACATTTAATAGATATTCATAACATATATTAATCATGAGCAAGTTTACAAAGGATTCAGTCCTGCAAGGTGTGGAGAGCACTCGACTCTCCTTGAAGTCAGTGAAAGCAGAGAAAGGTTGAGATTTTTGTCCTCCCAGGTACTACACTACAAATGCCAGGTCTTCCTTCTGGACATTAAAAAACTGAGCACAGTTTTCTGAAGCAATGCATGTGCTATATGGTTGGTTTGTTTTACCACTACCCTGTTCTTTGTGGACTGACAGATTTTAAAAGCTGAACTACAAAAAGAAGCCTTAAATCAAATTTATCCCAGGTACAGGAGTCTGCCCGTAAACAGAACTTTCTGCATTTTCTCTGGCTGCTTTGAATCAGAGAGATACTGCTTGGCATATAAACACCGATATAGAAGATAAAAATGTAGGCATTCCTTTCCAGATGCAGAAGTCAGAAAAGCTTTGTGAATTAAAAATTAACCAAGTATATAAGAACAATAACACAGCTTCCTAAAATTTAGCAACCTATTAAAGTGAAATATGGAATTACAATTAAGATTAATGGCAGCCAACTAGAATGAATTTCAATCAGTTTTATTTTGAAAGCGCGTGGGCTCTTCTTCATCATTTATGTGAAATTATGAAATCTAACCTCATTATAGTTGCTTCTTCCCTATCACATCAAATATAAAGCATGCCCACAGAAAAGAACACTGTGTTCCTGGAAGCGCAATGCACCCTTTTTGACACCTTCCCACAAAAGCAAACACTAAATACTCCACCACGCAAATGTTTGAATGTAACATAGCACAGAACATATCAAATAAATTAGTCTCTACCACGCTCTTAAAATTATTAGGCCAATTCTTTAATATAGGATTTTAAGAATAAAGTTCAAATTCCTAACGTATAATAAAAGGGAAACCAACTAAGAATGTTTAATCCTAAGAAAGTATTGTGTATTTATTTCTTTTTACACAACAGGAAGGTGGCACACCTGAAACACACATAATTGTGTCCAGTAAATACACACCAATTTGTCTGGTCTGTTTATAGATATATTCATGCCCTGCCTGGTGTTTGATCACTTCTTGACATCAGCTAGTAATGTTATGTATTTCAAAAGATGCCACCCAAATTCTGTAAACCACAAGAGATTATGTTCCTTCCACCCCATCAGCATCTCAGTTCTGTAGTTCATTTTCATCTTAAGAAAGTGATTTTCAGTACCACCTGGAGCCTTGCAGCTTGGGCCTAGCAATCTGCTTCTTCACTTCCAAAGTGAGGAGGTTACAGGTAAGGTCTTATATCTCCATAGATTATATTGAACAACAAGCCTTTTATTTACTTTTTTCCTGAGAGGGAAATCTTGACTGGTGAGAAGCTTCTTCATATGCAGTCCTGAAATTCATGGGGCTGAATGTCACAAAATCTAAGTGGTTTTTCCAGCCACTTCATTCTCTTGAATATTTATGCAAGAATTTAAACATGATAAAAAGTATATACTTTCTCTTACATCACCAGATTTAGGGAAAAATCACTGGAAACCAGTACTTTTTTTTTTTTTTCCAGAAAGCAGAAAATTGAACCTAAAACAAGGTACAGGCTTAGGAATTGGGTACTTGGGCAGCTGAAGGAGGTTACGCTATGGCCCCTAACCAATGTGAAGAATAATATTCAAAAATATCTCCCTTTTTGCTTCTTCTGTGTTTATACTTTGGGCTTATTTGTTTGCAATGTCCTATGCTATAATTGTTTTGCCTCTGTAGCCCATGATGAAATGTCATATTAAATAATACTGTAAACTTGCAGAATATTTAACAGCCATAAAAAGCTATTCTTCACCCTCTTCTGGCTTTTATATGTTAATGTCTCCTTGTCTCCTTCAACATAATCTAGGTTATTTTAGGGGTTCTTTACCTCCGGACATGCTTTCAAATCTCATTATGTAAATCCAGGATATGACACATAGGCAAAAATAATATATTCAAGTTATTAAATGAGAAATCTGAATTCTTTTCAACGAGTTAGATACACAGTAATAGAAATTAGAACTGTTAACTGAGAATCAATTTTCCAGCTGTCAGTTTAACAAACAATAATAAAAGTTTTTTAATCAATTCTGTTGGCTACCTGATGTTTCCTTCAACAAGAGGCATTCTTCATATGACAGGTTCTTGGAAGAAGAGATGACAAAACCCCTATACGTGGGCAGAATGCCTGTAACAGGAGACATCCTGCTAACAACAGCCCCCTGTAATATCCCAGCTCTGATGCCCTACAAGGGGGTCAAGCAGCAAGAGGAAGGTGTCCAGTGCTGAGTGAGAAGAGGAAATAGGGGAAGTACAGTTGCAATAAGCAGAAAAAAGTGGATGGTGCCAGTAGGCTGTAGGATTGTTGATTTGGGTTTGTAATTACAACCGGCAATCATTTTGAACCACTGCTGCTTTTTTTAATTATTCAGCTTTGATTGCGATTAGAAGCCAAAATCAACAATCCTAATATCAGAGCTCAGCCTCTTCTGATGAAACAGGAAAAAACCCAAGTGTTTGGAACCTGACCTTACAAACCTAAAATTTAACAGGAAAACTTATTAACAAGAAAACCTTTTGGATCAGAGGTTGGGTGTCAGTGTATTCGTAGCCTACAACTCTGAAAGTAAGAAGGTTACAGTGAGGGCAGATGAATTTTTCTTTTGGAAGCTGAACTACAGTGAGCAAAGCCAGCACTTACCAAAGTGGCAACAAAGTGGCAACCAATTTCATACACCATTTAGCTGTAGAGACAAGTTTAAGGCAACTGGGTGTCTCAAGATGAGCAAAGCCTGAGGCTTTCTAAAGTGGTGAACATTTTTTGAAAAGAGTACATCTGACTCCTAACTCATTGAGAACCGTCTCATGTACACAACAAAACTCATCAGTCTTGTTAAGCATTTACAAGTAGGTCAGGAGTATTTTGAAATCTACCTGCTAGGTTCACCCAGCACCACACGCTCACATATGATACAAAAAGCCCTTCCTGAGCTTGTGAGAAGTGGTCCATTTAGTCTTTTTCTGCCAAATAACTTGTGTTTCACTTCACAGTCACTCTTGAGGATGAACCTCATCTTGAAAGGAAAACAAAAATAGACTCAGCAAAAAGTCATAGAAAATCGGACTGGAAATGACCTCAAGAGTACATCTAATTCTTCTCCTCACTGAACTATACCCAAGCCATGCCTGACAGAGTAGTTCCTCAAGCAGAGATCCCACAGCCTTTCAAAGTTTGTGCTACAGTTCTCCCGTCTTTGTTTTCATTATGTTATTCCCAACTTTCAACATAAATCCTCATTGCTCCAGTTAAAGCCTGTTATCTCTTGTTCTTTCAATAGAACACAAAGGGAAATATCCTCCCTCCTTCAAGTTGTTTAGACTGTTACGTTTCCTTCTAATATTCTCCTTTTTCCACTTAACCATCCCAATTTCTCAAGCTTTCTTCATAAATCACATTTTCTACTCCTACAATTACCATTTTCAGCAATTTCTGCAGCTGAGCCAGGTCTTTCTCAAAGTTAGTACCCAAAACTGGACACAATATTCCAAACAAGCCTTTACCAGAATTTAATATGATGAAAACTTCACATACCCTACAGGTAATACTCCTGTGCAACTATCCTATTAACTCACAACAAAATTACTTTTTTCCAATCTTGTTCAGTATGTGATTCACTGTGACGGGAGATCCAGCCTAACCTCTTATTCACCATTACGGAGAATACTCAATTCTCCAAACTCTTATTCTCTCTCTGTGTTGATGTAAGAAGCTTATTCCTGTCCAAGCCTAATATCTTTAAATTTTTCTTGTTGAACTGCATTGTGCTGCCTTAGACTGCATCTTTAAGTCATCGAACTCTTCTGAAGTCTAATCCTGTCCTCCAGCCTGCTCCTTAAATGTTGGCATAATCTGAAAGTTCATGAAAATACTGAGGAGTGATAGTGAGCTTTTGATAACTACTTCCTAAGTACAGTTTACCAAACAGTGTCAAACTAGTGTTATGATAATTAAATCTATAGAGTGCTTTCTTAGCTAGTTTGCAAAATGTCATGAGAGATAATATCAGAGTTTATCAGGACAAAGCAGCATTTCATTGCCTGTTTCTTCCCTATCCATAAGGGCAGGTATTATTTTGTTCCAGAAAGAAATTAGATGACCGACATAATTTGTCCTTGGCAAATCCATGATGGCTGCTAATTCATTTCCTTGTTATCTTCCAGGTATTTAAAAATGCTTTAAATATTTATTCCAATATCGTTCCAGAAATCAAAGATAATCAGACCACTCTATGATTTTTAGTTCCTTATGTCACCCTTTTGCAAAGGCAGACACCATGGGTTCTCTTTTCCAGTCTTGTGGAAGCCTGTGCATCTTTCAAGAATTATCAAAAGTAAACACTAATAGCCCTCGGTTGCTTCTGCCACGCTTCACATTACATTGAATTTCCTGAGACATGAAACCTGTTTTTTTCCTGAAAATATCCAAGGGATAAACATTCTCTAACTGGCCTATCTCCTTTCTTACTATTTTCTTCTGAGATTAGCTTTGTTAAATTTATGAGCACAGCTGACCACTTTAGTGAAGACTGACACAAGAAAAGCCACTAAACATGTCAAACAACTCAATGTCATCTTTTGGCAGCTTGTTTTATTATTCTTTTAACAGTAAATCCTGTTTTCTCCTTGGTCTTTCTTTTGCTTTGGAAAGTTTTCTTACTAGCCTTTCTGTCCCTTACTACTTTAATATGGTGATTATTGAGAATGTGAAAACTCAAGCATTAATTCAAACAGCTGCTCTAACTAGTACAAGGTATGGTTGTGGTACAATCAATCAAGTGCAGTTCTGGTGATCTGGAGCAAGTAGGTGCACAGCAGCCTGCCTTGCAGCAACCACTGGCATTTAGTGGTGCATAGTGGGGCTGGTGGTTGTACGTGTTCACAAGTGGAATGAGAGCTGGCATCATGTCACAGGCCAAGACGAGAATCGTTCCAAGAGATCAGAAGGGCAGACAGCACTCTAATGTATGCCACAGCATGATCTCCCTCCTCCTCCTCGTCGGGCACACTGGAGGTCAAATGTAAGACTGAGAAGTGGGATAATTACGCATTCAGTGGACTAACTGCACCTTGTGAGACATCCCACTCTGTCATACCTACCTGCAGCTGCCCTTGCTGCACCTGGTGATGAATGCAGGCACTGTTAGCTTGCTTCTGCCCTAAGCCCCAGGCAGACCAAGAGGTGGACCGACTGGCTCCATTTACCTCTGTTTTCTTGTCAGTTCCTCTGTCTGTAAATAATGGAAAATCTCTCTCCACCATGCCTCCCCCTTTCTCCCAGCAATGCAATTGGAGCTGTGTCAGGGCAGCTCGTTCTTTCTTTGCTCTGATTGCACAATAATGAAAAGATGGGAAACAAAGACTAGCAACTTTTGAGATTAATCCCCCTTCTGTTCTCTGCTGTCAGACTTACTTATTTTTTCCTTTTTTCAGCTAAATCAGGTCATTATACTACAAATCTTCACCCTGAATGAAAGATTAAACTCAGATATTTTATTTTCATCAGGGCATAATATTCAGCACAGAATAATTGGCTATAGTTTCGTCTGGATATTTGTATGGGGCCTCCTATCAAATTCCACTAAAACCTTACTGACCCTTTCCATTTTGTTGAATTCCTTAGGATCTTACCGTAGGAGAGTCCTGGCAAACAGAATTTTGCACTCAGTTATGCCTATCTCCACATCAGAGATGTTTTCATGAAGCCTCTTTAAACAATCAAGCAAATTAAAAGGTCTTCAGGGCTGCTTTGTAATAAAAATAGTAATAGAGAAGAAAAAAGTCCATAACCTAAGTGTTTGTCCTTGACATAGTCAGTATTTCTTCTACAATGAGAAGAGAAAAAAAAAGGAAGAAAAAAAAAAGAGACAGGAAATCAGAAAAGGCTTTCAGACTACATTTAACTGCTTCAAAGCCAACAATAAAATTACCACAGTTAAACCAGAAGACCAAAAAGGCATAAGGTCATCAAAACTGAGGCTCATTGAGGCAGCGTATTTGGATAGATGTCATTTCCACTTTGTATGTACAAAGAGTGCTATATTGTATATAGAGAACAGAGCTCATACTGCCATAAAATTAAAAACAAAAAATATCCAGTCTCTATTATGGTGGTGTTATAAGAAGCAGGCGGGTTTCTTATACATGAATAGACTCTCTGGTGTGACTACTGGATCTACACTGAAGTTTCTTACTTTACCGATTACTTTACTGACAGTGTTGTTTTTTCTTTTAAAGACACTACCACAGAGGAACGTAATCCCTCAGCCAAAAACATTTGGCTTTATGCTACTTCTGCTCTACCAGAAATCAACCCAACAGTAGCTTTGGGATTTAATTTAAACAAAGAGACAAAGCATGACAAAAGCATGGACCATAACAGCCCAACATGGGTCTCTGCTAAAGCATGGGACATCTTTGCTGTTGCAACAAATCAGAACAGTTCTAGACCTAGTGTTTCTGTTCATGTTTTGCTTTCTCTTTAAAAGATATTATCTATTTAGAAGTAAAAGCCTACTATAATATTCTCCTTCAGAGGTAATACCAGGCAATGGGACTAGCTGATATTTGGAGCCCTTGAAAAGTTATGTCTTATATTAATGCCTAAAAATGTTTATGAAACATTTTGGGTTATTTTTCTCACAAGTATCAGATTTTCATGATATAAAGGTCATGGAAGGAGTTCATATCAGACAAGGTCCTGCACAGGCTATTTTGTTGATTCTTTTGCTTTCTCATGAATGGTGTCTCAGTCATATTTTTAGAGTATGCAGTGCAAAGGTGGGTTTAGTCCTTGTGCTGTATGATATAGGCAGTTCGTTGACTTTGGGCAGGAGAGCCCTAATGAGAATTGCCAGAAATACTGCTTGAATCAGCAGCTGCACTAACAACTTTGAAAGGTACAAGGCAAGCAGTGTCCTCTGAATGTGGAAATCTACAACTCACCTCTTCTTTAGGTTACTCATGTCTTTTCGTATTGATATCAGTGACTGTTTTTTCAATTTTCTCCTTTGGTTGAGCTTTGACTTTCTCTTCCTTATACCACAGCTGGAAAACAAAATACTTCATCACAAGGAATATACAAATAAAAAGGAAACAGTAAAAGTACTGTGTCCCACTGACAGTAAGGGAAAAGCATTGCTCAAAGCGTGCTGCTGGACAGGGCTTGGAGATTCAACCGTGGTACCTCAAAGTCACAGCTCAGGCAGGACCAGGGAAAGCATTTCACCTAGACCACCAGCATGCATGATCCTAGAAAGCCAAACCACACTTTATGTCCAATGTAATAATGTGCTTCATCACCAGTAAGTGAGTGAACCGTAAGTAAGGAAATCAGCACAGGTAAAAAAATATTTGCAAATATGACTCAGAGTTTACTTGGTCTTCCAAAAATCTTGAGTTTCATTCCTCTGTATTTACTTACTGAAGGGGCATGAAAGGCAGGCCTCTTTTCCTATATGGCACCAGGCTAAGGGAGACTCTTTTCTTGGGCAGAGAGGAGGGAAAAGAAAAAAGGGTGGAGAGTTCTTGCTGACTGGCTGCAGCTCAGCTGAAGCACAGAGAGGAATAGGAGAGGGTGGTCACCAAGAAGAAAAATTCCAGCACCCATGTGTAACACCAAAACCCTGTCCTGTCACATAACCTGCGTAAGACGACTTCCACTGAAGGGAACAGGAGTTCCCATGGATGTACAGATGATCTGTTGTGGCAGGGTGGTTCACTGCGTATTACTCTGCCTTACCAGATGTGCTCAAAACAGAGTGCATATTTGACCCAAATTAATCTGCCTTGATCACATTATGTGCAGCTCCTTGTTGCATGTAAACTGATGATCTCAAAATGCCAGCACCACTCATTAGCTCATGCTAAACTAATATTTCCAGTCGGGTCAGCTGTGATTTGAGTCTTATCCTGCTACTATGGGTCTCTGCAATACACACCCTGAACTTCCATTCTCAGTGAATGGAGGAGGCACTGCCTATCCGCCCTTACACTCTTCAACGTCAAATTCTAACATTTTTAAAAAATATAAAAGAATCAGGCTTTTTCAGAAGGATTGATCTGCAAAGTAACTGTAAACCAGTTTAGGAGCCAGTGGTGCTATTCACAGAAGTAGATTAAAACCCTTCTTGCTATGGCTGCTACGGTCATTGCCAGGATTGCCACTGAAAACCTCCTGTGTTTTGTCAAAGCAAATAACTAACTTTAGCTCATTCAAATATACAGGTCTGAAAACTAAGGCGGTTCAGTGTTGTTTAACATGCAATTCACTGATCACTGTCACAGAAGTGGCAAACCCTGCAAGAGGCCTGAGGCAGGAAAGCCTCACCCATTTCAGTTTACTCTCATACCCCAGGTCCCATTTCCAAAGCAATTTAGTCACCTGGGGTGAGATCTCTTTTCATAAGAGTTTCACTTACATTCAGAGACCCCCATTCTATGTATATCAAAAAGGATACAAAAGTACCTTTAATAATCTTGCCCCTGACCCTCAGTTTCTCACCTGTAAAATTACAATTACAGTAGGCTCTTATCTCATGGGGACCTTGTAATGGGTAATAGTTTAACATTTGGAGCTGTACATATTATATACATTGATGATGGTTTGTATACTTACCTAGAGACATTGGGTGTCTAAGTAGGTGAGGGTAGCCAGACACAAATTTATGCTGCCTAATACTCTGAGCTGGCTAAAAGCCACACAGGCTGCCCTGAACCTAAGAGAGTAATCGTTGGTTAAAGCAAGAGCATGTTGGCCTGTTTTCATCCTGTAGGCATGTCTAGGGACACTCCTGACACAGGGGTCAACAGAAGTACAGGTTTATATGTGCCCTGGAAAGCAGTGGATTGCAGTGAAGTTACCAAACCGCTCAGCAAGCTCCCTAAGTCTTTCAGAGGTTTGTGGGGTTTGTGAACCTAACAAACTTGCTTGCCTGTGAACATCTCAGGCAGGCAAGCGAACACTACACCACTATCAGAAATGCTGAATCAAATCAAAACACTACCGAAAATTTCACAAAAGTCAGTGAGGAAATCCTTCTTCTTCTGTTTGTTATTGATGGCTGCAAGATAACCTTTGTTTATAGTGCCCTGGGGACTTATTCAATAAGATGTAGTGACACTGATGAGGAGGATTATTTATTGTTTAAACAGTTGCTTAAAGATGTAAGGCACTGCAAAAATACTCTGGAAAGTATCATTCCATGAAAAAGCTCTCAATTATGCATCAAAATCCTTCCTGTATCAAAGTTATTCTGGACTTACTCTTCGCATCACAAGCTACATTTACAATGCTCAGAAGGTCTGACTGTATCCATTATTTCACAGTAGTGGATAAGCAGTCAGTGTAAGAACATCATAGTTTCTACCTGGTATTCATATAGTACGAATAACCTTCAAGGCATATTGATAATGGTCTTCACACATCTAGAAGATAAAAACACCAAGGAAGCCGTGGGCTTATTTGAAAGAATTTGAAAGAATTTCAAAAACTACATTAAAGGACCATGGAACTTGCATTCGGAAGTGGTAAAATGGTATGATAAGGCTTGCACGAGCAACAATAACCTGGTCATTTTGTGTAACCACATTAAAATACAGCATGTAATTACTAGGCTGTGTATGAGCTCAGAAGTTTCTTAAGTAATAAAAGACACAGTTGTGTCCATAATCTCAGAAACAAATGTAAAAGAAACTTTATGCACCCTAGAGGCAGGTGAGACAGCACAGAACAGAGTGCAAAACCTCTGGTGATCGTCTTCCGCTCTTTTGCTTTTCTGTTATTGTCACTGGCACATCAAAGTAAACGTATTGATGACGGGATAGTTTCCACCACTTCCTGCTCTCAGTGAGTAGCTCCTCACTTTACACTAAGATCAGCAACAATATTGATTAGTGATTAGTTAGACATATGAATTAGTCATATAGCCTATAACAGAGTAACCATTCTCACTGGAAGCACCTGCTGTTTGCCCCACAAGTCCCTTTGGTTTGTGTTCTGTGCACTGTGCTTCTATGAAAACTCTTTTTTTTTTTTCATTTCTTATGCCTACTGAAGATGAATTTTTATATATTTGAAGCCTGTTATATAAAATTCAGCTGAAATCATTCTCCATCATACTGCTTTGTTCTCTAAGCTCCAGGTCCCAGGGTCTAACTTTTCCCAGAGGAAATGTGTAGTCTAAGGTAGTTTGCAATGAATCAATAACCTCTAATCATTAGAGCAGGAAAGGCATCTCTAGAGGTTGATTCTAAACACCTACCACAGGCAAAATAAATCTTTCCCAGGAGACACCCATCCTCTTGTATCAACTACAGAGCCAGCCACTCAGACCAGGCACCTGACTTCTGGTGACTAACATCAGGGACACTGAGTGCCACCAACTGAACTAAGCTACAGCAGAGCTGTACTTAGCTCATAACCTATTAACAGGACACTGTTTGGGAAATGAAAAGTTTTGGAAGCTGAAATGCTGTCTTTCTGGAGCCAGTAATCTAATTTTTTTTAATGGGGGAGGGGAGGAAGAGAAATAATATCTTTATCTTGTGGGAGACATGGGAACAGAACAAAGGGCCTTTTTAGCTTTTACTGCAGTTGCAGAAAGCAATCCTCAGTGATAGAACTCCTCAAAAAGATTTTGTATGCCCAAAAAGATTTTCCATGAAACTCTGCTGGGCAAATTCATCTGGGGTGTATTAAGACAAATCCAGTTATACTGATCTATTACTTCTGTCTGAGCACTTAAGTTTTCTTCAATTTAATAACAACATAAGGGAGTAGGAAAATGTTTAAGCAATGAGACATGACATACTATACCACGCTGTACCGTTGATTAATGTGTATCCCGGGTGGATGGGGAGTAAGACAAGTGCCTACACCATATGTGGCGAGTGCATTAATCAATATTAACGTGTATTAACAGGTACAGAGAGAGGGTACAGAAAAAGAGCTGGCTGTGGAGCCCAATCCTGCTGTGACTGCAATGGGGGACTGAATCCTGTTGACACAAAGAGTCAGTCTGACCTCTAAGGCTGTGACCTTAGAAAAGCACGTGCATTTGACGAACTCCATGCCACAGGATGTTGCAGATGCTAAAAGCTTACATGGTTGAAGGAGAAGAAGGGCAAGTTCACAGATCAGAAATACTTTCAGGCTATAAATTCAAAGAAACATCTCCAGTTCAGGAAGTCTCTGAGCTGCAAATGATTGGAAGCAGGGAGAGTATCCAGGGAAGTATCATGTATCATGCACCCTCGTTTTATACCCTTTCCTAGACATCTCCTTTTGATGGCCATCAGGGACAGGACAGAGAGCTAGAGAGCCATGTGGTACAACCCCATTCAGCGCTCTTATAGTCTGTGTTTTTGTCCTAACTTTATAACATATGTCTAGTCCCCATTAAGTGTATGCAAGTGGTGCAACACTCAGAGTGGAACAGTATATGCAGTTAGATGCATAACTCCACTGATAAACTGAACAGCATCAAGACTTAATTTTCAGTAACTGGCTCACTGCAAACACCAGCAGGAATTTGGCATGATCTTCCACCGCAGAGACCAGATATCACCAGCTACCCACTCCCAGTGACACAGCAGCCCTCATTTCAAAGCTCTGATGAGGCATGGTGCCTTGAGAGCTACTGTCTGCCCGAAGGTGAAAAACCTGCCAAGAGACATAACTCAGTCCAGTAGGAAGCACTCCAGTAACCCTGCAGCACCACTGCTCCAGATGCAGAAAAGGAGTGGGATCCCCCCTTGGCACGAGGCAGCAGCTCTCGCCCTCCGCTGAGTTCAGAAACATCACCGTTTTCTACTCTGCAGGGCAGAGACCTTTATAAAGCAACCGCCATGTTAGGGAAACTGAAGAAACAACAATAACACGTTGCCTATTGGAGCGTATTAACATGCCTCACAGCAGTCTCATTATGAATGTTAAACATTTACCCAAGATACTGAAATAAATGTCTTTTTTATTCATGGCCTCCCCTCCAGCCCCTCTGTTATTTCCAGCCCCTCCTACAAGCACAGGAACAAGAGTGGTTCAATAGTCCAATAACCAAAGAATGCTGTCAACTGCCTACTTTCAAATTAAATTAAGCTTCTCTAATGCTTCTAATTTAATGTATTAATGCACACAACAAAAGCAAAGCTTTTGGTTTGGCATTTCTCTAATTCATGTGGTCCTGTACTTCAGAATCTTTTTTGAGAGGCTGAGGTGGCTTTTAAATTATACTTTCAACTGATAAATAATAAACAGATTTGAATACTGATCATTTTCCAGCACCATGATTTTTTTTTTCTTTTAAATTTAAAGAAACAGCTGTTTTAAAGGTGACTGGCTAAAAGTGAAGGACTCTAAGAACTTGATATATCAGTAAAACTTCTCAGGTATGTGTCACCCTTTGCCTCCATTTTAGGCAACATGAGGGAGCATCTGTAAGTTACATCACATTATTAGGATCTGGCCCTCTACGGATCAATAAAGACTGCACAATTTTACTCCACACTCCAGTTCAAAGCCTTAACTACTCGCTAGACAGCCTGTAATTTCAGCAAGGAAAGAGAGCGCCTGCAGGTGTTGAATTAATGCACCATGAAAGCAGAACTCTGCTGTGTTGTGATGGAGGTAAAATCAGGCTTCTCTAGTATTGTTGACAGTATTCAGCTCCCAGTGTATTTCTGACTTTAGATACATAGGCTACCTAGTAATTTTGTCACATCTTGAAAATAGAGCAGGGGAAAAAATCCATTTCGACTCTTACAGCCGTAGGTCATATTTACCATTCGCTAACAGACTGTCATGTTGCGAATGGAGCCTGCTTCTTCAGTCCCACAACACAGAAAGTTTCTTTCGCATTACTAGAACTATCAGAATGGAACTCAATAACAAAATAAAGTCACCAATTTCTAAGAAAAATAATCTAAATTATTATGTTAACCAAAGATATCACCAATAAAAGTCAAACTTTGAGAAAAAAATTTATTTTGAAAGAAAAAGTTTCTTATTATACAAATTCATATTTTAAAATCAGAGCTCAAACAATGTACTCAGTAATTTCAGTGCCACTGATCCCATTGACTTTTGATGAGAGAAGTGACATATCAGTAAAGCCATCACCCAGGCAGCTGCTTTTTAAGCAGACACTTGCTCAGCTATGCCTCTGTGGGTCACATCTAGTTGCTGTTCCATATGTGTGACATTTCTGAAGCCAGCTTGTGGCTTTATCTCCCAATATCTCAGTAAAGCTGCAAAAATTTAGATTTCTGACTAAGGCCATGCTGACACCTGTCTCTGCTCCTAACCTGTACCACTGAGTCATCCCACAGGGAGGAACAGGTGAGCCTTCAGTAGTGAGGTGGAGGTGAAGATGACTGCTCGGTATTTGGAGTACAGCTGCTCTGTTCCCTGGAGCAAGTTTGTAAGTCCTGATCAGAGCCAGTCATCGAGGTGAGGGGATGGAGGCAGCTGCCTCAGGCAGCAGGCTGCCAGGGTGGAAAATCAGCCATTGCTGTCACCACAGCTGGAAATATGCAGGGCAGCAGCTACTTCTGGGTGGGAGAATGAGAGGTCTCATTCAAGAAGCAACTACCTCTCAGCAATGGTAAGTCAAGCTTCCCAAGGCTACCCCTCTATTTTCTCTGCCTTGGATTTACCCTTCTTCTTGCTTAGAAATCTTAGATGCAAAGAGGTAGACTCTCCCCAGGTAACTGCTAGAGATCTTTCATGTCCCAGTGAGTGATATAGCTTAAGCTACCTTGACCTTCTGCAAGGCTAAGCCAGACCAAATGTTCTAGCTAACAAATCTACTTGTCATGTCATTCCCCTAATATGCACTTAAGTCCAGTTCACAGAATTGTCCAGTCATAACAGTGTTGGCTGGAAGGGACCTCCAGAGGCCACCTTGTCCAACACCCCACTTGAAGCACGGCCACCACAAGCACTGGATCAGCTTTGCGTAACAGTGTCTTTAAAATACCCAACATTAGAGATTACACAATCTTCCTAAGTAACCTGCTTCACTGCTGCACTTACAGCAAAACCATTTTCCTAATGATCAACCTGAATACAGTCTCTGGCTATTGCCCCTTGTTATATGATCTGCCACCACTGTGAAGCACTGCGGTTGTGTCTTCTTTGTGACCGGCCTTCAAGTTGTTCTAGGTACAACCTCACCTGAGTGGACTGGGGAAGAGTAACTGCCCTCAGTCTGTGGGCCATGCTACTCCTAACATACCCAGCATGCATGTGTCTCCCTTGCAATGAGGGTGCGCTGTCAGCTCCTATTCAGTTTGGCACCCACCTGGTCCTTTTCAGCAGTGTTACCATGGCAGGTGGTCAGTGGCAGAGGATCAGAGAAAGGACAAAAAAAACCCCCAAAGCACTGCATATCCATAGGAGGTCAAAAATAACATGTTCAGTTCCGACTATCCCCTTAGTTCCCTCTTCCACACATAGGTGAGTGCTAGGATCTGCCCCATGTTATTAAATTCAACTGTTGGAACAAGCAGTACAAGAACATTCACATATGCTTTAAAAATCAGTCTTAAAATAATTACTTTCTCAAACATAATTAGGACAAGTGCTATTGGTTTGGTCAATAATTATGCATGTTGGATGCGTGGGTGACAGCACACATGTGGGGCAGGGGAAGGAGTCCCCAGCATATTTCACCTGCTACGTCCACATAAGCAAGCAGTGCAGCCCAAAAATGGTGGATTTGCTGAGTGAAATAAAAAGTGCTGAGGACTCGCTATACACTTTATAAGAATTTCGGGGCGTTTTATTTCTGACTAGCTCCAGTCTGTTCCTATGGACTTGACCAGAGATGAACAGAGTGAATTAAGCACAAGCTGGGACCATACCTTTCAGTTTGCTTTCACGTACCCCAGAAACTCTCTACAATGTGAACCGAAGTATTGCAAATAGGAAAGATTAAGGTTTGTGCTTCAGAAGTAGTCTCCTGATTTGAACTAAAATGCTACTGCAGAGGTACCTGAAGAGTTTCTTCTTCATGCACTTCCTGACCCTACTGCTTGTCTCTCAATAGCATATAATGTGCCTTACTGAGACCCTGAGAACCAACATATTCCTGTAATTACAAGCAGATTTCAGGTGTTCAGTACCATTTTTCTTTATCTCATACCTACAGTTCAAGAATCATTATTGTTTTCTTCTATGCCTCATGTCTCTCATTGCTTCTTTTTTGTGGCATGTACTAGTGCAAGCCTACATCATTCCTGAAGCATTTGAAGGTTGCTCAGTTTATTTACATCCAGTAGCACATTAATATTTCCCACTATGGCACACTAACACTTCCCACCATACAAAATGAGCTCTTAGCTATTCCTTGGACATTAATTTAGTTGAATATGATAGTCAGAACTCTCTGACATTGTTAAAGTTAATGATCTGATACTTTACAAGACAAGAGACATTTCAAATCAAATTGAACGTATTAATAGTTTTATTGAGCAACATTAACAGAAGTGTGTTGTTCCACAATGTCCTCAAGCAAAGCCTTTATTGGCACATTAATGGTGACAGAATGTCAAATCCGAAGTAAGAGACACTTTTTATTTCTATAACATACAATTATAGATAGCCTAAAATTCTAGATTAGAAATTGGAAACTATACGGCTCTCCTTGAAAGCCCTATCTTCTGTTGAAATATATGGATAACTGCTGCACACAAATCACCCCACTTTACTGACATATTCTCTGCATTTCCAGCTGCCTGTGTCAGGGAAGAGGAATACGTCATGGAAAGGGGATGAATGAATTTGTTCCTGAGGTATGGAAGTATATGGGAGTCCATTTGACGGAGGGGAAGATACAGAGCATCTTGGAAAACACCATGCTTCCTAACCCATGCCCTAAAGTGCCATGTCTACATGTTTTTTGATCACTTCTGGGTATATGATATGATATGATAATGAGTTGGGCCTACAAAGTGCTGTGTTCAGACCACCACTGAGAGGGACTAACCTTGAGTGCTCTGGCTGTTTCTCTCTACTGATGGCACTAGATAGTAAAGAACATCGCTCCCTGTTAGACACCATAGTAGCCACAAGGCTTACATTGGGCAAATATACCAAGCAGTCTGATTACCATGCCAAAGGGATATTTTGGATAAGCTTTGATCCTTGTAGCAGTGGTCAGAACTGTGCCTTGCAAGGGCTTGCAGTTTTCAGTTTGTCTTCTTTTATGGTGCTGTCAATTAAAAGCGCAAGGCGGCCTGTGAGAAGTGGTGAGAGTGCCCATAATCCCTTGAAGCAAAGACTTGGGAGCCATTGCATTAGAAGAGTAAGACCCTATCAAATCATCTAAGCAGCCTTTAGTCACACAGAGTTTTGGCACCCTGCTAGATCAACAAATAGAAAAGGCGATAAAGACCATCCAAACTAATAGAGCAAACCCTTCTGCCATTTCTTCCATGCTTTGCTGCTTTCTTCCCAGGTACAAATGATTTTCTGTGCCTACAATTTTCAAGAGAGAGCCTTTGAAACGTTGTATGATGCAATGAAGTTTGACAACAATCGAGCAAGGTCTGCAGCTGAAAAAGGAGACAGCAGCAATCAGGGGGGAACTGCAGACAATTGTTTCACAGCCGCTGTTGCCGAATTGTAAGACCGCGCTGGTGAACTAAAAAATCTATCTCAGATAATTGACATTTATTTGATTGAAACAGCAGGGTGCCCGGCATCAGAATGGGAGTAGACCATATGGAATAACAGTATGAGTGGAGATAATGTTTGTCTGCTGAGTGTGTCAATGTGTTTAGAGATTATGCATAGGGCTCTAGGGATTCCAGTATGGTAATGTTTCAGCTAAATTAGAATCAGATTAATTGCTCTAATCTAATGGAAAGACAATGTTTATCAAATTATTGCTCCTTCACCACATGATATTGCAGTGTCATTACTCTTTGAGTTTAAAAAAAATATCAGAAGGCTCTCTTGTACCGCATCTGCTCAAGAGCTCCGTAACAGTGCTGATTTCCGCACAGGAGAGTTAATGCAGTTTATAACTCTGCGAAGGAACTAATGAATTAGAGTGAAAGCTTTGTAGAACATAAATCGTCCATATTGTGGGTAGGTCTTACACTATATTAATATTAAGCTAGACTAATTAGAACGACTTTGCTTTTGTTTGGGCTTAGGCTTTTTTGGAGGGAGCACTTTATTTTTTCTCAAATGTTGATACTTTTTTGCTTTTTTAAAATTTTATTTCAGTAGAACGAGTTTTTTTTTCATAGTAAGTAGCACTAAAACTGAACAATATAGTAGCAAATTAATGTTTTCTTCATCTGCTCTCACCATTCATTTTCTTTTCAGCTGAAAATTGAAATGAAATAACCAAAAGCTGAATGCACAGATAAGATGCCTGAAACACTTCAGATATACTTTACATTATTTAATGCTTAGCATTATTTTAGATCATCTGTCAAATGCCAATGCTGAGGAGGCACAGAGGTCTTCAGCTCCTTTAAAATGCAGTGGAAATCTGCAGTTCTGATAGCACTGCACTGCAAGTGCTGAGTACCTCAGAGAGTCAGACGCTCATTTAATCGTTCATGGCTTGAGTGGTGCAAGACAGGGCTCCAAAGATGTCTTTTAAAAACTGACTCAGGGTTTTTTACCCTTGGTATTTTAGAATATTTGCAGTATATGCTATACATGCTGAAGCACAATGTTAAAAATATTAGCCCTTTTAAAACAGTATCTAGTAAGCATGATCCTCAAAAGAGGAGGATAATCAAATTCCCTTCTTTCAGAAGACCTCTTCTCAAAAGTGCTAATAAACCAACCAGGAATACCCCTCCAATCTGATTTTCCACTGTGTTACATTGACATGATGCCACTGAAAAGCCCTGGAGTTTGCAGGACTTTGTGTATCAAACTGGAACGATAAAAGACAGTCAGGCACTTTGTCTCTGCTTAATTTATAATGGTGACACTGTGTTTGAGAGGCATTCAGGCTGCATGCTTAAGAGAGCACTGAACAAATATTTTCTAGGCTTCTATAGTAACTAATAGTTGCTCCTGCCTTAAAAGGGTCATATATCCTCTCGAGACACATTTCACTGAAAAACTATTTAAGAAAAGTGAATATCTTTGTTAGCGGAGTATCCATAATGCATATTAAAACACAGAGTTTACAAAAGTGGGCCAAACAACTGCAAGAGTTGACTCAATGCTGAGCAGAAAGCATTGCTTACATATTCTGTCCCTGGCAGCTTTCTCTCCCAGGTACAACCCAGCACAAAGATGCCAAGTTTTTAAGCCACAGACCTGCAGTGGCAGGGTATTTGTTGTGCTAGTATTTTAAGATTCACCGTTTCCATAACCCATTCCCCCATGCATTTTCCTCAGACACATACAACTGGGTTTTCTGGCACTTCTGGAGAGACAAACCTCCTCCCTCAAACTTTTTTATTTGTGAGACATTAAATGTTCATGGCAACTCTCCCACCTAAGGCTTTGAGTTTTAAGCCTTACTTTATAAAACATAGATCAAAGTTGAAGTGGCATATGCAATTTAAATTGGGCTGCATAAACCAGATGTGCTCTGAAGTCGTGATGACCAAGCCCTAGCCATTTGCTCTTTTCTGAGCTTCGTTAATAGGATGTTGTTAAAGCCTTTTTGGCTACCCAGCTTTTTATATATCTGAATATAACAGGAATATCTGCCCTCTTTTTTTGAGTTTTCCCACTACTTCTGAAGGGAGTAAGGCTCTAAAAAGAGCCATGGTTTATGGCAGAGAGACACTTACTCTGTCATCACTCAGTGCTTGGATCTAACTTCATACCTTTTGTTCTGAGAGCTTCAGCAATAGCTTCCCCATTGTTTTCCCTGTCACAGGAGCCGTGAACCGCCAGCCCAGCCACTCCCCACTGGGCTCCTGAGATCTCTACAGCATAGGGATCCACATCCATAACGTGCCAGGGATGGGAAGACACTTCTCACAGATATATATAACTTAAGGATGATGTGGCTTTCTGAGGAATACTGTGACTCACTGAATAATCCACATCATGAAAACACTACTGAGGAAAAATATACTGGTTTAGTAAGGATCTATAAGCTCCGAAATACGGATAGGTAATTTAAATGCTTATTTTAAATAAATTACTTATTCATGATCTTTAACCTATCCACTACCATTATTTGGAAATGATTTAAAGTAACTGTAGTCCCACACAGGAGAAACGGTAACATGCTGTCAGGGAACCTTTATTGGTAAAATATACAGCTTTATCTGTTTTGAAGTAAAAAATGTGCACACAGGACACTCCATGTGGCAATGCATTAGAAGATTTGCAAACTAGCAGCAGGGGAGAGTGTTTCTGAAGGAAAGTCCTTTACTACAATCTGCAGGGTACTTCAAAATTGCTATTATTACTATCTATTAAAAATCACAGTGTTAAAAATGCATAGAATGCTCTACAAAAAGATTAATGTTACGGTTTATTCCTTGCTTCAAAGAATTTAAAACACAGTTCTGCCTCCAGAGACATTGTTGCCATGCTCATGTAAGCCTGAAGGACCCACCAAAGTCGACAGAAGTTGCAGCACACGATAAAGAGCACAGCTGGGCACTGATTTTATATAGGCAAAGTAAGCAAAGAAATGCAAGAAAAGCAAAATATTCAGGTCTGAGAATTTTGACCCTGACTTCTCTTACAGTCTAGTTTAATTGTACTGCATGAAATACCATTCTCATCAGGAGTCAATGGAATTTTTATTGTCTATTTAAATGCAAATTCAATTAACTTCAAGGAGGTTTCTCCAGTTTAGTTGTACATGATACTGAACCCATTTATGCTTCCAATTGTTGTAATTTGGGCCAATACACAGGTAGCACTACAAAATATATCTCAGCTGTTCTTCAGGTTATTTAATAAGGCAGTATAGCTCTAAATGCCACTTTCATTACTTCTGTAAATGTGTGGCATACACGTGTATATATGCATGTGTGTGTCTATACATGTATTCGAAAGAAAGTACATGAGTAAATTTTGGAGGATAAAACCGTTTGCTTTTTTAATTTTGGCAGTACAGTTCTCTGGCACCCAATCATTGTCCAAACTGGTATGCGCTAAGAAATTAATCAAAAGGAGTCATATCTCTTTGGTTTATATACCCAAGTAATGGGATAAGAGGAAGATTCCCAGATACTTAATTTTGATTACAGTTTTGTTCCAAGTTCTTATTCACGCATGTATACAAAATTCATAAAGGTATGTGGTTTTCTCTACAGAAAGACAGAGGTAGCTTTAGACCCAGGAATGGCTGCAGTGAGAGGAGAAAACAGTGTCACCCTACTTATTTTGCTGCAGTATTTCTTCATTATTTTTGAGCTGTACCAGCAGAGCAGAAGCCTGTGCTGGCATGTAAATATCTTACTACTTCAGTACCCAATCATGACACCTGCAGGGCCATCACAAACTGTTGCATCAATAAATATGTACATATTTTACATATTTTAGTTACATTTTTAACTACATATAACTTTTCTGATCTCTAATATAAATATGCAATGTACTAAGGGCGCAGGTTACATGTATGTTATACAGGCAGCAGAGTAGTGTTGCAGCACAATGGCAACTTTCCACTGTTCAATAACTCAATTTTTATCTAATTATTTCAAATTACAACATAATTTCTGAGCCAACAACATTGTTGTAACTGATTTTCTGCTTGAGCTGTAAAAACACTAAAAGCCACCTGAAACTGGCAAGCTCGTGTGTGTAATTGGGGGAAAAAAAAAAACAGTTTGTGGTAAACAAAATGCGCCAAGGTTTTTCACCTGGAGCAAATTATTACAGCTGTTAATAAAACCTATTTAAATAGCTTTCATAATACATGAGAAACTGCTTAAATAGCTCTGGATGCGGCTCTTTAGCTTTGCCTCTGGGGAGCAGCGTAGTGATTGCAGTAGCAATAAAGTGACCACAGAATTCAGTACTGCAGGACTGGTGGCTCGTGTAAAGTGATAAACATATTGCTGTTTTTCACAGTTGCACACTTTGTAAGACACACGTACTTTGCATCTGTGTCTTACCAAAAAAAAAAAAAAAAAAAGGAAAAAAAAGAGCCCACAACACTTCTTCAATTGATTTCCCCTTTGTCACTGTCACAGGTATGTTTTCCCTATTTTGACAGGTAGTTGTAATTCTATTAGCAGCCCATCAACTTCCCCATGAAATCGATCTGTGGTGGGCTAGCTGGGTCTTCTTAAACTAGCTGATTTATTGCTTCTGCCTGCTTAAAAAAATTAAAAAAAAAAAAAGAAAAAGAAAACAGAAAAGAAGGTCTTCTGCCTCCATGGTGAACAAAGTACCTAAACAATGTCTGAAAATGAATAATTTTTAGCCTGGCTGCTGGTCGACTCAGTGGCAGATGAGCTGTGACCTTTCACCAGCAGTTTTGCTCCGATGCCTGCTGATGCTGGCATGTATAAATGATTGTCAATTTCCCTTATTAATTTACCTGGCTGTCTCACGTATAAAATAGAAGATCTCATTCACCCTAAATGTCTTCAGCATCAATCTATCGTGTTTACCTGATTTTGTGATTTCACACTGGGCTGCCCAACCGCCTGGAACTGAAAAACTGCTTGAAACACATTCAATGCAGACAGAAAATGGGGGCACACACGCAAATTTACTGTTGTTGGCATTCTAGTTCAGGTCAGAGAAACAGGTTATCATCATACCCTTCTTACATAGTGGCATCTGAAGAATGATTCTCCAGGGTCTAAAGTGATGTCCTGGAATTTTAAATTATGTCCTGGTACTTGTGTTGGTTGCATTAATACTTTTGTCTAGGTCAGAAAAATATTTTACTTTTCTATTGCCCAAAAAGCAAGTTTATGTTGTTGCAGGTTGTTGTGTGGAGCTTTTGTATGATCTGTAAATATGAATTTTTGACTGTGGATACAAAGGTATAAAGAATATTTTTGCGTACTTGGTTATCTTAACCAAAAGTCAGTTCCTAGGTGCTTTTTCTAATAGGCTGTGGAATCAAAGTATAGATTTAAAGAGCAAGAACTACTGTTTGCCAAATTTAGTACCTCTCCTTTTTACACAGGGGTGGGGTCATTCATTTTTTTCCTTAAGCTCATGCAATTGGTTAAACAATCCTGATCTATTCTTATCACGTACTAGAAAGGGTTACAAAAATACAGAGACATTGTATTGTAGGTGATCATCAGGAAGGAAGCTGACCTACCCAAAATGTTGCAGTAGTGAGCCATTTTCCTTCCAGTATCCTTTCCTTCCAGCTTAACTGAAGATCCATTATGGATCTTAAAAGAGTACCTCAATGCTGACTCAAGAGGTCCAAAGGGGAAAATGAAAACAACCCAGCAGTTATGTGACTTTAAAAAGGAGGCAGATGCATAGAAGAAAGTACACAAGTATGCACTGAAGAAAATTCAATAATATGCACTTAAAAATAGAGTTAAATAGTACTGCTGGAGGTGGATATTAAGGTTGATACACTATACTTAGTGAAGGGAAAAAATACTAAATCAAAGTAAGGCTGAGACTAGTAGGGAAAGAAGGACTTATCTTGCAATACCTACACATCAGAAACAGGAAACAGAAAAAGCATCCAGATCTAGGCTCTATTTAGTCCTTCCAAATATAAAAGCCTAAAGGAAAACATGTCAGACCACAGCTCAAGCCAACACCTTTCAGGAAGAGACTGGTGGCAAGACTTTGAAAAACTGGCAGAAATTTCTCAGGTTAGATTCCAGCGAAACACCTCAGACCAGAGTGGCACAGAGTTACCAGAGTGTAAATAAAGAAACATTATCAGTGAAAAAAGCACAGCCTGAAAAAAGGCAGTAGCAGAAATAAAACGTGCATTCAGTGCAGCTTTCGGACAGGACCACACCACCAGCCTCTGTTCCATAAACAGAGCTCCCCACTGGCAAGGCATCCCCAAAGACCTCGAACTAGATGGTAAAACAACTCCCCGCACAAAGATGACAATGGAATCTAGACCAGATGACCTCTCACTTTTCTGGTGTATCCACCTCCACCACAGTGTTTCTTCTTGTGAGTATGACACAGACTAAGGTTTTGTCAAAAGACAGGAAGATACTTCCCACCAGGACTTGGGGCAGGGTTGGGGGGGCAGGGAGAGTCTTCAAACCCCTAGTTATTTTAAAACAAAGCATTCATCTTCTCACTTGATTTTTTTGTTGTCAAATGCAACAGCAGTTTTGTTACACAACATGATAACTGCCAGAGAACAGCCAGCAGGATGTTCTGGGTAAAACTGAATCAGGTTACTCATTACTACAGAGAAGCTGTCCTTTTGAGAATCTACGAAATTCAACATTACTTGCAGAAGAAGCCTTTTATTATTCTGATAAATGATGACCATACATGGGACTCTCTGCAGAAAACAGGGACTTGACAGCCCTGGCAGTTGCCCAACTACAGCATTTGACACTGACTTTAGCTGAGTATAAATATAGAATAGTGCATAACGGGCACTGGCCTCTAACAGCACAGAGACCTTGAGTTGAATTCAGTTATAGAAAAAACTGGTTCTAGGGGAGATTGTGTTGCTGCTGGAAGGTCACAAAAAATTTTTCTCCCTTCCCTCTCTTTTCCCAAAGGATGGGACCATAAAGCAAACCTTGGTTTTTCTTGCCTTGGAGATGTATGTAAGGATGTAAGACTGGAGGAATGTAGTGAAGAAAACACGAACATCAAGATAGCAGCAGGGCTTGTCAGTCCTGGAGATGGAAGGAAACCATAACGCATCAACTTTACAGAATTAAAAAAGGTAGCAGGTTAAAAATGAGTAAACAGGCATGTGACAACATCAGCAAACTCCACCAACACCTGAGTCACATCTTTGCCACACGAGGCATTTATCATATATCCCTGAAGAATGGGCTACCTCTTGTAACGGCGAAGTTTAAAGATCAAGTCTACCTAACTTGGTTGTCTGATTGTTCACCTATATTTTAGGCACCAAAAGTGGTGTTCACCTCATGTTCAGGTCTGTACAGCACAGATGAGTACATCTGAGTTTATCAGGGGAGTCCAGAAAGCAACCTGATTGGCCTGCATTTGGTCAGATGCATAAATTCCATTGACAGTCTTGTTAGATCAGCAGTGACCACAACAGGAAACTTTGTTTTGCGACACAGAACAAATTCTCAAGTTAGGACTGTGGTAAACTTCATCCAGCTTTTGAAGGAAATACAGCCTGTTTGTCTTCACTGAGCTGAATCCTTCAACATACAGTTAATGAAAGACTCCAAAAGTCTGAAAATACTTTGATGAATATTCATATATCAGTGTGAGGTCCTCACTTGGATAGTTGGCTAAGTCTTGTCTCATCTATTTCAGTGATGCTGAGAATGACTGTGGTGATTTCATCATCTTCAGCTCCTAATAAAACAGCTAGCCCAAGCGAAAAGATGTAGAAAGAGGATCTTTCTGGTATAGAAACCATGAAATCACTTCTGATAAAAGAAGAAAAACAGAATCTCTCACTGTACATGTCTACAGTTGTAAGATACCTGAGAAGAATATTTCCCAAAGTCCTTTTAATTAAAATGAACAATAAACCAAAGAACCAATTCAGAGCTGACTCACAAAGTCAGAGAAATATTGTGAAGAATTTGACTCTGCTAGAGTCAAACTATTTACACCACTTGGACCACTCTGGCCTAAAATACTTAAAACATGGTCAATTGGATGCTTAGGGTCTGATTCCTCACACTATTATGTAAGATTTACATGCTGAGGAATATTTTTCTATCAATTTTCCTAATTCAGTGCCACTGGCAGCAAAGATCTAGATACCAATTATTTTTCAAATTACAACTAAAGTCTAACTCTGGTATCAGTTTTTATTACTTTCCTATCCGCCTGATGTTAAACCTACCCAAAGGTTATAAACATAATACAAGTCAGCAAGCAAAGGTACATAATTAAGATGTATACAAAATACCCTCTGCAGCAAGTAAATATTTTGTTTTTAATTATATTATTACCTGGGTTTATGTTACTAAATTGCTACACAATTTCATATATAATTGATTTTCCAAGAAAAATATTACCGAAGTGATTCTGTAGTTCAAAACAGCATGAACTTAATAATATACAAACAATTTTTACCTCACAACCTATAGTGCTGCATGGGATTTGTATGCTGAAAAAAATATTCCTTCATATTAACAGTAATTTTGGATGTAACATTAAAACTCAATGACTTTTTTTCTCTCTATTTGTTAAGAAGAACACTAACAGTGCCTCCTGTGAGGATATATTTTGTAGGTGTTTTTGCAGATTATGAAAATAGTTGTGAGGAAATATTTGGATAAAGGAAGAGAAAGCTCCAGGAAGCAATAGGTTTCATACTGAGTTGATAAATGCAATTAGGGATCAGAAGGATGAACAATTACTTCAGGGGAGTTTTGATACCAGAATGCAATATCAGATGATTAGAAAACTGGAAAAATATCATCTTTTTCCTATTGCAGAAGCTCCCAGCAGCCTCAGCACAAGTGAGAAAACCATTCTTCTAGGGCAATGGATATTGTGTGCCCTGAAGTGTTCACAGGCTCAGTAATCAGATATGAGAAAGGAATACCTGCCTGATCCTGAGAAACTATAAAGCTACATTACCCCAGCACAATGCAAGGAGTACTGTGAAGAGTTAAAGTGAAGGACATCTGAGGGAGATCTTTCTTGGCCCAGGGGGGTTAAGATGGATGGAAAACATTCCCCCATGCAGGAGAAGAGTGGAGCAACCCAGAATCCACCACTATAGTTCTGACGAAGAGGTAGATGCATTTCACAGTCACTTTTAATGAAGGAACTACAAATTTACCGATGTTAGTATCTTGCCAAACCACTTATAGCAATATCACAGGGTTTGTGTTACTAATTGCCAAAATTTCTCACGTAATTGATTCTCACAGAACAAGATTGCCAGCAGCGTTCCACTGCTGCTGTCAGATGCTGAGCACCTCAGCATGCTACCAAATGCATCAAGCTCCCATCGACTACAGAGGATGCGCAGCCTCCCCCAGACTGCAAGGCATGGGATGGGTCTTCGCAGTCCTTCAGAGGTGAAGCTTTTGTTGAAGGAAAACTAAACTAAACTTGGTAACTTAACCTTTGATTTGGTCTCTTAGAACTTGGAGGGAAAAGCAATGGGATAGTAAAACGTACTGATTAGCTGAGCATTTCTAACTCAGTTATTGCTTCCATTATGTGGCTAACAGCCTCTTCTGAACAGGCTTGATTTTTGTATCTGTTTCCATTACATCCAATTTGTGGTATGAGATTGGTATTATTTATTGAATGCTACACCCAGCTGCAAAGTTAAAAGTATGACAAGCTTCTATTAATTTAATTACACTATGGTGAGACACAGGCTTGTATAGATGTCACAAATCGTTTAGCAAATAAGACTGGTGTGGTGAATGGTCAAATGGACGTTACCAACTCCATGAAGTTGTTTTAATAATTTCAAAAGCTTTATGGACTGTTGTGTTGACCTGAGTTGACCAGACTTTTGGGACTTGCTTACCTCGTGCAGGTAAACATTCAAAATCAAGTTAACTTTACCTAAATATGTAAGGCTAACCTGAGCCTGACTATGTTCAAGCTTGGAGGTAAGTTAGGATTCAGTATCACTCAGCAATGTGACTATGCACTGGTGATACTTTAATACATTACTAAAAATACTTAGTATTCTGAAAGGGAGAATAAATTTGATAGCAATAAATGTTAGCTCTGTTTTCCTATTTTGTCTAAACCCTTCTGCTCTAAGTGCTACAGACAGTTTCTCTCTTTTCTTCTTCCAATATGTAATTGACAGCTCTGCCCAATGTCCTTTTCTACCTTTTGATTTTTCCCCTGGCTGCTAATAGCATACACCATTTTATACAGCTTCAGTCTATTAACCAAGTGCCTGACCTTATGGGATGCTGAACACCTGCTGGAATACATTCAGTGCCCATAATTCTCATTGATTTCATTAGGAGGAGAGAGAACTTGCTCTCTCCCAGGTCATTTAGGCTGACGAACAAAACTTCCCTAGTAAAGACAGGGGTCTTGGTGGACCCTTGGGGTTCCAGAAAGTCAGACCAACATCAGAGGTAGCTGCTTCCAGAGCACCCAGCCTGGGGCTGATGCCAGACAATATTAATTTTCAAGAAATAAAAATTAGGAACACAGCTACTCTTAATTTCTTACAGTCAGTGGAGGGAAATGTTAAGATGTGCCCCTCTGGGTCTCACCAGGGATCCATCTAGCCCAGTACCATGCCTCTGACTTGCACAAAAAGGGAGACGCTACTAAAGACAGCCCATGAGCCAGACTGCTTTCTACAGTCCCTTCTTTGTGTACCCCCAGCACTCACAGCGCTTGCTATAGGTATGCTGGAAGGTACATTCCTGCCTCTCATACTGTCCCCTAGATCCAACAGTACAAGGTTTGGTAAGTAGCAGCAGTTCTGCGTTTACCTTATCTAGCTCCTTGGTGACTTTGGAAACCTCAGCCACATTTCTCCTCAGCCTTCTCCTCTCCAGCTGAAGTGTCCCACATCTGTTAACCCCTCCTCATCAGGCAGCTTCCCCATGTTGTTAATTACTGTACTCACCCTTCTCTGCATCTCCTTTAGTTCCCCTATGTCCTTCTTGAGATAGAAGGCCAAAACTGCTCCCAGTCATCAAAAATGGGGCACACCAAAGGTATAACAGCAAAATGGTGCCTTCTGCCTTGTTCTGAATGATGGAGGATCCATGCTGCAGAGCTTTGTGTTTATATGCCAGCGACCATGAGAGCTGTCACACCTACAGCAGCCATGAGCATCCAAGCCAGTCACCCCAAGCTCCTTTTAGGCAGATGCCCCCTTCAGACATGAGTCATCCCATTTATTTTTTCATCTATTTTAAGATCAAATAAACAGCACCTTCTAGGTGCCTGATTCTTCCCACTGCCTGTGAAGGTAGACTACATAGCTAAGGCAGGTATAGATGCCTGGTCTGCTGCTATGTACAGCTGACCAGAAAAATCTCTCCTGGCATGTCTCTGATTTCCAAATGCACTCCCTCTCCCCTTGCGTTGGGAATTGGGGAGAAGCAATCTAAGAGGGGGAGCCCTGAAGCATCATGCAGTGAATTAAACATTTTTTTGACCCAGGAAGAGGTTAGAGGAGAAAGGGAGTTGTTCTCAGCCTAGGTTCATCCAGGCTGCAGGTTTTCTGGGCAGGTGTGGCTTGGAATAGGCTTGGTTAAAGGGGAGTTTCTTTCGCAAAAAAGGGAGCATTTGTAGCATTAAGTTTGCACAGTGATGTGAGTGAGAATATAAACCAGTGATAAAGGAATATACTCTAGTGAAGACTGGGACTAAGAAAGAACAATGAAAGGGTGATAGACAGATAAATACCACTTTCTTTTGCTTTGCCCTTTCCTGGAGAGTATGTTTTTCATTTCAGGAATATGACTAGTTTATAATGAAGTGTGGGAAGTGACAGCTAGAGAAAAGAAAAGCTTGAGTGCTAACTGCTATCCCACCAATTATTTTGTGCCCCAGTCAATACTGCAAGAATGACTCATTTTGCTTTAGTTTATATGCATAAATTTGGCATTACTCAAGAAAAAATTCTGAGGGTTCAGTTAAAAAAAAAAAAAAAAAAGGGTGAGTATATGAAAAGAGAAAATACTGCTGCTGCACTCCAGTCCAGCCTTATTTTGAGTATCCTGAAAGCTTGCACAATGAATTAACCTCCAGCAAGACATTTCATGTGTGATTTATTAGGCATCTTGCTTTGGTTTTAGTGAACTTTCCTGTGAGGGAGCACATTATAATCAACTTTAAAACACAGAGTTAGTCACAGCCTCTAACTATGGAGACACAACCATCTCCATAATATTTACTTACTGGCTTATTTATTTGCAATTCTCAGGGTAGTAAACTAATAATAAGCTCCCAGTAAGTCACTACAAGTGATAATATCCTTTCACTGACATCACTAAAACATATAATCATGAACTATAAAAGTTTAAAATCCTGGAAATTGCAAAGATCAAAGGTGAAAACTAAGAAGTATATATTAGAAATAACAACAGATGGCCCCAGAAGGAAAACAAATGAACTCATTCTTAGAGCTCTACTGCCATTTGTAAGCCATTTACACTGGGATTTTGTAGTTTATGACTGAACTGGGCCCTTCTAGAGAAATAAAATCTCGTATTCACTACAGAGCCATCATCTGTATCAAATTCTTTACATAATTTTTATCGAATTCTAAATGTAACAAATATTTGCAAGTTTATTTTATTATTTTTAAGATGCGTTTACAAGCGACCACTTGCTCTCACGTTGTTTGTTAGGTACAAACCTGCAGAACAGTCTTCACCTCATAATATGATAGCACATATACCAATATGTAATCACAAATGCAGTGCTGACACTTCTCATAGGCTTCTTTGCTATACAGTGCTCCTGCTTATCAGGTTCAACCAAGCCTGCTGCATCCTTCCCAGGAGATGTGAAATAAGCAATAAAGAATGGAGAACAGTATGCTTTACACCAACTGCTGTCCCTTATGTTCTTTCCTCTTCCCATTTGGAATAAGTAAAACCGAAGGTCAACATAAGCAGTACAGCTGTCCACCAGCACTGTTTACTTTGCTGTTCCTTTGGTTTTATATATATTTTTTGCCCTAACTCTAGAAACACTTGATTTGGAACCTTATACCACTTGACAGCTGAAATATAAGAACTGTATGAAATGGTATGTTACATTCATAATGTACATTTTCCATTTCTTTTCTATTCCTTATATTCTCTTTCTGACTATTTAGCTAAGGCTGTGGACCTCCTCACCAATTCCAGCTTCTCACCAGAAGGACTCCAATCTACAAGGGAACAGGAACCATCTGCACAAACAATCCTCAGTGCAAAACTCAGACCTGAAATACTTAGACTATTGGAGCATATTAGCTTGGTCTTATCAGTCCTGGGCCTTCATTAAGAAGGATGTTTCCCAACTTCCACCCCTGACACTATCAGTGTATGCAAAGTACCTTGCAGGCACATACAATGCCTCAAAGAAACTGTGACTGTAACATTTACAAAAACTTCTAAAAGGTCATTCTAACTGGAGCACCACACACTTTGTGGTTCCTTAGGCGAAGCTCATGGTACACATGGGAGACTCCTTGCCCCCTTCTTTCCCTAACTCTATCAGGAAGTCCAGTATGCACTCCTCCCAACCACCTATATTCAAATGCCCTTCTGAAAAACTCCTGCCATGTCACCATCACTGGTTTTTTTTCCTGTCTTTCTGACTGAGGAATAAATATTTCAGGGAGTCAGCTCTTCAGACTGTTTGGGGAGGATAAGCAAAGCTGACATGGACAGTATAACAATTTTGGAAGAAGTGAGTGATTGCTATCAACCTGTCCTTTGGCCTATAAACAATTAGAGAAGTGAGTGAAGCTGCTGAATCTGCTAATCATATGCCAAATATTCACATTTTCTCTTTGCTTCTTTTCTTTTGGTTTCTCCTTCCAACTGTTACCTGGAATCAATAGGGTTTTTCCACTGACAATTAAGAATATTCCCTGAAATGCCCTGAGCTGCCTCACAGAAGTTTCTTGTTATAGAGAAAGGAGAAAAATGCCAAGCTGAGTAAAGAAGCTTATTTTGTTCAGACAAGAAACAAAGTGTACTTTTTCCTCCCCTAAACAAAGCATTTTTAAGAGCAGGATGGAGGATACTTAAATCAATAACCATTAAGAAGCACAAAGCTGCTAAAAAAGTATATCTTTAGAGAAAGAAATTATCAGGCTTGATGTAGCAATTACTGGGTGAAATTCTATTTATGCAGGAGGGGTCCAGATTAGATGATCCTAATAGGCCTTTTTGGCATTGCAATCTGAGAAACTACAAAACATGAGAACAAATAAAATAAATACTGCTCGTGCCTGTCACAGCTTTTACGGAATGGTTCCCCAGTGACCCAAAACTTCACTCATTCACTTACTGCATTGAATTTATTTTTGTTCTACAGACAGTTTATTAGATGAAGGTTTTCATATTGTCAAAATCATGTTTTTGATGACTTAAACTCCAAGTCCTCTTCTTTTCGAAGAGAAATACAGAAGAAAGAAAACATAACAGCCACACCAATTGACAACATTGTCAAGATCTTGAGACAGAGAGGACAAAGGGGTAGAAAAGGTAAATGCTCCCAGGGTGGAGGATGCTCAATAGCCATTAGAGTAACCAATAGAGCCTGGAAGCTGCCTCACAGGCAAATAAGAACCGCATTCAATTGAGGGTACCCAAAGAGTAGGAGGCAGTAACATGATCCTATGGACACCCATGGGAGTTTTGCTGTTCACTGAGGTGAGCTTTATACAGCCAAATACTGAATAACTACTTTAGTTGGCACGAGAAGAGTGTTGCAAATATGGAACTAGATCCTGCTTAGGTGAAAACTGAAGGATATTTATAGAGGCAAGAAAATATACAGTCTCAAAAAACTGGAAATCTCACTCTCTAACCATTAATGACTGCATATCCAAGATCTTGGGAAAAATTGTATTTCTGTGCGAAAGATGGAGGGACCATCCCCTGCTATCCCTCCGTCGTCACGTAACGTTCCCCTTCCTGCTTGGCTGGTGTGCTCTGGAGCTGCTCCAAGAAAAATGGCTATGACACCTTACAGCTTGGCCTGTAGAAGAAGGTAACACATAAACAGCCAGCGTGATGGCTGTACACCCTTCATTCCTTCCCCTGCTCCCACAGACGTGGGCTATGGTGCACTTGCCTGTAGAGCTAAGCAAATACTTGCACGTCTGCTCCAGAAAGGCCATTTCACTTCCTGCAGACAGTCCTTAGAGAGTGCACAAACACTCCATGCTGCTACTGTAACAGTTCAGGGGATTTATGTTTTCCAGGAAACTCACTCTGTGCTGTGCTTTTGCATAGCCTCAAGCTGCGTCGTGGGAGGTTTAGATTGGATATTAGGAAAAATCTCTTCACTGAAAGAGTGGTCAGGCACTGGAACAGGCTGCCCAGAGAGGTGGTGGAGTCACCATCCCTGGAGATGTTCAAAAAACATGTAGACGTGGCACTTCAGGGCATGATTTAGGAGGCATGGTGGGTGGTGTTGGGTTGGCGGTTGGATTTGATGATCCTAGAGGTCTTTTCCAACCTGAATGATTCTATGATTCTGTAAGTATCGGGAGACTTATATAAACATACACAGGTATCACTTTGTCTTCTCTAGGTGCTTCTACATCTTAGGGTTAAGAACAGTATGACATACCTCGCACTTCTTCTTAAATTCCATAAAGGATATCTAAATAAATGTAATCCCTCTGTAATGCAATGCCACAGGAGATGTTACTGTGCTTGGCGTGTAAGAATACATTGCTTTTCTTCACTGGTAATATGTCAAATCCTTTAGAACTAGAAATATCCCCACCTTTTTTCCATTTTTACTTCTTATTTTAGGCAACAGATTACTTGCAAGTCAAAAATCATATATTAGCCATTTGGAAAGGAGGAGTGCACATTTCTGGACCGTAGCATTTTCATGCCATAAATTGCACTCCGCGTCAAAACGGAGCTGAGATTTCCTCACAAATAAAAGCACTGTGATGTGTAAGCATTCATCACAGATGGGGGCTGGTTCAAGATCTTGCAAGCACAATTTTTAGTGTAAAATTGACTATTGGAATTTCATTAAGCTTAAAATTAACGCAACTTATTTCCAAACAGTATTAATCATAATTACTAGAGTTCAGCTTCTGATTACTCTGGGAGTATGAATTCATCACATATTTGCAGCCTAAACAGAAACTTATCATACCACGGTTTGTTGCCGATTGACAAAGATATTACTAAAACAAAATAAAAATTAAGTTGCAGCTTGCAGTAATAAAACCAATATTATAGTCAATATTTCAGCCATGGTTGAAAAACCTGACTGATTACATAAAGGTATCTTATCAGAGTGGAAAGCAGAGGCATCAGGAGACAAACAGCACCTAATCCCTCTGCGGAGTTACTTCAATAAACTTCACTACAGTTGTACCACTGCCAGGAGTAGCCCACAATCTTTGAATTAAAGTATGAACCATGCTCTGACAACATGATTGTAATTTTTTCATTATTTTAATCCTTGATGAGAGAAAGAAATTGTGCAGACTCCAGGATCAGAAAAATAATTGTTACATTTATGATTCTCCAATTACAGCTTATGGGGACTGCTCCTCAGCCATCTCTTCACTCCCATGAAGGTTTTACAACAAGGCTTTTGAATAAAACAAGTGTTTTCAATAGCACCAGCAACATAATGACATACTTTTGCAAAGGAAGTATTTTCATTTTGCTTTGATTCATGGCTCAACTTATGGAGAATCAGCCTTCTATTTGTTCAGATTGCTTAATCCTCACTTATGTTCTTGGTTTAAGTGGGTACAAAGAAAAAACCCTCCTAAAATTGGTCTTTTCTATTTCCACTCCTCCCTTTAGTATTGTCTGAAAGAGGACATACTTTAAAAGGAATAAAGTGTTAAACAGAGAAGAAAAGAAAATCCTCTTGTATATTCTGCTCAGCCTGAACTACTGTCATAGGGTCCAGGCTGAGCAAAAATGTCTTCTTTGCATCTCTGTATAGGCTGAGACAGTGGACCCTGAACCCAGCCACAAGTTATCACATGCCAGCTGACCACTTGGTCAGGCCAGCAAGAAAGGATGGTTAAGGGTTTCAAGGTCCATTTGCTTTACAGTTGATGTTCACTGCTTTGGAAAAGCAGAAAAATTAGCAGTTCACAAATTTTCCTAAGAAATGTTGCTGACCCTTTCCCTGATTTTATAGACTATTGTGCGTGAAGCTTCTATATGCAAGCTTAGGTCAGATAAAAACAGGAATCAAAATGTAGAGCTGGCCAAGTTGACATAATTGGTTCATAAATCACAAGACTAGATGATATATGATATATTATATGATCAGTTAGCCTGACCTTTCTTTTCCCCACAGAACTTTAACAACTGAGTCCTGCATCAAGTCTATAATGTCTCAGTGAGCTACAGCCCATCTCTGAGAAAAATATCCACTATTGATTCGAAGATGTCAGGCAACTGAAAAGCCATCATATTCCAAGTTAAATTGTTTTGTGGATTAATCACCCTCAATACTAAAAACACACATCTTATTTGTCCATCTTATTTTCTGACTGTTGGATCCCATTACGGCTTTTCCACTGCATTAAAGACTCATGTCCACAAATCTCTTAATTACGTAAGTATAAATCATTATCAGTTAACCTCCTAATCTCCTCTTGGAGAATCAAAATACATCTAGCTTCTTACATCTCTAGAATTTATGGTATATTTATAGACTTGAAACTATATTTGTTAAATCTTGGTGGAAGATTCGTGACAAGAGCAGTAACATTTCCCTGGTTTTCAGTATCCTTCCTGTCCTGATTTATTATTAACCCAGTAAATATCTCCCCAGCACTGAACAAAGTGGAACACCAGTTTCCCATTCATACTTGATATTCCTTCCTTACACACCTAAATATCATGTTTTCCCTCTGTCCTTAGCACTTCCCAGTGAGTTTCGCATTCAGTGGTTAAGCATACCATGAACCTTAGCCTTTCAGTCACACTGCATTTTAGGATACAACACTTGATTTTTCTTACCATAATTGGACTAATTTTGCTAACTTTACTCATAGAAAGCTGTGCAAAGCTACATGAGTTGTTCTGATTAAGTCAATGAAACTCTGCTATTTAAAGAGGCACAACTCAAAGAGCCAGGTCCCAACCAGCATCAATGAAGAGAGTTCCCCTTGCCAACCCATGGCGTGACACCAGCTGACATCAATGCAAGATTTGGCCTCATGCATTCAGCATAAGCACAGCAAGGTATTTTACAGCCATTCATACAGCCATTTATACCTCAGTCCCTCACATCCTTTTCTACTAGATAGGACAGCAAGAGGACAAGCATTCAACTGAGCTTCCCCCAAACCCATCTGGAAAGTAGATAGATGACCTGCTTGTCACCACCTGCGAGACCTGACCTGCCAACCTGAAGGCTCAGCCAAGTGCTAGGTAAGCAGGATACTGCACAGAGTTGATGTCCTTTAGTGGAGTAAAACTTAAATGTTTCTGCCTAATGCTTCATCCCATCACAGCACAAAAACACTAAGAAAAAATCAGCTAACTTATGGCATAGTTATCTTTATCTTTGTGCAGTCCAGTGCAACACCACAGGCTTTTTTTTTCTTTATCCTGATGGTTACTTTAATTTCTGACAAAAAACACATTTTTGTAACATGCCCCTTCCTAACCTGATAAGCTTTTCAGCCCTAGAAATCCTGCTGGTTAATAAGGGTCATCAGCAGGGACTAAGGAGGAACAAAGGGGGATTTTAATGTGAAATCAGAGACACCAGTGAGAAGCAAGACACTTGAGAAGTCTGCCAATGTTCATGCCATAGAAAATAACGGACCTATATTTAAAAATTATAGCCCTATTAAAGCACGGAGATATTGCACTAAAGGTGTTAAAATAACCAATTAAACATGCAGTTTTACTCCTGCAAAAATACAGAGCATTTCTGTGGAAAAAAATACCGACAAGAATTCACCATGACTGCTAGAAATCAAAATAAATAAATAGTTTTAATTGGAAAAGGAATACTTCAGACCACAGTGCACAGTTTTGTGGGCAAAGGGAATCTGTTAGCTAGTCTTTTAATAAGCCCACATTGTACTGGATTCGATTTAGCTTTTCTGTGAACATGGACATGGTGTGTTAATAATTTAACACACCTCTGGTAAAGCAGGAATGCTGTAAATAAAATGTAAACAAATAAAACAAAAGCAGGGCTTTGTTATTGCAACTAGATGGCAAATTAATGGAAAAGATTGTTATCACAACACAAAGCCTGAAAATGCTAAACATACAGAAATCACAAGATCCAAAACTTAAGATTCCAAAAGAGGTATTAACTTTATCACATTGTACAATATGTATGGCATGTTTTTCTTCTGGAATGGTTTTTACGTTAAGTATGTGCATTCACTCCTGCTCAGCAAGATTGCTGTGGGAATTTCACTTTATGAAATTCTTCACTGCATTTCACTACAATTCTTTCTCTACATTTATTTTTTTCTATAGACAGAACAAATGCATATGTGATACACGTTCTGAACACATGACCAAGGAACATGAGTGCATGATCAAACCAGAGCTTTCATACCAGCAGTTGTAGGTACTGCATATTAGCAGGGAAAAAAGAATGTATTTATTTAAATTAAGAACTAGCAATAGCTCATAATTGCATTAGGAATGGAAAAGCACTTTGCATTACTTAATCTACTTCAGTGTGTTACAGATTTTACTTGCTGGTTATTCCAAGCTTTGCCCTGAGTGAAGGTGATGGAGGCCACTGAGTGTCAGCCTATGCAGGCATGAACAGCCAGCTGCCGGAGTCACTCACTGCTCTCCTAAATTTCACTCTCTGAGCAGGCTCCTAAGGCTAACCCAGGCCGCAATGCTGGCAATCTGCTCTGAATAAATTTGCTACGTTAGCAAGAGCAGCGTAGCCATGTTAGGCTAATACCAGCTAGAGAGGGATAAACGGAGTACACAGTGTGCTACCGTGGAAGACTCCTCTTCCCACGTGTCTGCTGAGGCTGGCTGGGCTGCGAGAAGCTCCATGTGCCTTCCCTTCCAAAGGCTCCTGTGGGCTGTCCCCACAGCCAGCAGCTCAGGTTCACCAGGACATCCGACCTGCTATCTCCTGTCTGCCCAGGCGGGCCCATCCATGCCCGAGCCAGCCCAGCACGCCCAGCCGCTGGCTGACCCCTTTCCTTGGGCTGGAATAGCCTCCCGGGACTCCTTCCGTACACAGTGCCGGCGTTCAGCACACAGCCAGCCCAGGCACCTTCTTTACCTGAAGTTCCCCCCAAATTATTCCCTTTGCCCTTCCATCCCACTCTTCTCTGGCTAGAAGAGGCTTATAGGCTCCAGGAGGTCACAGCTGCCAGCACATTTCTGGCTGCATTTGTCACACTCCCACAGCACTGTAGGTTTGCAGACCCCTTTTGAACAGCCCTGGAGGCCAGCGCGGCTCCAGCTCTGAGGAAGGCAGTCTGAGCAGCACAGGGATCCTCTACGGGATAATTCCCCTATTTGTCAAGCTCTCGTTACCTTCCTTCCATAAATCTTTCCAGTTTCCTTTCCACACAGATATGTCTCCCTGCCTTAGCCGTTAAACTTCCGCACAAGGTAAAACTTCAAGTTTACTTATATTCTGCCACTTGGAGGAAAGCAAAGATTTGATTCCTAAATAGAGCCCCATAATCCGTAACTATGTAATTGTATGTTACGCCAGAGACTTCTCTTAACAACTGAACTCAGGCAGAGGCGCCGGCCTGACACGGAGACAGGGGCTGCTGCTGCTGGGAAAATGCGGGGGAAAAAAAGGACAGCAAGGAGGGGAGGGGGAGGGAGGAGAGAAGAGCAGCGCTGAGAAATACATGAGTCCTGGAAAAGCAGTAATAGAGAGCTGCTGGGAAAGCAGGGGGTGAAGACAGACTGGTGAAGGAGGCTTTGTGGCAGTGCTGTGACAGGAATCCTGGTAGAGCCTTCTGGAGTAGGTGGCTGATTGTCAAGGCACCCAGAGAGACCACAGTAGGGAAATAGAAGGACTGGAGCATTGGTTTGGTAGTTTGTTCCCCTGGAAAAGCCTCACCTACACTGGGAAGGAATCTGGGAAGTTGAAAAAAGTCACGCAAGTGTCATGTTCTTTTAATGTGATGTGCATCTCTAGCAGATGTGGAAGAGTTTTAGACAACCAGCAGTGCAGGGGCACATGGTATGAGAAAGGCAGATAAACCTTTGTTGAGGAACTAGAGCAGAGGCAAAAAGAAGCTCCACAGCTGCTGCGTCTTGGCCTATCTAGCCCTGGAGAGCCCAGGCAGGGTTGTGGTGGGTTCATCCATACCAGGACAGGGGTGCTGTGGGAAGGTGGAGGGGCCAGACGTGAAGACTAAGCAGGAAAGGCAGGATTTCCCTGCATTGTCATGAGCCTTGCCAGACATTTGGGCTGAGCTTTGTTACAGGGTTGAAGATTTTGTGTCTCACAAAATAAGCTCGCACAAGCAGCAGTGAAGGCACTGGAATATGTCTGCTCCTCTTATTTCCTTTATACTATATGTCCCTTCCCATTAGACATGAGAGGAACCCATTTCCAGCTTAGCATGCATGAGTGAGAACAAGGACAGAAAGATAAGAGAATTGTGCAAAGCCTCATCCCTCTGGTTTTTATTACCCTTGTCATCTATCAAGAGACTGACTGCTTCTCTCGCTTTTGCTTTTTTTCTTTTTTTTTTTTTTCCTCCAGCATATTTGTAAATGTTATTTACTTATTGTCACTAGCTCCTTTGGGCTGTCTACTTTAATTTTATATCACAAATTGTGACCGGCAGCATTTTGTTGCTGCTGCTTTCTTTATTAATTTGTATCTTACTGCTCCAGCAACAATAAGTAGTCTTCAGCCCTTCCATAATTGGTGCTCCATTTTGGACCAAAATCTCACAGGAATATTTATAGTATTCTGACCCCAGCAGTGTTGGGAAGGAACTGTGGACATCACTATCGCACACCCACACTGCTGATTCACATCATGGCCCCTTTTACATAGAGAAAAAAATTATGCAAGAATATAATTATCAGCACTTCCACATTTCTCTTAGCATCACCGTTGCCCCATTACTAAAAGATACTTACATTTTGCTAGCATTTAGAGTCTCCATAGTTCAGTATGTCATACACATCTAAAAATGCTCCACCTTTAAAGTACTTTAGACCCCAATATTTTTGTCTTGAGCAGTTCAGAAACTTTTTCTTGAGACAATGTTACATACAGAATTTCTGCCGTCAGAATGAATATTCTGCTCATGAGAATGGCCTCACTAAGTTTCTCTAGAGTCAACATGTTAGTGTTTCATGTGCCACTGAATTTGCTATTTTTTATCTATGAGTATTGTAATGGAATTAGAGGCTTGACTTTTTCACCATATATTTGATGCTCCATTTCTGACAGTCATCATTCTCAATTCTCCTAATCTGGACCATTACACTATCTCCAACCAGACTGTAAGCCTGAATGTGATGGCCTGATTATTAAAAATTATTGAAATCACCTTCTCTTTCCACACTTGATCTTCTTTAAATATCCATGTCTTGCCATAAATAAAATTTTTAAAAACAATTCTTAGTCCAGTTTTTGTGCAATAATGCTAATAAAAGCAATAAAAAGTATTTTTTCTGTCATGACAAGCTTCTTTGTATGTGCAGAGTAGGTATTTAACTACATTACTGGACATTTAATCATGTTTCTTATTAGGGAAGATGCAGAAACTATGTCCTATGAAAGGAAGTTCTCCAGACACATTTGGCTATGGGGATCCCCAGAAGCCACATGGTATTGCAGCAGTTCTGGGTTTCTATTCTTTTTCACTAGCATGAATTGCAACTACTGCCTCTGCAGTACAATATATTACATTAAAATATATTACATTAAAATGTAAAACTGATATAACTGAGGGGAATATGAGGAAGAAAGGCCAGAAATCTCTGATATTAGCCAGGATGAATTAACTAATTTTCAAATGCATTTCATTCCTATAGGTTTGCATTACCATGTTTTAGAGCACCACTCTTTTTCTGAAAGGTGTTAGTTGGGGTACAGGAGCTGCGAGATAAAATAAGGTTGGATAAGTCTATGTCTGTAGCTCAGATCAACATCTGTTAAGGGAGAAGCTGCCTGTCATTGAGTCTGCTTTGTATGCCATCACTGTGGGTCCCCAAGTGCAAAGATTCATGGCATTATCACAGCTTCCTTCTCTAGACCTAAATGCTGGCTTCACCACCATTTGCGTTTTTATTGTTATATAGTAGGAAAATTGAATGATTCACATTGCCCACACACACTGGCTCATGCGTTTGTACGCAGCGGTCAGAGCCAAGGGTTGTCTAAACGATACACAGAGCAATGCTTTGAAAATTCACATTCAAATGAAATTCTCCTCTTATTTCCAAATTACTGTTCTTCCTACTTGCAAATGCGCATGAGGCATCCACACTAGGAAACAAGCTTTTTTTCTATACCAGGGCTGACTGTTCGAGTGAGGACTTTTTTTTCTTCAACAAATCATCAATTTAAAGAGAAATAGATCCCTCTCTGTAGGGTTTGTTGCTCTAGAAATATGTAGTGAAAACATCGTTAAATGGCTATTAATGACTATTGTTTAATTCTTAGGGGTTTTAGAGTAATTCTGTGAAATGCTGTTACATTTTTATTGAACTTGTTCAGGTTTTTAATAGATGTTAAGGCTAGAAGGGACTACTGAATCATTTAGTCTGATCTCCTGTATTGCTTATAAAATAACATCCCGTTAGTTCCATCTTGAGTCCATTGCATTTGAGTAACACACATCTCTCAGTTTCAGCTCATTCATTCTAAGTGATCCCTGGATAGAATTGCCTTTCAAAAATATGGATGTAAGTCTCATTCAAATGGGAAAGAAAGGAGTCCTGGCTCTCCTCTCCCAAAGAGAAGGAAAGAGGAAACATGAGAAATAAAATTCCTGTAAAGTACTGCAAAATGGGAATATTGATTACTGAGATTCTTCTTAATAATAATAAATAAAGCTATAAACAGTCATCTGTTGTCCCCTAAGCCTAAACAGCATGTCCCCTGGCCTGAACTTATTTTAGTGACCTAATTAAGTCACTAATTTTGAAACTTCCAGGTCTCAACACCTCTTGTATGTTTGAGGTATCTACTTCTGTATAAAACAAGCATCCCAGAAGTGCCCAGTTTTCTTCATTAATGAAGGAAGGTGATTAGCTCAGCTACAGACAGCTGCATTTGGGCAGGTGAGCCTCATTCACAATGACTTGATACTTAGCTGTCAAAAGAAACAAAAATTAGAAGACCATTATGTAGCATTCCTCTGCTTCACATAAAGCTCATAGGACCTTCAGTAGAGGGAGCATGAGATCCCAGGATAAGCTGCAAATGTAACCTGTTAAAGGGTCTGACAGGTATTGCTGTCCTGCCTAGAAGAGAAAGTCATCAAGAGGAATACGCTAAAATAGTTGTTTATTTCAGGGTTAGAAGCACCTAACAAGTACTAATGAGAAAAACGCTTGTCCGACAATGGACTTCTTAAAAACAGAGTCCTGCAAGGAACAATTCTCTTTCAAGGTCTTGTCAATATCTACGTGCAGCCATGAAATGGTGGAGTCAGATGACATGGACTAAGACACCAACAATCCACCGGCAACATGCTGCACTGCATAGCCTTCATTATCACCCTCCTTTGCTCAAATCACAGCTGCACACAAGTGACGGCTGAGCCCACTGACTGCATTCCCCAAACTGGTAATGAGCCACACACCACTGTAAAGTATAAAAGATGCCGTAAGTGGCCACACCTTTGCTGTTGTTAAGGAAAAAGTTGGGGAGAAGGGGAGAGTGAATCATATGACATCACCACAAGCGGAAAGTAGCTCATATTTGAAAAATGGCTGGACAACCTGAAATTTGAGAGTCACAGAGGTTATGCTGGAGGCTGTGCAGCACACTTCAGAAAGTTTGTAGTCACTGTGCAATATCCTTTCTTTGACACTACATGCCCACCGTATTTAATTTAGGTTCGGATTTCTCATTCACACCAAGCTCCCAAGGAGCCATATCCATCGATAATGATTTATTTTATCTCTGATTGGTTAAAAAGCTCCATCCTAAGCAAGTCCATCTTAGTTATACGTGCCATCATTAACTTCCATCTGGATTGTAACAGTCCATTTTATTTGAACATGAAGGAATCAGACCTTCGGAGACATCTACTAGCTGATTATAGTGAACAAATCATATTATTTTCCCCACTGACTCCGCAAAATATTGAATTAAGCTCAAGATTGCAGTGTTTATATTCAAAGTACTCCCCGGACCTTGGAAAGTTCTGTTACAATGAAGCCTTACAGGGTAAGATGAAAAGTTATTTGCCTGAGAAAGAACTGCCTTGTGATCTAGCCTGTGGCTCCTGGGTCCCACAGAGCATCCCACAGCCTCCTCCAAGGTGCATTTTATGCCTATGTAAAAATTTAAAAATTCTACAAAAAACAAAGTTTGTGAGCACTCACCCGTCTTCCCCAGGGGTGAACTGGGACAACAAACCCCAGGTCACAAACGTTACTCATGGCAGTAAATACTTTATGATTCTGATGGCAGTAAGAATGCTACTACAGCGGACATATTATAGATTTTGCCATCTCTGATAAAAATTGTCATGTTCAGATGGATTAATAATCACAGAAATTACAGTACTTCTTCTGCCTTTGCTACATATTATTCAGCTATTCTTTTCCTGACTTTTATTGCAGTTCTAGATATGGGATGAACCAGAGCAAGTATATGCAAAGTAATCTGTTCTTCCCATATGAAATAAAAAGCCAATATATACGGTGACTAACCTGCTTCTGCTACAAGTCATAGTTCTTCAGGCAGGCACACAAAGGGCAGATTTTTCCCAGTTTACTTCTGCTCAGGAAAGACTCACTTCTCCCCTTTCTCTGCCAGACCACTCCTGAGGTTTATTACTAACAGAAAGATTCTATCTGTAATAAAATTAGTTTTCTACAAGGTAGTGCCCACCAGGAATAACAGATTAAATAGTGTTCTTAGACAATCGTTAACTCACACCACATGAGTTCTTTCTTGCCAGCTTCAATGATTTTTCCTGAGTGTTTACAGAGCCTGTTTCACAAAAGCACTTACTTGTTTTACAAGCCTTTCACATATAGGAAACTGAGGGCGGGGGGGACAGAGAGAAAATAATTTGTCCCACACAGAAGGATGAATAAAAGATGTAAAAATTTTACTGTCTGTAAGGGACTGGTGCTAGTTGTGAATAGCAACTTCTGGGAGATGCAAGTGATTTGCAGGATCCTCTCCCCCTAAACAGATTCCTATGCTCTCCTCTTGTATTTACATAGAATCACAGAATCATAGAATGTCCTGAGTTGGAAGGGACCCACAAGGATCATTGAGTTCAACTCTTGTCCCTGCACAGAACAACCCCAAAATTCACACTGTTATCTCTAGGGCCGTTGTCCAAGTGCTTCTTGAACAGCATCAGGCTTGGCACCGTGAATGCCTCCCTGGGGAGCCTTTTCCAGTGCTCCACCACCCGCTGGGTGAAGAACCTTTTCCTAATACCCAACCCCAACCTCCCCTGGCACATCTTCCTGCCATTCCCTCGGGTCCTGTCATCGGCCACCAGAGAGAAGAGATCAGCACCTGCCCCTCCTCCTCCCCTTGTGAGGAAGCTGCAGACTGCGATGAGGTCTCCCCTCAGCCTCCTCTTCTCCAGGCTGAACAAACAAAGTGACTTTAGCTGCTTCTCATACGGTTTCTCCTCTAAACGCTTCACCAACTTCATGGACTTCCTCTGGACACTTTCTAGTAGCTTTATAACTTTAATGTACTGTGGCACCCAAAACTGCACACAGTACTCAAGGTGAGGCCACACCAGCACAGAGTAGAGCTGGACAATCACCTCCCTCGACTGGCTGCAATGCAGGGCTTGATGCACCCCAGGACATGGTTGGCCCTCTTGGCTGCCAGGGCACACCGTTGGCTCATGTTCAACTTGCCATCGACCAGAACCCCCAGGTTCCTCTCTGCAGAGCTCCTCTCCAGCCTCTCGTTCCCCAGTCTGTATGTACATCCAGGGTTGCCATGCCCCAGGTCTAAAATCTGGTACTTACCCTTGTTAAACTTCATACAGTTGGTGGTTGCCCAGCTCTCCATCCAAATCTCTCTGCAGGGCCTCTCTGTCCTCGAGAGTGTCAACAGCTCCTCCCAATTTTGTATCATCAGCAAAGTTAATTAGTATTTCCTCCAGTCCTGCATCCAAGTCATTTACGAAGAGATTAAAGAGTACCAGCCCCAGGATGGATCCCTGTAGAACCCCACTAGTGACTGGCCACCAGCCCGATGTAAACCCATTTACTATAACCCTTTGAGCCTGACCCATCAGCCAATTGCTCACCCACTGCATTACATGTTTATCCAGCTCTATGCTGGACATTTTGTCCAGGAAGATACTGTGAGAGACAGTATCAAAAGCTTTACTGAAATCCAGGAAGATCGCATCACTGGTTTCCCCTTGTCAGCTAGGTGGGTGACCTTGTCATAGAAGGAAATCACGTTTGTTAGGCAGGACTTTCCCTTTGTGAACCCATGCTGGCTAGGACCAATGACTGTGTTGTCTTTCAGGTGTTTTTCAATAACTCCCAGAATAATCTTCTCCATAATTTTACCAGGCACAGAAGTGAGACTGATGGGCCTATAGTTACCAGGGTCATCCCTGTTTCCCTTCTTAAAGATTGGGACAACATTTGCCAGTTTCCAGTCAACTGGGACCTCTCCAGATTCCCAAGAGCATTGAAAAATCATTGACAGAGGTCTCACTATGACATCAGCCAGCTCTCTAAGTACCCTTGGATGTATCCCATCAGGCCTCATCGACTTCCAGGGATCTAGCTGGAGCAGCAAGTCCTGCAATTTTGAACACCTTTAGGAGAGTGTTAGCTTCAAAGGCTGGATTTCACATTGGTGAGTGACAAGGGTCAAGGTAAAGCTGTCTGAGCAACACCCTAATGGGAAGGTGTTTGAAAGGGGGACCAACACCCCTCAGAGCGCAGCAGCCATTAAAAGCATTTCACAAGGAGCCGTGGCAGGGGAAGAGCAAGCACTGCTCTCAAAACTACGTACATCAATGTCAGTGTCGTCCTTGCTAGCTCAGATGCACAGCTTTCAGCTGGCATATTTATTATTAATTATTATTAAATTTATTTATTTAAGTGTGCTTTGCATAGATAGACACATTGCCGGTCACCAAGGACTTAATATCTAAATTAGTTAGGACAAACAAACACAAGATGAAACAACACTGTAGCAAAGAGTGTGTGAGGGGATTACTAACGAAGAGAGAAAAAGAGAAGTAATTGTTTGAAGTGGTGGGTTATTTAAGTGAGTCTTTAAAGAAGAACCCATGGATTTTAAAACCAGCCAACATGATCATTACGATAGTCTAGGCCAACCATTTTATACAATGCAAAAAGCAGGCTGTAATGTCAAAATGGACATTCACTGAAATATTTCAACCTAGGTTTTGAACCCCCCTCACAGGTGGGATTCAGTTCCAAGTCTCACAACCTATTCCCTGGTTATTTTGCTTCCTGACGAATGGAAAAAAAAAAAAACATTCAGAAAATGAGGACAGAGAGGTTTCCCTGATACTGGAGAAGAAAGGATGTAGATAGTGAAGCACAGCAAGGAGTAGAAAGAAAGGAACAAACAAAGCAAGAAGGGGATGGCCCAAATGGGCCATTGAGAGGGAATCGGAGTATGCACACTCAGGTGAGAAACGTGCAGATTGTTCCTAGGGTATATAGCCTTACAGGATTTTAGTGAGCTTACTATTAAAATGGCTGCAGGTAGAAAGTCAGTTGCAGAATTAATAATATGTGTTTAGAGTAGCTGAGAAGGATAATAACTGTATCAGCAAAGCACCACTAGATAAAGAGAGGAGGAATGCGTAGGGCATGAAGGCCAAATGAGATCTAAAATGTCTTTGGCTCTTTAATAAAGAAAGGCTTTTATCTGAGGTCTTTTTCATTTCTTTTGTCCAGATAGCACAGACCAGTAATTTATATCATTTATTAGATAAACCAGAATCCATTCTTCAGTTGGTGACTAGAATATACGTTTGAATTATTCCAAAAAACGGTAAAGCAGAAGAAGAAAGTACACAGACTCCCAAGCTTTGAGGGTCAGCTACTTCACCCTAGAGCATCATGTAGACATACCTGGTAAAAACAACTGACAAAGAAATTACAGGAGAATAAGAGACTTTCTAAAGATCATTTTCTTGGATCTATTACTACTTACGTGCATTCTTAAAAGATTTATTATGATCCTGACCCTGAAGTCCCCCTTGGTGGCCATCTCAAATTGGCCACCCTTCATTTTCTTTACATAATACCAAAGCTGTGCTTTAGTTGAGGTTACCTAAAGCCCAAAATAGGTCTTAAAACACTGGGGAATCTCGTTGCTTCACATGCAAGTCTGCAGATGTTTCAGTGTGCATGTGAGCTAAGTCTGGCCTGTGAAGGGGTGAGTCCAGCTTAACAGTTTTCTTAGGCTTCAGAGAAGGAGCATTTAGGAACAGAAACCAAAGCTGGAAGCCACAGGGCAAATATTTTCTGTGTCTGCTACTCTGTGTGTGACATTACTCTGCTTTCAGAAGCATGATTCTTAAAATTGTCTTGTATGGCTTCAATTCAATCTCTAAAGCACATTCTTATAACAAAGAAATACTGTTACCCGGATCCAGTGTCATGGGAAACAAGATTCCCAGTTTATAGGGCATACGCACACCTCCCTTCCCTGCTTGTAGCTACATAGCTCACTTTTCCCCCTGCAAAGATGACTTGTGGCACTGACAACAAATTCTGACATGGAAAAATGATGTCGGAGGAGCATTTAATCTCTTTTCACCTGTTTTTTATGAACACTAAGTCCTGGAAACAAGAACCATACCATGTTACTAAATATCCCTACCAGCAATCCTATCGATGTACTACAGGCAGACCACTTCAGTGTGATTTCTTCAAGCGTATTTCTCCCATCCTGCAGTCTCAAGAGCCTGCCTAAGACACATGCTTATTCTTCTTTGTTAGATCTCATTCAAACACATTTGAGACATTGCTCCCAGGTCCAGAACACCTTCCCAGGGCATTGGATGCATTTTTCTCTCATGTAGAATTAATATTCTTAATTATCTCCATCAAGAAAAAATGGAAATCTGAAAGAACCCACAGAAAGCGTTATTTGAAGCATGCACATTTGCAGGAAAGTCCCAGGATTCAGGGAACTTCTTTGTAATGGGTGAAAATAGTAGGAAAAAAGAAGCTTTATCAAAAGTAATAGATGGAGATTGTCCAAAAGCAGAGCCAAAAGCCAAAGATGCTGTTAGGTCATTTTCCAGGTAGGGTGTATAGGCATTTAATAGGCCATAGTGTCATGGTTTAACCCCAGTCAGCAATTAAGCCCCACACAGCCAGTCACTCACTCCTCCCAAGTGGGATGGGGGAAAGAATCAGAAAAGTGAGAAAACTCGTGGGTTGAGATACAGGCAGTTTAATAGGTAAAGCAAAAGCCACGCACACAAGCAAAGCAAAACAAGGAACTCATTCACTACTTCCCATCAGCAGGCCAGTGTTCAGCCATCTCCAGGAAAGCAGGGCTGCATCACACCTAACAGTTACTTGGGAAGACAAATACTGTAATTCCGGATGTCCCCTCCTTCCTTCTTCTTCCCCCACCTTTATACGCTGAGCATGATGACATACAATACAGGATATCCCTTTGGTCAGCTGGGGTCAGCTGTCCCGGCTGTGTCCCTTCCCAACTTCTTGTGCACCCCCAGCCTCCTCGCTGGTGGGGTGGGGTGAGAGGCAGAAAAGGCCTTGACTCTGTGTAAGAAGTGATCAGCAATAACAGAAACACCCCTTATTATCAACACTGTTTTCAGCACAAATCCAAAACATAGCCCCACACAAGCTACTATGAAGAGAATTAATTCTAACCCAGCCAAAACCAGCACATTCTTCACCCCTTATTCCATATCATTTCCGTCATGCTCAGGTACCACACTATCTGATACATCCTCATTAGCCACCACCTCCATTACCATCCTTTGATATAATACACAGATATTATTCCCTTATCCTATGGGCCATCCCTGTAAAATGTCTATAAATGTCCACAAAATGTCCATGGAGTTCATTTAGTCCATCACTTTGGGCTCCATCTGTTATGGTGGTCACTCAGGAGAGGTTGTGTGTTGTGTGGAGTTACTGAGCACCAAAGCCAGCTCAGATCAGGTCACTGCTGCACTTGCACTACTTCTTGTAAGGCTTCTCCTCCATTGGTTCAGGTGGTTCCTGGTATAGTAAATCCTATAATGTGCAACTCAAATCATGGGTTGCAACAATTTAAAGGTATTTCCATTACCGTCTCCAATGCTGGTCCCTTTGGACTAGTCCAGGTTTAACATTGCAATGAACTCCCTTCCTTGCCCCTCCTCCATCTTGGACTTATCCACAGACTGCAGTCCCTTGGGGTTGTACCTGCTCCAAGTGGAGTCTTACCTATGAGCCAGTCTCTTCAGGGGTACACCTGCTGCAGCATAGACTTATTGACAGCCACAGACACTTTGAGGTGCATCTGTTCCAGTATGGCCTTATCCATGGGCCACAATCCCTTCAGAGATATTGTGGCCTCACCCACAGCCACAGTCCATTCAGGAGTGAACCTGCTCCAACGTGGCCTTCCCCATGGCTGCAGTCTCTCCAAGGGCATACCTGCCCTGTCACGGGCTTATCCATGGCCACACGCTCTGAGGTGCTCCAGCATGATCTCACACACAGCCACCGATGCTTCAAGACGTACTTGCCATAGCATGGACTTATCCACAGCCACAGATGCTTTGAGGTGTACCTTTTCCAGCGTGGACTTCTTGGGCCACAGTCCCTTCAGAGGTATGCAGACATAACCATGGCCACGGACATTTTGCAATATAACTGCTTTGGCATGGACTTATCCATGGCCACCAACGCTTCGGGGTGTCCTGCTCCCACATGGACTCATCCACAGGTCACAGTCCCTTTGACTTGAGTTCACACTGGAGTTCCAGCCTGTCCAGTACAGCAGCACAGGAACAGCAGTGATGCCCTGGCCATCTGCCAGCCCAGGCGCATCGCCATGGCTGTTATCAAAACATTCCCAGGCACAGCACAGTAAAATGATAAGCAGTACAGCTGTACAGCAAGCAGCGAAAGCAAAAAGCAGCCACTAACAAGCACTAGACTCTAATATACAGTAAGGCAAGCAAGACCCATGGCAAGCAGGGAAGCCTGTCAATTAATAGCTAATCAACAATAACAGCTATAATTTCAATCTAGCACATTCCAATCAAATCTGTCATTACCTTGAACACTTCAAGCCCCACGCTGGGTGCCAAGAAGGACTGTCATGATTTAACCCCAGTCAGCAACTAAGCCCCACACAGCCAGTCACTCACTCCCCCATCATAGTGGGATGGGGGAGAAAATCAGAAAAGTAGAAGTGAGAAAACTTGTGGGTTGAGATAAAGACAGGTTAATAGGCAAAGCAAAAGCCACACATGCAAGCAAAGCAAAACAAGGAATTCACTCCCTACTTCCCATCAGCAGGTAGGTGTTCAGCCACCTCCAGGAAAATAGGGCTCCATCATGCCTAGTATATCTATTATAGCTTTATGCTTTGAGAAGATAGAATCATAGAGAAATTCTCTGCTTGGGATCTGATGGTTCCCAAAGGAAAGGTTCCCATTTTTAGAGTGTGCAGAATGTGTGAGTAGAAGTGTCCTGTGTAGCTCTTCCTATCCTTCTCTAATGTTACCTCCAGCATAATAAATGACCATAATATTGACAACAGAGCCCTGTGATTTGATTTGCAAACGTTACTTGCCAGGGGACTAGGGACCCTTCAGATCTTCTTTTACATCCTATTTGGTGTTCCCATGCCCCCCACTTCCTCATCTCAGTGTTGGGAAGCCACATTTTCCTAAAAAGAGGAGTATCTTCTGTCCTGTTTTCTCCTCAGCAGGACCAGCTCTATTCTTTAGCCTAGAGGCCATGAAGGGCAGGCAGTGGACCTTGGCAAACAAGGCCTCGTAGACTGCTTGTGGAACTCAAGGCATTCACTCTGCCTCAATAAAGGATTGTATGGTGCCACATGGATGCATCCCCTCGATTTGGGAGCTGCCTTGGGTCTCTCTGTCACTTGCCTGAAGCACGTTGTAGTCCCTGGCCCACCATAAGCGCAAGAACCTGGAGTGGGATCCTATTTGAAAGAAAGGTTTGAAGGATAATAGCCACACTCAGCTCTCAAATGTGTTTCTTCCACTCGTTAAAAATATACAGAAACCCTATAGAAAACTTAATAACTTATTTTTGAAAAGCTGTTAGTTATCACTAAACATGGCACAGACCACTGTTTCCTAGTATCACTTTTTTTAAATAACAGTCAAATGTGAGCCTCTAAATGCACTGAAAAGCTTCATTTTAGATAACTAGACCCCATTTTGATATGGACCCCAGCTTTTAACTATAGATTGTGTATGATGCTTCATACCTTGTATGACTGCATCTGTAGAGTAACTGCTTTTTCAAGGTATCTATGGTGTGGTGTATCCATGTATATTAGGTGAATAGAAACAGACTACACACAGAAAAATAATGGATGTAAAATCTAGATCATAAAAGTAGGAGTTCACATTTCTAAAACTGAGCAGCCCCAAACCTGCCTGAGTGCATGCTTAGCTTGGAGCACAAGCATGACTCAGTGGGTCCTACTGGCTACATCGATCCTGGTGAATAAAGGGAAACAAGGCCTGTCCTCTGGTCTCGAGACGAATAATTACTGCCAGCACACATCAATATAGCTTAACTCTCTTCCCCGTAAAGCACAGGCTTCAGTCAAACCCTGATAATCTCTGTCTAGGGGAGTACTCCGTGTCCTGGGCCAAAGTCCTGCCAAGGACTATGCTGACCATTTAACAGCATGCAGATCCCCAGACTGGTGCTTAGCTCTCTACCCTAGCCTTACTCTTCCTAAAGTAAGCTATAAACTACAGTAGTGTAGTAGTATAGACACAACCATGGAAATTATGCAAGTTCTCAAATGCAGTGGTGGATGTGCAAACACATGGAACTGTTCACAACAGATCTCACTGACCTCCGCAAGCAATTCAAAGAACAACATGTACTACCACAGAGGTTGATTTCAGCAATTAATAATGTTTTGTTGCTGTGCTTGATAGTGGTTAGGTCTGTTTTCAGGGGGGAAACTGCATTCTCCTGAATATTTAATGGTTTTAATTTATTGTCATTTCTGTAATTAATTATAGGTGCCTCTTCACTTACATATAACTAAAGGGAAAAAGACTACATGAATTTCTGAATAAAATTACAAGAGCTATTGTTTTAGTTTGAAAAGCAAGGGACCCTGAAATAGACTGACTAGATTTTTTAAAAAATGCAATAAAAGGTGAAAAGGCCAAACGGCAATAATGGAGCTTCTGACAATCTCAACTTGCAATAAAATCTATTTTTAATGAGACAAAAAGTTAGGAAAAGAAAGTGCACCAAAAAAGAGTCTGAAGACCATCTGACTTTAAAACATCTGCAGAAGGGTTACAGAAATGAATCAACTATAGCCAAAACAAGAGTTCTATAGTCAGTACCACAGTACCACCTTGTGGGGAAATAAAAATGGCCTCAGTATTGACTTCTATTGCACAGTTTCAGGAAATACCCATCATATAAAATTCTAAGACAAATTAAACAGACTCGGACACAAGCAACATATCCAATGCATGATTTCCCCGAGTGTCAAATTACTTTTTTTGAAGAATCCATGTTCCAGTCAAAATCTTTCAGAAGTCTAATGTAAAAACTTCCTGGAAGAAAAATGTCTCCTTTTACATTTGCTTGCATTCCTTTCTTGATTCCTATTTGCTGCAAATTTATTTTTCTAGCTATGCTGAATCGAGAGGACAATTGCAGCAGGCATGTCAAATTCCACCCCCGCAAAATGCTTCATAAAGTTAAAGGCTACAACATAAACAAACTAATGCCAGATCTTTGAGGCAACTTCTTTTATTGCTTTTCTGTTACTGATGTAGAGATTAGAGACAGTAATATTTCTGAGTACATTTGAAGAAATAAGGTTATCAAATCCTCAGATGCCCAAAGGGAACTATCACCTGCTTTTCTCCATTTCTTTCTCATAGAGAAAGAAATTTGTATGATTAAGTAATTGCTGGATGTCAGAAGAAACAGTCGCCCAGTCATCATATTTTAAGAGCTCTATTAAATGTAATTTTCACACTTTCAAATATAACTTCTTAGAGGCATGTCTGAATTTAATGCCCCTAATAAAGCAGAGCAACTAGTTCATTCTTTCTTAAGTGTTTTGAGTGTTGGCCAAACTAAAAGGCAGGCTTCCCTCTGCATTTTACCACTGGGCAGCACTCTTAACATCAGGTCTTCCTAGCATTTCATTTTGGGGTATTCTTTGCTCAAGACCAATAGGTGGGCAAACTGGGATAAACTGCGCCAAAGCATGTATAATAGTCTTTAATATAACATGGGGGGGGGGGGGGGGAAGTTTTATTTTGGGGTATTTTTGTTTGTTTGCATTTTACTTTTTTCCAATATTAAAAAAAATGTTTAAATCTGGTTGCATTCATGCTTGTGAAAACCTCCCACTAATGGAAACAGTGCAGGATCAAACCAACATGAAACAACACAAATTGTATTCAGGTTTAAACAACACACAAAGCTAGGCTGTGAATTTAGCTGTCTAGAGTTCGGGGGCTGATCCACCTGCAGATATGATCTACTGAGAGTCCATCACTGGCTTTAGCTGGGTTGGTGTCAGATCCCAATTGTGGGATTCGTCTCACCTCACTTTAAGTAACCAGAAATTAGGCAATCAGTCCAGTTGCCCCTACATACCTAGCTAGTGTCATCTCAGGTTCCCCAGGATATGCTTCAGTGCATGACCTACGCCATATTTGCCAAGCCCATGCGGAGATCTCAGAAATCTTTGGGGGCCTTCAAAGTCACTAGATGGCTATGGGTGGGAAGATGAATCAAGCCCTAGGTGTCTAACTGAAGTTTGTCATAAAGGCTCCATCTACAGTCAGTAGAGAAAGAGACATCTCCAAACAGTAATTCATCACGTCCTATCATCTATGTCTATGACAGATGGGAAGAAATACCCTCTGAAGATGCCTATCTCTTCTTACTGACCAAAGGCAGCAGTTGGAAACCAGATGTCTAACTTTCAGGTGATCACATTCTGCTGAGACAAATCCAAAACCTGATGTACAACAGATTATAGACTTTCTCCCTATTTTTGCATCCTGATAATACACGCCAAGTTGCACATTGTACATACAATTTGGATAACGTGGTCTGAACTATAATGTAAAAAAATAGATTGTGCCACAAGCATCAGAGGAAGGATACTGAACAGTCAGCTCAGGCCCCATCATTAGTGGTGGCAGTGAGTGTGGCCTTAACAACAGCACTAGCAGCAACTGCAGTCTAATTGCCAGGTAGTGTTCATATGCAGGAGTAATGCCTCTGCACCCACCTGCTCTTTTAGGATCCCATGTTCTACAGACTGACTTCCCCCGCTCTCTTCCTAACACAGGTAGTACCTCTCTTCTCCAATCATGCATTTAAGTTGGCAGAAAGACTTCAAAACCAATGCCTGCTGTGTGCCTCCCACCCCCCATGCTCTCCACCTCCACAAACCAACACCTCAAAGTCATAGCCTCCCCCAAATCCCCCTGGTTCAATCCCCACATCCCCGGTCTCCATCAGGGTAGATCTGCCACACATCTCAGGAGTAGGTATCATTCTAGAAAATGCAGAGCTATGGCTGCTGCCATCACCCAGCACACTTACCTGTGCCACTAGCTGTTTATGCCCCATAGTCTGGGAGATCAAGAGACTTTCTCAGATAAAAAATATGCAAGTCTCAATGTTACCATTTCAGGCTGGCTATGAATCTAGATATCAGTTTGAGATCTATGTATTTTATTTTTTTTACAAAAGTTCATATTCCTTCCTCTTCACAAGTAGGGACCAACTGACACAGATTTACATTCCCAAAATGGCATAGGCCTCCATGTCTCATCGAAGTAAATGGATTAGATATAACAAAGGAATTTTTTACAATGAAGGTGAAGTGCTGGCACAGGTTGCCCAGAGAGGTTGTAGATGCCCCATCCCTGGCAACACTGAAGGTCAGGTTGGACGGGGCTCTGAGCAACCCGATCTAGTTAAAGATGTCCCTTTCACTGCAGGGGGGGTTGGACTAGATGGCCTTTAAAGGTCCTTTCCAATCCAAACCATTCTATGATGATTCTATGATGATTCTATGAATTAGATAATGAAATGCCTTTGAGAATTTGATGTACCTGAACCCAGAAGGAAGTGATGTGGGCAGTGGTATTTCTTCGCATTTCAGTGCAGAGACAAATTAGAAGCAAGAGAACAGCTGCAGAGTGCCATTTAGCCACAGCAGTGGTGAAGGGGCTTTGCAGCTGCGTCTCCAGTCCTCCAACGCACAACATAAGGCAATGGAAACTTCTCAACATGACAAATTCGCCACTGATCTAAAACATTTGCATGCTGTGTTATTTCCAGCTTTATAATTGTGCATCTTTAATGTCCTGGTTTAGGACTTCTGCAAGAAAATCAAACCAAATTCTGTGCTGGACTGACCAACAGGATTTGGAAGAGAAGCAAGTATCACTCTTACGAGCCCTTTTCATCCAATAGTTCAGGTGCTGTGCAGCAGACCACCACTCAAACCCTTCCTCTGCCTGAGGGGATTCAAACATTCATCAAACATTCATCTCCAAAAGATGTCATTAAATACCATTTTAGGCCATTATGAGTTGAGCATTCTTTATCCTCTCTTGTTCTGCTTTGTGTAAAATACTTCATCGAGTCAAGAAGTAACAACACATTCTTTGGACTCCTTCCCTTGCTCGAACAAACAGCAGATCACACGGGGTCAAAGAGCATCAGATAGGTGAGTGACTGAGAGCATCTCCCACGTAAAACATTCAGTGTCCTTCGAGACAGATTCTCCAATAGACAGCAGCATCTACAGTTTAAAATCATCTCAAATTTTAAAGAAATTGAGCCTTGTTGCATGCCTTTCTGAACTAGTAGGTATAAAAGAGAATAATGATTTTACATTCAGAAGCTTGACCTGTGCTGAGAGGAAATTCTCTTAAGTGTCATTAACATCTAACCTACTGGACTGATACCAAGAGATAGACATATTTATGTTCACTGAAGAATTATATGCTTAGATATTAGAACTTGCTGAGGGATAGAGATCCCTGATCTAACCCTAGCTTCCTTCTGCAGTACCCTTATCCTGTCTACTATACTCTGCAGTTGAAACCAATGGGTTTTTGCCCAATCTTGTCCCTGAGGTGAGGGGCGAGATCGGTGCACCTCCAAAAGATCATATAGCTTGTCTATCCCTTCGGCTGGTGAGGAGACATAATCGTGAGCATTAACTGCCTTCTGAGTGGCCATTTTACCTAACACAAAGGGGCTCTACAGTCCTGAGAGGGTCACACCTTAATGTTATACACTTCTCCCCTTTTCACCCTCAGGAGGCCACACCTTAGTTGTGCACTTTCTGTTCTCCGAGAATCCTGTCCATGACGCCAATTTAAAAATATCACGATCCACTGTTGGGTTGCACAATTTGGCAGAAGTTGAGCCCCCTTGCTTTCTAACCAACTTCAGATAATTCTGGGTGGCTAGGGGCGGCTGGGCTTGACTTCTGAGTGATGTTCAGTTGGATGTGTTATCATGACCAGGTTTGTTGCATTCTCGGGAACAGAATTAAGACTCAAAACGGAGTCAAGTGCCGAGTCACTTTATTTGGCCACCAACAAGTACGCAAGAGAAAAGGAGAGAGAGAGGAAAAAAAAGAAAAAGAGAGAGAGTTACAATAGCTACCACCACGGATCTGCGGCGTCCCCTCAGCCTGATGTATCACCTCCAGTCTGGCAGGGAAACACTCCAACTGGTCTCTGCTGGTTCCGCCTTATATAGCACTGTCCCGCTGCATAGTCAGTGAGCTGGTTTGCATGGCCACGCCTCCCGCTCGGCAGGGGGGCGCATGCGCAGTATCGTCACTAGAGGGTGCTCGACGGTTCCAGAGGGTTCCAGGGGGTCCAAGCCCCCCCCCATATGTTGCAAGATGACCCTGGGGCCAGGCGCATGTGCAGAGGACCGGGCCTGTGTGCTCCCAGACAACACGATACAGATATATATGTTCCTGCTGGGTAGAACTTCCTCAGTTGCTGTCGTGGTGAAGCCTTGGTAGTTAAGCCGTTCTGCAGACAATGTCGAGACAAGTTTCTAGTCCCTTACAGGAGGACAGGAACATTTCTGGTGATTTGTTACTTCCAGTTTTACTGTGACTTTTGCTCCTATCTGATCCCATTTAATTCTGAGCATCATGTGTCTAGTGCTCCCACTAAATCAGAGGGCAATGTCCATATTTCATTACCAAACAAGTGATACAACAATATAAACCGCTTCCTTCCGTGATTGTATTTGCTTTAGCCTTCCACAGGTGAGACATGTTATCTTGATTAAAGATGATTTTGACTGACCATTTGTTAAGATGCCTTCTAGAAAGATGTACCAGCCTAATGATGTATGGCAAAGCACATTGACAAGTACCTCTTTAAAAAGAGCCAGATCTTTGTGATTTTTATTGTACATTACAAAACACTGACTTTCAGCACATTGGTTATATAACATGTGAATCAGTTACCAATTAGAAATATGACTATTTGGTGGCATCTTTGATTCCTCCACATGGATACATAGGCTGTTAGCCAAACACACAACTTGTATCCATTGCCCATTGTCTTCTCCATGTGACTTTTTATGAAGGGAGAACCTCCATCCTCTTTGTAGCTGCCATTTAAGTACTGGAATACTGTGATGAGGTTCTCTCCTGAGCCTTCTCCAGGGAGAAAAGACCTAGCTCCTTCAGACTTTCCTCATAGGGCAGGTTCTCCATTTGACCTACAGGTCTACATGTTCCTTGTTTCTATCAGCTCTAGTTGGTCTGAAACCAGAAACTAAGCACACAGAGCATCTATTCCTGTTTCTCATTTAAATAGCAGAATAGATCTTCTAGAATGGGAAGATTTTGAAGACAAGTTCCTCATCCACAGAAGCCTCAGTGTACATGTACTCAGGCTATGTTAATCTTTATCCTCATTACATGGTGAGCATCATGAACAGTCTCCCCTCCTACTTCCAGTCCACTGCTCCAGTGCTTTGTGGTACTCTACCCACTTGAGTGTCTTGCGTAAAACATAGAAGCCTATCACCTCCCTTTTCTAATACTACTTCAAAATCATACATGCAAGAATTCCCTCCTCTTGCTCTAATTCATGAGTGTGAAGCCTTAAAAGATGAAAAAGAGATTGATATTCTTTCTCCATGAAATAAAAAAATAAAAATCCCACCCTCCTTCCAAATTGCACCCTGCACTTCAGAACAAGGCCTTATTCACATACTTCCATCAATATAATTTTTAATTCATCTTAAGAACATACCAGTTCATTTCAATGTATACTCAGCTAAAGAAAGATCATGATAAGAATTCATTTTATTATTTACACTTTCAATAGCACTTGCTTTGGCAACATATGATTGGAAAAGACCTCCCTAGGCAATGAATACAGTACACTGCTCTCTCAGACAGTTATGACAATTAAATGATTTCACTGATCAGGCACCATCCAGTGAAGCAACTTTTGCCCTGATAGCAAGAAACCTTTTTCAGGTTTCCAGTCTGCATGCATTAACAGGATCGTTGTGCCAAAAGAAGTTCCCTTTTGCCTGAACATCACTTTTCCATCAGTACTGTTTACCTCCCCAATATCTTTATCTTTCCAATCTCTTTAAAAAGAGGCAATGTACATCCTCTCTGTCTTTGTTTTGCAGCATTAAACATGCCAAGTTGTTTTATTTTTCCTTCTGTGGTAATCCCTCTCAATTTTGACCATCTTTGTAGCTTTTTTTCTGCAACTAGTTAGGTCTCATTCATTTTTCTTGGAAAGCAGACAACCAACACTGTAGAGTCTTTTAGATGGGGTCTGCATAACCTTGTATAGCTTTATTGGATATATCATACAGGAAATATAAGCTTGTATATTTTTTCTATGCAGATTATCTACAAGACTCATACTCCTCCTAAAACTAGCTAAAACATACAAGTTGTATTCTTCTTCATCCCCTCCCAATAAGTATGTTATAGGATAACAAGATGCTATGAGTTCTCAAATTAATTAATGAACTTGCACTCTAATATTTTAAATATCAGCCACTTTATTTCTCTTGTCCTTGGAGTCACATAATTTTTCCCATTTGATGTTCTTATCCTCCTCTCCATTAACTATGCTATCTAAGCTTGCGTCACCAGAATCACTGTCACTCTCTTAATTCTCTTATCAACATCATTAAACAATTTATTAAGATTAAAAAGGTTGCTCTCAAAATTGAATCTTTAAAAAAAATTCTATTAGTAACTTCATTCCAATACTTCCCTTTTGATAGTCCCCATTGTCTTCTGACTACTCCCCTACTCTCCTTACCCACTCTCAGTTCTTTTAATGATTCTTATCATGCCCAGCTTAATTAATAATTTCCCACAGGCAATATATCAAGTACAATCAAGATAGTTCTATCCATTTCCTTTGCCTAAAAATATCACAGAATTTATCAAAAATGATCTTTTGTTAATCTGATATAATCTACCTTTGATTAAAAAGATATGACATTTCATTTCATTTACCTCCGTGCTCTTTATTATTCTCTCCTTCACATTTTATTTTAAAGCCTACTGAGAGCAGACCAAAACATACGTAGATGTCTGGATCAGTTTTTGCACCCTTCTAAAACACCTTTGCTACTTTATAGTTACCTGGTAATATTTCTGCCTTTCTCTAACACATCTTTCTATGAGAAATTTCATGTACCAGATCTTTCAGACCTCTCAGTTGAAGATCGGCCAGTCTATTGCCATCTGTCTCTCCTTCTGTGTATTACATTTTTAGTATCTTTTTTCCCACTAGCCACTTAGCCAGCCCCAGCTGCTGACAGCTGAAACAGGGAAAATGCGTTAGTTTGGTTTCAGGACTGCATCTAGATAATTTTTCACTTTTACTTTGCCCTTACTGCACAGTGGCTGCATTACACCTCTTTCCTAGCTCCTAGATGGTTTAGGCTGCTGGAAAACAAGAGATCTAACATGCCTCAGGTTAGGAGGCAAAATAAGGTTCAGAAGCAACTGTGACCATTTGAGTTCCTGTAACATTCATACAAGAGAACTTCTTTTTCTTTTTACAAAAGTGAATACAGTTCCTTGCACACAGCTGTGTTTGATATTTAGCAAAGCAGCTCATGGATTTATTTTGCCAGGCTTTTATTTTTGAATACATGCATTTTATCACAAATGAAAAGGCATGCCACAATTGAAGGAATTCATACCTCTTTAGAAGACTTTACACAGCGTGAGGAAGTTTTCCCAGAAAGGTAAAGAAGTAATAAGACAACACAAAGAGTGTTGGGGCTGCTATCTCAGTGTATTTGGCGGAAGACACCCTTGTGCTGCTTTGCAAAAGTTTGCAAACCACTCATGCAAAACAGAATTTGTGAAATCATTGAGATTCATAGTGAAATCTGACACACAAAATGTTGCAACCTGCTCTTGGGAAATCTTAACACAAGAGCAGAAGGAGCTACGTGAGAAGAGTGGACTAAGCAACAACTCTGTCATGCCAGGCAACAGAAATCTTTCAATACTATCATGGTGGTTTGCCCTCACGAGACATTGTCACCGTACCTGCACTGGAAAAAGAAGTGGGCTTCTCCAGGGTCCCTCCCGGCTGGGACCTGAATTTGTATGGCACATGTTTCATGGTATGCTCCATACTGCTGGTCACCAGGGACCTCACACTTGCAAGGCAATGCACAAAACAGTCCATGCACCAGTTCTTGTCATTCAGTCATCCAGGCTAATTCCTCTCCTTTTAATCCCTGCAGATTTCCTATGAATAGTGTGCATCCAGACGCTTGCCAACACACAGGTGAGATGAGGCTGATGACTCACAATCAGTTCTACAGGTGGTGTCAAGATCTTTAATCGCACAAGGTTCCCACAGACTGAAATGACAATAATTTCATATTTACAAGACAATATTTAACAAGAAAAAAATAGTCACCCTTGTCAGAAATCTGAACTATTCCTGTGCTTAAAGCTATAAGAGAACCTTTCTTGTTGTAGGTATGCCAGCTGTTGAGACCATCCAACACCTTGCAGCATTGCTTTCTAGTATCATTCTTCTATTGCTTAAAATGAGATATTTTAACTGGGAAAAAACCGCATATACTGAAAATATGACACAAGTTGAAATCTTTTGAAAGAAATCACTTAGCTTTTTTCTAAATTAAGTTAGAGAAAAATAATGCTGGTTTGCTCTCAAAAAATACTACAACTGTTATGTGGAGTAATTTTAAGGGAGGTGGAGACAGGTTAGCCAGGATAATGTCTATGCCTTTATCTGTACTCATTAAAATGCGCCCAAATTCTAAGCTGTAAGATTCCGTATATGTTGGATAAATTTTAACTAAGATATGCAGACATTAGGGCTAAATCTCAGGTCTGTTAAGCTGGCCATGTCGACTTATTTTATATTTTGCATAAGACCCACTTCTTCTGATCTTCTGAAAAAATATAGCTCTTAAACCTGCTCTGTGACAGGAGCTACAAACATGTCTGCAGCAGTTATCTCAGGTTTGAGCATCTGTGCATGCTCTGACCATGGTATCCTGAGACTTCCAACAATTTTTAAGTGTTCACCTTCCCAGCACTGTAACCTCTTTCCAATGTTAGAGACAGGCAATTGAGACCCAGAATGTGGGCTTCCCAGGTTCTAGGCTTTTTTTCTAAACACAAAGGCAGCTTGGCTCCAAGATAAACACAGCCTGTGGTGGATGCAGGTTTTCTTTTCCTTCACCCTTCAGCTGTGTTTGTTGAATAAATATTTTAAATATTCTATTTTGGGGGTGTTCAAGTTAGACTCAGTCCCCAACACAGATAATTAAGACTGTGTCAGTCAGAAAACAAAATTAAGTTAGATCAAAATTACCACATCCTTAAAACCCTACCTGATCTTCATGGTAGTGACATTTTGATAATGATGATGACTCTGCCTTCACAAAGAGAGAGCTCATTATTTTTGAGATACATATTTCTACATCAATTTCTGAAAGGAAATGAACGTTACAAGCAACTATAATTGGAATGCTCTCCTCTGCGCTCTTAATTCTCATCAACAAAAAAAAAAAAGGTAACAGAAAAACCTCACCACTAAAATATAAAAGACTGGAGCTGGCACTTGCCTGATATATATCCGAGAGAGAGGTCTGTGAAACATAACAAAAAGCCATATATTCAGTTACTTTTACTAAAGATCAACAACTGCCACCTGAAGTACCACCACCCATCTGGCAGTCTTTCCAAAAAGCACTGATATAGTTCACCTTCCCCAAAATGCATAACATACATCTGCAAAAAAAAAAAAAACCAAGAGAGAGTCTTAAGTTCAGAATTCTGCCTGACACCACACTCAAGATTGCAACTAGGTATCAAGACCAGCAGTGATAGATTTTCACACGTTCTTTTTTTCATTCACTCCTGTTCCTTGGCTTCAGTTGACTTTATGTGTTGGCTGCCTTGAATCCCAGTCTTAAAAATGTTGAGAGCTGAAGCAATTCATCCAGCACTATGAATTGATCTGAGAAAAGTCTGGTTTTCATCTGAACTGCAGTTTCTCAGTACCTCAGAAATCCATATCCTTCATCTTCCAAAAACCAATATATTGTGCACTCAGCAACTGAGACAGTAGCAGCTGCTTATCAAAGTAATACACTTTTCTTTAAAAAGTCATCAGGTCCCGGTACAAACGTGGTACTTAGTGACTCCATGTCACATTACGATCAAGACAGGTACTAAGAGTGGCTTTCATGAAAACAAAACTCAAAAACACCTCTGAGAAACTAGGTGCTCTGAATAAACCCATTCCTTGATGAAGCAGATATTAACCAGACTTTATGGTACCTGGAACCTTCACATCTCTAACAGAAGCCTCTTTAGATCCTTCTAGATCAAATCATACCAGAAAAAATCAAAAAGCAACAGGAACTTCACACATTCAGGATACGAGTCAGCTCCCTATGCACACACAGATCATTTGCATGATGTAATCGCACTGACCCAACCTGTTCTGGAGACTAGTTTGATCTTGCATGCAACACAGTCTACTGGTACCTGCTTGTCTGGGATTTCTGGATTGCTCGACATCCGGAAATCCTGGACAAATTACTAAAGCTGACAGAGAAAGGCAAGAGGGGAGCAAACAACAATGATGGCCTGTCCTCGATTTTCTCTTTCCCGGCTAATGGCTTAAGCGGCTTTCTTAGGCTGGCTCTGTACACCGGCTCTATCGCCCATATACAAATCTTCACTGCAATGTACAGACATTCACTAGCATTTTAGCAGAGAAAGATCTATGAAAGGTTACTAGATCTACTAAAATTACATACTATTAATAGTATTGCATAATAACATAACTTTTTATACATAGCCCCGAGGCTAAACACATCAAAATGATGCACAGCTGTTTCAGTGGAACAGGGAAACTACATCCACTCATTCCCACCCTGATTTCATACCGTGGGTCGTGGGTCACCCTGAAGCCTCAGCCTGGGAGATTTACCACAGGAACATTGATGTGTTGCTCTAGCCAAAAGTCAAAGCCGGCACTAGCTGTCAGAAGAGTGGGCCAAAATTCTTATTAGCTGGGGACTGGAGAGGGAGCAATTAAGGTGTATGTTCACTCCCGAGTCCTATCCCTTACTGCTATGTGTTTACATCATTTGCTTAATTACCCACTGCTCCCCAGCTACCCTCCTACGCTCAGGCTTCCCCCTGAGAAAGAGGGGCTCAAGAGCACAGGCTACCCAACACTGCGCTGGGCTTCTGCGTTCAGAGAAAACACACGCCCCCTGTACGGACACCTCTTCTCCTGGGGAAATACACGTATACACATATATATCTATGAAAAAGAAAAAGGCACATTCACTGCACTCGAGGCGCGCTCCGGCACGGAGCTAAGGCGCGGCGGGCAGCTGCCTCGGCCCCCCCGGGCCACCTCCACCCCCACCAGCCTCCTCCTGACCCTTGGCCACCGGCTCCCGGTCCTGCCGGCGCCAGGAAGAGGAAGCGCTGCCGGGGCCGCCGCCGCGGCTGCTCCCTCTGGCGGAGGCGGAGGCGGGCGGCGCGGCGGGGCGGGGAGAGACGAGACCAGACCCCGCCCTCGCCCCGCCGCCCGCCTCCGCCAGGCCGTGGGCCCGAGGAGAAGCTGCTGCCGCCGCCGTCGCGTTTCCCCTTCCCGCCCCGTCCCTCAGCGCTCTCTCCCCCGCCTCCCCGGCTGGGGCAGCAGGAAGCGGCTCTGATGTCAGCGCCGGCGGCCGCGGCGCGGCTCTGAGCGGCTCCCCCACTCCCGCCGCGGCCCCCCCTCGCCCCGCTGCCCGCTCCGGGGCTGGCGGAGGCGGCCAGCTTCGGCCCCGGGGGCGCCCCCCTTCTCTCCGCCGGGGACGCGCGGCCGAGGCGGCTCCCAGGCTCCGCAGAGGCCGCGGCCTAGGGCAGCCGCCGCGGCGCTCCGCGGGGGTGCGGGAGGGCGCGGGATGTGGAGCGGCGCCGCCGCCGCCGGCGGGGCCTCCGCCCGCCGCCACTGAGGCCCGCGGCCGCCGCGGATGCGGCCTCGGCCCGCCCGGCGGCGCCTCGGCCAGGCCATCCCCGACCTGCGCCCGTGCGGAGGGCAGGAGTCGCCGCCGCGTCCCGCGTAGCCCCGGCCCAGGCCCTCCTTTGCCCAGCGCCGAGGCCCCCGCTCGCGGCCTGCCCTGGCCTCTCCTCCCCCAGGTGAAAGAGGAGGGATGTCCGCTGCCGCCTCCGCTGAAATGATTGAAACCCCCCCGGTCCTCAACTTCGAAGAAATCGACTACAAAGAGATCGAGGTGGAAGAGGTGAGTGAGGGCCCCGCCGCCGGGCGGCCTCCCCACGGGCACCCGGCTGCGGCCTGGCCCCGGGCCGCCGGCCCCCCCCCCCCCCGGCAGCCCCCGGGGCTGCCCGCCTCGGCGCCGGCCCCCGCGGGGGAAGAAGGGACGCCCCCCGCCCCGGCACGGTTCCCCTGTCCTCCGGATGCTGCTGCCGAGGTTGGCAGCGGAGAACAAAGGCGTATGGCCGGGAGCCGAGGTGCCAGTTGGCTTGCACCAGCCCTGCTGCTGGGCGCTGCGCGGTGGGGTTGTGTTTAAGCGGCATGGGTTTTCTCAGGACTTTAAAGTTTCGCCGCCCGTTTTGCCACCCACTTCAGTATGGGTGGCAAGCACAGTTGTCAAACGCCGTCACCAGAGGGAACTGTTAATTCTGATGTTTCTTTCGGATCCCTCTTTCTGTACGCCCCTGCTGTCTCCTTCTGCCACCTAACTCAACCGTTGTGCATGTAATCATCATACCAGTGTTAATTACTTGCTAAATTTACAGCTGTTAGCTGTGTGTATAGCTCTTTTTTAATTATTTTTTTTTAACGTAACTAGTGATTTTGCACTAATGGATCAGTAATGATCCACAAATGAAATATCGTTTGTGACCTGTGCATGTTACCCAGGAAGTGATATTCAGTTATCATATAACATAGTTGGAAGAAAGTATTTCGTTGGAAGCAAATATTTATTCTTCTTAGAAAGTTTTGTAGTAAAATTATTGCCTTGAATTCTTTGAGCCAGGAATGGGATGGATGAAGTACAGAATTTTGTGTATATCTTTCGTCTGCCTGGATTTCCTGTGAAAGTGGGATGGGTGTAACTGAGGATAGCTTACATGCTTTACTAAAGGACTCAGTAGTGTGTATATACCACAGTGTTGTTTAACTCTCAGAATCACACAAAAATATTGCTGCTATTGGATTTTTGTCTTCCTACTCTCCTGCTAACATGTCTAGAGGAATGAAGTTGCTTCACACAGATCCATGCTGAATTTGATGAGGCAAGCTTGGTCCTAACAGATACCCAACACTGCTGAAACAGTCTGTGCTTTTGTTTGAGGAGTAACATCTTTCTCGTTCAGCAATAATTACCCTCTTTTTCTTACAAAGGTGGAAGTTAGTTTAGTTTTGTGTAGTAGCTTTTACAGATACGACAACCAGTTTCTCATGTTTTTAAAGTGGTTTGCTAGATACTGGTTTGCACATAATTATTATGCTGGGCTTGCATGGCCTGGGAGTGTTCACAGAACATAAAATCTGCAGCATTTTCGTATAACACCGGGGTGCTTTCTGCTGTATTCAAGTAGTGATGTGGTGAGTTTGGCTTTCACAGTAGCAGACATCGGAAATTCTCAGAAGATAGTATCTTCCAAAAGATTGCCTTTTTCCCCTTTCTGTGAATATGGCAACCATGAAGAGTTTTTACTTTGTAAGTCTAATCATTCTTCCTCCCTTTATGCATTTAACTGTTCTGAAGAAATAAAATTTTATGGCACTTGGGAACTGAAAGTATTTTTGCATTTGATAATATGCTAATGTTTTTGCAACACTTATTAATGGACAGGGATCAACTCTCATACTTTGGGAGAAATGGCTTTTCTCACCCAAAGAAGACAATAAAGTTGATAGGAATTTATCCATGATAAAAGGTGTCCCATGATGACTCAAAGAAGTGGGTAGCACATCTGATGTTACACATAGCACTTGGAATGAGTAAAACACTATACAAATCTTTAATCCTCACAACACCCTTGAGAAGGCTGTTAGCAAGGATTATATTGCTATTTTACATGCTGCATAGTGTGTAATTGGTGTAACTAGAATTCATCATTCGAAGGTTTGGTGTTCAGAGCTTATCTGTATACGCACAAAAATGTGCGTAGAGACAGTGCCTAAGCAGTAATTTGTGCTTTATGTAATGTGATTGTTGCATTAGCCTCAAAGTAGTATTTCTGTTGGAGACGATAAAACTCAGGTAGTATAAGCAGGGGATCTCTGATGAAGTGTTCTGTCCATGAGGAAATCTGATGACAGCTGGTGTAGCATTTTGAGCTACGCTCAGCGTACCTGTCCTACCAAAAATTCTTATGGGCAATGGGGATACCATAGTGCTGAACACAGTCTAAGCATCATTGCACAGAGGAAGAAATAAGATCTACTTTATAATAAAACAGGTGGATTAGAGGCCATTACTTAGACCTTGCTTTTTTCAACTGTGGGTGTTGACCTTTTACTCATGATGCAGTTTCAGTGCAGACAGTCAACTCTGCAGTTGTAAGAATGCATACATCCTTACTGAGGACCTTCTGTGCTCTCACTTCAGGCTTGGAAGTTTTCAAGGATTTTAAAATGGCTGTGAGGACTCAAAATGGTCAGATTTTAAAATGCTTGGCAAACTTCAGATGTTTCAAAATGGAGTGTCAACAGATCTACACTGGGAACTCAAACGAATGCTTGTATAATCATAGCTTTGCTGTTGTATTATCAAGACTGTCTTGTCAGCAGATAGCAGTCCCACTCTGCCACTGGTTTATTAATAGATATTGAAGTTCTGGAATACTTGCAGGCCCTGAGTCCTTGCTAATAAATGTGAGATCTATAAGTGCACTTTCATTTAGGTTTGGCTGGACTCTACTGGATAATATCGAGAATATACCATATTTTGTTTTAGCTACCATGCACATGACTAACTGCACTGTAACATTACTTCCCACCCGTCAAACATGTCTCAAACTTCAAGCTGCCTTTTCATTATTTAAAGTGCTTAGATTGAAGTAAAATGTAGAGATAAGTATTATGAATGAGTTGGAGTCCAATCAAAATTGATGTGACACAGCGGGAGCATCTTCAAAACTAGAAGGGGAAAAACAGTGTAAAACTTGGGTTCAGCAGAAATGTTCCCTACTTTGCCATGCAAATTTTTGACAGTGAGAATGTCCTCTCTTAAGCTTTCAGGTATTCAATAGACAAATCATTAGAAACTGAATAAATAAAACTACAGAATTTATCTGAAAACTTAATATAACTGAAATCAAGTCAACATTCAAAAGCCTAATAGCCCTATTTTAAAATCTGGTATTTAAATCTAGCCTAAATATTGCTGTCTTTTCTTCCCAGAGGAGTTTTCACATCTAAGCAACGAACAGACTTTGGTTTTGAATTGTTCTGGCAACCTGCTCCCTGCCACTCTTTCCTGAAAATCCCACAGCCCTTCCTCCATCATGTAACTCGATAACAGTCCCATACATGACGAAAATGCAGACCTCTTCATCACATGATGTGTGTATGCCTTGGATTGCACAGCCAAAAGATGCATGTCTGGTCATGTATGCTGTGGCCCTGCCCAGTCACTCTCTGATGTAGCCAGGTGGAAAATCATTGCCATATTTGTGTAGTTGCAAGTTACTTTTTAACAGTCTGAAAGTTTAAATTATTTGAAAAATGTTGTTTAATTCTCTGCTAGTATACTGTAGTATACGCTGAAGTTTATTTTCAACAGTCTGGGCAACAGTAGCTAATTCTAAGGACATTTAGGGTAGCGTTTTTGTTAGGATGAAGAGGTAAGCTTTCTAAATATTTATTTTAGAAAGCCTACTTAAGGTGACAGCAACTAAGGAGGTGCAATTTATGGCATGCTCACCTACCGTAGACATTTCTGAAACAGTTGAATAATTTCATTAACTGTCGGAGAAGTGTGCTGAGAACTCATGTGCTCCTCGCAGTTATGGAGCAGAGCAGATCAGAGACAAGACAATGAGGAATAAAGTGAGACAGCTGGGTTTTGCTCCCCTTTATAGTAGTTAACTTTTAAAAAGTTAATGAGATGCAGTGACCAATTATGTCCATTACACTACAAGGCAGAGCAGATTGGTGTAAGCTGCTGCTCAACATGGAGTTGTTACTACCTCCATTGTTTCTGTCTCCTGGGGGACTGTGTCCAGTTGTAGAATACCAATCTGCAAAACTGGAAGAAAGTTGGATAGGAACGGCAGGTGTGATTTGAGGTCTGAACAATATCCATGGATATCTGACATGAGTACGAAAGGCTTGGTTCTCAAGAGCCAAGGGTGGTAGTTAGGAATCCATTTGAAGTCAGTCACATCTACAGTTTCTCAGCCTTTTTCAGAAAGTAAATCTTCAAGGTGCCAAGTTGGGCGTCCAGCAGCAAAGGCAAAAAATTAGTACATGGTGAAAACATATGCCAGAATTTGCTGTGATTTTACTCTAAATACATTTCTCATCTAGTTCAAACCACTATTTAAATTTTGTTCAGTTACACCAGTGGAAGATTCTCTTCATTCATCTACACAAGAAAATAGCTGGAGTGTGAATTTATAGTGGAAGTTACACAACACCAATTTCATGTGGATGAAATTTAGGGTGCAGTAAGTGTCAGAAGATGGCTAATACGTTCATTAAACTGTTAATGTAAGACTTTACACTTATTTCTATACATGCAGATTTATTCAATGAATCAATTTGTGTCCTGTAAAATAAACTTACATTTTATTCTCACAAAGAATGCATGGGAAAGAAACCTCACAGGCTTTTCCATTCCAATGATGAAAGCAAGATGTGTGTTTATGAGACAAAAAAAGTTCCGTGTCTAATGCAGCAGCTAAGGTCACAACTAAGGGACAGTGTAAGTGCTATCAGAAACTGGAGGGTGGGGAGGCCTTTTCTTTCCCTAAAAAAACCCCTAAAACAACAGAACAAGCTTCACATGTCCTTTATTTATCCCACCCAGTGGATTCTAGCAGTGTTTTAGTGACTGCAGAATGATTATTTGTTTTTCAGAGACCAGTAATTTTAGACTTTGCTAGCCCAGCAAGCCCATCTCAGGTTGGAGTCCTTCACCCTGAGTGCCTCATTACCCAGCATTTTGTGTCTAAGACTAGAATCTGCCGTCTGGGTTGCTGTAACAGAAACTGATTCATACTGGAACGCCAGACAAGTGTTTTGTTAATGTTTTTAAATTACTGGTAATTAAAGTGGGTTCAGCTCTTGACAGATGTGTAAAAGGCTATTAGTGTGTGAAAAGCTGGAATATAAGTCTAACCTGATAAACTGTTATCTTTGCTTGAGCTGCTCACATTTCTTAGAATGACTGAGCTATCGAAATGCAAAGAGGGTTGGTTGTGTGTTTAGAGCAAAAGGAAGAATTTCTGTAAACACCTGCAATTTTAGGAACATATATGATGGTACTTTGATTCTCCATAAAGATGTTCTGAAGAAGTTGAAGAGAGAATGATTTCTTAAAAAAGAAATCAATTCAGGTAGCCAGGTCACTAAATAATAACTGTACAGTGTTGTGCAGCTCTAGCAGACTGTGCTCAGAATATGGACCAACTGTATTAGTTTGTGGCAAGCAGAAGTTATATATATTTATTAAGTATATAAGTTGATTTTTAATAACTGATTTTTTTCATTGTGAAATATTTTTTCCTGCAACATTTTGTATAACTTTAAAGTTGAAGCTTGGAAACTAAATCTAAACAAAATTACTTAGTTCATTTAAAATTAGTGGGATTGCTTATGGGATTTTTGGGGGGTGAGGGCGGGCATGGGTTAGGTTTTCTTTTGTTGCTTTACGAATCCCAGAAAGAGAAAACAACATTAAGAATTGTTTTTGCTCTACAGTTGAGCACTAGTTCAAATAAACTTAACCAGCCAAAGAACGTAGCTGTAAGAATTGGCAGATCTGAACTCCTTCCGAAAAGTGCTGCCAGGGTATTGGCCACAGTCATTTGTGGCATGGGGCCGATTTGCTTCAACCTGCTTAATAAAGCATAGCACACACAGCAGAACCAAAGTTGGAATTTGAGGCTGGTTGAATGAATGATAGAAAATGTAGGCATATATTTTTAGGGGCTTTAAACTCTTGTTCATGGATTCTTTTGGCTCTTAATTTTTTTTTTAATCTGTATGCTTTCTCTGTCGTATGGGCAGATGTGTGAAAAAAAATGAAAAAATTAGCATGCTTTATTGGTGCTGCTGGAACTTGGGTAGATAGAAAGAATAGAAGCAACTAGATTTTAAAGTGTGTTTTTGTTTTTACAAAGCATTGTAAAAAAATTTTTTTCCCCCTCTGTCTTACATTATGACTGAAGCTTGAGAGATCCAAAAGTTTAGTTTGCATAAACCTTTCATTTGCAAATATACCAGTAACCAAAGGGACACGGATATGAGGAAGAAATTCTTCACTCTGAGGGTGGAGAGGCACTGGAACAGGCTGCCCAGAGGAGCTGTGGATGCCCCATCCCTGGCAGTGGTCAAGGCCAGGGTGGATGGGGCTTTGAGCAACCCAGTCTAGTGGAAAGTGTCCCTGCCCATGGGAGGTGGGGTGGAACTAGATGATCTTTAAGATCCCTCCCAACCCTAACCATTCTGTGATTCCATGAATAAAGATAATTTAGAGAGATTGCTATCTGTTTAGAAGCACAGGTTTTGTTGGTTTTGTGTTGGTTTTTTTTTTAACTCCTTGCCTTGCTTTTCAAAATCATAAACAAACATGTCATGTAGATACTGCAAATTATAAAGCCAGTTCTCCAAAGAATACTACATCTGCTATCCAGGGAGCTATTACATTTTATTGCTGTCTAATATATCCAGCAAGGTTTTAGAAAGAAAAGCACTACGTATCTAGCATGCAGAGCTAACTAACATGGAAACTTCACGGGAAGAGAACAACTTTGTATCTTTATATTTTTGAGTGAATAGAAAACCTGTGCAGTTAATGCAGAGTAGAAATTAATTTTTCCAAAGTTTTGATATTTCATAGGGGAATAGGGTGCATAAAGAGATGCATTTTTCTTGTTTCACTGGGGGGTGGAGGGGCGAATTACTGGTCACATCCCTTAGGACAAAATACATCCTTGAGGGCTTAACATATCTGCAGTCTCTATTTCCTGCATGATTTCTAGTCTACATACTTACCAGTCAGTATAGTCTACATACTTACAAGTCGGTATCATGTATCTTTGTTTATGTACAGCATTTGATACTGTTTGTACACAGAGGCAGAGGTAATGTTTGTTCCAGGGATCTTGTATGGTTCATATTCTTTAAATAAGACTCCAAATACATTATCTGGAAAACATGTAAATGGCACTCTCTTTCACCACGTCACTTTGTCGTAGAGTAAAATATAACTTTTTACTGGTATGAGTTTTACAAGGAGAGGATTAAAATTGTATATAGTTTTCATTCTTTAAAGCCCTTTAAGCATTTCTACCAGTTTAAAATGTGTCTGTGTCATGTACTAACAGAGTGGTTCTTGACAAACTTAATTCTATTCTGTGGAAAAGTAGAAGCACTGGTGTTCTATTTCTAAACGTGTTATCTGCCCTATATTTTCCTTTTTTCTCCTAGAAGATATTTAGAGGGATAAAATCTTTTACCAAAAGAATGCGTTTATTTTTAGATCATTTTCCAAACATATGCAGTGCTACAGATCAACTTCTGTTTATTGATTTGTTGTGTCAATAATTCCATTAACTGTGCTTCATATAATTCAGAATATGCACTACTGCCCAAACATATGGTGTGGCACCAACAGCAGGGGACAAGAAGGAATGAGCGTGAAGAAACTAAAGTTCAGGCAGCGCCTCCCTCCTGTGCTATTAAGTTACTTAGTTCCAGCACACGGTGTTGAAGGAAACTACGTAGCATTTAAACTGTTCTGATAAATTCCAAGACTTACTCCCTTAAACAATAAGTTCAGAGGAAACTTAAAGGAGGAGAATGAAATGTAAGTGGAATCCACCACAAGCTCCATTCTGTCGATTGTAAAGGATGTTTTTATGATCAGAAAGATACTTTTTCCAGATTAAGTAAGAAAGGCATACTAGGCTTTCACATACAGTAAACTTCAAGTTTGTATCAGATCCGTCATTGCTTCTGACGGTTGCTGCGTTCGTATGCTGTCCAAGAGGCTGAGCTGTTTTAATGGAAGATTAGCTCTTCTCTGTTTTCCCTGTATCCTAGGTAAATATTCAGTGCATTCGTGTCCTCTTCTCAAGTTCAACCCTCTGCCTAAGCAGGCACCAAGTCACCGATAAATTGTTATGAAACCTTGACTGCATAGTCATTTATCAAACTCTTTTCACCAACCATAACATTCTAATATCTGATGGTCTCTCACGGCTTTCTTTTACATAATTAAGATTTAGATTGCCTGGTAACCTCTTCCTGTTGGTGCCTGACACTAATTTTGCGACACACATACATACCCCGCCCCCCCCAGTCATCAGCAGGGCTTCATAAAGTGCATCTGATTCTTGGCATCTATTCCACTTTTTAACTAGATCCCAAGTATTGTAACATTCAAGGCACAATGTAAAACATCCCACTGGGTGATACCCTCATTTATCTTAGTTTATTCATTGAATAGAAATGTTATTTAAAAATTTGGCAAAATTGAAAAATTATGGTTTCTCTAGTATGTGAACTAGAAATACATGTACCAATTATTGGTATTAAACTTGAAAATAGTCATGGGTTTATCTTCAGGGGAACAGTATGCAATTGTATTGGCTTATGGGCTGAATTTGACCACATGGAATCACATGCAAGAGATACTGGGGCTTTCTTCTTTTTTTATACATGTAACTTTATTTTTAATGCATGTGAAAAATAAATATATTTATTGTATAAAAAGAAAAGTAGTATATATTACATAGTTATAATATTAAAATTATATCCATAATACATAACGTATTTGTACCTATGGACATATACAAGTCTCTTCATCAAGGAAACATATGTCTAGCCATAAAAAATAAGCCTGATCCATCACAAACTGACGTATATGCACTGTTTTCAAATAGCAAATTTTTTTTCCATGTCACTGAATAAAATGTAGCCAAATGTAGTCAAAAACCATGAGAGAGTGTTAGAAAAGGTACATTGAGAAAAGAAGCCTTCTAAAAGAAGTCTCACTCAGCGTTGTTCCATGAAGCCAGTTGTATCCAGCTAGGAGAAATTATATGCACCCCTGCTTTTTCCCTAAGTGGAGGGAAGAATTCTTCCCAGTTACTTGACCAGTTTGGGTTCCTCCATATCATGGGGGAACAGCAGACCTTCAATTGCTGCTGCTAGTGCAATTTGTCCTGCCTGAGTTGCCCTGTGGCATCCTTCTCTCATTAACTGTCTGTCCTTAGTACTTCCAAGGTGTGAGCAGGCTGCTGTCTGAGTTACGTGTGCTTGCACAGTGGATAATTTTCATGTGCTCGGTAAATTAGCACTTCTGTGAAATGCAGACTTAAGTGCACAGAGGCTGATGAGATTTTTTTTTTCATATCATTCATATTGATTGGTGTTTCCAACCTCAGTCATGGACTGCAGGAAAATAGTTGGCATATGTTATATCAAGAGAAAAGTCAAAGCTCTATAATGCAGCTGGAGGAGAAGGTTACAGTCAGCAGGTCCCTGCTTACATGGGGCATGTTCTGTGGATCTGCTCTGGATGTCTTGTGGTAGACTCAGCCTATGAACCACTGTTGTGGAGACTGAGAAGCCAGGAGATCCTGGAAGGCTAAATGCATGTTGTAATGTAAAAGAGAAAAATACTTCTTTGCATGTATTAAAGAAACCAGAAGAGGAAAATGCCATTGATCACCATTCCTGGGCAGCCGTCTCTCATATCCATATGTAACCTCATCTTTCTTAATGCAAAATCTTGATTATTTTTTTAATTTACACTTTTCCCCTCTTCAGATTGGGCCTTTGATTGCAGACTTTCTCATATTCAGCATGAAAGTTTAGCAGATCTTGAGCTATGCACCTGCAGCCTTATCTGCCCCATTCTCAGGGGAAATGAGCTTCACTATTGATTTATTTATTAGGAAAGCATGTAGTGAGAGCCTAACCCAAGGATGGTTTACATACGTGACAGTCAAGGTGCTTTGACATGGAGCCTTGGCAAGTAAAATCTGGTGCTTGTACATTCCTGGCTACTGAGTTCCCTTCTCTGGATCAGCACTCTTAATTTACGTTCCAGGTTATTACTGGCATCTCAAAAAGAAAGGTAAATTACAGTAAAATTAAATTTTGCTATAAATAAACTGCTATAGTAATTGCATTCATAAATGCTTCCACACTACCCTCTCCCTACTCCACTTCCTTACCCTTCTTTTCTCATTCACCTCCCAAAAAAGTGTGGGTTTTTTTCGCTAGAAATGACTGCTTTGATCCTCAGGATACCTGCAGTATTACTTGAAATCAAGGATTAGGAACATGAGCACAGAATGGTGTTAAAACCAATGGTGAAGAAAGGCTGCGAGGGCCAAATACAGAATCTGAGTCCAGCCCACCTAGCCCCTTGTCCGTTTCTTTCCCCCCATCCTTCTCATCTGTTCTGCCTTGCATTTTTTTGAATTGGAGGAGCTCTTATCCCTTAGCTTCTTCTGTTCCTTTTCGTGCCTTCCATTTCCTCCTCCTCTTCTCTCCACCTTTTGGGCATATGCATAACAGTTTGCTTGTCTGTGCATTCCTGTGGCAGCTAGAGTCACTGTTTTGGTGACACTTTAGTTTCAACTTTACATTGCATGTGCATGTTTTGTTGTTGTTTCTGTATCTTGTCTTTTCAGCCCCACCCCACCCCAGAGAACAAAATTTAAAGGCTCGACATTTTAATTTACCTTAGTTTATAACTCACCAGTAACTGAAAGCGACCTCATAGGAAAAGGGCACTTTTGTCTGTCCTGCTTTCATTTTTGTGCTTGGTTTCCAAGAACTACTCCAAATAGTGGTGGTGTTAGAGCTTCTTCACAGCAAACATTAAAGAATTCTTGAATAGTATAGTATGCAGAAGCTGCTACTACTGCTTCCGGGAAGTTATGGTAGAGAGTAATGACTCTTGTCTGGTTTTGTGTATTTTTAGGCAACATTAATTCCAAATAAACTAGAAAGCAGACATCAACAAAAATAGAGAAACATAGTTTATAAAGACACTATGCTTATACAGACACTATGCGGACTCTCTGGAGAAGTTATTGTTGAGGCATCTGTGAGAAAATGGATAATTTTAAGCACATTGAACACCTCATGCAGGCTTCAGCATAGGTGTGTGCAGTTGTTTGCATATGCATTTAAATTTCAGGATTTTGAATTCCTATTACTAGCAAGCATAAACAAATATGGCAGATAGATATAACTTCACTGGTCAAATCTATAAAAATTAATTTGCCATCATTCCCCTAACTGTCTTCTGACCAGATCTTGTTTGAAATAATTAAGATCATGTTTTTCTGAAATACTGTTACTGCATGTTAATAATACAGTGTTTTCTCTGTGTGTTTTCCTATATCTTCTGTAAATGATGTCTGGAGGAAGCTTAGCTAATCTCCAGTTACTCTTTGACAGCATAATATTAAATTGCTGCTGCAAAATGCACAGTCTTTAACAGTCAGACCAGTTATCCCCAGGGTATTCATCCCCCTGAGCTGGAAGGCAGGGATGGGGAGCAGAATAAACCCCTTATAACCCAGGAGAAAGCAGTTAACAACCTGCTGCATCACCTGGATACTCACAAGTCTATGAGGCTGGATGGGATCCACCCGAGAGTACTGAGGGAGCTGGCGGAGGAGCTCTCCAAGCCACTCTTCATCATTTGCCAGCAGTCCTGGTTAACAGGGGAGGTCCCAGATGACTGGAGGCTTGCTGATGTGAGGCCCATCTATAAGAAGGGCCAGAAGGAACATCTGAGGAACTACAGGCCTGTTAGCCTGACCTCGGTACCGGGGAAGGTTACAGAGCAGATAATCTTGAGTGAGGTCACCAGGCATGTACAGGACAACCGGGGGATCAGGCCCAGTCAGCATGGCTTCAGGAAAGGCAGGTCCTGCCTGACCAAACTGATCTCCTTCTATGACCAGGTGACCCATTGAGTAGATGAGGGGCAGGCTGTGGATGTTGTTTGCCTGGACTTCAGTAAAGCCTTTGCACTGTTCCCCACAGCATCCTCCTAGAGAAGCTGGCGGTTCATGGTTTAGACAGCTGTACTCATTGCTGGGTAAAAAGCTGGCTGGACGGCCAAGCCCAGAGAGCTGTGGTGAATGGAACTTAAACCCATTTGGAGGCTCGTCACAAGTGGTGTTCCCCAGGGCTCAGTTTTGGGGCCAGCCTTGTTGTATCTTTATCAATGATCTGGATGAGGGGACTGAGTGCACCCTCAGTAAGTTTGCAGATTACACCAAGTTGTGTGGGAGTGTTGATCTGCAGGAGGAAAGCTCTGCAGAGGGATCTGGACAGGCTGGATCAATGGGCCGAGGTCAACCGCATGAAATTTAACAAGGCCAAGTGCTGGGTCTTGCACTTTGGTCACAACAACCCCATGCAACGCTACAGGCTTGGGGACGAGTGGCTGGAGAGCTGCCTGGAGGAAAAAGACCTGGGGTTGTTGGTTGACAGCTGGCTGAACATGAGCCAGCAGTGTGCCCAGGTGGCCAAGACGGCCAACAGCATCCTGGCTTGTATCAGGAATAGCGTGGCCAGCAGGAGCAGGGAGGTGATCGTGCCCCTGTACTGGGCACTGGTGAGGCCACAACTTGGGTACTGTGTTCCATTTTGGGTCCCTCACTACAAGAAGGACATTGAGGTGCTGAAGCATGTCCAGAGAAGGGCAACAAAGCTGCTGACAGGGTCTGGAAAGCAAGTCTTCTGAGGAACAGCTGAGGGAACTGGTGGTGTTCAGCCTGGAGAAGAGGAGGCTGAGGGGAGACCTTATCGCTCTCTACAACTACTTGAAAGGAGGTTGTAGTGAGGTGGGTGTTGGTCTCTTGTCCTAAGTCACTAGTGATAGGACAGGAGGAAATGGCCTCAGGTTGTGCCAGTGGTGATTTAGATTGCGTATTAGGAAAATTTTCTTTATTGAAAGAGTGGTCAGGCACTGGAACAGGCTGCCCAGAGAGGTGGTGGAGTCACCATCCCTGGAGATGTTCAAAGAACCTGTAGACATGGGACTTCAGGGCATGATTTAGGAGGCATGGTGGGTGGTGTTGGGTTGACGGTTGGACTTGATGATCCTAGAGGTCTTTTCGAACCTTAATGGTTCTATGATTAATTCTGTTCTAGGAAAACACGGTTCTGTGTGTCTTTAGTTTTCTAAAATAAATTTATTTTCTGTTTATGAAGTCTTGCACAGCAAATGAAACCATTTCAAGTTTTAACTCGAGTGTTTCATATTATCTTGTTCTAGGTTGTTGGAAGAGGAGCCTTTGGTGTGGTCTGCAAGGCAAAATGGCGAGCTAAAGATGTAGCCATTAAACAGATAGAAAGTGAATCTGAACGAAAAGCCTTCATTGTAGAGGTACAGTAAGTTTGCTGGAAAACACAGGGTAGAGCTTGTTTTCTTAAATTCATGGCTGTATTTAGTGTACTAAAAGTTATGTCTGTATTACAAAGTAAATGCAGCCTATGGTGTACCCGGTATAGGCTTGAACCCTTTGTCATGCAGAACAGAACACCTGTCAGAGCACATTGCAGCTCCTTTAGTTCACTTCCCATAAAAACTGGAAGGCAAAGTGGGAGAGGGGAAGGCACAGAGGTTTGGGAAACACCAGTTCCTGGATTCTGTCCCAGTGTGGAGTCAGAATGCAGCTGAAATACCCACCAAAATCCTGGAGCTAATTAACGCTCCAGGGGCTACAGTGTAGGTTCTTCATACAATCAGGCCCATAGTTGAAAGTGTTTCTCTCTTTTTCAGCAGTTCTAATAATTTCATTATTTTTTCTTACATATAAGTTTATTAATACATGGAACTCATTTAAGGACAATCACTCTTCCCATTCAATGTCTACTTCTTCAGAAGGATCTTGAGTAGTTCAGATGTACTGATAAACTTCCCAAGAAACATAACATTTTCTAGAATCAGAAGTTATCCATGTAATTTAAATGAGATTCATTGTGATGTGCTGGTTAGTACTTAGTAAGAATCTTGGATGTTCAAGATATACAAAATATGTTAAAAATAAATATCTTGATTTTGGAACTGAACATATAACACGCTGCAGGACTAAAGAAAGCATATTTGTAATAGGCTTCTCTGTGTAAATATTAATATGTTGTTCATTACCGTGGAAAGTTTTTAATGTTATTAATTTGAATCTAAATTAATACTGAGTAGATCTGATCAGTTTCCTAGCATTTTTGTGTTAGAAAGAGATCTAAGAAGATAAGCCCAGAAATATTTCAGTAATTACTGGGATTCAAGAAACCCTACAAAGTGCAAACATCAGTTATGTTACTCCATTCTGGTTTTTTAGAACACCTGAAGTGTACAGGAAAAAAAATAACATTAGCTCCCTGTATGATGAACAGCATAAGCTGCCCCAGAAGTTTGTGTAAAGGGAAAAAATCCTTTTACTACCTACTGGTAAAGAAAAAATCCAGTGCAAAATAGCCTGATTGTCAATTAGTAAAAGCCCCAGTAGGTTCTTGGAACTATGTCATGTTAATATTAAACTGGCTGGCTTATTTTATAGGATTGTAGGGGTTGGGTTTTTGGTTTGGTTTTAGGGGAAATTTTTGTTTGGTTGTTTTTTTTAAGAACAGTAATTTTCTATATTGTGAATAAAGCCAATATAATGCAGATTGTTTATGAAGTCAGACAATCAGGATTCCAAAGTTGGAGGCTCCCAGAAGAGTGCTGAACCTGCTGAGGTCATAGTTGCACAGTGTTAATGACTTGAGTGATTTTACTACACCATAAAAAAATACTTTCTTTTAGATACAGTTCCAGTCAGACAGAAACCTAATTACATAAATTAAAATGCAAACAGGGATATCAGACTTGTAATTCCTAAAATCACCATCTAGTGTTATGCAGATATATAAAGCTGTAATTGCTGTTGTGTTGTATGAATTATAGATGTGAAAATAAAGCATTAGCCTTTTTTTCCCGTGGTTTGAAATGAAGTGTGATTTGTATTGCAGCTTCGACAACTGTCACGAGTAAACCATCCCAACATTGTCAAGTTATATGGAGCCTGTCTAAACCCAGTAAGTTATAGCTTTGTCAGTATGACAGAAGGTGGCTAGCTTAACACAGGCAAGCATCAATGCACAGAATGTGTATTTTACACACAAAAATATATTTTTTATATGTACTTCATATGTTTTAGCCATAATAAAGAAATACACAGATATGTAGGCTGGTTGATATTTTCAGATTTTGGGTTTTTTTCTTTCCCCTGCTATGAGAAAAAAGTTCTTTCAAGAAAACCCCAAGTGTTGTTTCTAAATGCCAATTACACTTCAGTTTGTCAGGATGGCATCTGGTGTATTACATATGTGGTGTCATTCATATCTACAGTCCTATTAAGTGCAAATCAGCAATACAAGAAAGAAAATACATTAGCAACACATGATTCATAGCATGTAAATCAGTTCCTATTCTCATGCAGTTTTCAGTATTTGCTTTCTTTCTGGCACAGCTGCAAGCAGTCCCACAAATACTTAAAGCAGAAAAGCAAGTACTGTGACAGGACAGATGTATCCATAGCTAATTCTAGTATGGGCTATTGAATTGGTTAAAATAATGCTGCATCACTTTTTCCTTAGTACTAGTTAAATTCTTTTCACGTAGTATTTAATTTTTTTTGTAAGCCACTAAAAAAAAAAGAAGTAAAGTTAAATGACTTGCAGTTTGAAGGCAGCATTTGCTTTTCAAGAATGTGGGGGGAAGGTAAATCCCTTCTTTCCTAACTTACAGTGGGAACTAAGTATAAAACTGATTTCTGTTTCCTACATGTAAATATGTACCATTCAAACTGACTCTCATAGATAAATATTCCATTAGCTTAGGTATGGACACTTTGCAGTTCCTCTCAAAGAACTTTCAGTTTACAAAAGCTGTTTTCCACCCCTACATTTAAAACATCCCTATTTTTTGTCCCCCCCGCCGCAAAGGTGTGTCTTGTCATGGAGTATGCTGAAGGAGGTTCTCTGTACAATGGTGAGTATCATTTCAACATAGTGTCTTCCTGGAGCTGAAATGGTAGCATTAGGGCAAACATGATCTAAGATATAAAGTTGTTTCATACATATGTCTCTATCCTTGGAGATACTCAGAAGCCACCTGGACACAGTCCTGGCCTGCTTGACCCTGCTTGGTGGACCTCCAGGGGTCCCTTCCAATGCCAACCATTCCGTGGATCTTTGAAATTCTTAATTTTTTTAAGGAGAAAGGACTGTAATTTTAAAAACCACTTTTCAGTCCACTGGTTTGTTTTTTGATATCAGTTTATTATATTTTATACAAGTCATTTAAGTTTTTCCAGTGGGACGTGTGAAAAGATTCTTCCTTAACTTGTAAATTCGCTGAGCATTTGTTTAACACAGACTTTACCAGTGTTAGTTGAGAACAAGCAACACCTTTCATATTGAATTTTAACATCAAAAATTATGAAAAACATATTAAAAATTGAAAATACTTTTACATTTTCATTATTTTAACAGTCTGCAGAAGCATATTTTCAGTTGCAGTGATGAGGCATTGATAACTACTTAGATTCCATAGAACTTTCTGACTGGTATGTTGTTAACTCTGATGTATCTGTTGTAATATGCAATAAAGTTCTTTTTAGTTTGTGCCTTTGTTTTGCAGTGCTACATGGTGCTGAACCTCTGCCTCATTATACTGCTGCACATGCCATGAGTTGGTGTTTACAGTGTTCCCAAGGAGTGGCATATCTCCACAGTATGAAACCAAAGGCTCTAATCCACAGAGACCTGAAACCACCAAAGTAGGTTTATGGCTCACATTTTGTATTTTTTTACAACTGGAATTTAAGACCATTTACAACAATTTCATTGCATTTAAAAGAAATACCTTAATTGGTACTAACTTTATTGGATGTACTATATTCTAAATGAATGCTGTGCATTTGAAACTTCAGTTGCAGAATGATGGTGTATGGTACAGGAAATTAACTGTACTCTGTTACTTTCTGTTAAGCTGGAAAAACATCCTGCTTCTGCCGTGCATCACGGAAGAGGATTTTGGTAGGGATAGGGCTTCTAACCAGAAGCATTTAAAATGGCCCTGTTTCACAGTGGGTTGTGGTGTTCAGTTAGAGAACATTAGGTGGGGCGTTGTTTGGTTTTAGCATCGTATTTAATCTGATACGTTAGAGCTCTTTCCCCACATAGCCATCCTCCTTTATCCTTTCCTTATGCCTGTTCCACTACCCCAGCCAGAATCTTCTATCACTTTCCCCTGAAACAAAAAAGAATAATTTTCTGTGCAGTCAATTTGTTCTTCTGACTTATTTTACAGCTTCAGATCTGGCTCCTCAGATTAGGTAGAAACAGAGATTTGGGGATCAGCAGGATCACCCCTTTTGGTGGTAGCCTGCAGTTATTACCAGATAAAATTACAACGTGAAGCCACACTTTCAATCTTGAATTCTTTCTTTTATCCCCAGTGTTGATTTGGAGAGCTGTTAACATGTAACTTTGAGTGCTTTCATTTATTTAAATAGCTACATTGACTGACATTAATGGGAGACTTGATCGTTCTTCTTTTGGTAAAGTTGTTACAGCACTTCTTGTTTTTCAGCCTCTGGAATGTGAAAGACTAATTTTGTCAATATATGCTTAGTGGTTTACTTATGGCTAAATTTATTGAAAATATAGCATGTATAAATATTAATAAATTATGTATATTTGATTATTTTAAGATTTCGTATGTTCAGATTAGGCACAAGTGACTTCACATACTTTTCAAAATATAAAACTAAAGCACTGAGAAGCAAAACCTTTGATATTCAACTATATTAGAATTATAGTTGTTGGGATAAAAATATCAGCGGTTTGTTACCAAACTATTTCATCCTACAATTTTAATTTTGGTTTTTTGTACTTTGACAGTTTGCTCTTGGTAGCTGGGGGGACAGTTCTAAAAATCTGTGATTTTGGTACAGCCTGTGATATTCAAACACACATGACCAACAATAAGGGAAGTGCTGCTTGGATGGCACCTGAAGTTTTTGAAGGTAACAATCATTTACAGTGTCAATATTATGTGTTATTTCTAGAGATGCAGCTGTGAATGAATTTGATGTAGGAAGAAGAGCATCATGTAATCTTACTTTATTTCAATCAGTGTACTGAAGTTTGAGGTAACAGCTGAAAGAGTCTTGGCAGAGGTCTGGATCTAAAAACCTCTATGATTGTATATTGCCAAATAATTATGCAGAGTTCCAAAGAGCAGCACTGAATTGACTCTTATCATGTTAGTATTAGTTAATTACACGAAGATGTGGAACCTTTGTGTCATTGCTGAGATTTACATACGAAGTACCTTTAGACAGCTGCTGTTTCTTACTTTATAAGCAAGTAAAACACAGCCAGAGGGCTATTTCCCTGGGACTGTGCTGTTTCCAAGATTCTTAAGTCATTTCAAACTCTTCTGACATTTAAATACACTGTCATTACTTTCACTCCCTATTCTGATCAGCTTTTATCTTTAGAATTTCCCTGTTAGTGTCTCTAAATTGAACATAATTGCCATCATTTTCATTCCCCCACTTTCTTGTAACTCCATCTTTGTCTGCTTTTTGTGTAATCTAGAGGTTTGATATACTTCCTCTTTCCTACATACTGAGGAACTTGCTGTTAAAAGTTAATTTAGATAAGTAGGAAAACAAGCTGTTTCTTGGAGTGTAGCTGGGGAAGACTCATGACACTTCATAATTGGATATAATTGCTGCATGACTATCAGAGAAATAATCCTGTCAATATTAGATTGCAAATTAAACACCTTTCAGCCAGTCAGTACCTTAAATTCCCATTGCAATTAGCAGAGTGGACTGGAGAAGTCAAATTCCTGCTTTAGGAAGCAAGCATCCTGGCTTTGATGGATTTGGCAAGTGCCTGTGTGCAGCAGTGGTTTCCCAGATTCTGGATCCAAGTGGCTTCTTTTCTTTTACTGTCCTTATTCCAGAGAGCAGCAAATTATATATGTCCATATACGTTTTTAGGAGGTGTCTTCTCCCGAGCACCACCTTTGGAGCTTTTGTTTTGAAGGTATCTTTTTTTCTTCTGCATATTGCTTAGAGGACACACCCAAGGGTGATCTGTTTCATTCTGGTGCCTAAAAAATTTCCATTATGTCACTTTATATTGAGGCACCTACTTTATTTCTTTAACTCTAGCTAGGAATGCGTCTTTCATTGACATTAAATTGCTTACATTTTAAAAAAAAAAGTTTACTATTAAATGAAATCATAAGAAATATTTTTTTCTTTTAGAAATAATAAATTGGACAATCATGTTAAAGCTAGGGTTTTTTGAGTGAAAAATCTTAATCTAAACCAGATTTTGAAATAAGCAAATTTTAGTAGGGATTTACAGTGCATATACTAATTCCTCTGGTGTATGAATTCAGCAAGGCAGAACAAAGAAATCTCGTATTGCAAATTTGTTGTTGGACAGCAGCAGAAGCCTTTAGTTTACAGTTGGTTTTATGTACTTTTGTCTGAAAGCATTTACTGATAATGATACAAAGCTTTTATACAAGTATCAAGGAAAGAAAGGAATCTAGTAGCTTCTATGATGCAGCATATCAAGTTAGTCTTGAAACACTCATTAAACTACTAAAACTATCATGTCAAATGTCAAAATTGTTAACAAATTATTTGCTTATGTTACTGCATCAGAATTCAACAATGGAATAAATACTGATATTGTTTTAGTACTGTTCTAGTACTAACGCTTTTAGGTGAGAACAATAAAGGCACAAGAAGTATCTGTTATAGATGGCAGAGTGCTCATTGAAGTAATTGCCCTAATATTAAGATTTTACCTCCATTTTAAATATTAGGGCACTTAAAGCCTTGTACAAATCAAACAGTCTAACTGAAAACAATATAATTTAGATCAGCATAAAGTGAAAGAGAGCGAGTGCTCTAATCTCAGAACTCCCTTTAGAAGGAACTACTTTAAAATTGGTTTGGGATAATTGCATAAATCAAAGAATGATGTGTCTATCTGTTATCTTACCTTGGTCTGGTACATAATGAAACAACACAGAATACTCTCTCATTTCTTGTGGACTCTCAGTTTTCAAAATTAGTTCAAGACTTCTTAGCCACAAAATAGAATTTCCTTGCTCAAACAGGAGAATAACACTACTTGCCTGTCATAGGCTGTGTGTCACAGAAGTGCTGTGGCTGCACAGATGAGAGGGACTGTTTTGCTTCTCTTAGAAATCTGCCATTGTTAACAGATACCTTTTTTTGTTCCAGCACCTTTGGAAAAAAGCTGACTGATAAAGCTGACCTTGCTATTCCCCTTCAATAACTTTTAAACACATTAGTCACATTCAGCTACTTCGATACAGGTGTAAAGAGTTTTAGAGATGCCACGTTCTTAGAGTTTTGTAAAATCAGTAGCTGGGGGAAGTCCAAATTAGTGCCTTCACTTAGAGAGGTCTTGTGGTTCATTGTGCAGCCTGTCTCTCCTGTCTGCCTTGCAAACTTACTGGTCACAGAATCATAGAATCATTAAGGTTCGAAAAGACCTCTAGGATCATCAAGTCCAACCGTCAACCCAACACCACCCACCATGCCTCCTAAATCATGCCCTGAAGTCCCATGTCTACAGGTTCTTTGAACATCTCCAGGGATGGTGACTCCACCACCTCTCTGGGCAGCCTGTTCCAGTGCCTGACCACTCTTTCAATAAAGAAAATTTTCCTAATACGCAATCTAAATCACCACTGGCACAACCTGAGGCCATTTCCTCCTGTCCTATCACTAGTGACTTAGGACAAGAGACCAACACCCACCTCGCTACAACCTCCTTTCAAGTAGTTGTAGAGAGCGATAAGGTCTCCCCTCAGCCTCCTCTTCTCCAGGCTGAACACCACCAGTTCCCTCAGCTGTTCCTCAGAAGACTTGCTTTCCAGACCCTGTCAGCAGCTTTGTTGCCCTTCTCTGGACATGCTTCAGCACCTCAATGTCCTTCTTGTAGTGAGGGACCCAAAATGGAACACAGTACCCAAGTTGTGGCCTCACCAGTGCCCAGTACAGGGGCACGATCACCTCCCTGCTCCTGCTGGCCACGCTATTCCTGATACAAGCCAGGATGCTGTTGGCCGTCTTGGCCACCTGGGCACACTGCTGGCTCATGTTCAGCCAGCTGTCAACCAACAACCCCAGGTCCTTTTCCTCCAGTCAGCTCTCCAGCCACTCGTCCCCAAGCCTGTAGCGTTGCATGGGGTTGTTGTGACCAAAGTGCAAGCACTTGGCCTTGTTAAATTTCATGCGGTTGACCTCGGCCCATTGATCCAGCCTGTCCAGATCCCTCTGTAGAGCCTTCTTACCCTTGAGCAGATCAACACTCCCACCCAATTGGTCTGCAAGAGCTGGCCCGAGAACATGCTTCTTTCCTCGCACAGTTTGTCAGAGGTATGGGGGCAGGGGAGGATTGCTCATAGGTAATGTGGAGCCCGTTGCAACTGGCTGCTATGTGATGGGTATCCATGTGAAAGTAGGCTGCTTTAATTCCACTGCTTATGAAATGTTTTGTCTCAGTGATGCTTTCTGATTACATATTAAGAAAAACATCTCTTGGACACTTGATGCCAATTTTTTTCCTTTTTTGAAGACAGACAAGCAAATCTCTATAATTTTATTCACACATTTGTTATGTCATTAGCCATTCATGTTCGGTTTTAGTATTTGCATGAGTTACAGCTACAGAGCATACATTCTTTGCAGTTTCTCAACATTTTAATTCATTATTCTATATCACCTAAATGTCTTCTGCACCTATAACAGGAGTCTTTGAAATATTGAACTTATGGTGAAAGAACTTTAATTCAGCAGTGATATGATGAAAGAATCATAAACAGGGAGGAAATAAGATGGTGAGGAATTGAGGAATCTGCTGATTTGTTACTTACTAGTTCTTACTAGTTCTGCTGAAGACCTGTAATCAGTAAAGAGCAATGGATATGACAGAGATGTTATTGGCTGGCATATTGTGACTAACATGGAACAAGTGAGTTGAAGAAGAATATTTAGAGGATGCAAGCATAGTCAGTTAAATCCTGAAGGCAAGAGATGTTTGAAACCTAATAAATTGCATTTTATATTATGTAAGAAAACTGACGCATTTTATCATTTCAGGGTGAGTCCAAGTGGAAAGGATTGATTTCCAGAGAGAGGCATTCTTAATGATCCTACTGTCAAATTATTTCAGACTTAAGTTAACGTGAATCAGCCAGCTTTAGAAAACTGTTTTTTCTCAGCAAAATAAATGTGAAGTGAAAGGACACATATAGAGCTATTTATCAGCTCAAACTGTACTTCTTTTTAATGTGTTATATAGAAAAGAGACAAATTGTATTGATGGCTTTCTTCCAGGTAGCAATTACAGTGAAAAATGTGATGTTTTCAGTTGGGGTATTATTCTCTGGGAGGTAATCACCCGTAGGAAACCTTTTGATGAGATTGGTGGTCCAGCTTTCCGCATAATGTGGGCAGTTCATAATGGTGAGTTGAAAATACTTTATTGCATTTGAAGTTGTGTATTTGACCTATAAATTTGCTGAACAGTTTTAACTGGGCAGCTTTAAATTACTCGTTTTTCCATTTATACTTCATTAAATATGCATTTTTGTCATAAAGGCTTAATAGACACTCCTACTATAGTGTCAGTGTGGGTTTTGTGTTATTTGACTGATTCAGTGCTTGCACTTCCTGCTACATTTAACTGGCATATGAACAAACACAGGAAAAGAGCCATGTTCTTTTTGTTATGACGCTCCATTTTTAAAAGTGATCTGAATCCTATACTACAAAAAAACCTCCCCAACCCCTCTGACTGGATGAATTGATGATTTTATTAGCCAGGTTGGGGGGTTTTGGGGGTTGTGTTTTTGTTTGGTTGTTTTGTTTTTTTTTTTTATTGGGCGTCTACAGTAAACGTGTGAGTTTAACTTGACCTATTTTTAGAAATGCTAGAAACTGTCCAACTCCTGCAGGACCATTAGGTATTAAAAATGGTACTTTGTTTTTTTTTTTGTTGTTGGGTTTTATTGGTTTTGTTTTGGGTTTTTGTTGTTTTGCTTTTGGGTTTGGGATTTTGGGGTTGGTTTTTTTTTGTTCTCTTGTTTGAATTGTTTTACCCTTATATCTAGGTACCTGCAGTCATGGAGCAGGACTCTACTGTGCTAGGTACTATACAGAACAGATTCTCAGGAGCTTAGAATACAAACAGGAGACAATGGTTGGATTCAAATGGACAAAAGAAAGCAGTGGTACAACATTGGTCAGAATAATAGACTGCAGTATCTTCATGCTAGTGTTGTAACTTTTTTAACAGTGTGTTTTTAGGTACCATGCCAAAGCAGAGTTTTAAGAAGAATAAAATAATGATAGTGAAGTAGTTCAGTGAATGTCTGCAAAGAGTTTCTGCCATTTGTGAAAGACAACATCAAAGAAAGCACGAACTTGTTTGGAAGATGTAATTAACAAACAAGCAATGAAGGCCGGTACTCTGCCTGGGTGTCATTGCTTCAGTACTAAATGATAGAAGCTTAAGGTGAGCACAGGCATCCTATTTGATGAAGAAGAGAAAGGGGCAGACAGTGATAGGATGGATGAGCATAACATTCATAATAATGCACAAAGATAGATGTTTGCAAATGGCATTTTGAATGAAGAAAGACTCCATTTCAGTTTTTCAAGGACATGAGTCGTTGAGACTAGGAGTGATGAGTGCCTTGCATAAAAGCATTAACTGTAAAAGTAAGTGTAAATGTAATAGTCAGGAATCAGAAACCTTTGGTAAGGTGCGGAAGTATCTTTTAGCGGACGACAAATTCCCTACCTGTCCCTACTTTTGCTTTAAAAACTTCTCATTTTCCCCCCCTTCTTCCCCTCCTTTTCTCCCCCTTCTTAGGAAGAAAGTGTTAGTGCACTTCATCTCACTTAAAACTATTGTGGCACTTGTTACAGTTGTATTGTATTACTTGTTACAGTTAATATATTTTTAAATACTTGCTGTTTTCTATGCAAAATGTCACTACATCTGGTGTATTAAACACAACTTGATGTCCATTAATTGTACTCATTGTTGAAACAGTAAAAAGAGTAGAAACTTGAAGCAAAAAACAGCTGAACAGTTATACAACAGTTGAAGTAAAATATATAATAAAAACTGTGTATAGCCTGTGAAAAAGTCTACTGAAATTGGTACTTCCAGTTCTCAATAATTTTTCAGGAATTTCTTAAGAGCAAAATCAGCCCTCAAAAGTACTTTTTTTTCTTTTTTTTTTAATTTTTTTTCTTCTTGTGAGTACAGCATTAGGAAACAAATGTATGTAGTGCAAAGGAACTTTTTTGGTCAGTTTTTTGTTCGTAAGGGAGAGAATTAAGTACAGGCCAGTTCTTTCAGACTACAATTAACTATATGTTTTCCTGTATCTATTTAGCAAAATACCGGAGCAGGATCAGTCGCTGTCAGTCGTCTTGTAGTCTGTTTAACAAATTAAGGGTTTTTTCTAATTTCAATTATAGGTACTCGGCCACCACTGATCAAAAACTTACCTAAACCAATTGAGAGTTTAATGACCCGTTGTTGGTCCAAGGATCCCTCACAACGACCATCCATGGAGGAAATCGTTAAAATAATGACACACTTGATGCGGGTATAAAAATTTATTTTAGTATCTTAGTCATTTCTTAACCTGTTAGGTTGGGAAATTGAATAATAAAAGGTACACATTTTATCACACTAAAGCTTGGCTTACATGTTTTCTTTCTCCTTCTCTCTCTTTTTGATAGAAATTGTCAAATTATTATAGTAGAGAAGGGAAATAATTCCTCTCCTTATGGGAGAGGTATACAAACTCATAACAGATTTGGGGAAATTATTAAGAATAGTCACAGATGTCTTTTAATGTATTAGTAAAATAATTGCATTTATTGCTTTTCTAAATAAATTATTATAAACATAACATATAATTTATATTTAGAAATTATGTAATGAGGTACTATTTAAATATTTTTTAAAAAATTGTTAATTACTTTTTTATCAAGTCATTGGTGTTTTTTCACAGTACTTTCCAGGAGCTGATGAACCTCTGCAGTATCCTTGCCAGTATTCAGATGAAGGCCAAAGCAACTCCGCCACCAGTACAGGTACACTTGTATAAATAAGAGGAAAGAACAGCAACATGAAATGATGCAAATGAATTATAAAGCACATTCTCATACTGATTTTGAGTTCAAACTGGGAAAGGTAGCCTTTCCAAAATCTTAAGCATTGCAGGAATCTATTTGTTTCTTAAGACCTCATACCACATTGTATTTAGTGTTCTCAGCCAAATGGTTTTGCTGAAGTGTACCTTTAATGGAAAACAAGCATATAATAAAAGCTGTCTCCAAATGTCCAGGTTTAAGGTATCTTCCTTTTTTCCCCCATGAAGGTTGCTAGCAATTGACATTCTTTCGGTTATATGTAATGTTTAGGAGCTGGCATATTAAAATAATTTTCCTATTGAAAGCTACACCTGCTTTCAGTTATGATCTCCACAATTTAAATTTGTGGTTGCTTTATATTAAGATGCAGTAAATACAGTAATTTAAATTAAGTGCAGGGAAATCACTAGAAGGGTGAATGGAACAAAAGGTGGGCTAGGCTCTCAGGTGTCTTGCCCTCAGAGAAATCCTTTTAATAATAGAAAATAAAGATTATTTGGTCTTCAAATTTTTTAGAGTACAGTTTTCCCACTTCAATTGTTTTTAATCTTAGGTGTCTTCACCTTCCTCTGCTTGGTTGGTCTGTTTTCTATCTCCAGACAAATTGCTGTTACTTCAGATAAAGTTTCCTTGGCTACTTTGCAACTTAGTGACCTGTATATTACAAAATCTTTTCAGTTGAGGCATTGTACTGACTGTACTAGGTGTTCATGACCCCTCAACACTTATTTTTAAGATACAATTTATCACTTTGTAAATATATGTTCTCTGTCATTTTTCAGATATTTGTACTCTTCTATGTTTAATGATGGCCTTTGTCATTAACTGTGAATGAGGTTGCTGGTTGTATCGTTAATGTAAATCTACCCCACCAATTTAGCAGCAAGCTAAAGATTGACTTCAGAATGTCATCATAGTACTTAGTCATGTATTCTTTTTCACTCCTTTTGCTTTTTACATTAATGAATCTGTTACAATCTTGCAGCTTGCCTTTCATTAAAAGTTTTCAAAAGTGTTGCTTTAAAGCAAAGTTAGGCTTCTGAGAATGCTCAGGTGAGGAGATGTACTTTCATATTTTTAGTGGAAATTCTCAGATGTTTTTCCTTGTTATTTATTTCTAGGTTCGTTCATGGACATCACTTCTACAAATACAAGTAACAAGAGTGATGCTAACATGGAACCAAGTGACTTCCAAGGAGCTTCTACCAACGACACTATTAAACGTTTAGAGTCAAAATTGGCACAGCAAATGAAAAACACGGCCAAGCAGCCGGTAAGCTAATATATGCAATTTTGAACCGTAATAATGAAGTTGACAAAGACAAAAGTGTTGTAACTGCTATGAAACATTAGTGTCTTCTTCCAAAAATATTACAAAATTGGAGCCAGTTAGTTATAGGAAAAGAACATGAAAGGGGATGGGAAAATATCGAGTGATTTGAGAAAGGTAAACTGGAAGTATCTAATAAGATCTCCAATGCAATAAAAAAAATAGTTCATTTTATTCAAAGAGATTCATTAGATTTTCAAAAAATATATTTGAAAAATCACTGCCTTAATTTAGAACCAAAATATTAGTATGACACGAAAGGATTAAACATTTATGTGAATTTTGAAAATACTATGTTTTATTTCAAGTAGGATGAAAAAATACAAAGATTCTCTTGTGACAATATTGGCCTAGCTCTGCTAAATTTTTATCTTCATAAAGTTAGATTCTTTTGAAAGTTGCAGATGTTTGGTTCTTATATGCCAACAATAGATGAATTATTACCATTTATTGAATTAACAAATTTTAAATCTTGTCACTTTTAAAACGCACATTATAGGAATATATTTTAAACTACAAACTGTGCATATCATGGATAGGCTTTTGCAGGAAAGTTTTTTCTTTTTAAAAATGTGACTGTTGAAACAGGGTGATCCTGGCCGTTTGAGTTTACCCCCATCTCGTGGGAGCAGTGTGGAGAGCCTGTCAGATGTTCGCGCGCGACCACAGTCAGCCCTTGTTTCAGGAGAAGCCAAAAGGATGAGTGCTGACATGTCTGAAATAGAAGCAAGAATAGCTTCCATCACAGGTAAAATTAAAGGATGTTGGGGGGATAGACTAAGGAATTGGAAGGAAGGAAAGGAGCAAGGAAGATGTAAAACATGCATAGTCTCACAGAAGGTTAATACCATTAGCCATATGAAAATACTTCTACCTTTTCATGTCGTCTTCATTGTCCTTTATTACTTGTGGGGAAAATGGCTTCATTCATGGTTGTACACTCCACAAGGCTGAGTATTTTAATTGGGTGCTTTTAAGGTTGCGGAAGAGGTTACTTTTGTTGGATTAGACTTTGACCTTTTTAAAAAAAATCATTATGAGACTTCTAAATATCAGTGCATTTCGAATAGGACTTTCTCCTTTGTATCTGAAATAATGTTATTCCACCTCTGCTAGCATAATTATTCCTAAACCAGCATTTCTTTCAAGGTTATTCCTATAATATTTTTAAATTAAGGGTGGGTTTAAAGTTCAGCATGTTCCCAAATAAGTTTTAAAATCCACTTTGACAGATTTTAGAAAGAGAAACATAGTTAGATTTTATTCATCAGATTAAGAAAGCATTGGTATCTTGAAGCATTGGTATCTTTTGTTTAAAACAAACAAACAAAAAAAAAACTACAGGTGTTTTGCCAGGTTTGCTTCAGGCAGCTATAAACTGTTGTGTCTAAACATTGAATCCTTGAGTGAATTGGAATTTATGTGTAAGTATAAATATATAATTTTATGGTGAAAGCAATCTATATTCTTCCCGGAAGAGCAAATTAATAAAAACGCGTATACCCGGCAAACACTTTCTTGTCTTTTTTCTTCATCAAAGATATTGTTCATTAATCTGTGCAAACTTCAGGTTTTAAGTTTCGTATGTGAAATTTGGTTTTGTTACGGTATATAACCACAGTTTTTAAATAATCAGACAAAATTACTTTTGTTAGTCCAGGATTATTTAGCTGCTCTGGTATTTTTCTACCAATCTGAAAATTAGGGTAATCAGGTAGCTGTAATTAATAAGGAAATATGTATCACATTTTGGCTTTCTTGTGCACCATGACTATTTCTTTTTGTTCTTCATTGTATTATGATTACTCCAGGATTTTGTTTTACTAAATACTGAAGTTACTCATGAAACAGTATTTATCTTGCCCTAAACACTTTTTACTTTTATGTTCTTATTTTAAAGCCTCATTCCAAGACTTGTCTTTTGTATTGTTAGTCTTTGACTGAATGATTGTGTAGCACATCTCACCCTAAATATCTCTAAAGGTTTCCTAACACAGAAGGCTACTGTGTACTTACCTGATAATAATAACATGCTACTTCTATTTTAAAATACGTCAGGACTCACTTTGGTCACTGACACCCTAAAGCCAATATAAGTTTTTGATATTAGTGGAGATAACCTGGCCCTCCTTTGTGTGAGTTCTTAATTTTCCTGGTTTGTCTTCCTTAAGTACATTGCTCTGAATAGTAACTATTGTTTCAGAATATTCTAAGATTTTTTTTTGTTACGACTGTAGGGTTTCTTTTTTTTTTGAACCAAAAGTATATATTGAATATAATAGTTAGTTTTTTGGGTTTTTTAATTAAATCGCTTCAGTCAGTAGTGGACTACTAGAAGTGAGGTCAAAACTGTCTGACTGTAACGTTTTCAAAAAGAGCTGAAACAGCACTGTATAGGTTTTGCTTTGTTTTTTAATTTTGTTAACTGTGTGACAGAAATAACATGCTGTGAACCTGAAAAAAACTTTTGTGGCTGCGTAAAAATTGGGCTGTTGTTAAGAGTAAATCAGGTCAAGAATTGTTTAGTCTTGTTCCATCTATTGCTAGGTTAAGTGTAAGGGTAAATCATACAGTGCACATCACTATTACTTACTAAGTCTGAGATGGATATGCTGCAGTGTTCTACCTTTGGGAGATGTATTCAGACTTTTCTCTGAATGGGAACTATTTATCTCAAACTACACAAGTGGTAAAATAAAAATTAAAGATGTATGATTAGATTTTATTCCAAAGTATATAATGTTTCTTGAACATCATTCAAAAGTGAAAAGGTTTGTAGTGATATCCAATTTGCAAAACAAAAAATCTCCACTAATAGGACAGAAGAACGGAAGGCAGGAATGATTGTCCAATGTAATAAGTGTGAGCATTTTTTCAGAGACACATGAGATTTCCTTTAGAAGGAGGCGATTTAAAGAAACAGAAGTACCGAACTATTACTCTTGTTTATAAAATAGTTTGTACCCAACACTAAAGAGAAAATGTTGTATAAGTTCAGGCAATCAAGAATTTATTCTGAGTATGCAGGTGATCTGAAATAATTTAATTTGTTCTGTTTGGATAATTACATTTGGTTTTCCCTTCCTTGTTGCCATGCTGCTTTCTGTGTTTGACTTTTGTGTTGCTAACTATAACTAATTACACGGTGTTGTAATGACGGCTAGTTCTGCATTTTTTGCTTTTTAACAGTTGCTTTACTATGTGTAAGCATGAGTGGAAGGCAATGCAGGTTATTCTGCATGACACATTTTTGCATGAACTATAGTTTAACCAAGTTTACGAAAAATGCAATATTAGGAATTTAATAATTTTGCTATTGCCATTTTAGTGTTTTGCATGTGTATTGTATATGTATTTTTTCAGCCTATTCCAAGCCTAAACGAGGCCACCGTAAAACTGCTTCATTTGGCAACATTCTGGATGTCCCTGAGATCATCATACCAGGTATCGCAGACCAGGTGAACGGGTCAGTTGGTTAAGATGCCGGAATAATGATCAGACTGCTAAAAATACTTCTTGCTCCAGTTGCTCTATGACAGATCTAGACATTATCCCAATAATTTTTCATAACATCTCTGTAGAGAGGAGCATGATATTTTAGCATAAACTTAACTTCTATCAGTAAAGGATTTGATCTTATAGTTTGAATTTACTTTTATTGATTAAGGATTTTTACCTTTATTATCTTCATGTTAAGAGTCATCTTACAGAGCAAAACTATATATACAGTCTTGTATTGCAATACCTCATTTGGTGGAAATGGACTTAAGTTGAAAAAATCCTGTCTAGGTAATTATCTTGCCCTTTTCTTTGTTGTGTTTGGGCACCCATTTTTAATGTAATTAAATATTAGTAGAACAAAAAACTTAAATACATTATGTACGGAACTTCACATCCATGTGATACTTGCAATTTTTAAATATTAACGCTTAATATATGTAATTATTATATTTGACTACACTTTTCTAGAGCTAAAATGTGTTGCCATGAGGTATTTCTGTTGTGTTTTTTAAGTTAATGCAAACTAAAACTATTAGGATAGGCTTCTGACAGGAAGAAAATCGGTATAATCAGGCACCATAGCTGGTAATTTCAGTTGGGACTTTAATGAATAATCCTCATCTATCCCAAGTCTATATTTAGTTAGCAGCATACCATTTTTCCTTTCCCATTCTTTTTTTGTTGTTGTTTTTGCAATCAAAGTGGATTTCTTTGTTTCATTTCATACTTCTCAAAGCCTAAAAATAAGTATACTCAATCCCAAACTTGATAGGTATACCACTAGCGGTATGCAAGTTGCTTGTAAATGATTCGTCAGAGGCAGGAGATGCAAGTAATAGTATCTACTGCTAATCTAGAGAGCCATGAAAAACCGCGTACCTGCTACTCTAAATTTGTGTCATCTGAGGAAATTTCCTTGTAAATCTTGACATTGTTTGGTATTTTAAAGTTGAATACAAAAGATAACTTTGCACAAAAGTGTCTTTCAAACCAGTTTATTGAAGTTTTACATATTCCAAAGAACAATACCACTACCCATGAGAAGAAAACCTGTTTTCATTGAGGCTAACAAATTGGCAAGAAAGTTTACCAGTGTGGGTTTCCACTGTAACGGTCCTGGCCTGCCGTGACATAAATGAAGTTCAGAGAGAGCAAGGAAAGAAGTGATCTGTCTAGCTTTGCAGTGTCAACATGTGATGAGAGCCTGGTAAATAAGCACTAGAAGCTGACTGAGTGCCTCTTGTCTCTGCACACTATCTGCATGCAACAGCACTGAGGCTTCCAAGAAACCTTGAAACTTAGAGAATAATCAATAAGTCAGTGAAATAAAATGCTGTGGTTTTTTCACAAAATAGATTGTACCAATATGTTGGTTTTACTGATTTAGGCAGAATTCAATCAGATATTCTTCACCTGGACTATTTTAATGGAACTTGACAGGATGAGAATTCCAAGGTGAATTTGGACTAGATACGAGAGAAATAGAAACCTGAAAAAATGAAAGAAGGTATAGGATTGGAGCAAGCATATTAATGAATTTTCTCAAAATTTAGTCTTAAGGTATTTAATCTTAAATAAGCGATAATGAAATTCACTGTAAATGCTTTATCAGAAATGACTGTTCATAAAGAGGAGGATTAGAGCATCACACAGGGTGAATTTTGTTGTGACTGGGGAAAAAATAGAAATAGGGTAAAATCCAGGGTCATTCACTGTGGGTCATACACGAGCAACAATTTATTTTAATAAGATGACATGGGACCATAGCAGATGCATGCAGATTAATCCCAGGTAGTATAAGCCACTAATGTAATGCAGTTGTGAAGAACTGCGAAATCTTAGGGTTCATCTCCAGGAAAGATAAGGAAGCACGAATGGTATTTACAGGCCCTTGTTGAGGTTTAATCAGGAATTCAACATAGTGTTCTGGGCAGCCATACAAAAGAAACATATATGTACTCTGAAATAATAGCAAAAAGAGCTACTAGCATGGTATGGAGAGTACAAAGAATCTGAAAGCATGGCTTAGCCCACAAAATGAAAGCTGAGAAATGAATAATTATTTTCTATAGAAAAATCTGGAGCTAAAGACTAGGAAGAGAGAACTACTTAAGCTAAAAGACAGTATTGGCACTACAGAAAAAAGATATAAATTGTCTGCAAGTAAGTCTGGGCTGTATATGAAAAGTTTTCTGGTTGTCAAAACAGCTTTCCCGTAAGAATCCCAAGGCCAGAAAAAAAAGAGATTAATCGTTACGTGACAGTGATGTCATCATCTGCCCACTAAACTAATTATATTGATCTGTATACTTAAAGCAGTTATTCACAAGCACCTTGCTCAGTTATTCTTCTAAAGACAATATAACATGGCCTGTTTCTCACCTCTCCTTTCCTTACGCTCTCAGCACAAGGCTTTCAGTCCTGGCCTCTTAACATGCTTTTCTCCTTCTAGTTACCCTTCCAAGACCCCCAAACTGGCACGTCCGTCTCAATCCCATCCCGTTACGTTCCTTAGCACTTCTGCCACATACCCAGCTCCTCCGAACTTCCCTGGGCATGTCCGTCGGTGGGGCGAGCAGCCTGCCTCTGTCCTCGGGGCAGCGGCAGTGCTGACCCAGTCTGTGCTGCTGCCTGAAGTTCTGCTGAGCACATGCTAAAGCAGCTGCTTCCCGGAGAGGGGAGGCACCACGCAGGCATGTTACCATGAGTCAGCTGCTTTGGGGCAGGGCTATTTTAGAAGTATGAGTACTGCATCTGCTATCACTGGGGTTTTTCATAACGTGTTGCCTCAGCTGCTTTTCATCCATGAACTGATTATGCTACTGAGGTGGTAAAATACAAATTTTTGCAAGTGGAAGGTAAAATCTTGGCAGAAGTAGAAGCTTTTAATATATAAGTTAGCTCTTCATTCTAAATAGGTTTAAATAAGGGTGAATAGAACGTTCTTTCATTTAATGTGCTATTTTGTGTTACTAGCTTACAGAACTTAAAACTGAAAAATGAATCAACTAGTTCCTTTTTTGTGTAACAGTATGGCAAATGAGTTTTCAGTGGTGGTATCCTGCAACCAGATAGCCAAGTGAAGTATCGGGTTTTTTTTTTTTCCGATTTGTAGTGTATATATTATATATAGTATAGATAATAAGCAACAACTTTTTTTTTACATATACATATACGAAAAATAAAACCCTAGTAAGTACAAAAGAGTTAAGTAGCTATATGTTTAAGGAAACAAAAAAAATCTAAGTATAGTTTGTAATATGATAAATAAAAATAATCTGAACACCTTTTCGATACAACCTAATCAAGTAGCAGTAAATATACCTTCAAATACAGCCTTTTCTTCACGGGCAATGTTCAACATCTCATGCATATAGCATGCATGCATTTGGCTTTGTAATTTTTTCATCTGAAACTGTGCCACGGCATTAAAATTTTTATAGCCTCGACACTGCATAAATAATTGTTTGAGATAGACACATTTTGTTGACTGTCTTTAGAAAGTGAACAGGAATTATAGATGCATCACGTCTCTAATTTTTCCATCTACTTTTAAAACCAGTATAACCCAGAAATCCCACCTTTGTCTCCCCATATCACTTCATTCTTCTCATTCAGATCCATGTTTTAACTTCTTTACAATGTCTTCTAGCACTGCTACATGCACAGATCATCCTGCACTGTGAGAGAGGTTTTGGTCTTGTAGGTGTGTAAGGAAGAGAGAGTACGCAAATAAGAAAGTGTAAAAGGAGACACGAGTATCTGCTAAAGGGCAGGGAGAAGAGTACATAGCTGGTCTGGATACTTGGGGGAGGATTCCAAAGGCTTAAGTTGTACAGTTTGTTTTTGCTGGAATATGTGGGGCAGCACACAGTGGAAGTGTCCTGATCCTTTTGAATTTCATTTTAGGAAAAAAAACCAAACCAAAACACAAAAAACCAGTATGTGAAATGGGTTTTTCTGAGGCCAGGAAGTATCTTTGCGATATTTGATTTTTAATCTTACACTACATCAGGATTTCAGCGGTTTACAGGATTTTATCAAGCTACTGTATATTAACTTCTGTGCATTTACAAATCTCAGTTTTTACAATGCAGAAAAAAATGTTTTAAATGGATGAAGAGGTAAGAACAAGATGAAAGCTGTGAGCAGAAGGCATAGAGAAGTAGCAGTGATCATTTCAAATAAAAATTATATGTTCTGTATTTTTCAATTGAAATTTGTCTTGAATCTGGAGCAATAAGTATTTGTTGATTCGTAGTCTGTTTCTGCTTTGTCTAAGCTATTTGCCAGATGTCTGCAGTAGTTACACTAATTAAAATGGCATTGCCTAGTAGAGCTTGCTCTTCCCTCATGCTACTAACTTGAAGATATTTCATTTAAAAGTGTACATTTATTACAACACAGTAGTTTTGGCCCCTTTTTCTCCCCCCAAGGCATTTTCTTTTCTTTCTTGCACCCCACCCTGATTATTTTAACATTTTGGCAGCCATGTTCTAATATTTCAGCAACACATGTGCTGGGTTCTTTAAATTCACAAATGTTGCTAATCTGAAATGAGAATTTCAGATATTTTTGCAAGCGTGTTTCAGCTGAGCTAATTTTATGACAGTGTTGTTGAATGAAATGTGCACATAATTTTGTATCATTTGTGGGTGGATCGCCCATATCTTGAATATTGAGATGAGCTGTGGCAGCCAAATGAAGTATCCGCAGCACAGAATTCTATTAAGTGTATAATCTTGTTTGTTAAATGATTGGGTAGTGAAAAAGTTCACTGCAAATGAGCAAGTTCAGAAATTTTGATGTAGATTTGTCATTCACACAATCTCTGGTATTGAAGTATTAAACATCATATAGCCCTTGTTTCTTAGGTAAGTATATACTTTCCCTGAATTTCAGAAGCAAAAGATCAAAACCACAGAAAAGTTGCAATTCAGATTCATTTGTAGTCAGAACAAAGAATACATTCCTGTTCTAAATTCCTTATTGATTTTCTTATATGCTTGTTTCTCATAGTACTTTCTGTAAATCTTAGACTATAAAATGTCACGACAAATCGGTAAAGTGACACTGAGAATTTTGTACTGCTGTTTTGTGGTAATGTGTTCCTACATGTAATAGTACCTATATTTAAAAATTTAAAGTATGATACCATTAAATGTATTGATTAATATTAACTAGTCTTACATTTTTGTAATAACTGTTGCAAATCAAAACACCTGTCAGTATAGGCTGTGGAGTCATATGGAAATGATGCTGAATAAGAAGTATCTAAAAGGTTAAAAATGTGATGCCTGTTACACAGGGCTTTGAGTGAGCTGGGTTGGCTGTCGGTGCAGGGTCGCTGGGCGAGGGGCTGCCACGGCTGCAGGACATGTTTCAGATGCTCCCCTCCAGCAGAAAAGTTACGTAATGCAGAGCTGAGAGCAAGAATTTTGAGCATTGTCAGCTGTTACTCAGGACGTTTTTGGTGTTTCCTTTTGGACAGCTGACCAGCTCTCAAGAGGCAATATAAACAATCACCGTAATAAAAATCAAAGTAGCTAGGGAGATGCCGTTGCATAATCTCTTTTTATTTTTAAGGAGACTTTGTTTCCTGGAAATGCCTTTGATTGCGTGTCAGTGTTAAAATTTAAACTGTTTTATGTAGCTGTCACTGGTGGATAATTGCAAACAGGTGGAAGGAGAAGAGGAAAAGATTACAGCATTGTGCTCAGTAGGTTGATGGTGAGATGTGATTTAGCTGAACAGTCCCCTTTTCACACTTCTCAGAGCATGAGAATAGGACATAGTTTTGTTCATATGAAGGAGAAGGGCCAGAAGGAAGTGCTTTTGCTTCTTCATTTTTTGTGAGGGGAGCAGCACACAGGCAGAAATCCTTGCTGTGTTCCTTGAGCACACTAAAGAGCAACAGGTTAAAGCTGGCAGTGTGTTATCTTCGCGGTCTAGCTTTTAGAAATCCCCATAACGTAACGCACTTGAAATAGATGTCGTCATCAGCTCCTGCCCCGAGTATTAAGCCTGACCAAATACATGTGACAGAAGATGGTGGAGTAGGGTGCAGCAGCTATTCATGTGGTAGGAGTGGTTATTGTATTAGGATATACTTTTTGTTGACAGGCCAGCATGTTTTGAGTTAAAATTCTGCAGCTGTCTCTCTCTCCCCCTCTCTCACTTTCTCTCTGTGGATTTGTACAAATTCCAAGCTCCTCTGCAACAGTCGCACCCTTCTATTTTGTTCTGAATAGATTTCACTGGTTTGTTTTTGTTTTGTTTTTTTCCCAGCAGGAAACGGACAGCAGAGGCGCAGATCCATTCAAGATCTTAGTGTTGCTGGAACAGAGTCCAGTCAGGTAATGTTTTTCTCATCTCTTCTTTATCTTTCAGTAAAGTCAACATCGAATCTGTACAGGGAAACTGGTCTGGAAATCTTCACCTTTGATGCTTTCATAGAAACGATGTGGAAGCTTGGCAGACTGTAGTGTCATTTGTATTGCATTTAAATGAGATTCCATGAGGGTAATCTATGAATGAGCTCTAGATGAGAAGTGTTTTCTGTATAGCTCAATAAGCATTTATCATTTTTATGTATACATAGTTTTTGTGTACCACTTAATTTGGCTGAGGGCAGATATTATGCAGGAAAGCCTTTTCACCCCTCTGTGTATAAAAAACAGTAGTAATTACTACTTATGATTGTCTGAAGCAGTTATACATACATTAAGCTCACTTTTTGCATAAAAATAAAAAGCACATGCATCAATATTACAAATGTATCAATCTCTGAACCCTGAATAATAACTTACAGTAGTATCTCTCCATTTCTTGTGAAAGGTTTACAGGAGGGTGCTGTCAAAAAGTTTTGTTTAAAAAAGACTATCTCAATAGGGTATTTTATAACAACATGGCTTCTTATCTGGTATCGTAAGTGCCATGGTAACACAGTGGTGTGCTGCATAAAATTGAAATTAAACTAAGAACAGATTAAACTAAGAACACGTTAAATGAGAAAAGTGCAGCTAATGCTTCATTCAGATGTGTTTATTTTGTGTTTTTAATTGCTTCATTGTCTGTTTCAGTAATTCACGGAGGCTGTTTGGTTGTTAGTGTGAATTGGCAACTTTGAGATCCCTGCTATTCTTTGGATGTGGGAAACTGGAGCTTAGCATATTCATCAGCTTAATCAGGTTTCCATATTAAACAACCTACTGCAGTAATCTAAAATAGGTGGTAGGTTTTGGGGTGTGTAGTTATCAGGGAGATCAACATTTGATCCTTCTTTAATTCCGTGGAGTGTGATAGCCACAGAAAGCTCATCAATCCCCCAGGTATTATTAATAGAATTTACTATGTACATCTACCAGAAAATAACAAATGAGTCTTAAATCCTTTTTAATATCTTCAGAGAAGACAGGTTTATTAGAAAGAAATTAATCTGCAAAATTTAGTAAAGAAATAGATTAGCCTATTCAGTTAATTGTAGAACTAAAATTTTGCAAGACTTGGGGAAAAAAAATTAAGTGACAGTACATCAGTTACGCCAAATTGCACTGATTGATGTACAAATATATCTAATTATAGGATTTTTATTTAAAATTCTTCATTCTGTTCATTTTAATAAATGGTTAATATTTAAAAATATAGGATTTCAGTATTTACTTCATATCTTAATAACTATTATAATAATATTTCCTTGAAAGCTGTTTTACTGCTTGTATGGATGTTCTAGGTAAATTGTCCTTGTGACCAGGAGGATACAGAAAAGGTTTTTTTTCTTAACCTCACCAATTTCTGATCAGGGTCTGTAGAAGTACCAGAATCACATTTTACTTTCTTACTTCTGATACTGTACATTTTGGAAATCTAAGTGGAAGAATTACAATTATATGCTTCTATATCTTGAAGGTTTTGGAAACATTATGATAAAATCTGAAAAACATAATATTTTAACCGGCACGAGAAATGCCCTTTGGAAGAAATTTTTGAACTGTCCATATAAATGAATAATGAATTTTCATCCCCTTTTTGGTGTGAGAGGAGATAGAAAAGTTTGCTGAAACTAATGCTAACTTTTGACATACATATATTTGTATTTTTTTAAAAAAAGATAAAACAGAAAACAAGGAAGGAAGCAAGCACAGTGTAATTATGGCAAAAGACTTAAGATTACCCTTTGTGGGTTTCTGTAGCTCTGGACCTCACTGCCTTGAATTTTTATTAAAAATCTTGAACTTCTATCCATATAAGCAATCTACTAGCCAAAGCAGAAAGACATCTGTGACTAGCGTAGCTCTGGTCAGTTTATCGTATCTCCACATATGCACCGTACCATCTAGAGGTTCTCCTTTCTAATGTGAAAATCCCCTTCCCCCTCCCTCCCTTATTGCCAACTTCCTTCTTGCCCACATTCCATTCTCCTTTACACCCACCCTGCAGCACAGCCTTCAGCGAGCTGCCGTGGCGCTGTGTGCCTCCGCTCCCGCACCCAACCCCTGTAAGCCCCTATCCCACTCAAAGTTGAAGGATTGCCATGGTGCTGCTTTTCTGTTTTTTGTCTTTTTTTTAACTATTTGACTGACACACTGAATCTGATCAGAAAACGTGTTTTTCCTGAAAATTGCCACTGTGTCAATAGAAACTTATTCTGTTGCAACTTTTTTTTTTAATCAGGAAGGTTTTTCCAGTTCAGAACGGAATTTTTGTTAATCATAGAATGCCCTGAGTTGGAAGGGACCCACAAGGATCATCAAGTCCAACTCCTGTCCGTGCACAGAACAACCCCAAAATTCACACCATGTGCCTGAGGGTGTTGTCCAAGCGCTTCTTGAATAGCGTCAGGCTTGGCACCGTGACTGCCTCCCTGGGGAGCCTTTTCCAGTGCTCCACCACCCGCTGGGTGAAGAACCTTTTCCTAATACCCAACCCCAACCTCCCCTGGCACATCTTCCTGCCATTCCCTCGGGTCCTGTCATCGGCCACCAGAGAGAAGAGATCAGCACCTGCCCCTCCTCCTCCCCTTGTGAGGAAGCTGCAGACTGCGATGAGGTCTCCTCTTCTCCAGGCTGAACAAACCAAGTGACTTTAGCTGCTTCTCATACAGTTTCTCCTCTAAACCCTTCACCAGCTTCATGGCCCTTCTTTGGACACTGTCTAGTAGCTTTATATCCTTAATGTACTGTGGCACACAAAACTGCACACAGTACTCAAGGACTGTTAAGGTGGAGGAAAACACTGGACTTGATGATAATAATAAATATACCAAAGTTTGGGGTGATTACCTGAAAGGGTAGACCAAGACTCTTGTCTCCCTGCTTAACTGCTGGTCTGTTTTAAACTCACCTTCTTGTGTGTTTTATGATTGTATGCGTATTTTATTTCAATGTACTGTTAGAATAATTTTTTTGTTGTTTGTATGGCTAATGATTACTATTTTTATGTTGTTGAGACACTAAAGGCATTTTCCGGTATTGCTGTTACTGATGTTATCAACAGCAGACAGTCATAGTGCCTTGCAGATAATTTTACTACTCAACTGACCCTTCTACATCAACAGTTTAATTAAGAAAATATGCTAAGCCAAAGGTTTTCTATCATTGGATCAGCTGTTAGAGTGGTTCAGTGTTGAAAACGTGTTTAAATCCATTTTTTCACAAATTTCTCTAGTGCTTGGTGACTTTGGACTAGACCTTACTCCAAGTGACATGAGCAACACGGATGCAACCCTCTGCACAGTCAAGTGCTACATTTACGTTTGTTTCCATCCATATACTGTGATTCATTTTTCCACATAAATCTTTTTTGCACTGAATTGTTTCTTCTGCCTTTCCATTTCCCTGTACACATGCACTTTAAAACATTGTATTGTGCCTTCTGTCCAGTACTACTGCTCTTGCCGAAACACCTTTGTAACACAGAAACAGATGCGCAGACTCTGACCTGTAGCCATAAATACTTCCAGGGGCTTGAAGGAATACAGTGAAACTGCTATTTACTCTGCATAGAGTCTTTACAGAATTTGATATTATACAGATACTGAGAAATATATTTGGCATAATCACTCAACAATTGCAGGTTGTGGTCAGATGCCTAGTGAGGTATCCATGTCTTTGCCTGTGTATCTTTTATAGAGTTGGTTGTTTTGGCACATCATCCTTCACAGTGCTATCATGATCTAAAAATTACCTCTTCTAAACCTTTTTTTTTTTAATAACTTGTTGGGCCTTCATAACTCTTACAGTTTACTTCAAAGTGGAAAAAAATTCAATATATTAAAGAAAACCATGTACTGTATTGAACAGTTGAGAAGCAAGGTCAGATGTACGTGCCCACATGCATGCAAGCTAAGTGTGATAAATTGGGGGATCTGATATTATACGGATGAATCATTCTGTCAATGAGATTGTGAAATTTGTCACAGATACACATGGTTTTTTATCTCCCCTTTCACAGCAAGATAAAATCCACAGATGAGGAGACAGGGCTAGTAACGATGGTTTCTTTAAATTGGGTTGCTCATTTAAATTAAACTTAAGGGGGGGATTATTCACCAGAGCACACCAGCTTTTCAAAACTGCAAGTCTCTGAGAAATGGAAGCTAAGAAGCTAACAAAGCCATGTGGGTTTGGCCACCTAGCAAAGACAGGCTTACCTGTCAGAGGGGCTGGCGTCCAGGAGGCCTAAAGCATCTCGCTGAACACATGCTCAAACGCTGCCATCTAACAGGTTTTCCCACTCTACTCAGCGCTTGTCAGGTCACACCTGGAGTACTGTGTACAGTTCTGGTCCCCGCTATACAAAAAGGATGTGGGCAGGCTGGAAGGGGTCCGGAGAAGGGCCACCAAGATGATCAAGGGACTGGGAGGCCTGCCATATGAGGATAGGCTGGGAGAACTGGGCTTGTTCAGCCTTGAGAAAAGGAGGCTTAGAGGGGACCTCATCACCATGTACCAGTACTTAAGGGGTAGCTACAAAGAAGATGGAGACTCCCTTGTTACAAGGAGTCACATGGAGAGGGCAAGGGGGAATGGATACAAGTTGCTCTTGGGGAGATCCCAATTGGACGTGAGAGGAAAATTTTTCACATTGAGGATAGTCACCCATTGGAATAATCTCCCCAGGGAAGTGGTTGACTCGGCCACGTTGGACACTTTCAAGAGTCATCTGGACAGAGTGATGGGCCATCTTGTCTAGACTGCGCTCTTCCTAGAAAGGTTGGACTAGATGATCCCTGAGGTCCCTTCCAACCTGTGATTCTGTGATTCAGTTTTGGGAACTTCCCTTGGACCATGCAGTGCTTTTTAGATATTCTTCAGATACAGATCCTTCGTTTCTGTCTCTAGTAATTTTGTCTAAATAACGTTATGAAGGAAATGGAGTTTTTTCTGCTGATGGATCAAAACAATCTAGTACAGCAAGCAATCTAGTACATCATTGAGAAGTTACTGTGAATACTTCTCAGGTGCCCTTTGCTATCACCTGTAGGTACTCAACCAATCTCTTTTGCTTAAAGGACTTAAATGCTGTTAAAAGTGCTTGCTTTGTCTTCTGACCTTTCACATCAGGAGAATGTTTATCATTCATATCTGAAGATACTTGACAGTAAGCTTGGCAACTTAAACCTTGCTTAATGTCAACAAAGACTCCAGTGCAAAAGCTTTTTCAAAATGTCTGATGCCGTCATCCTGATAATATCGTCCATCGGATTATTTTTACAATAGTTTATTGCCCTGTTTCTGGCTACTAACATAAAACACTAAATGGTTAATAAACATTACGGGAGAAATGTAATGCAGTTGAAATAATGGATATTTCAGTGTGTAGAATCTTGTTACTCTTTGGATTGTTACTTGGCTGAAATCCTGGCTTTTAAAAATTAAATTAAGATAGGATATTTGAAAATTAAAGTCAGAAAGAAATACAGGAAATACAGTTTCCAGGTAATTTATATTTGAGTGCTTCTTTTGAAAAATAGGGACAATTTCTTAATCCTTTCATGATAAATATACCATATTCAAAATAGTTGTATTTAATAGCATCTTTTCTTTTTACTTCTCACTGGGGTTTATAGTCTTAAGTCCTTTTTATATCGGTGAGGGGGTTTATGAAATAGAAGAATATTTATTGTAAATAATCTAAAAAAGAAGCTCAGTAGAATAATGAAGTCTGTACTATGTTTTTGTGCTTTGGTAAACAAAAGGATTGGAGGAGTCAAGCTGTGTATAAAGAAACTTCCTACAGAATTTTGTTTTAGTTCTTAATTTGCTTTGTGAAGGAGAATGTATTCATTGTCTAATTGTTTTGCTTTAATTGATTGGTCCTTTTTGCTTAAACACATTTTTGATGTTTTCTGAAGATGAATCACTGAAGAACCATAAGAAAACTGTAGCTTAATACACCACAGTCTAGTGCAGTTACTAAGCTGCATTCCTTTAGTTGAATGTAGTTCCATTCATTGATTAAACATTGGAAACAAACTATTCCTCCATATGTTATGGAGCTGGTAGTTTTCACTGAATGGTGGTGTGAAAATCACTAGACATAGTGTCATGCCTTTATATAAAGGTCTTGAACTGCTCAGCACTGCTTTTTGTTATGCTGAATAGCCAAATTATATCAATTTCTTTTTATATAGTAAAGGTGGAGTAGAAATGGCAATGAAATTATCCCTGCACTACATGTAAAGTTTATCAAACTATCTGGAGGGCTTTCAGGGTAAAAGCTTGAGGAGGAGGGTATTTAGGTATCTTTTTAATGATGTTTTTTTAAATGAACCCTTAAAAAAGTCTTCTGTTAACTTCTCTTGTCATTTTATTTTGTTTTATCATTTCAGGAGAGTAGAAACAGCAGTAGATCATCTAGTCCTAGTGTGAGAATGATCACTACCTCGGGACCAACCTCTGAAAAGCCAACTCGTAATCCATGGACACCTGATGATTCAGGTAATCCTTTGTTCACTAGTTAACTTTTTGCCTGTGAAAATATAAAATACTTTATGGTGTGGGGTGTGTGCCTAGACATTAACAAAATTAGGCTGTGAAAGTCACAGTCCATTTTAGTTCTGCTTAGATTAAATCATTACATTACTGCTTTGTTTTGCATGCTGGCTTTAAGAACTTTTTAAATATAGATTATATAAAGTTACATAAACTTGTAATCATTTGGCTGTAAGAAAGTGCTGTACATATGCAGTGATAGCAGTATTTAATACAAGTCTTTTAGCACCAGTTTTTGACTGTGGTGTGGTTTTGGGGAGTTAGGGGAATAAGCATCGCAGAGCATTTTAGTCGTGTGCATTTGTACTTATCAGTGCACAGTTAAAGCTTTCATTGCTCTGACTTCTGGAATGAAAAGCTATGTAGGTGAGTATCAGCTGGAATACGTTATTTCTGTTTTATCTCTGGTGTAATTTTGCTTATGCAGAATGTACATGTGTACATAATCTTACCGTTTTTAAATGAACTAACATAAGTGTGTCTGCAGAAGTGTTGTAAATATTTCTACTCTAGCATCACTGTTCTTCTGTTATGAAATAGGATTAAGAATGAACACAATTTAAGGTTGGACTAGATGATCCCTGAGGTCCCTTCCAACCTAAGATTCTGTGATTCTGTGATAATTTAATAGTCAAATTTCATTTTAAAAGTGATAATACGCTCCATTATGAAAAGAACAAGTACTGGACTGCATGAAAACAATGGATCCCCACAAATTCCTTTTTAGAATATAAATAAGAATTACATTTTAGTTACCAAATGTACATGTTGAATCTTAAACTTCGTCTCAAACTGGTACCTCATAGTGCCTTAAACTCTGAAGTCTCTTTCTTGTGATCCGTTTCATCTTTGGCTGATCAGACTCTTTCATTCTTTTCCCATAACCAACTGCAAAATGGAAACTCACATGTGGACTGACTCTTGCACACACTTGTATTTTACCAAATATAAGGTGATTCTGTATGGAAGATGTGTACTTTTCTTCCCCCTCTCCCTGCCCCCTCCGGCCCCGTTTTGGTGGGAGGAGGGCAACAGACTCTTGTATTTTGCTTCTGTGCTTTCCTCTTTCTGTCCATTATTGCTTTGCCTGATCACACTCTATGCCTTGTCACTCATAATTTCCCATAGCCCTGCCCACTGCCACAGCCCACCCTGTGACCTTTTGTAGCATGGGTCCTGAGTTGCTTTAGGCAGCGTGCACTTATGGGAATTGCTGCCTCACATGGCAGCAAGCTCTTACCCAATCAACAGTTCATTGGGAACTGAAAGTTGCTGATGATATGCCAGTGCAAAGGCAGTTTGTCCCAAGTCTTTGGCCTTAAATGCAGCACAGCACTAGAGTTAAAAGTCAGGTCTGTTTTCTGGCCCACAGAAATACCTCACCTTATACTCAGGTAAATGCAGAATGTACCACATGTGTATTTTATCCTGTTAGGTTTATGCAGTCCATGAACAAAGAATTGTTTGAATTTCTAAAGGGGGAGATCATTCTAGTTTTCCGTAAATGAGGGTACGTTTTTAAGTTAATGAGCCAAAATGATAAAATGAGGATGCAGCCAAATCTGGTCAATCACCAGAAAAGTTAAAGTTTTGTAGCATGGTGCTGAAATGCTCAGGAATGTAATCTAAAGTATTTTGCATGTATTGATGTATTTGAAACATTGCAATAATTCCTTTGCTCTAGGAGTATTCCATATATGGCAATAGTCTAATGTAGGGAAGGACTTCTTATATTGTTCTTACTTAAGATACTGTGGTGATTAAGTCTCTGGTTTTAGGGTTGTTTTATTTTTATTTTTATTTACCACCTTCCAGTTTCCTTACAAGCATACACTTAACCACTTTTTCTCCATTCCCACCCTCTTATTTCTGTTTTCTTCTGAAGCTGCTCTTGGAGATAGCATAGTCTTTGAGGGCAACACCTTAGTTTCTCTACCACGACTACTCTGTGGCAGGTGCTTTTGGGGTATGGGTAAGCAGCCCCTTTTTTTTCCCCACCTACCCTCCTCCATATAATCCTCTAGTAGCAATAATGCAGCTATAAAATCAGTAGTTTCTCCATGTGTCTTTACTCCTATGTCTCTTAAAGCTTAACAGTAACCTTGTCATCCCCAGATTGTGGACTACCAAAAGACAGGATCTATGAGAGTTCAAAAACATGCTGAATCTGGAATGAAAGCACTAGAGAAATCCAGAGTAACTGCAGTGTAAGATGAGAGCAGCCAGGCCCAGGAGACAGACTGGTTATTGGGTTCATTGCTACCCACGAAGTATCTCTACAGAGCAGGGAAGGTGCCCTAGAGCATGTTGTGAGGAAGATACTTAGACCTCACTGGGAGCAGGTTTCAAAACTGAGCAGGAGGTTGTGCTTATTTTATTTTGGCAGAGCTGGTTTGCACAGCTTCTAATTTTAAAATCATTAGATGCATGGGCTGGCTGGCTGGCTGATCCTTCATAAACAAGAATGAAATGGCAATTTTTTTTATAAATAGAGAACGTAATTGCAAACTGTTCAAAAATAGTATTTTTAAGATCTGTCTGCTGTTACATAGCTTCTAGAAGTGTAGGATGATAACGTTAATCTTTATTTCTTCTTGGTGTTGATAGACCATATTTTTGAAGTTCTTAACATTATCAGAAAAACAAAATGATTCATCTGCCTTGGGATTGGAACGCTGCTATTTCCATTTGCCTTTCCACATTCAGATTGTGTATTGTGAAATGATTTAGAATTCTTGTTTTTGTTCTATAAGAATAGAAATAAATCCGAAAGTACATTAAATTTTTCTTGGTGTTGTTACAGAGACCAATGGGTCAGATAACTCCATCCCAATGGCATATCTTACATTAGATCATCAGTTGCAGGTAATAAATATATCTTTTATTAGAATCTTGATCTTGCATTTCATTCTAAAGTGTGAATTTTGGGCTGCAAAATATAGTACCACATATTTACCTGTGTTTCTATTCTGTCTAACTTTTGACCAAGGCTAAAAAAATATATTATGTAATCTGAGATTGGTTGACTCAGATTTGATCAAGCTATTAAAAACAAGCCCTGGGAAACATGATCCCTAAAACCAAATGTAAGCTGAGTTTTGACTGTCAAAATAAGACATTATTTGCTTGAGTGTTACTTAATTAAATTGTAGTATTCACTTTATTTCTTGTGTGTGGGATTAAACACTATGATTTTTGTGACGGGGAGGGTATCAGATTAATAACTGCAGAGCTGGGGTTTGAGTCAACTTTGACATCAGTGCAGTAACATTTTTCTAGGGCATGGTTTAATGCTTATTTTTAAAAGCTTACTGGTTTTTAAAAGACGTTATAAATACACTGCAGAGACATTCTAACACACTATATACTAAGATATCAGTTCGTTAGTTTTTAACATGTCTGATTTATTTTCAGCCTCTAGCACCATGCCCAAACTCCAAAGAATCTATGGCTGTGTTTGAACAGCACTGCAAAATGGCACAAGAATATATGAAAGTTCAGACAGAAATTGCATTGCTGTTGCAGAGGAAGTAAGTGAAATGTGTTTAACCTTTTCTGTTCTTCTGTATGTTTCTTTTACACGAAGTCTGGTATCTGTGACTATTATTTCTGGCTTTATGAAGTAATATTTCATAGGGCATAATTATTTTCCAGCCTTAATCTCAGAAATACCAAACTGCTCAGTACAGGTGAGATATTTAGAGCAGCTAATTGAAAGATGTAATTAATATCAAGACTCTTCTGGACAAGTCCTACTTTGAAGTGTGTGGCACATCTGTGTGTGTAACACGCTACTGTTTGTTTGTATCATCTCAAATGAAAGACCTGGACTGTTGAAGAGCCTTGGAATTTTATTTCCAGTGCTGTCCAGTAAAAGATTTTCAATGGTAACTTGTAGATAATCACTTGGATAACGGATTATAGAATTTTGAGTAATATGTCCGTGTTACTCATTTTGCAGTTAGGTTTGTATCTTATCTGACTTTTGTCAATCGTGGCATTTACAGCAGTATTATCAACACACATCTTGTGTCTTTCTACCAGGAGTTTAGGACCTAATCCTTAAAAGCCATTATGTACCTTCTTATCCTTGTGCACTAGAAGTAAACTCTTTCCTCTTACATTGTGTACACATGTAAGTGCAGCAACTGCATGTGTTGTTGGATTAGGGCCAAAGTTATTCCTGATTCAGAACTTCAGTTTGCAATATGTTCTGTTGTGCTCTGCTTCTCATCATTTCTGTTTCCTGACGCTGGGGAGCAGTTCTGAGAGGTCATACATACTCCCATGCTAGACCAAGTTACCAGCTTGTTACCCACCAGTATCTGAGGCACTGCAGGCAAGCAGTTGTTAGTGAGGAGCTTGCCTTGGTGTTTGTGGAATAGCTAATGAGAAAAATGTGTACATGTGTGTATAAACCCCATGTGCATTAGAAATAGCATACAGATTGGGGAAAAAAGCTACTGTAAGATCGACCTCCTTCATCTATTCATCTTAGCAACCATCATTGTCCATAGGTGTTAAAACAAAAAAATAGTCTTGTGATGGATGAATTTAATGCTGGTTAAGGTAGTTATTAGTTCAACCTTTATAGAACGATGACATTTTCTTTCTTTAACTGTAATTACAAACCATATGGCAACAATTAATTAACATGAACTTTCTCCTCTACTGTTTTGTTGCTAAAACAGTGCTGGCAGCTTGCCTTCTCGTCACCTCATAAACAAATAGTAAAACAAACTGCTTCATCAGTTTTGCAGGATAATTTATAGCAAGTTTATCAGTGTGTTTGTTCCTCTAAAATTGTTGCTAAAAAACATATTGAACACTTATGGCACAAATTAAGTGAAATGACAGTTAGAAAGATAATTTGCTTAATTCTGCGTTTCCACTCCTTGAAGAAGTTTAAGTCCAACAGAAAACAGCACTTCACTAAAAAGTTACCAAAGTTATTGCAGTTTTGTCATATGAGTTGCCTTTTCAGTTTTTAAATGTACATATAGTTAAGCTGAATTAGAGTTGAATATATTTATAAAATTCGGTGTGGATCCTTAGATGTTTTACTGTGGCCGATAGAACTACATCTGAAAGGCATTATATAAAGGACAATTTCAGAGACTGAGGCTATGGCTTGCAGTTATTTTAAAGTTTAAATGTGGATTTGATTTGGAAGAGAATTTTTTCCCCCAACTGCAGAAAAGAATAAGATAGAACAAGATTTCTTTTTGTCAACTTATTTTGGTTTTTTGCACAAAATATCACCAGCCATGAGTTCAGGCTGATAATCAAAGACTGATCTGAAACATACTAAGTCATCCACACACAGACAGAAGTAGATTACAAATGACAATTACTTTTGTTGTTGTTATTATTTTAGACAAGAACTAATAGCAGAACTGGACCAGGATGAAAAAGACCAGCAAAACACATCCCGTCTGGTACAAGAACATAAAAAGCTGTTAGATGAAAACAAGAGTCTCTCAACTTACTATCAACAATGCAAAAAACAATTAGAAGTCATCAGAAATCAGCAACAGAAACGGCCAGGCACATCATGATTTCCTGGGACCTTTCAAATGAAAAATATGCACAGAAAAGACTGGGGGTTTTTTTATTATTAATATTATTATTATTATTGTTATCCCTTATTATGACAACTCATGAGTGTTACCTTCTTGGTGTGATCTGTATTTGTCTGCTACACTTAACATCATTTAATTTTCTTTTTCCTATGGTGGACATCCAATTCAACAGGTTAATCGAATAAGGTGAGAAAACAGTGACTTGAATTAACCAACAGCCCTCAATTTAAAGCAAGAACAGTGGCTGTATGCATGCTCCTTGTGTGAAGGCTAGCCTAACAAGTGTTACAGTGGCTGCTAAATTGTAAGATCCTGTTTTTACTTTTTGGTGTTACCTCGATAAGAGCAAAACAAAAACTTCCCTGTTTAAGAATAGTTTTGTTCCAGTGTCTCATCTCAGACTATTAATATGATGATTATTTTCAGGATTTAAACATGCAGCAAGCTGCAGAGATGATGTTGGCTGACCAGAGTAATTCATGATGCATAAGCGATGCCTTTTACCTGTAGACATAGTGTATTTTTTCCACATGCAAAACGATAGGCAAACTGATGCCAGCATCCTTGGTTCGGTGCTTGATAGCCCTGCATTTTGACTAATATATTTCTTGTAATCTTGCATTCATAAAATATTTGAAGTAAAAGGCTGTATTTTCTTCACTTTCTTGGGGGGAATGACATGCAGTTTCATTTAGTTACTGGGCAAAAGTTAAAAGTTGTGAAGGTGATTCACTGGGCACAGTCCCTTATATAAAAGAGAGAACCAAAACTGTGTGAAAGTGTTTTGAAACAAAATCTTTAAAGCTTTTGTCCCTGTAGCATCTTTGGAAGGAAATTCAGAAAGCAAATTAATTCAAAACTTTAAATACTTGCTCCCTTTATACCCTTTATTCTTAGGGGTTTTGTTTTTCTTACAAATTATTTGCAGAAAAGCGTTTACCATAAATGTAAATAAATTTGTTTTAGATAGTGAGAGAAGGGTTTGGGGAAATGAATTTATTTTAAATAGCAAATTATGAAATGGAGTTGAGTAAACAAATAGCGGAAGCTATTAAGCAAATGAGGGAAATGGCTTCGATCTCCATCAGGAATCTCAGTTATTCCGCTCATTTGAACATAGTTCAAAGGAAGTCCATCACAGAATGCCTGCTGCCTTTGTGACTGAAGAATTGCATTTAATGAACTCAAGCCGTAGATGTAATGATCAGTGTCATTATTTACCATTATTACGTGGGGGGAAATGACTACTTGTTTACATTGCAGATTGATTATTCGGATTATGAACTAACTTTTAACTGGTACAAAAATGAGGCATTTATAAATATGATGAGAAATTATTCCTTACATAAGCTCTTGGTGTATTCAGTTGTGGGCAGGGTTTTAATAACACTCTTTTGCAAAAGGAAAATAGAAAATTGAAGTTTAGCTGCTGAGCCCTCAAAATATAAGAAAAGTAGTCTGAAATTCGACTTAGGCATATTTTGAATTAATAATTATTCATAAAAGCCCATGAGTAGAACTTGGAAAAACATTAAGGGTAAAAACTTCACAACATATTTTCTCTTCCCCTTTCTGCCTACCTGATAAAAAACATTACTACTGTTGTATTCATCTGAGAACAACAAAGATGACGAACAGTTTACTGAACAGTGTCATCCTGTCTTGAGAATAAATCTATTGCTGGCAAACCCTTGGGAGTTAGAAACCCATCCCTCATTTTATTTAAATAAAGGAAGGGTTATCATTCCCAAAACCTTAGCAGATAATTTGATTAGTTAGCTGAAACTGATATTGGGATCAACTTAAGGGCACACATATTTATAGCAAAATGTAATTGGCAGAGAAAATAACTGTAGTATTAGGAATAGCACAAGTTATCCAAAGCATTGCTGTTCACATACATCTGTCCATCTACCAAAATGGACACACTCGGTGATCAGCAACTTACTTAACATACGCTAAAGCATGAAGTAGGGCAGCATAAATACTAATGCTCAACTTCAGATGCATGGTTGATAATTACATGCACAAAATCGTTCCCCAGGACAGCTTTTACAGCTTGCCTTGTCATAAAACAGATATGCTTAAGGTAAATCAGTATTGTATGTGGGAAGTAACTTTATGGCAAAGTTTGCATCATGAAACTGAATGCAATGCTAACTTGGTGGTACATAACACAAAAGTCTAACAGTTGCTTATGACTTTTCAGGGTTTACATTAAAAAGGGTCTCAGATTGTAAAATAAGTACTGTGCTACCATGCACTGTTGAACTCTGCTCCGTTTACTAGTTAGGTTATATTGCTCTTGTAATTTTCAAAGGGAATTTGGAGTTTGACCTTTTGCCTTCAAATTGTCCCTTTCCTAATTCCACCGAAAATTTAAAAAGCGTTTGACCAGATTTCTCAGTGAAGCGTTCTGTGTGGCAAAATCTGTCTTTCATTTAAAAAAAAAAAAAATTAAAACAAACCACAAAACTATAAAGGAAGAATATAGCAGTTTGGGCTAAGAAGAGTTTAACAGCTTAACTTTCAGTGACCTTTATTATTTTCATAAGGCTCTTGTTTTAAAGTTGTTTACAAATGTACTTTTATTCTTCTGTTAAGCTATCTGGAGTGTTCAGGAATTTTTTTCATGTAATCTTTTGTCCAGTTAAAGCTGTTCCTCTAGTAATGGAGGTGAAACATCTAGTTTTGTCTGGGCACTGCCTTCTCGGCATAGGTGACAGGCTCTGCTTTTTGTTGCAGTATGTGTTCTGTAAGATACTGTGTAATTGAAAGTATGCTTCTGTACACTGCAGTTCTGCTAAAAATGCTTTTTTTAGGCTTTTTGGTTTTTTTTTCTGATGAGAAGTTGAAAATTGTAATTCAAAACTTGTACATAAAATGGTGAATGATTTCATATGATTCGGGAATGAGCAGTGTGGCTTTCTGCTACAGGGTTTTATTGCGTTGTCAGGAATCTAATTAATAAAAGCTGAGAGACTTCCACAAACACGTAGTAATGCCCCAGCACTTGCCAGGGCATCCTTGATCTCTGATGGAATCCCGCACAGGGTGGGAGATAATCATCACGCAGTTGTTCCCACCGCCGAAAGAAAATTCTTCTGCTATTAGCTCTTCCCTTCCTCTGTGCAGAAGTAGGGTGTAGGATGAATAGTCCCACTCATAACTGAGCGTCCAGATATTTTAAGAATGCCACATCTTTCATACGGATGTTCCGCAAAAAGATAAGCACTCGTCTTTCATTGTTCAGTTCGGGCAAATTCCACTCTCTGGAACTTCTCTGTTTTGTTCGTAATGGATTTTACTGCTTGAGAGTTTCTGCTGCCGTACCACAGACGGAGACAACCCCTTAACTGTCTCCTTGCCTGTGAAGAGCACAAAATTGTGCTTCAGATCTGTTCTGAGCTGCTCTGAACAACTTGGCCCTTTCAGGTGCCCTGCTGAAACCTGCAGGAAAGTTTGAAAGGGTAAGAGCGAAAAAAGGTGCGGCACACTCAACCCCAGCAAATACAGATTTCCCTGTGGTGAGCTGGTTGAAGAGGAGGGTCTTATGAAAGTAAGCCTGTGTACGTGTGTACGCATACGTATACACACGGTTAGGTACTTATGCGTATAGGTGTAGAGAGCTGCTTATATCGCATCAGACTTGATAGATGTCTTTCTATTTCTAAAATGTGAGCTTTCTGTAGTTAGCTTTTATTTACTTTAATAATGTCTCAGGTGAGCGGTGCCCTGAGCCTGTGAGGATCGAGTTCGGTGGAGACAGATAAATACAGGGGTGTGTATGTGAGAGTGCATCAGTTATTTTCTGTGCCCGTGTAACCATTTTCTACTTCTTGCAGGGCCAATTCAGATCTCCCGCCGCACTTGGACAGATTTGCTACAAGTGTTTTGACTTTGAACCTGCATCCTGACTCTGGTCATGGAGGGGTACTTAATGAAAAAGCAAAACTGAATTTAGACCAAATACTTTAAAATTTTAATTATTAATAAAATACTGTCTTAAAATACTGAAAGAGCACTGCTAGTCCTAGGGCTTTAACCTAAACAAGCATTAATGGAAAAGAGGTTTTTATTCATAGCCGTGTGCTTTACACTAAGTAGCTAAAAATTTGAGATACTCCAAAGGATAAAATAGGCTTGTGTTCACATAATTACACACCATTTGTCAATACCCCCTTTCTAACTTGGATAAAGGCAGCCCAGCTACTCCTAACCCTTGGGAACTGTTGGCTTTTACGGATGGAAAGAGAGAAACAGATCGTTGCATTATAAGAAATTGAAAGCATATCCAGCCTTGTGAAGCGAAAGGCACTGGGAGAGGCAGACCTGGAAGCGGATGGAGTGGAGCCCCTGCCTCCTTGGTGTGAGCCCAGAGCTCTTCACCAGTGCTGGGGGAGATGGGGGGTGACACAGTGCACCCCAACTGCGGCTCCCTAGCAGTGTGCAGGCTGCAGCTGCGAGTTTTGGCTTCCTTCAGACCTCCTGTCCTTAAGCAGTGGGTGCTCCCTGGGTAAATAGGAATCCGCTAATGCTGACATGCAGACTGGTGGAAACGCAGTGGTCTTCCCTTTTGCTCACCACGCTTTTACCTCCCACTGGTGTTGAATGGGAGAGGCTGTGGAGCAGCTGCACGTAGGCTGCTCTCCGGTTCTACTTAGGCATAGGACTGAGGAGTGGCTTGCATTCATATAACCTATGGGCTCAGTGCGTGGGATGGGACACAATTTTAGCTTGTAGCAGAAAATTAGAAAAAAATCCCTAGTTGTAGGAGACTTGAAGATCGTATGATGAGGTGGATATGCCTAAGAGCTGCATCTGGGTCTGTTCCTCTCCTTTTTCATGAGGAGCAACAAGGCGGGCTTCACCTGTTGGGCTGCCTTTGAGTGACGCGCAAAGCCACCACAACTGTCGTGGTAGCTCCTGCGGTGTGAAAAGCGGGGTGGCCAAAAAGCTGCTGAAGAAAAGGAGGGGAGCTGTTTGCGCTGAGCCTTTTATGCAGCGTTGCTGGTGTCAATACAATATACGTTTATGACTACCCAGACTCCTTCCCAAAACCAGGCAAAGTTACAACCATTAGGCGAAGAGAGGGGATAAATTGTCCCGTCACCTGAGGATGTCCGTATTTGGCAAGCCGCAGCTGCAGAGGTGTTCCTGTGAACATCTTTGTTCTCAGAGGTCCCAGACGAGCCTGCCTGTGCCCAGCACCAGAGGACTCCTCGAACAGCTGTCTCCAAAAAGTTAAACCTGGTACGTGCAAATCAGACTCTTATTAAAGTTTCTTACATCATCGTTAGCAGCGTGGCTAGAGCATAGCCGGGAATTGTTCGTGAGGGAGGAGGTGAAGCGAATTTAGCTCATCCTCTGAGGGCTGCCTGGGGTCTGTGGGGCTGCCGGGCACAAACTGCTTCTGTCAGTAAAGTGCTCGGGTAGGACCTAAGAGGCAGAGACGGCACAAGGAGCCATTTTGGTCGGTGCAGCTGTGCTTTACATCAGAGCACAGTGCTGAGGCTGAGCGTTCACAGGCCTGCTGCTGAGAGCCGGGCTGCTGGTTTTCATTAGAGGTCTTTAGCCACCACTCCAGGTGTCCTTGAGTGCTGGCAGACACCGAAGCTGTAGCAAAGTGTGAGGGTTAGGGTGATCTTTTTATGCTCATCAAAAACTCTAGGTACTAAGAGATGGCTGAGGAGGGATTTGGTTTATTTCTTTGGGGGAGGGAAGAGAAAAAAGAATCCCCTGATTATGAGGGTGAGGGTCGTGGAGCGCCCTGTATCCCACATCTCTGGATCAGGGAAACACGGCACAAGCCCTCCTCTGACTGCACTACCAGAGGAACCACGTAGTGAAACAAATGGTGTCGTGGAAGCTTTCACAGTTGCTTTCCTGAGTGCTTTGACTTCTCAGACCTGAAAGGAGAAAGAGGAGAAAACCTTACCAGCACAGCTGGGGATGTGAATGTGGCTGGCTTATTGCTTATTTTGCATACTGTGGCATGCCCCCCACAAAAGTGCTATAGGTCAAACTTGAGTTTTTGATCTCTGCTGCTTTAATTCTATGGGTTTAGGACCATGTAACCTGCACCTCCTGGGCAAACCTCAGCCTTCACTGGCTTTGGGCAGGTACCAGCTCCTTTCTGAGAGCAGAAGGAGCCAGTGTACTCATGTGAGAGCTACCAGCAGCAGCAACTTCTTTTCTCCAAGTCAGTGACTTGAGCAAGGTGGAGGGGCAGATGAATTTGCCCCTCCATAAAGCATAACTTTTTGTCTAACTGCTTCTAGAGCAGGACTTCAGGTTAAGAATTTGACCTCTTTTTAAGATAATCCTATTGTGATAAATCATAAAATGTGCGAGAAGGGATGAATGTTAAGAATCTAACTTAGTTGTAATTGTCTGAGAGCTCAGATTTCAGGGATTTTTTTCCTTCCCGGATGGCCAGTCTCAGAGCTAGAAGAGGAGCTATCTGATACAACCAATTGCACACAGCTTTTCTGTATTCTGTTTAGCTGCAAATTTAGTCTCTGCCAGCGAGGCTCATGTACAGAGATTAGGCAGTTGCTAAAGAAAGTCATAAAATCTAATTACAAAGAAGATGGCTCTAGAGAAGTTTAGCCTTTGCTTGATTTATTTGGGAGCAGATTTTGTAACACTGAAGTGAGTCATTTTCAGAATATCTTCAGTAGGGAGAGCATCAGTCCAATGGCAGGTGTTGACGTTACAAGTTTTTAAGCAGCACTGTGCCTTCGTTTGCCTGAATGGTTATTTCTAGTCTGAGTACTGAGGTTGCTGGGGGAAAAGAAGAGCTTTGCGTTCGCAGAAAGTGAACCTGCAAAGTCCCTTTCTGAAATCAAACAAAATGCCAAAATCTCAAAAATTTGCAAGGAAAACGAAGGATTTCCTCACTGGCATTCCAGTGAGGAAAATGAATTGGCAGTCAATTTGGCATGCTAATCTAGATGTCTAAAAATGGACGGGCAGGGCAGCAAATGGTGTATAACCCTCACACCTGCACGAGGGAGATGGTGTTCCAAAAAAATTTGCTTTTTCCAACCCTGTCAGTTGGTCTGAGAGGTTGCTACTCTTCCAGCAAACCATGCCTGGCTGAGACCCTTTCACTGTCACAACTACAGACAGTATAGCACTCTTTGCTCTTTAAAAAACATCAGGCTCCCAAGACTGTACAGTCCTTGAGGTGTAGCAGCACGTGCAGGGGTAGGAAGAGGGTGTGTTCCTCCACATTTCCCAGGAAAGGGTCACATATATCACAGCAGTGGCTGCAATGACCAAATTTCTTATGAAAGGTTTATAGTGATAAGCAACTTGCTGCTTAAGGTTCCTTTGTTTGAATTGGCTTCTTGCACCAAAAGACAGCATTTCTCATAATTACTTATTCCCACCCCCCACCAAAGAAAACATTAGAATCAATTAAAAGGTAATCTATAAATTAATATTTAAGAAATTTTAGGTTTAGATCCCTTATTAAAAACAAAAAAAAAAAGCTGTCCGTGCTGTCAGTGTAATATATAATTATCTGGAGTAGCCTGCTGTCAGCTGGTGCTGCCAGGTCCCAAGAGCCCTTTTTGCTTGCAGGTTGAATGAGCTGAATGTTTTAAAAAGTGCTTAAAAGAAGTTTAAAAGTGCTGACTGATTATGTTCTGGTTCAGTGTCCCTCCTGCTGTGTAATGGACAAATGTGCTGTAGCTCTAAAATGCGCCTTAAATACAGAAGCACTCAGGCGAAGCTTTTATTCGTCCGTATTCAAGCCACTACAGCAGCCCTCTACGTTGTGAAGATTTTTGCAAGATCATCGGAACAGATTTCTCAAATCACAGTGCTATCAATTCCATCGTCTGCACTGTGGTACAGCCTGGGCGTGTCAAGAGAAGAAAAGTAGTCGCCTCCACGAGCCAGTCAAAAATTGAACACCGTATCAGTGTTGCTGCAGTCAGTTGCATAAAAATATTGCTGTACAGTATGGCAATGAACCGCAGGCCATGCTGTTCACTTATTAACTTGGCATAAATACAAATCCCTTCAGAATCAGATGATGAACACTAAGCACTTTGAGCTCCCCTGAACCTTTATGATCCGGTGTCTGGTATTTACTTGGACTAATGTTCCCTACGGTATCTGCTCAGACCTAATCGTTGCTGTGTGAGTGATGATAATGCACTAATGCCGGCTCCCCTTTCTTTCAGGCACAGCAGAGTTCAAAAATTTTCAACGTGATTATAAGTAAGCTGTGGCTCTGGGGATCTTTTTTGTTTTGTTCTGAAGAGGCGAGGAAAAGAAAACTACAGGGTTTTATTTTCAAAAGCTGAGTGTGCTTGTCAGGGTTGAAAAGCCTGCTCAGCGTATCTAGGACAGCAGCAAATGGAAGAAGTTCCTGGTGCTTCAATACTGAGCTTGAAAATACACAGCCTTCTCTGTAACAAGGATCAGGGTTGTAGAGGAATGATGCTGTCTCTACTCTGTATATGGATATTCTTCCCATAGTCACCATTTTCTCAGAGCTCGGCCTTGGAGCAGGTAACTGGAGGGGTTGTAGAAGTATTCACAAAGATGCTTTCTCCCACTTGCTTTACAGGCAAGAGAGAGATGTGTTCCTCCACAGTAATTCAAGCCATGAGCTTGAATTTAGGCTCCTGAAGTGGATGATGCAGCACAAGAACTTTGCCTTGCGAGTCAGCATCCCCATAGACTGGATAGGTGGATCTGGAGGAGATTGCGCTCAGATGCCTGGAGTTTAGCATTTGCTAATACCCCAGGAACTCCCCATTTGTCAACATCTGCCAATGAGGAAACCCAGAGATGATACGTACACCCATTTTGATTCATCTATTGTGTTTGTTCTGCTGAACATGTTCTGGACCTTAAAATCATTTCATAGCCAAATCTGTAATTGACCTGCAGTTTTCACAGGAGAGTGTGTAGCATAATTTGCCCTGTTATGTGGACCAAGGCTAATAATTGGCATATAATAGCCAAGTTTATCTAATTATCCCTAGAGTTAGTAGTATCAAGAGCAGCACAGGCCATGTGTACCCTTGGTGTGCCTGCAGGAAGCCCTGTGATACAAGAAGTCTTGTAGCTACCACAACTCTTCACCTCAAAGAGCAGCAGGGGTGTTAAGTTGTGGCGGTGGTTTTGCAAGGTGAATGCCTATAATCTAGGCTAACGCCGCCGATTTGCTCTGTGTTTGCTACCCAGCAGACAAATTAATGGCGTGAGTCATTGTCAACTCCTACTAAATAAACCAGTGACCTAGAGATGAAAGGCTCTGTATCCAAATTGTTTTCATTAATTGCACTGTGGGGCAAGGATAGATTTAATTTCAAGGACAGGAATATTAACCTCAATTCCTTTCCTTAATTGAGTGTGGAGAAACAAGAGGCATAAGCAAGGGAAGCAGAGAACAAGGACATGGGTCATTAGCACTGTCGTCTGGACTCACAGGCAGCAGCGCTTGTAAAAAATGTTGTTGCAGCAACCAGGAGGCAAAAGCTTATTTGGCAATGTACAGAGCATAGGTAATAAGAAAATTTACAGCAGTGGTTGGATTTTCACCAGTATTTAGGTGCACAAGTCTCAGCACAGGCTTGTAATGATAAATCAGTAACTGGAGCCCATCTTCCAACAATTCATAGGCCAAAATCACCAGCGAAATGCTGCAGAACAGTCTCCATGGGTGATGCTGGCCCCACGGGAAGGCTTTAAGAGAAAAAGATGTGGTCATTAGGCCTACTTTCATTACGGATATGTAACGCTTGCAGAGTATTTCTCACCTGAACGCTTCAAATCACTTTCCAAAAAGCATGATTACAAGGAAATAGAGGCCCTGGGGAGTGCAACTGACCTTCCAGAAGGTCCATACCTTGTTTGGGAATAAGATTTGAGTTTTCTGCCAGTCCATCCAGTAATTTACATAGTGGGCTCCAGTGATTCTGCCCCTGATTAAATATCAGTTAAGCAGCACAATGCTGGATAGGTTTCCTGGATCTAGCTTGGCTAGAGAGTACATCCTTTTAGTCAGCAAGGATTGGGTACTTTTTTTATTATTATTTTTAACTGCTGTTTGCAGCTAAGTTGATTAGACTGATACAAATGGAAGAAAACCAATTACAAACCGGGTCAGCTGTTTCTGCAAAAGTGGGATAGCAATGAATGAATGGGTACATCTTTTGGATATGCACAACAGGGTGATGAAATTTCATCTTAATATGAGATATGTCTCCTACATATAAAAGGCTTTAATAAAAGACCATGGGTTTTGGGCTTACTGTAAACTAGCTGGCTGCTTAATCTTGCTTGGGGTCATAACTATTAATGAAATAAAACAATCCAAGAGACAACTTTCTGGTAATGCTCTAAAGAACTTTATAATTCAGGGAGACAGTAAAATATTCTAAACCAAACACATTGGTTCTTGTTAACTATCCTGTTAAAAGCATTTAAAAATTATGGTATCATTTTTTTGTTGAAATAAGAGGTTGACAGAGGTCTATTTCTGTTATACATTTCAAGATCTTGCTTACAAGTGACTATGCTTAATTGCATTAAAATGCTATGCAGTTAGGAAAGAATGTGCCTAAAGCACATGCAATGCTCATAAGAAGAAAGAATTTCTCACCAAGCTCAAATTCTTTCTTTTCTACTATTTAGAACACAGGAAATGCAAGATCATCTTCCTTTTACGAATCCAGCAGTGACTGCAAAGCCATAAATAAAAATGCATTACTTTCGTGTGACACCAGTGGAAGAGCAAATAAAATTATATAAATGCATGTTTTGCTTACATCTGGAGAAAACCTTTAAGGCTCTACAAAATACTAAATTCTGCTAGTCTCTTGACTTCGGTCAGTTACTCTTGGCTCCCTAAAGACCCATTATTTTGAGACTGTGGCCTATTGGGTTAAGAAACTGGGCCAAACTCTCTTTAAAAAAATAATAAAAAAAAACCAACCAGAGTTTCTTGCAGTAATCCAGAGAACACAGCTGAATTCAGGAGGGTACAGACAAAATCCAGCATTATTGCCGTGTTAGTCAAGATCTGATCTGTCATCTCTTGCTGGGAGAGTCGCCTTTTTGAGTTTTGAGAAATTTCTGTACATGCTTAGCTTGGGGTGCTGTTGCCCCCCGGGGACTCTTGCCCAGCCCCGGCCAGGGAGCCAGCCAAGGCCAATGCCTGTCCAGTGGAGCATGCTCAAGATCTGTGCCACTAATACGCTAAATTATGACTGAAACGATCAATTGGGTTTTTGATCAATGGCTTTTTCATGCCCAGCTCAGGCTTCTTTTTCCCATATTCTTCATCACTGAAGTTTAGGCAAGTACAGAGGTCTTTTGCAGCCATCTTGTAATTTCTGTTGTAAGACTAAGCATGTGCACAGATGGGTTTTAAACTACCTAATTATTGACCTTATTTGGCAATATCTAGAAATAAATATATAGAAATAAATACGATAGACACAAATTAGCCTCTAAATTCAAGCAAAGAGAAAAATTAAAATCTGTTGTTATTCTCTTTATTGTGCATACTAGTAGAAAAAAGCAATATATTTTCACTATGTAAGTGGTAATAAATACACATAGTTTTTCTGCAAAATTTCTCAGTGTCAGTTTTGCAGTAGCCAAGATGCTGCATATATGCTGGATCTGCAAGAAATCACAATAAATCTGAAAAAGTTAATTAAACAATACTGAGACTGCCAGTGGGGGCTAAATCACATCATAGTATAACCAGGGTTTCCTGGAGGTGAGAGAGACTTCTGCTGAAGGAGGGCTGAGCAGCAGGAGAAAGCTTTTTTTTGAGCTATATTGTTCATGGAGCCCTTCAAACTGTGATGCTCTGCTCCGTAACTGCGATGAGACCCTGAATAAAGACCTGGCAGCAGAAAAATGGTGCCAAATAGCCCTCATAATCCCTTTTGTGCAAGGCAATTTTTCCCTTGCATTAACATGTCAGAGCACTGAGGACTTTGTACTCACTAAGACTTTTTGTTTTGCAATTTCCCACAGAGCGGTGAATTTTGTACTACTGAAAGCTGTGATTATGCAAAAATATGGCTTTCTTTTTTCCCCCTCTTGCCCCTGGAGGAATATCACTGCTTTTGAAGAAGTGGCTCTGCTCTGCAGAGAGAACTCGGCAGGCCTGGTAACTTAAAACTTTGACTGCCAATGAGCGAGTCTTCAGTTGTGTGCTCATTTCATTTTGACGCAGTGGCCTGGGAGTGTTCCTGAGCTAATTAAAATGCACTAAGTACTCAGCTGGCAGTGCTGAAAGCTGCTTTACAGCTTGGAAATGGGAATTGCAGTGGTTTCCTCCTCCTGGTCTGGAATTGTTGGCAGGGAACGTCACATGGAGCCTGTTCAATGCACAAAGCCTCTCTAATGGGTGCAAAATGGTTCTGTGTCTGAAATTAGACATTGCTAATAATTTAAAAGCAAAGAAAATGTATGCTTGGGTAGAGGCTGGGGTTTGCAGCTACTACAGTGAGCCTGCTTAAAACCCAGGCTGACCTTGGTGACAGCTGGACAGGTTTGGACACAAGAAAGAAGTTGAAGTATAGCAGTTAACAAGAAGTAATCTTAGAAATATCTGAAATTAGCCTTTATTTATTTTTAAGAAACACCTTGGATGTTATTTTTGCTTTAGGAGTTTCCCCATTTGAAAAAAAAAAAACAAACACCCAACATGGTACCTAGGTCCCACAGATTAATTACTAGAGTAGCCTTTGAAACAACTCAAGCGGCCAAAGGATGCTTGCAGTATTTGCGGCTGCTGCATAAGAGCAGAAGGGCAACTGCAGGGCTCTCCTGCTCCAGGTGGTGACTGCCATGGGTGAGCCTTGGCGTAAGCCTCATACCCATAGTGGCTTCTTATCTTTAACCCTGAAAGGATTCAAAAAGTGCTTGCTGGAGTCCAACTTCTGCTTCAGCAGTGGGCAGTGCTCTCTTCAAGGCAGAAGTGTAGTGTTTGCACTGCTCTCGCCCTCCTACCTGGCAGACAGATCACCTGAGATGAGGCATTTCTGCATTTAACTTCTTGGTCCCTCTGACTATATTTTTTGCAGCAGTGCAACCTTTCTAATCTTACCGGTGATTTACCTGAGTGTGACAGAAAGGAAAACAAGGTGCATTTTTGCATTTCCTTCTGCCAAATGAGCGTCACAGTCGCCTACAGAAACCAGAGGGGTGGAAAAGTGAATTTTCCTCTTCTCGCTGCAATTTAAAGAAAGTATATGGAAACTATTTTGGTGGATCTGCAGTCTGTATCATATTAAAATTGTCCATTTAGTAGATTTCCACTTACTCTAGCAGAGCTCTGGTGATTTACATCAGTTAAGAATCAGCTCATCATTTCCTTTAAAGCTACTTATATCATTCTGTGGTTATGAGCACTCTACACAGCATTTAAGCTGCATTTTTAAAGAGAAGAAACCGTCAACAAGCTTTCTGGTATAAAGACAAGGTTGAAGTGATATTTCACAGTAAAACCGGTTAAGTTTCATCTTCCAGAGATTTTAGTGAGGTTTAGTGCTATTTTAGATATAATAATCAGTATAATAAAATTGAAATGTTTCATCCTGTTGGTCTCTGTGTCTATTTGTACTTTATATTGTTTTACAAAAAATCATTATCACAAGCCGTTTTATTTAAACTCAGCATATTAAACATGGCTTTCCTGAAGCTCTGATGTACTATCAATTATTTAATAAGCATGAAGTTTACAACTTCGCTAAAGGTTATCATCTATAATAGATACATCTGCTTGTGTTTTCCCGAAAGGCATGCATTTTGACCTTTTTGCTATACAAAAGAGTAAACTGTTTCTGTGTCTGTACAAACTACGGTGACACTGTGGTTTTCCTCTTTATTTTGCACTGCTCGCTTTACATGATCTTGAATAAAAAAAAAGGTTAAGTTGCATCAGGTTTACGCTGGAAAATAAACACAAACACTGCTGTACTCTCTTGAACATTGCCATTACAATATGATGTAAAACTTTATATTAAAAATAATTTTGGGTGCTGTCAGATTGGAGCTCGGAAGACACTCCTGAGGACACCACTCCTTTCAGGACCAATTCAATTTTTCTTGCAAACGAGACCAATTCTAGTGAGGCAACACTTTTTTCAAAACAGCCAGGTGACTTGGGTATCTGAGCTGCGTGCTCAGAAGGGTGTTTGGCATCTCAAAGCCTAGATTTCCATTGAAGTCAATGGGGCTTAGTTTCATAAAAGCCCAAGTCACTTTTGAAGATGAGTGCTAGCTGGCCAAATCATTTTCATCTGGCATCACAGTCCTGTAAAACATCTGCTCTTTTGGCATGTATCAGCAAGGCCAAGGACACCTTATTTTTACTCCTTCTGTAGTCACCAGTGTCCCTGAAATTTAAGCCCTTGGACTTGGGGTGACGCAGACCGCAGCACTTTGGCAACTAACCTTCCAGATACAAAAGTAGGCATTGCTGAAGAGTGGTCCAACAATCCCACAGCGAGGCCCTGGTGAATGGGCCCAAGTCACCATCAGTGGCTGAAGGGATCAGTTTTCCAAGTACATACATTTATTCATTTTAAATGGGACATAGGCTCTTAAATCATGCAGTATATATAAAATTTTTAACCTGGCCCTACCAGATTTACAATTTCAAAGACACCCGGAGGAGTTTTGCATTTGTAGTGAAACCCCAGAGCTGCTGCATTAAGTATTGGGGGGTATTGTTGTCCCTCTGTTACTCATCAGATGAGGAGGAACCTCACCATTGGGAAGAAAAATTCCTGAACTGCTTCTCAGTGCTGTGGTACCTGGGAGTTAGGTTTTGGATGTGGTCAGCTGCGATGTTGTTTCTCTGGTTTACTCCTAAAGGAAGCCATAGCTGAGAGCTCTCTTTGTTCCTTCCGTGAACCTGTACTGAAGCAGGTAGGAAACATTAAGCAATCCATTATTTTAAAAGAAAGATTGTTTAAACCAGAATGCCTGGAAGCACCTTAACTCTAGACAACTGGAAATCATTTTCTAAAACCTCTTATTCAGTAAGAATCATTTAATTCTTTGAAATGTAAGCTATTTTCAAGTCATTTTCTACAACAAATGGGACCAGCTCAATCTGTTCTTCACATTTTAGTAATTTAAAAGGACATAACTGAATTTTACTTTAATGGTAATTGCAAACTCATGCAGAAAATGTAAATGCACACTTCCCGATTAGCTTGCAGCATAAACCATGGCTTCTATTAATGTATTCCAATTTGTAATTCTTTGCACAGTATGAGATTTGAAAGCTGTGATTAAAATTAATTAGGTTAAGTAAAGTTTATCCCCCCTGAGCACTGCTATTTGAAGAAAGAAATAGTAAAACACTAGCTACATCTGGCACTGCAGGAGGCTAAAGCATCACAAGGGGTAGCAGCGTTGCTTTTTCAGAGGAGTTGTGTGCTGCTTTTTTGGCATACCTTAAGCACCATGTATTCTTTTCTACAAGCTAATTGGGAGCTGTTAAGTTACTCTTAAGGTAAGCTTTTTGTAAACGCTCTGGAGCTACAACATCTGTATGAGCATCTGTCGAACCAATCTTTGTAATACAGTGGATGATATTAATTTACAAGTGTCATCATCACTACCTAGCGAGGGTTATGCTGCTGCCCCACCGCCATGGGAAATGAGTCTCCCAAGTTCAAGAAGCAACAGAAATGTTGTCCCAGGGGAGCTCCTGGAGCTTCTGATCCTTCTCTTCTGGTGCAGTAAAACTCGTGATACTTTTGCTTGCTGGTTTATATGGTTGTGGTTTGTTCGCTTTTGGCTGCTGAGTATTTTATAGGTTTGGTTTTTTCCAAAGAAGCAATATTTGGAAAAAAAAAAAGTGTGTAAGTGTTTGGAACATTGAACTTGCTGGGATGGAACGGTCTTTTTGAAAGAAAAGACAGTCACACTCTGACCCCCCCTCTCTGGTCCAGAGACCAGTACACAGGCTGGAAACATCGTGCAATTTGCCTACATGCTGCGTTTTAGACTCTCCGATTTCTGTCACTCCAGAGGTGGCAGCCAACACCCAAAAATCTGGTCTTTTGCCATTCTCTGTTCCTTCAGAGCAACTAATTGACTAATTAAGCAATTCTTTATCAGGTAAAGCCTTTTGCAATCAGCATCTGTCACAGGCAAACTCTTGTATTAGTTACTGAGTATTGAGTATGCTTGAACCAATAACCAGGTTTGTGCTAGAAGCAGGAGGGTATTTTTGGAGCCTGATGCCATTTGGTGACCCAAGATGAAGCCTTTGTGCCTCTCTGATGAAGATGGGCCGTGCCTGTCAGGGGAAGGTAAGGGCACTGTGCCAGATAGCTCTTGAAAATGTTTTACCCTGCTGGTGAGAGCTCCCTTTGCCTTGTCTTCCAGCTGGATCTCACCATAAGCTGCACCCAGCGGAGCCCTCCCCGCTCCCATGAGCCATGTTCCCATGCCCAGAGCCCCTCTGTGCTTGCACAGTTACCAGGATGCACCTCAGAAATACAGTCAGATGGGAGAGGGAGGAATGATAGGAGATGCAGTCCAGGCAGGGAGAATGACGCATCCTTGTGGAGAACGAAGCACGATGGGCTTATTCCACAGCACTCACCAGGCACCCAGCAGGTAATAGAGGGGTACGTTGATACAGGGATGGCCCCCAAGTTCAGCCACGGCCCCCAAGTTAAGCCATTTCAAAACTGAATGAAATTTTTAGAGTAGAGGAATCAAAAAATCTAAAACTAATATCTAAAGCACACTCCAGGTCAGCAGTGAAGTCCAAAATTAATTTTTCACACAATTATCTGTGACGCTGCCTTGGCATCTTATTAGGAAAGAAACATAAATTAATTTTGCTGTTGTTACCTTTGCTCTAGTCCAGTATTAACAAGCACAGAAGTACATGACTTGTGGTGCCTTTCTCACCCAAACAGCTGTACTCTCTCACCTCATATTTCATTGCCTGAAATCAGGCGCTACGCAGAAAGCTCAATCCCGGTGGAAGCGTGAGGCTGAGCTGCCGCGCGTGGCAGAGGACACTGCCACAGGCTGGCACCCAAGGCTAAGCTGCTTGTTTCTACTTCTTTGGTGTGAGAGTTGAAAAAGAAGAAATGGGAAATCCCATTCAAATGAAAATGCTTTACGCTTCCTCCCTGACTGTAATTTCTGAACTAGAGTTTCTTATTATCTATGGTTTTTCTGGATTAGAAGGAAAAAGCAGAAGATACAAAGTCATCTGATCCTTTAGTGATGCAGCTGCCCAAGCCACTAAAAGCACTGCCATTGGGGTGGTAAGCAAAAGGGATTGAAAAAAGAACACTCTGCAGTACTGTGCAAAGCTGCAAGCTCTGCAAGGCAATTCATGGTTTCTCAGGCTCAGGGGGAAGATCTGCAATCCCTGGGTCTACCATCCTTTTAACACAGGACAGGAAGTTACACCCAGTAATTTCTGTTGCAGGGTTCTAATTTACCTGAGCTACAGCGTGTGCTTTAGCAAAATGGCAGGGGGAGCAGAGGGAATATCACCAGACTTGACATGACAGTAAATCCTTACTGAGAAAATGGCATGAGGCTGCAGGTGCCAGCAGACGTCATGCCTCTGAGCCACGTGTGACAGGAGGGCTGAGGCTGGCTGGGACCTGCCGTGCCTGGCTTGAAGGATATCCATCCCACCAGGCACTGAGGGTCTTGCTGCACCCTCCTGTCCTTGGGGCTGCTGTCACAGGACCAGAGCAGGTCTGAATCTTGCATTCAGTCAATAGCAAGGAAGAGACCCTCGCAGAACAGAAGTCACTTAACTTTCTAGGTACAAAGGTATCCCTGTATTTTTAAATATCATGGTCAATCCCACTCCTTCCAGCTGCCTCTTTTCCTCCCACACCTCTCTCCTCAGCACAGCACTGGCACCATGAATGCTCTCCTCTTCCAGCCTGTCTGTGCTCCTCATCCCCTAGGCAGCATACACAAGCTGAGCAGCATGGTTTTGCTTGTTTATTGAAGGAATCTGAAAGCAAGGGGAGGAAAAGACATGATAATTAAAGAAAAAGTAGACAAATGGGACATGCTGGCTGACAGTACTGGCAGCACGTGATGGTGGATAACCATGGGAAGAGGAGAAGCAGCACATCTACATGGGGCTTTGGCAGCTGTGAAACATTCATAGACGTGCAAAAGTGAAGGCCAGCATGGGACTTTGGTAAGAGGGGTGTCCACTCCCCAACACTCATTCACCCATTCCACCCCATCTTAGGGAGCATGAGAATGGCCAGACTGAGCCATTATAAAGGTCTTCCAGCCTCTCTTTGATGGATGCTTAGAGAAACAGGGCATAGGTGCTGAGATCTTTCTGCTGGCAAAGTGTCCTGAACTTGGGTGAGCAGCTTGGGTTTCCCTTCAGCTGGAGGTGGCAACATAAATCATCATGTTTCATGAACCTTCGTAGCTGCTGAAGTACAAAATGAAACCAGCTGCAAAGCACCTTGAAAATTGAGATCTTCCTATACAACACTTACCCTAGAGGGCTCCCTTTTGCCGTGTCCCTAAGACAGCATGTTGTCAAGAATTAGGTAGAAAGAGTCTGTCAGATTAATTTTCCTATTCCTCCATAGTGCAATATTGTTTTAACAACTATATCTCTTCTGAGCTTTCCCCAACCTACTTCAAATAAACTTCTTCCCTGTAGCGGTGACAACAATCTAGTGGACCACTCTGCAATTTATCACGTTAGGAGTCATTAGTACAAGTCTGGCCGCTTGCTCTCTGAGTTTGGGACAACCAGCCCATTCTCCCCACAGCTAACACAAGGGAGCTTGGCATGAACTGATTGGGCTCCTGGGAAGTCATTTTGCTACCTAGTGAAGTGGAAAACAGGTAGTGGTGGAACTGGTGTGGAATTACCAAAAAAAGTACGCAGAAAAGGTGAGCGGAGCCTCACAGATTCTGGTAGGAGACTGTTGTTGTGAGAGATGTGTTTCCAACTGGGAGGGCCCGTTCATGCACTCCCAGTGCACAGCGGGCGCTACCGAGCTAGTTCACAAATTGCCAAGATGAGCGCTAACCTGCTGCCTTGTCCAGTGCTCTTACATGGGCTTTTGCTGCGAGCACTTTAAAATTAGTTTTCCCTTTTTTGGGGGGGGAGGGGAAGTGGGGTGGTTGTTGTTGTTGTTTTGGTGTTGTTTTTGTTTTTGGGGTTTTCTGTTTGTTTGTTTATGACTGAATGCCCTGTTTCGGGGAAAAGATGATCCTCTACATAACAGATCTGAAGAAAGGATGTGATCAACCGCCTTAGGGTCACAGTATAAACTCTCACTGACCTGCATGGTGGCATGGTCTCAAAGCACTGGATTAGTGAGTTTACTCTGCACGTGGGACTTTGCATAAGGAGAGACTGATAGGCTTCTGCTGGCCTGGCAAAAATTCATAACAAATCTGCAATGCTGCTTCAAAGATCACCATAAACAATTCAGTGCTCTCGTTAGTGTCTACACCCTGCAAATGTTTAAACCACAAGAAACCACAAACCACAAGAAACCTGCGAACTGAATAAACAGCTGCTGCACCAAACTCAAAATCAAATTTACAAGATTCTGCTAATGGACATGCATTTGCATTGCAAAAGCAGATTTCATATTACCAATATCTATGACACAATTAGACTATAGCTAAGCTTTTAGGTGTTGAAATGAATTCATGATAATATATTCAAGAAAATTATTGCTTCCATAAAAAAAAAAAGAGAGAAGTTCTAAAATGTCAAAAGATAAAGTGGTACAGGATGTGGATGTATTAACATCTCAGGTAAATGGGACTCATTAGCTACAATATTTCATACATTACAGTATAAGGTATGCACATAAGAAAAAACTCCCTTGGGTTTTTGTAGTGCATGAGCTCTCTAGGTCTTCCCCCAGGTTGTCGCCTGAATTGTTTTAACACAGCAATTCAGTATGTAAATCTAGCTGTACTCACACTGAAGAAAACACCACCCTTAGAGCGCTGGCCCTTGAACTTGCTTTTGTTACTACTTACAGGGCAAGCAGAGAGGAACAGCCACTGAGAGCACATCCATCTCAAGCAGCTGGTGGGGGATGCTTAGGGAGCCAGGTCAGAAGCAGAGCAGGTATGAAGTGATCCTCCTCTGTCAGCTGCTCCTCTCAACTTGTGGTTACCTGGGGCCTGGGGATCTCTGAAGAAAGCATGAAGGGTCTGAAGCTCCTTGTTGGGTCTTTCTGCCATGAGTTTACCTCAGTGCTTCCACAGATCTGTTACACCTTTCTGATAGGCATGGCAAGGAAGGGCAGACCTCACACAAGGTGCACATTGAGCTGCTGGGGCTCATCCCTCACTTGCTGAGAGAGAAGGACCAGAGTGCTATTCAGTGAAGACTTCTGGATGATAAGTCATTCTTCATAACAGTTTTGATCACATTGGTTACAGCTAGCTTAGTAAATCAAATGGGCCTGAGACTGCTTTTTAGGTCTGACACCCACCTGCTCACATCGTGCAGGTAACCCCATCCATCTGCTGCAGCCTGTTAGGGGTAGGCCTGGACTACGTCTCAGCATTGATGAGAGAGCGCTAGTGTGCCAGGACCTTGCTAATTAGCTGTATGGACAACAACATGCCACTGCTCAGGCCCTTTCCCTTGGCCTGTTGAGTTTTGTAGAAGAAGCATGGCTGCTGTGTCTGAACTTCACAGAAGGCGAGCCCACAATCCTCAGAATAACATTGTTAGTCAAAGCTGTTCTTGTGACTAAAGGAAAGAGTGGGTCAAACGGAAGAGATAGGTCACGGCAGAGCTTACGGTTTTTCTTAGCAAAACCTGCTGGGCTCTGCAGAAAGGGTTGGCAGGGAATGCAGTGGAAGAAGAGCCAGGTAAAGGCCAAAATGGATGAAAAGGAACTGAAATTCCTGGTGTAGGACTCAACGAAGGTGGAGAGACCAGCTAGTGCAATGGCAGATGAAAAGAGAGGAGGAGTCTGCACTAGAAAATCTCAGCATCACGCTAAGATTTCCATCAGTATTGTTCACAGCATGGGAAGGAGGGAGACACAGCTGGGGAGCAGGGAGCAAAGAGATGCTAGAAGCTGTAAGCAGGGAGGAACAGTGCTGGAGCATATCACAGGGCGCTGGCGGTGTGTGGGCATTGATGGACTGGAGGTCTGAGGAGAGCTGGGGTTGCTGATGAAGTCATGAGAAGGGGATGGGGAAGCCTGCACTGGAGGCAAGGCCAGCAGAAGTCTAAGAGGAGCACTGGGAGCATTTCCCCTCCGTGTCAGTTGGCTGCGGGTGAAGGAAACGAAGAGGAGGCAGGCAGTGGGGCCACACATTTCTGGTACAGCTTTGCAGCTGCCACCTACACTGACCTCCCTCTTTTTTCCTGCTGTCTTGTGGGATAACGCTCTCCTACCAGTCCAGTGTCTTGAGAGGAAGAGTGCTTACTGGGACATTTTATCAGCAACCTGGCTGTCCCCTGTTAGGCAGGAGAAGGCATGGCCCATCTCTTAGCAAATGCCCTGAGTCTGTCCCAACAGGTAGGCACCAGTCAGCATGAAGGGAGGCACGGCCAGATCTCAGCTGGTTTGCCCTTTGGTAAACCTGTACGTGTGCATTTCCCATCTGCTGAAATGTTAAGCGTTCCCATGAAATGCTAACTTGGGTCTGAGCTACCTCCAGCTTTTGTCAATCTGAACCACCCTAAACTTTTGTCTTTTCAAATTTATGTTCTATAATTCTGAAATAAAATGAAGACATGAGTCCAGAACTTCACCTATTTATAAGGTGCTCTAATGTTCACCCTAACTGATCCATTAGACAATAATCCAAAAAAAGCATGAATAATAAAAATACTACTGGAAAGTCAATCTTGGACAAAAAGGCGAGCAACTGGTGTTGTAAATCTCTCCTGCTCCTATGCTCACAGCTGTGTTGGGGAGGAGAGCTCCATAAACACAATAGCCACTAGATGCCACTATAAGCATGGCCTTATATTTAGAAATAAGATTTTTAAAAAACAAAGTGAACGGTCAAGGTTTGCTATTTTGAAAATAGTCCTTTTGGTTGTAGTGTGTTTTCTTTGTACAGGCCAGTCTTGCTTTAGGATTGCATTTTTCCTGGGCAAACTTTCTGTTACCTGTTTCCATTCATGGTCACCATCCTCACATACAACATATAAAAATATACTTGTGTGTAAATATGAGTATCCATTTGTGTTTTGCCTTTCCTGGGCTGTCCTTCTCAGGAACAGCTGAAGTAGAAATTATCTTTGGAGTTGTCTCATATGTCTTTCAAAAGCACTTCTCTTGCCTCCATCAGGGAGACATTCACATGTCACCTTGGGCAGAGAAGTGTATTGCAATATCAGCAATGAATCCTGCTGCATAGCATCATCAGCTACACGCACCTGTGCATACTGACCCCATTTCCTACGCAGCAGGGAAGGACCATAGCGTAATCTGCTTTCACCCTATGGCCCAAAGCAGATCTGCCCATTGCAAAACTGGGAATGGCCCAGGCTCCCTTAGGTGAAGGAGCCTTTAGGCCATGAAGAGCTGCTCAGCTGCAGAGAGGGCAGGAGGAGAGGGGGGACGGCAGCACACAGGCACTGCGCCAAGTGTGTGTGTCCCCCAGCCATTCCCCATTGTCCCCAGTACTCTGCAGTGCTGCAGGAGAGGAACAGCGTCTCTCTCCACAAAAAGGGGACTATTCTGCACCCCAGGGGCCTCATGCCACCAAGGCACCATCCACACTCCCGCTCCAAGCTTCAGCAGCCTCTCACCCACCGCAGAGGCCGGACGTCTGCCCTCAGCCCCAGTGTGCTGAGAAGTCACATCCAATGCTACCACAAGCAGGACACATGCGTGCTGTTTGATTAACCTCCTTCCTCCCCCATCTCACCCAGGCTGGCAATGAAAATAACACTGGTTGTGAAGGAGAAAGCCTTACCCCCACCCACACATGACTCAACCCAAAACCCTCTAAGCCTGCAGCAGCGGTCAGTGTGCTAATCTTCAGCAAGGCTCATCCACCGTGGCGCCTATATGGGTCACGACTGTCGTAGGCCAAGCTACCACTTAAAGTGACTGTGGGGAAGGTAGGTTTTTCTTGCTGGTTGCCAGTGTTGCAAACTAGGGTATGAAAATTAAGCATGATTTCTCAGCCTCAAATAGCCATCTAATAGATGGCTAAGAGACATCTATTTTAAGATTAGATTAATCTTATCACAGACGTGGAGGTCTCTACCCTAATTGCCCACACATGGATAAATGAATGTAGGTCTTGGGCAAAACGCTTCATTTTTGAAATTCCAGCACCATTTCAGATGTTGACTATTCACAACAGAAAAGCCAAATGGAAACTGCTGCTACTCACTGTCAACCCATATCGTATTTTAAATCTGGTTTTGAGAAGTGAAGAGGTTATTTGCACTGTTTGGTCAAGAACTAGTGGTAAATATTAAACGTTTTGGTGGTTTTCACACTCCATTTCAGTCTAACGCAGTAGAGGTCTGTGGAATCCTGGTGGCAATTTGAGTTAGGCTAATGAAATATACCATCATACAGGCATTGTACTTCCAGTTTGTTACTACGTTAGAGTTAACATAAAAAGCATGGTTTTTTCTCCTCATCACCTTCCAGTTATTTTTAAAATGGAAATCAGAGTCTTAAAAGAGACATTTTAATAAGTTTTCTGTTTTTACCTGCACAGTTGAATACTCTAAATCTGGAGCTCTTTCCCAAAGGACATTAATAAAAACTGATAAATTCACAAATGGATGGGAAGAACATTGGAGCTAAGCACTTGTTGGGCTGTTATCTAGAAAAAATGAGAAAAAGAATCAATTCTCATGTGAGTCCTCTCCCTTGGGGTAGTGCAGACATAGGCGATCCTCATCTCATTTGCAGTAGAGTTGGTTGCCTGCTTCACCCTCTAGAGATGTGCTAGCAGGAAGTCCCAAACATTTCCAAACCATTTGCAAATGCTTCTAAAGTGGAGCAGCTATCTTTATTAAAGCAATGAAAACTAAGTCTCTTTCCCATGCACTCCTGGGATACTCTCTATTTTGGCCCATATTCAGGAAGGCAATTAAATATGTGCTAACTCTATGCTCATGAATAGTCACATTGAAATTTAAGGAATTATACATGCCTAAGTGCTTTCTTGAATGAAGCCCAAAGTTTGTATCCCAAAGAGAGCTAGAAACACTGTGGCTGAAAGCCACACACCGCTCTGAGGGCCATGACAAGGGAGCTACAATTCAGCAGGAGGTCCCAGGAGGGTATGGGGAGTAAGGAAAGGGAGTTTGGATTTATGCACGTTGCAAAAGAAAACCCACTATTTTCCATTCGTAAGCACTGCCCTACCCCTCTGGGGAAGGTATATAGTGTTCTTCTTTCGTTCCCTGTTTCCCCTTCCCAAAGCTGGTAGAATTTAAATACTCCCTGATACTCACTATTTTGCAAAGTTCACCTGTAGGTTCTGCCCAGTCCCTAGCCTTGATGCTGTGGTGTATGTGTGAGCATGATACAAAGAGACCCTGGGGATCTCTGCAAACAAGGTGCAGGGCTTTGGTTGGAGTGCTACCTACCTCTGTGGCCTTAGCAAAAGCAGGTAACTCTCCACCTCATTTTCACCACCTAATGATAATAACTGCCCGGGAGCAGTTATGCTTACAAGAATTCTGACCATGGTAAAACTCCTTTAGGGCTATTTACTTGTAGTCAGTGCTTACATCAAGATTCATAGTGTCCTGTCTTGGTAAACAGGACACTAGCACAGCTGCTGTCAAAACAGAGAATCCTTCCTCATCAAATACCATGAGATATAGTAATCTAGAGTACCTTCTGCCAAATGTCTGCCACCATGAAGACTGAGTTGCTACCATGTTAAGTGCTGACCTTGCGCATGCTTATGCAGCGCAGCAGCTTGTGTGTGCATGGTTTGGGCTGAATTGGTCAGTAATTGGAGAGGAATGGGTTTGGCTAGGTCTCAAATGTAGCCTGATGGTATACTAGGTGACTTCCCGTTGCTTCACTTTTTGTTAGACGTTCTGATACCTCCTGCCTTGTGCAAACTACAGCAGAATGTCATTTAGCACAAAAGATAATTTTTTTCCCTGCCAAGTCTCTTGTGGACACACTCTACCAGGAGTTGATGAATGCTAATGTCACTGTGAAGGGACACTTGGGTGACAGCTGATAATCCACATATCATTGCCTTGGCAGCTGCTCAGGGAAGCGGCACTGAAATCAGCACACCACCTCCGCAGGCTCCGGCGGCTGGTTCACCTGCCTGCCACAAATTTCTTGTGTGCTCAGACAATGCACCCAGCCTCCCAACGCCTCATGAACCCTTCCTTTTCTCCATTCCTGGTCCTTTTTATCTTTTCCGTCTGCACTCTCTTCTACATCTTGTACATAGGGAGAAGACCTAGTGCCATCAGACCCTGATTTTGGGTGGAGACCAGCTGCCCTGCCCAGCAGAAGAGGTCGTGCAGAGAAGTGAGAGACTTCACACAAACTCTGCATCTCTGGCAATTGCTGCCCTTGATTTGCCAGTTTGATAATGGTGAATTTCAAGTCAAGCTGTGAAGTCACAGGAAAAAAGAGAAAATCATCTTAACTCTAAAGATTGGTTTGAAACATAATGTATCATATTATCAATATTTTTTTTCTGTTGGGTATTTACCCTTTTTAAATGCAAAGACTTTTGGTTTCTGTTATGCAGAAAAGTGTTTCATGTAGTGACTTTTGGTTTCAGTTTAGCTAACGGGTGTGAAAAGAGCACTTTCTTCATTTGGACTCGTTCATTCACAGTTAAGAAATCAGTCGGGAGTGGAAGAAGCAGCAAAGCTCATTTCCTCTTCCAGACTGTGACTAGAAACAGGTGGGCAAGGTCAAGACACACTCATTTTAGAAATATGAAGGATGTGGGTGAGACTTTCCAAACTGCAGCTCAAGCAGGTAGCGTTCCCACTTCACACAACTGTCACTGATTTCCAGTGAGATGCTTTGGGAAACACCACAGAGCACTCATCTGTATCTTTAAGAACTTGTATGTCTTTGAGTATCTAGTTCACAGTGACCAGAAACAGTCTGGCCGTTCATTAACTGCAGTTACTACTTCCCTTATTTAATATGTCCGTTAGATGTAAGTACAAAACTTGGTTTGATGCCTCATCTATTCAACCTTCCCCACAAAACACTGAGCACGTTTGAAGCAGTTGGGGTTTTCTTATTAATAGCAAATGATGGTAAAATATCTGATTTGTGTACTTTTAATTGACTTTCCACTTCCACCCATCAACTGCCTGACACAAATCACACGGAAAAATTAGTTTTTACACAGTGAGTAAGAAATGTTGTCATTTAGCGTTTGTTGATACGACACTTGTGTGCCTATACCTACAGTCTCGCTCGTGATCAGAGAAGTTACATGTTTTCCCTGCTCAATTATCTGGTCCTGTGCCTGAGCATCAGATAGTGGCCTCTGGTTACCTGCCACCCACTGCAGCAAGCAGACCTTCATCCCCTTTATGACCTGCCTCTCCAACATGGATCACCCACCTTCCAAAGTTGTTTTGCCAGGGCACCAGCAAGAATAAAACTCATCTCGTGGACCCATCTGCAAAAGGAGACCCCAAGTGGGGTTTTGCTACAAAATCAAAAGCATCACTGCAAATGACTTGTCCTTTGCTGAAGTTCCCAAGTTATTACCTGATCTGTAACCTAAAACCATTTTCCATGAGAAATATTTTCAGTTTGTTTGCTCATTGAGGTCAGAAGATAGTGCTCTGGCACAAACGTCCTGTACATTTCACCAACCTCAATTTTTATATATAGCAAGCACTCCTGTGAAACTGATTGATTACAGTTGGCTGATGAGCATTATTTCTACCAGACAGTGCGATCACCTTGCTAGTGTGGAGACAGTTTTGGAGGAGGCTGCTGTTTTAAGCTTGCTTGAGGTATGCCCACAAGTCTGTTTATTCTCATGTATCTTATGTGGTCAGGGTGGTGGTGCTGGAGTTTTTCATTGCTGAGCAATTTCTTCTAGTTTATTAAATGAATTTAGTTTCAAATGGAGTACTGGTTTTTCGTTTGTGGTGCTGCTTTTCCTGTTACTGTTGTTGTGGTTTACCGTCCACATAGGGGTGTTCAAAAACTGCTCTTCAAACTTCACCGAGCTTGTTTTGTGATTTGTGTTTTTACAGTTCTGAGCATTTCTTAATCTCAGGGTGCTGAGCATGGGTCGGAACTGTCTCCAAGAGGAATTACGGTACATACGGTGCTGGGGCAGCGCTGGAGCCTTGTGACTTCAGCCAGATACATTTCAAGTCCTTGCTGGTCCAGAAATTGAGAGGATGTAGGGATCCATCCAGGTAGGGCTTACAATAGCAGTAAGGCCTTCTTTAATGTATAGATACCGTTAAGGAGTTGTATTTCCAGATTGGCTTCTTCCCTATATCTAGCAGTGCATTTTAATTGCTAGAGCAACATGGGGGTGGGGGGTGGAGGAAGAAAGAAATAGCATACTCTTTTCCAGGCTCAAGCAATGATTTAGAGGACGATGTTGAGCAAGTTTTGGTACTGGTTTTCCTATTTGTAAGATAGAAATATTAAGATTAATCACAGCGGGCCAGTCCCTCAAGGATGTCACAAAGGTTAACTCCTATTAGAATGTATTCTGAGCTAATCAAAAAAAAAGTGCTACCCACACGTACATAGTGGGAGGCCTGGCATTTCTCTACTCAGCTAATGTGACAACATTTGAGATCGTGACTCTAGTTCCCGAACATGAGCAATAAGGGATTTCGGTTGGGGCTGTAGGAGTGACACAATGTGAGGACACGTCCTCAGGCTCTCAGAAAAGGGATGACTGAGGGCACTGTCCACATAGCCCCTCAATGGCCAGCAGACCAGGACCTCCCCATTTTCACACACTCATTTACATCAGTGCACGTTTCCTTAGGCTTCAGCCAGGTACAGTTTAAACAGCACAAGAAGCACAGAAACCAGAAAGACTCCCCGCTTTCCTTTGTCAGCAGCTCTACATCACTTTTTGCCCGGCAAGGGCAATATAGCTGACAAAGGCTGCTCAGTAAGTATTTGCAGTCATAAAAAGGCCTGCCTGAGCCTGGGTCTGAGCCTCCCTTGGAGGGGCATGGATGCATCTGTTGGGGGTCCCCCACAATGAGGTGTAGCACTGTGGTGTCACTGCAGCCGTGGAGGAAGGGAGAAGGAAAGCCCACTGCAACCCAGCAGCAAACGCCCCTGGCTGTGCCCTCCAACTTACTATCATCTCACGTCCTGCACTTCGGTCCTCTCTGCTCCCAGCCCTGTGTCAACAACCACCCACAAGAGTCCTTAGTTCCCCTTCATCTCCACTCACCCCAAAACCCAGTTATTTCTTGCTTGCTTTAAGACTGATTCATCACAGCTGCCTGCAGTGACTCCTCTTGCACAGCCTCCCAACATCTACCACTGTATCAGCTCCTGCACACCCCAGTCACGTCCCAGCTAGTTTTCCGGCACCCTCCCACTCTCACAGACCGTTACGAAAGGTGGCTAACTCCCAAGCTGACTTTTCATTTGGTTTTAATAGAGCTGGTGCATTCCCTGTGTGATGTCTTTTGTGTGTGTCATCAGCATCACCATCATTATTTCCAGTATTCAAAAGACTTTAAGGCTCTTTGTTTTAAGACAAAAGAGTTTTGCCATTTAACAATGGGAAGCAGAACCCTGCCAGTTTTCTCAGGTTGAGCTTTGGTACAAAATAAAGATTCGAAACCACCAGCCTAACCAGTTCTTAATCCCATGGTAATCTGCAATATGTTCCAGTGCTCAGTGGTCCTTATCATTAGAAAATGTTTCTGATGGCTAAAATAAATCTTTCTTGCTGCAGGTTAAGCTTGTTACTTGTTGTGCTATTGCCAGCAGGTATGGTCAGCACTTTATTACAGTCTCTGTTGCAGCTACCTTTTACGTATTTGAAGGCTGTTGTCTTGTCTTCTCTTTTCCAGACTAGTCAAGGTCTCATCTTTCAAATTTTCCCCTGAGTTCACATTTATTTACTAGACCTCTGATCACTCATGTTGCTTTTGTCTGAACTTTCTCCAGCACATTAGTAGGGCAGCTAAATATATCGTTGCTCTTCTTGGAGATTCAAATTGGCCTTTACGCTATGAATTATCCTGAGAGTTCCCATAGGCTTGGTTACCAGCCTATTCACCTAAATCCTCTGCTAAACCACCACTTTCTAGCATAAAGCCCCCATTCCTGTAGGTAAGCTGCCTGCAGCAGCCCTAGCTTCATGGTCTTTCATTTGGCTGTCAAAATGGATGCTGTTTAACTAACCTTCCTTTAGCAAGTAATCCAGATCAATTCTTCTAGCTGACCTATCCCTAATGCTTCTTCACCATTTTTTTTTATTATCTCCAGATCTTCCACCAGGACCAGAAAGGAAACCCATGGGACCTTGTGAGGAACATCCCCAGGGTGACAAATTCTCATTTACAGGCAACATCTAATCTGTTCAGTACGGTCTATTTTGACTTTGCACTTCTCATTTCTTTTCACAGTGTCACGTGCAGTGATGTCACATGTGTTACAAAACCCTAAATGTATTGTGACATCACATGTACCCTTACCAAACCTGAGATCGGGTCAGGAAGCAATAGCAAATTTGCTATCTGAAAGGAACCTCCAGCTTTCGTAGGGAGTGATGAAGAGTTCAGGAAACCAAAGGTGGTGTGCTGCTTGGAAAAGAAAGAAAAAAATAGAGGCAGGAAATCTGTTAGACATAAGAGGAGTGTATCTGTACTCATTTCATAAAGATATGAATTAAGGACTGGAACCAACTATTACTCGAAATCGATTGCATCTGGTAAGCATTAACTGAGTACACATTTCTGAACTGTTTGCTGCTTTTTTGATCCCACTGGGTAGCCAGCTTCTGATATTTCCACTGAACCATGTTTAATCATGCTTAGCAATATTTTAGTGATAAGAGTTGGTGGTATTATAGCCCCACTTCCAGCCTTTGATGCATATGATTGCACTACCTCCTCCTTCAGTGAATGCAAAAATCCTCTGGTAACTTGTACTATTGACGTCTGAGGAAGTCAGGGCTGTTATTGTTTCAGTGTTCAGCACGCTGCCACTGCATCGCTTTGATCCATGGCCTTACGTGGCTTTTAAAGTGGAGGAGGGTGGAGGGAGAAGGGTTACTGGGCTTGTAAACATTTCTGTTACATCAGATTAGTTTCCCTGCCATGTAAAATCTGCTGGTGTGACTCAGACTTTCACATTTTATAAAGTCAGCTATGTCTACAGGGACTACAACCATTCTGAGAAATTCTAGATAAATGTGAATTAGTTTTATTCTTATCTTATTACACAATGTACAATTGTACAAAAAAATGCCCTTTTGTTGACTTTTGGTGCAGATGTGCAACCACCGGCAGATAATGAGAACAACGTGTCCCCCGCCTCCCCAGCTCCTTTATTCTTTGGCTGTGAGTCTTAACCCAGGTTTAGGACTAACCCATGCTCATTCACAGTGTTCTCAGCTGCTCTCCACCCACCTTTAAATTTTTTTTTTTTTTAATTGAGGCTGCACCACAGTGAACTGAGATGGTTACCACTAAATAGTTGGGGTCACGTTTCTTAGAACAGATCATTCAACCACTTCTACTCTGGGGAATAGGGTGTGCTTTTTCACAGTTGTAAGAGCTGGGCAAGACAATTTATTTTTGCCCTTATATCGGTTTAGGACACTGTCAGTAGAACAGCAAAACCGACAGTCACTAGCAGCAAACATGTTAATGTCTCATACGAAATAAACTGGGGCACCACACATAACATTTTCCCTTCAGGACTTTCTGGGTAGGTTCAAACACTCTGCTTCGTGGCAGCCAAAGGTTGCAATTGCTTTGTTATCTGCCACATGTTTTCTTGCCAAATGTTTCCCCAGTTGTCTGCTATTCAAATAATGTCTTGCTAATGTGGTGGTCATTTTGAATGCGCTAGGGAACAAGGAGGGTTCATGGGCTGTTTGCAGAGATCCTGCACAATAGCTGTAATTTCTTCAGCATTGCGACACACCAAAGAGTGTTTTTCTTTTGGATGCCCTACCTCACACAGGCACATCACAGAATCATAGAATTGTTAAGGTTGGAAAAGACCCTTAAGACCATCGAGTCCAACCGCTAACCTATCATTGCCAAGTCCACCACTAAACCATATTCTCAAGCGCTACGTCTACCCTTCTTTTAAATACCTCCAGAGATGGAGACTCCACCACCTTCCTGGGCAGCCTTTTCCAATGCCTGACAACCCGTTCGGTGAAGAAGTTTTTCTTAATGCCCAACCTAAACTTCCCCTGGCACAGCTTGAGGCCATTTCCTCTTGTCCTATTGCTTGTTACGAGGGAGAAGAAGAGTCCAACCCCTGCCTTGTTACACCTCCTTTCAGGTAGTTGTAGAGAGCGATAAGGTCTCCCCTCAGCCTCCGCTTCCCAGACTAAACAACCCCAGCTCCCTCAGCCACTCCTCAGAAGATCTGCTCTCTAGACCCCTCACTAATTTCATTGCCCTTCTTTGGACATGCTCCAGCATCATGATGTCCTTGTAGTGAGGGGCCCCAAACTGAACACAGTACTCAAGGTGCGGCCTCACCAGTGCCGAGTACAGGGGCACGATCACCTCCCTGCTCCTGCTGGCCACTCTGTTCCTGATACAAGCCAGGATGCTGTTGGCCGTCTTGGCCGCCTGGGCACACTGCTGGCTCACGTTCAGGTGGCTGTCAACCAACACCCCCAGGTCCTTTTCCTCCAGGCAGCCCTCCAGCCACTCCTCCCCAAGCCTGTAGCGTTGCATGGGGTTGTTGTGGCCCAAGTGCAGGACCAAGCACTTGGCCTTGTTGAACCTCATACCATTGGCTCTGGCCCAGTGACCCAGCCTGTCCAGGTCCCTCTGTAGGGCCTTCCTGCCCTCCAGCAGATCAACACTTCCACCCAGATTGGTGTCATCTGCAAACTTACTGAGGGTGCACTCAATCCCCTCATCCAGATCATCAATGAAGATATTGAACAGGACCGGCCCCAACACTGAGCCCTGGGGAACACCACTCGTGACTGGCCACCAACTGGATTTGACTCTATTCACCACCACTCTCTGGGCTCGGCCGTCCAGCCAGTTTTTAACCCAGCGCAGAGTGCACTTGTCCAAGCTGTGAGAAGCCAGCTTTTCCAGGAGAATGCTGTGGGAGACAGTGTCAAAGGCCTTACTAAAGTCCAAGTAGACAATGTCCACAGCCTTCCCCTCACCCACTAAGCAGGTCACCTTATCATAGAAGGAGACCACGTTAGTGAGGCAGGACCTCCCTTTCATAAACCCATGCTGGCTGAGCCCGATACCCTGGTTGTCCTGCGCGTGCCACGGAATGGCACTCAAGGTGATCTGCTCCATGACCTTTCCCGGCACCGAGGTCAGGCTGACAGGCCTGTAGTTCCCCGGATCCTCCTTTTGACCCTTCTTGTAAAGGGGTGTCGCATTCACTAGTTTCCAGTCATCTGGGACCTCCCCGGTTGACCAGGACTGCTGATAAATGATGGACAGTGGCTTGGCGAGATCCTCTGCCAGCTCCCTCAGTATCCTCAGGTGCATCCCATCTAGCACCATGGACTTGTGAACATCCAGGTGAAGGAGCAGGTCGGTGACTGCCACCTCCTCAACAACTGGAACTTCGTTCTGCATGCTATCTCCATCTCCCAGCACATCACCATTTCTCACATTCCTGGCAATGGTAAATAGGGCCCTCTTGTAGCCCCAGTCAGAGGAAGCAACTGCATCAGATCGTTGAAGAAAACATGATGGTGATTCAGTGGGAGGCCCTAGATACTCCCCCAGGGCACTGCAATTCATCAATCCTGCTCTGCAGATTGGCCTCAGAGTCAAAACAAATGTTTTTGGAAAGTTCAAGGTAGGGCTCACAGACAAATAAAAGCAGTGAGTGAGAAAAAAATTTTCAGGAGATTGTGAATGATCCTTACCAGAACTCTGCAATGTGGACTGGGTGTCATTCTGTAATTGCTAGAACAACCACTAAAAAACATGTGCAGACAAGAAACTATTCACGACCTTCACTAGATCGGCCATCAAGGTGGGCTGGAGCCCAGAGCTTTCTGCTAGCATCACGCATGAAAAGCCATTGCCACACACATCAGGGTTGAGGCTGGTCTCATAGGAAAGGGATACAGGACTTGAGTACAAATCAAACAAGAAACTGCATGGCTCAAGGGTGACAAGGATCTAGTCTTCTTTCATTGCCTGACCTTCCTGAGTGATTTTTTAGGTCTTTCTTCACTTGTATTTCATCACGCATGCAGGGACAGTTTTGAATGCAGAAGCCTTTTGCAGCACAACCTAATCCACAGCGCCCTCCCTTCTTCAGATGAAAGGGGACCTCAGCGGTTGGTCCGAGATAAGTTGAGTAATGCTCGTCCTTCAGCCAGTGAAGCCTTTTCACTGGGATGCTGTGAGCCAACAGATTATGGGAGAGGTCAGGAAGCTCTCATCAGGAGTGTGTCAGTGCAGGATGTGAGCCTAAATATGCTCTATTTGTGGAAAAGCATTTTCTTATTAACGAACCTGTATTTGGCAGGGTTTTTACTGAAACAACAGCCTCCCCCAGGGCAGGTAAATGTGACTGTGGCAGCAGTTAGCGTTCCCTGAGGCCTTCCTGCATCTAGGATACAATTAGATACATTTGTCTGCAAATGCTTTAAATATTTCAGCTGGTATGCCATTAAGGAATAGGAAAGGGTTTTATGTTAAGAGAGACTCAGAGCACTGCAAGGCAGCCAATATCACAGACAAGGCATAAGAATGATTTGGGATAGATAATGGTTGTGAGTAATGTTATAAATGATCTCATAGACTTCTTTTTTTTCCTGTGAAGTAAATGACCTTCCTTCTTCCACTTAGGGAGCCATGTGGCCATTACAGTGTGAAAAATGTCTCTCGCTCAGCCAGGACTGCTCAGTACATTTTTACTGAAGTCCACTGGACAATTTTAATGATGTTTGCTCATTTTCACTAAGCTCTTTCATATGGTCTTTCCAGGTCCCCCCCTCCCCTCCAGGACATTGGAAGGACAGCAAGGGACAAGGGCTCTTTCACAGACATGCAGGAGGCTTCATACATCTAGGTCTTTTCTGATGTCTGAAACATCATTTACGCAGCCCGCATCTCACCTTTACCTTTCTGACCCCAGATCCAGTGCTAACACTCTCATCGACAGCAGCAGGAAGATTTACTCATGTTGCAGCTGGATTTGTAAATGGTAATGAGAACCATGGCATAACATGACAAGACATTACCTCTGTAAAAGAAAAAAAAAAAACATCCCTCTTTCAAAGATCTAGTGGGCAATAAGATGTGAATACAACAAGCATGTGAGGACGCAGGCAGTGGCTGTCTCTATGAGCCGGAGGCCCTGAGCAAGAATGCGGGACCTGGACCACTGACATGATGCTGCCAAGTGGGTTATCAGTAGGCATTGCACAGCATCTGCAGTTGGCTCAGGCTTTCTCCTCACATCTCCAGGCCAAGTCTTTGCAGGTGCCACATCTTCCACCCCTGCCGCTGTACACAAAGCTGTGAAACTGTAATGTGGCAGTTCTAATATGAGATGTGCCTAGAGGCAGGGCTGCCCCAAGATCCCACCTTTGCTCTCTTCTTCTCTGTTAATGCAGTGACAAATAAGCTCCATTTGGAAAAGAAACCCACTTGGGACCCACTTAAAAGCTTTCCTTTTCTCCTTATTTGGTAAAATTTTTCTCCTTTCCATCTCTGTGGCATGTGCAAGTGATGTGAAGAGAAAATAATAGTACCTTCATTATGTCTTTGTTTTCATAAGATATTTGTGCAGGAGATCTTATGAAAGGAGGCCTTACGCCATGGTCAGCTTTTATTATTCTGGATGCCTAGTAATGGGTGAATAACATGAAAAAGTATTACATACTTGTTATAAGTTTAAGCATTTGTAATCGTGCATTCAAAATTGTTAGACATCATGGCTAAAAGTCCAACTGAGACATCTGTGATATAACTGAGACATTCAGTGATATAAATTATTCAAACCATTATTAATCTCACACACTCTACTAGTCAAAGTCTGTCTGAAGGATTCCTACATGGGATAAGATTCAGCACACACGGCAACAATTTTGCAACTTCCTTTGAATCCCAAATTGCTATATTTACCACAAAACTTTCTTTCAGTCAGAGTCCCCTCGCAAATGCGCTTCAAATTAAAATGTCAGTTAAAACACTCCATCAAAACCTGGAGCCCTGCCTCCTTTTTCATTTAGGATTTACTCTGGCAAAGCTCCCCTCAAGTCAAGTAGAGACACCACCACTCTGAACAAAAGCTTCACAGTTTGACTCAATAAGCTTGTCATCTTCACATGAAGAAATGGATAAAAATGCAAACAAGACATTGCCCTGATGTGTCACATAGCTTATAGGAAGGACGCTCCATTCAGCCTTTAAGTGGGCTGCCAGACCAATGCTGGCAGTGATCAGCACTGCTAAGTTTAAACCTTCAGTTGTGGCAGTCCTACAGTGATCTTTGCCTTAACCATCTGTGGTGGCCACGCAGGGGCAGATGACAACCCAGTTCAAGCTTGCAAGTCCTGATGCATTTCTGGTGCTCACACCAATGCCCTTGTCTCCCACCCTGTCCCATCTCATGACATGGTGGGAGCATACCTAGATAGGTATGTCTGCCCTGAGCGCCAGAAACCTGCCAGGAACAACCCCACAAGTCCCCATCACTGTTTCTTGGCCTTTCTGCCAGAACATAACAATTACTTACTACCACTTCCTCTCCTTTCTATAGATAAGGTCTGACAGCACTAGAAAATGGGCTGCTTACTGACACATGGTGAGGGTGGCTCTAGTGCCAGACTATAAGACATAATTAAGATATGGGCAGGTGACTTCCATATGGTGCGGGCTGACCGGTTATGCAAAGAGACCTTATGCTAGACTAGTAAATTGTTGCATCACATTTCCAGGGAGAGTAGATGGTGTGTTTATGCCATATCAGTGTACACTCTGCGGTGCATTTGACAGAATATTTCCTTCAAGTTTATCAGTGTTTTTCAGAACTTGTAGACCAAAATACCTAACGTAGCTCATTCACGCTCTTCTCAACATCATCAAATAATAGTGCCTAAAATTCATGGGCATTCAGGGTGAAAGATTGTCTGGATTTGAGGTAGATGTTATTGTGCAATAAAATGTTCATGTCTGGAGTTGAAAAAGACAATGATTTAGCGCAGTATTGATTTTTTAAGAAGAGGGAGAATTGCGATCGGTGATTGGAGTTAGTCCAGCTAGAGATGAAGCAAAGCAAATTAGAAGATTCATCTACTTATGTTAGGTACTTAGTTTCCCTTACTTAGATAATTACTTACCTGCCATTGTAGAAAACATTACAAACACAAACACAATGCCTCTGTAAGGTAAGGAAGCACTGTTTATCTTCCATTATGCTCACAGCAGAGGCCCAAGGAGATTGAGTCAGTGCCCACACGGTTTGGTGAGGTCACTCCTGAAGGCCACCACCTTAGGAGGCAAGCCCTTAGGGCACCCTAGCTGCCATCAGACCAGGGGTATGGTTGACCAAACAACCCACCTCAAAGGGTCATTCTTATGATTGCCCCACATCTGACATGCCTGCCTTTCTTACAACCCCTGATCCCAGCCCCCGGAAGCGCAGACACATCAGGTGTGTCCAACCCCCTGCAGCCCTCAGCTTCCCACTGATGATGGTACTATGGGAGACTGATATGGGTGATCAGAAAGGGACGTGTTAGAAAAGGGGATGATAACACCACCCATGTTGTGATCAAACACAGAGGGCCACAGGCAGACTGCTCCCTCTGCACCAGGAGCTCCAAAAACCTCTAGAGGCTGCTTCCACCAAGTTCAGACCTGTTAAATTCAGAGCACCTATCATGAACCTCACTTGCTTTTTTCACAGATGAAATTTAAGACAGTGAGTGAACTAAGAGTTTGCCCAAGGCCCTAAATCAAAATAACAAGCAGATGTTGTGAAGTGCAAAAATATTTTGCAATTGTCAAATGCAAAAACTTCTGTTCTCAAATGCAAGAAAATTATAAATGTTTCCTGCAGAGGGGCTACTGGCAAGGGGCAAACCTGAAAAATCAGTCCACATTTAATAGTTTTGTGCCATTAATGACTAAAAATAAAATAAAACTTTCACAAAAGTTCCAGACTTCTTTAATTGGGGAATCCACAGATATAGAGGTATTTTTGTAATCCTTTTTTATTTGGGCCAGCTCAGATTAAGCACAGACCACACACTGAAAGACTGGTCACTCTCTATTACAACAGCCGTCTGGAATCCCCTCGAATTAAATGTGCCCAGACCATCACTGGTTTATGGCTGGAATAGGTTACTGCAGAGAAACAGAAAGCATAAAAATGTAATGTGGCCAAACCCTTAAAAATAAGTAAGAAATATAGTCTGCCCTTTTAGCACTTGTTTGGGGTCTGCAGACGTGCAATAAATAAAAAATTAGAGCCACTAGCCCTTTCTGACTTACCATGTCAGGTCTCAAATCCAGATTATGAGCTACCCATCCATCTTCTTGGTAAAGTGGATCTGTTACCATCCTCTATAAAAGAACAGAGACAGGACAGTTTACCAAAAGAATCAGAGTGGAAAATCCAGAAAGTAGCCTGATGGTCTTCCCTTGGATCTTGTTCTTATTTTTCAGGCTGTCCTTTATGAACCAGGCAAACCACTGCCAGATCACTTGCCTGGCTCTGAGGCCGATGTCCCACAGGCAAGGCAACCTAGACAGAGCCTTCAGGCTCACAGTAGTGAGACCAGCCTGTATAACCCCTCTCTGATACACACCTCTCTGAGGTGTGGGGGCAACTGTGGCTATGCATTCATGGTCTTGCACAAGGTGGTGCAAAGCTAAGCTCTGGCAGTCAAGTTCTTGCTGCCAAGCACCCTCAGGATTGCCTGGGTTGCTACTCCTCAGGGACTTCCTGAGCGCATTAGTAGTCCAGATGCAGCCCATTGCTTAACCATTTAACTTTCAGGAGATCTCCAAATGAAGCTCCTTCCAGACCTTCTCAGTAGCACTAGGATGTCATTGACTCTGTGCAGTCTACATGACCTTTGCAAGACAGTCAGAAGCCATCTTGCTCCTGACAAGTGGGCAGCTGAGCCAAGGTGGAGGCTTGGCTGTGTCTTCTGGAGGTCTCTACTGGGGTATTGGTGTGCCTGTGTCAGAAGAAGGGCTACAACACTGAAGATGTGCCAGCTGGGCTGCTCAACCATCCCAGGGCTATGTGCAGAGTCAGGCCTAGGTGTTGTGTGGAACGCCTCACATCTGGAGCAGAATTGCCTCCGCACATCCTTACCTCATTCCCAGGGCTGTTCCCATCCCTAGCCTGGTAGTAGGCTTTCTTCAGTTTTCCCCCTTTTCTGTGGCATTGGTTGTGTCATGAATTTACCCGTCACCTCATTTGCCGTTCAGCATCAATTTCTGTGCAGTGGTGGCTGTTGCAGGTGGCTTTTCCAAGGCAGTGATCCTATACTTGTTTTTTTTCAGTATGGAAAGGAGGACATAGGACTCCAGCTAGGCCATACACCAGGATACATCTTCTGTCCATGCCTTGGTGGTTTTGTGGAGGCAAACTGCAAGAAGGTGCATGAGGATGTGATAAATCTTGTCACACAGTTTTCCCATGGCTATGGCTATGGCTTCATGCATGCAGGAGGACTCAGCACAAACTCCAGAGAGGGTATTGCAGAGCACTATCCATCTTCCCAAGAGTAGGTGCTGTAGAGGGCAACATAAGGTCAGGTTTCTTATAGGCTTCACCCCCAGAGATCCTAACTGAAGCGCATGCTGCTTTGATAGCTGGACACCTGGGCAATGAAGAAAACTGGCCTCGCATTTTCCAGCAAAGCACTGTTTGTTAGACAGCGTTTTACCTGAAGACCGTGTTGAAGATTGTTCAGGAAACAAGCAGCAGAGCAGGGCATTGGAATTCACGTCTCTAAACATGGGCCATCAATCTCCTTAACAGGCCATCTTCATCACGGCTGTATCCCCTTATGCAGACGCCTACACACAAAACAACCCCTATTTAAAACAAAGCAAAGCAAACTTTTTATTTTCTTATCACCTACTGGGCTTAGTAACACATCATATTATTTTCCTTCCAAGCGTAACAAAATTCTGTGGCAGGATTTATCAGCACACCGGTAACGCTCTTTACTCAGTGCAGGTGAGAGAACAAAGCAGTGCCTCCCTGCCTGTGCTTAAGAACCTTACACAGTGCCTACACAAACATTAGCAATATGTGTAGCTGTTGCACTGTGCACTTACAGGGTGGAAGTGTCAATCTGATCTCCTGAAAGGGTATTTTTCATGATGCCTCGTGACATAATAGTCTTGTAGCATCTTTAATTTAAAACAAAAGCTCCTGCAGAGGATTGCTCTTACAGTCTTACCAACCTGAAGAAATCAAGCGGGGAGATGGCATGCAGACAGCAATACCTTAGAGGATGCCACTCACGGCTTTTTCATTGTTTGTTTGACGGTAATTCAAAAAAGGCACAATCAAGATCAGCATCAGTTGTGCTGTGTGTCACCCAAATACACACAGAGATATGGTTGCGGGGCTGAAAATCTGTAGGCATATTTAACTAGCTGCTTTTGATCTGTATAGCATCCTAAGGTAACAGCAACTCTCACTTGACAGATAAAGCAGAGGCTGAAGAAGCCAGATGCCGGGTCTGCACAGTGTTATCTGTGCACACTTGCACTACTGACACTACTAAAACAAGGTGTTCTCAAAGAAAAGCTTGAACTGATTCACCAAATCATAGCTCTCTCCATGCACTGCATCCATTCTGGGAATACTTTTAGCTGAATTTTGGCTGTTTTCCCAAGCTGATTCTCAAAATCCTCAGTCCACTCTTCGCACATATGTACTTGTAATGAGTCGGCATATGGTCACCACAACCATTTATGCTGTGGAGGCATCTGAGCCATAAGCCAGCTACCAAGGAATATTCAGGAAAGCTGCACATCTTGAAGCCTGCTTCCCCCCGCCCCGAGTCTGAGTGCTCTACACCTGTCATGCAGGAACGGACTCAGGCTATGATGCAGCCACATCGGCACAAGGCAGCCCTACCCCATCTCCCACCCTCACACCACAGCAAACCCTCTCCTAATCTCTATCAATGCAACTGTTTGTGGATCGTGTCTGCTTCTAGACCTAGGAACCCCCCCAAAAATATACATCTGCTTCTTTCTTTCAAATGGAAGAGATGCCTGATCTAATTGACAGCATGGATCCACAAGCTGTTCTGTCAGGAGAAAAGAGTGGGTGAAGGTGGGGTGGAGGCTCCTGAAGCCTTTGACAGCAGCTCTGCGATGTCGGCAAAGCTCAGCCTCAGCAGCATCAGGTATGGGCACCTCCGCTGCTGTCAAGTAATGTATGCCCATTCACAGCTGGGCCCACGAGAGTACCAAGGTGGAGAGAAAGAGAATTAGAGCATACAAAGTGAGGAAAAAGATTATTAGCTGCACAAGAACACTGTTTTTAGGTGCCGACTGCCATTGCCTTTCCTCTCTTTATTCTATTTCTCTGACATGAATAATTTAGAAAATTAATAGATTAAAAATTAATACATGCCATTGCAGAATGTGCATTCTTCTCCCACTCACACTGCAGGTCCAAAGCTGACCCTACCCCACTAGACTCAAATATTCTGATTTTGCCTTTGTGCATTTTGGATTGGATAGCTCAAGGGGAACTGAACAAAGCTGGGAAATGAAATTACCGGCATACAAACAAGACAGATCACGACTATGACATTTTTACACTAAAAATTGAAAAATAAAAGCATAGAGAAAAGAAGGACTGACTGAAAGGTACATGAAGAATTCCCCCTTGAGAACCTGTTTCTGTGTCCTTTGGGATTAATTTGGTCAAGGAGGGGACTGTAGATATATTATAAATGCCTGTTGTTTCAGCTGCAAGCTATTCTAAGCAACACAAAATCTTAAAAATTCACAAAGTCTTAAAAATACACAAAGCAAAGTCATAAGCCCAAGAGAGGTGTCCATGAAGTAGAATGTCCAATGTTCAACAACGTCTACCTGGTAGAAAAGTTTCTATTCAGCACAGTTTACAGCAGTTTAAAAAATGTACTTTTATCAGGAAAGGGGAAAAGAAAATATCACATTGTAAGCCACAAGTTAATGACCATTTGTGAGGAAAAGCTGTGCACTTGCCAGAGAGGAAGGTTTGTGATCCAGCCTTCAGGTTTGAGACAAGTTCAAATTTTAGTAGAATCAAGGCAACCATTTTTCCAAGGTACACCGAGTGAATACCCATCAGCGCTCTATATATTTTTACACTCTTAGGATTCACATCACTGTATTTTCCAAGCCGTTACTGTGTGTGAACTTTCATAGGAACTTCTATTATTATCTGCCTGATATGGATGGGGAATGTTTTGGTCAGGATGAAGCTGAAGTCTGATATGGTGCACTCAAAATTTTCCACTGTACAGGCTGGATTTTCTCTGCCCTGCGTCGATCATCTCTTTGTTTCAAATCTATGTAAATTTCTTGTGATATCTTCACGTTGGGATCACTCTCTGCTTTTCTCCTCACCTGTTTCTCCTCTGTCCTCATTCCTTACCCCCTCCTCCCACTTGTCTTTTATTTCCACTTGGATTGTGCCTTCCTAACTGCAGATACCACCCTACAAAAGAACCACCCCCAAAACACAAATCACAAAAGAAGCGTGCAATCATTCCTGTATTTGCTGCCACCACGTAATTTGCTGTGCTTGAACATTACATCCTATTCCACCTGGGTTCAGGGCTAGACTAAGAAATGTTGGCAACTTCCACCACCCTGCTCTCCCTTCTTTTTAAAAATTGCTTTGTGTCCTCTCTCCTCCCCTGCCACAAACACCGAGCACCCAGGCACCAAGACACAAGGTGATGGGGCACCCTATGGGCTAGAGGGAAGGTCTTCTCCTCCCCACAGCTCTTGGGCATCGCCACTGCCCTCCCAACACAGAAATGCAGCAGCAGCAGGTAAATCGGGGATGCGAAGGCTCTGTAGGGAGAGGAAGGTCACCATCCCACAGAGGGGGACTACTTCTCCCTGCACTACCACAGGTCTTCCCTGGGTGCCTTTTAAGGGGCCTGGATGCCCCAGCATGGAGAGGCTGGGACTCTGCAATGGTGTTACATGGGGCAAGAAACCGCTGCTTTGTCCCTGCTCAGCTCATTCTGAAAAACCAGGATGCCAGGAACATGCCCTCACATTGCTTATCTCAGGATGCTTATCCCAGGATATTCTTTTCCCAGGACATGCTTATCCCAGGACATTTGGTCCCCTCATCCTCAGCCCCAAGGAGGTCCTGCAGGAGCCCTCAGTCACTACCACTGCCAGTTCCTAGGCAGCATCAGGAACCAGAAGGGCTGCAGCATATTCACCTCCTCCTGGCATCCCTCTTCTTAGTGGCATCAAGGGCAAGGTCTCCAGCCTACCCCTTGCTAAAGGCCTAGCTTTGTCTGTCTGTCTGTTTGTCCAGCAGGAACCAGCTGCTGGTTTTGCAGTGTCTGGCACACTCGGGTTCCTAATCTGCTGGCCTTTTGATGGCTGCTCTAACAAATCCTTTTATTAATAATTATTATGGTCGACTTACATTGTCCCACTCCGCAGTGTACAAGTTGGCCTTGCAGAGCAGTCACTTGCAAGCCTTGCGCCCGACACAGCTGCATTTTCCATGGTGTGCCTGATCTGTGTGTAATTCATGGCTCAGCTGGGATTTCTGTGGCATAAATAGCATTACACCATTATGAAATGACAATAGATGCCAGAGCTGTTATCCATCGAAGTGGAGCCTGAGAGTGCAACTTCTACCAGGCTAGCAACAATTAGGTTTGCAAGTGTAACCAGATCCTATTGTTAATCCCAGCTCTGTTTGGGCATCTGTAACAACTGGTTATGTTGTAAGACCACGATGGCTTCCAAGTAAGAAATCACAGCATTCTCATTATGTGCTGAGTGTTCATCACATCAGATCCATTTCTCAGCATTTAATGTTAATTACTAGCTTGGTTTTATATTAACTGAGAGCTAAATGATGTAGTACTGCAGAAAACTATTAAGATCTGCGTCACATAGGCAAACAAAACCATCCACTTCCAGAATGTGAAATGGATAATGAGTGGGTATAAAGGAGTTCTCAGAAACCCCAGCTGAACGCATTCAAGAGAAGCTCTTCCTCTTTAATGGGCTCTCTGCCAGAATGACACATCACTCTGCCTCACTGAAGTAATTTATAAACTGTCCCTCACAACACTCTTTTTCTCTCCTGTGTGTGCTGCTTCTCCTCTCAGGGATAGTCACAGAGGGAGGATGCACCTGATGGTAAAACGCCACACTGTTCAGAATGGTAAAACTCTTGGAGAAAGCAATAACCTAACTCTCCTCAGGACTAAGCCTAGAGGAAAAGGGAGGGCAGGGTTATGTGAAAAGCAGAACTGCACAGAAGGAGCTGGCTACCAACCAAATTCCCAATTCTTTGAGGCTGACTTGGGTTTTCCACTCGAAAGCACTGCCTTGGTTTCAGACTGTAATGCAATATCTGAAAGCATCCTGTGTAGTTCCCTGCATTCCTGGAGAAAGCCAGGCTGGAGCTGGAGGTTGAAGTAAAGCTCTGCGAGGTTTACACAGCACTCCCCTGGAGGGATGGTGCTGAGGTGTATCAAAGAGAGTGTTTAAAGGGAGGGAAAGGAGCTTCTTAAAATCTCTGTGTACCTTCCCCTCCCTTCCTCTCCTTCTGCCCAAGCACGCTCCCATACAATGAGTCACTGGTGCTTGTCACAGACTTGGGATCCCCACTGTACCATTCAGCACACAAGAACAAAGGCCTTGCTTAAAACACACACATGAAAAACTAGACCCACAGACAGAGACACAGGAGAGCATGGGACCATTTCAGCCATCCTGCAGGTCCAACAAACTACTGACAAGATGCTGGCCTGCAGTGTTCAGAGGAGAGGCTTTCTGAAAACAGGGGCTGGAAGAAAGGGAAAGAGCATTGCACATTTTTAATGAGAAGTTCCTCCCAAGCCCGAGGAGAAAACAGCAGAGGTGCTTGCTTGTGGTTGATGAAGGTGGAAGTCAGCCTTCTGACAGTGAATGAAGCTTTATGGGCAGGGTGGGGATAGGCTCTAACAGAGCTTGCAAGTGAAGAGAAATTATTTCTGCCTGATATCACAAAGGCATGCACTCCGGTACAAGGATATGATCACCACCAAGAAGAAGGAGCCAGCAAAGAAAAAGTGATGTTGGGGTAGTCCAAGCAACGGTCTGAGGAAAATGATGATTACAGCAAAGCTCCTGCTGCAATAAAAATGTTAAGATGCTGGATGCTAAGAAGCTATGCAGACAGCCAGGAAATTTATATGTATATGTAGATGGAGTACGAACAAGAAATCTGCAAACCATAAACTTTGCATGTTTATTTAAGGAGAAAATCTTAATTACTTAGGTCATCACTTCCACTAATATCTGAAAATTCTTATGCCAGAAGGACTGTTACACCTTTCTCAGGAAAGAGGAGTCAGCTTTTCTTTTAAGTAACTTGCCCAGCAGTTACCTGATTCATCAGTGCAGCTGCTTTGTCCAGTGTCAGCTATTTATGTAACTATTTATACATGACCCTACAGATGTTCTGTACTTATAGTCTAGGTGTGAAACTACAGATTCACATCGAAAGCACAGACGGGACCGTAGCATGCAAAACTGTTCCTAAGCAGACAATTTCTAGGCAAAATCCTTCAGCAGAATTTTAAGATTGCCCTGCCTTTAACCAGTTCCTTGTTACGAGGTGCAGCACCAAATACTGAATTTAAGATACAGCAGATCTGGCAGCAGAATTTAAAGTGCCGGGAGTTACAAGGGAAGCATAGCTGCTCAGTAGCCAGCTTTATAAAGAGAAACTGGGTGTTTATCCTTCCTTGCTCCAGTTTCTCCATCTTTAGAGGGCCTTTCCTTTCGTCCCTTTGAACATCCAGTACTTCTGCCTAGATGTGCTAGAGCCCCTGTTACTTCAAAACCATTGTTGGGAATTTCCACAATCACAGCCTTCTCCTAGAGTTGAAGGAAAGGATGGATCCTGACAATGAACTTCACATACGTGCAGACAAAAAATGCATTGTGTGGCTTGCCACTTGCCTTTGTTTCCCTGTTTTGCAGGATTTGTTTCTCTCATCAACCTGCCTAGGGCTGCCAGGGACAAATATTGCCTGCGTGGTGTTGAATTTGTCAGTTAAATGCTGACCTTAGGACAGCATTAGAACGTCTTCCTTTACAACTAAAATGATCTGCTAACTGGGGCAAGGTGAGGCTGTCAGCTCCAACAAAATTTAACTTGTCCAGTAATCTCCTCCCTGTTTCAAGACTTTGTGACCTCTGTGAAAAGACCCTACAAATTCTCTTACTATAGCCCTTTCAGTAATTCAGCTAAATCCTATTGAATTACTTAAGTTACTTCGTTTCCATCTTTAACAGCAGACTTAGATCTGAACACACCTGTAAACTGAAAACAACTGTAGGCTAAATACCCAGCAGGGGTTTCTCTACCTGCCCCAAAAGCTACTTAATACTTTCTCTCCTCCCAGAAGCACCAACAGACTCCTCCTTGTTAGGAAATATTCACCAAGACCACAGATGAGCTTGCAGTGATTTGTACGGGGTAAAACAAAATGCAACAGCAGTGGAAGAAAAAGAGGAAAGCATATCAAGAAAGAAAACTTAAGTTACAGTTTCATTAAAATATCTCCACTTCAGGCATGCCTTTTTTATTTTTGCACGCTAAGAGTTGTCACATAAGCATCCAGTTGCAGCAACTCATAGGACCAACCAGATTTGCTAATAGCAAAAGTAAAACTGCCTGGAACTACTGTCGTGCTTTGGGGCGACAGAGGCAGCCACTGCAGAGGTTTGGTGTTGCTCTCGGGTACCGCTGAGTCTGAGGGAAGCAGGTCTTTTTGCAGCCCTCCATCACCACTAAAAAAAATACCACCTCCTTTGTGCAGTGCAACCGTTTTGCAAGCATTGCTTTGCCCATCTCATGAGCATGTTTTGTGTTTAGCAGACTGGCAAATTACAGGGCAGGAGGCAATTTTACTCAAGCACTGAAGTGCCAGGGCTGAAAGGAATAAATTTTTTATTTTTTAATAAATTATATACACCTTGTGAATATGTGTTGAGTATGCATTTGGGTCACTATTTGGGGCAGGCAGGTATACTCTGTGGGTATCCTGCCAGGCATGCTTTCACAGGACATGGTAGCATAGATAAGCACCTTACCTGCTTTCTCCCCCTGACTTAACTGTGGAAAATCGGTGTTGTTGGAGACTTCTGTCCATCTCCAGGATCAGATGAAGTAATTTGGGATTGTTCCAGCAGTGCATCACTTGCAATAGGAGTTTTAGAAAGAGCTGGGAATGGGCCAACTCGGGGCACACAGGTCCTTGTGGCATGGGGGTCCCTTTCAGGGCACCACGGTACCTCCGTGTGCTGCACGGCAGGAGCTGTCAGGGCTCAGGGAGCTCGCTGGCCAGGGCAGGGCAGAACTCCCTGGCTGATGAACCAGTCCCTGATGCTGAGCTGCTACGTGCGTTTGTCATTTCTCTCATAGGTTGATGCTTGTTAAGAAGAAAAATTATTACAGTGAAAGAGACTCAAGTAAACTTAAGGAAACCTAATCTTCTCATGGGTTACCTCAGTTTAGATGTACCTGAATCCCTTGAAAAACCCGTACAGAAATAAAAAAGTAACGTAGTCAGTGAATTGCAATATGCTCTTTATGAAACCACTGGAAAGTGCAGATGCTGTGATTGTGCTGTGTGCTCAGTGTGGTGCAGGGCTATCATGGAAAGACATTACCCATCCTTTATTGCAAGGGGCCACTATTTTAATTACTGCTGTATCACCTGCTAGCATTGTTACCGTTAAATGCCTATTAGTGACAACGTTTGTTATTAACTTCTGGTTTTAGAATTTTATACCTTGGCAACTGTGGTAGTATTTGCAAGGGTGTTAAGGTTGACTTATAAAAATCTCAGCCTGGAAACATATTTATTTTGTAAATTTTGTGTTTTAATGTTGCCATCATTGTACTTTGAAAAATAGTTTCACCAAGTGGCTTAATTTAAGCAAAGATGGTTTTTACCTTTTAGGATTTCTGTTCCATCCTTTCAATACCATCGCTGCCTTCAAGGTTTCAAGATACCTAAATGAAATGGGAAGGGACGGAGAAGGAAGAGGTATTCACAAATGCCAGTTTCCACCTCCTCCCTAGGCTCACTTGGGAGGCCAGTTCCTCAAGGGCCTGTCTGGAGTCAGCAGAGAAAGGCAGGCAACTCCAGAGGGTAATTCAGAAGACCTTAACAGACTTCAGCTCTGGAGTGTCTTCTGGAGCCCTTGAGCTCCAGCACAGCTGGAGCCAAGGGACACTGGCTTTCTAGTTGAGATACCTTTAATGTTTTCACCCTCCCTCCTGTTATGGTAAAGCCTGGGAGAGTAGCAGAGGGAGACAATGAGCTCTTCTGCCTGGGCTGAGGGAAAGAGTAGCTCTGCCCACTGGGTTGGGTGATTTATTTCCATGGGCTATACCCCTCACCGTGCCTTCTGTGGCAATGTATCCAGACACAGACTTCAACCTGGAGGAAACAGGTTCCTGAAGGACCACCGTCTTTCTTGTGAAAAGGGGATGATTTCTCCCACACAAGCGAGGTCCTCAGGTTTCCTGGCATGGGACAACATCATACAACAGCGGCTCTGCTCTCTGCTGCATGATGCTCCCAGAGAGCTGGCGGGAGGCCAAGAGGCAGCTGAGCCGATGGGCTCAAGTCATTCAGGATTGTCCTGGACCCTGTGGCTCAGCTCTGCTTGCTGGGCTGTAAGTGCAAAGGAGCATAGCCCAAGCTCCACAGGCAGAGCTTGTGCTGGAAAATGAAAGAGAAAGGGAGAGAAAGGAAAAGCGAAAAGCTACTCCAGCAGAGAGAAAGTTGATAATGGAGTTCATAATTAGGAGAAAGGATGTCAAATGTTTCAAGGTTCTTTGACTGTAAGTCACCAACCTGGAACACCTTAAAGAAGAGTGAGCGTGGGTGTTCAGCAGAGACAGATGCCCCCAATTACTAATTATCCATGCTTAAAAGAAAACTGTTCAAAGTTTGCTGCCTTACAGATTTCACTGGTAGGGTTACTTGTCAAAGGAAGTACATATGCATAGTACTAATGTTAGCAATGAGTGGGATTTACAAATGACATTTATCTCCAGCATTCAGAGAATAATAGCTGAGGGAGTGAAGGGCTAAGGAGTGCTTGTTTGGCTATTTCATTACTCTGGCATTGCTAAAAGATTGCGTACTTTATCTATGGCTTTTGTATCCTGAACTATGACAAATTGGTGAAAAGACAAATATAAATACACAGAGAGAGAGGGGTATATATAAATAGGTGTGTGTGTACATATTCTAGCATAAACTGAAAGCATTTTCCCTGTTTCCCCCTGAACTGTTACAGTGATCTCTCTCAGCCTGGCTAAAAGTATTAACATGGTGTCATCAAATATGACCAAGAGGAGGCAGTATTAAAGTTGCTGCATTCTCACAAGCAGACATTTTAAAAAAACCAGAATTATAAGAGCATTTGCACTGGAAGAAGTGCTGGACAGTGAGCTGAGGTATTAGCAGACTGCTAATAATATACCTGGGCATGTCTGGCCCCCAGAGGAGCTTCTTTTGGGGTTCCCACTCTATTAGAAAGCAGAAGCTCCAGCCCCTGGTCACAGTGCCACAGAGAAGCAACCTCCCTCAGCTCTGCTCCTCTGACCTACTTAGTTGGGTTTGGGTTGCTGTTTTCATGTGAAGTATTTGAAAGCAGCCTCATCATTACAGCAAAGAGCATTATCTCTCGCTGTTTTCCATCTAGCCCAAGAATAACTCTGATGTCAGCAGGGAGCTCTCTCTCTGGCAGCCGTCTCCTCACTGCCAGCTTGTCAGATAAAAGGTCACCTGGCTCTGCCGGCTCCTCAGACGGACCTAGTGCATGTGGCGCTTCACTCACACCCAACTGCCCCAAACAAGGCAGCCCCAGGAGAAGCCAGCTCCTGCTCCCCGCTTCTAAGATCCCATTCAGTCGTGAACCTGCCCTCAGTTATACCAGCTGCAGCCCTTGAAAATACATATTGCAGCTGGGGTGGTGCCAGTGCCTCGTGGTCCAGCCATTCCTCCTCCATAGCAAACATCCAAAGCTGGGGCTGCAGAACGCAGGGTGCATCCCCCATCCTCATGTCAGGCCTTTCCCAGCAAGCAGCTTGTGGATGGCCTCCATGTCTGTCCTGCTGCAGGACTTGATGTGGAGGGAGGGGAAAAAGGCAAAAAGCTGGGACCCAAAGTGCTGACTTGGGGCATGTGGAGGGAGCAGAGGCTCATGTTGGCCTCACCAGTAAAAGCTGGGATATCTTGTCAGTCCCAGGCAATTTGTCCTCCAGCTGCAGTACAGCCTAAAGCTCCTCACGTTAAATCAGTACTCAAGCAAGAATACAAGAAATCGTGGGGTGATCAAGCATGGCCCCCCAAAGAATCCAGCCCTGAACAAACAGTACTAGCAAACCTCATTCATATCGTTAACCACAATGGCCATTTTGCGTGAGGAAAGACAGAGTTAGGACTTCAGAGTTTGGCCCAAATCCTAGACTATATAAATAGATTTCTATGAATCAAAGCTCCATTATGTAAGACATAAAAATAAGAGAACAAATGAGAGGAAAAATAAGCTGAACTTCAGAGTCTGCAGTGAAGCATCAGCTTAAGAGTTTGGGCACTGAGTCAAGACACAGATCATTTTCTTTTTTTTTTTTTCCCCCAGTTTGCCTGCTTTGCTTTAAAAGTGACTCATCCACTCACTCCCCCTTTCACCAGCATTTTCCTTGTTGTTTCAGAATGCCTGAACATTTTAAAGCTCATCAGGACCATCAAAACTGCCTGTTTATTGACTGCACATCTACATTTGCACTTCTGAATTAGAGGGGGGGAAAGGGATGTACACAAACAAAAAATGCCTCAAACACGTCACCAAGGTTAAAAGAACCGTGGGGCGAGGCATGCTGCAGTTTACAATGAATTGAAATGTGACTAAAGGCAGCATGTGACAGCCGTCTATATTTAGCAGTGGCTTTTGCTTTTACACTCTTTGAGATACTCTGTCAGAAAAGCATCGATGTTTGTGCATCTCAGCAGAAGAATGAGCCCCTGAAGGTGTAGGAAATCTCCAACAATGGCTTTGTATACATTCCGGTTGTCAGTGGGGCATTTGTTTATACATGTTGCAGGTTTGCCTCCCTTCCCACCTCTGGCACGTTCTCATCCAGTCTTTGCTTTGACCAGGGAGTATTTTTAGCTGATGTGGCACAGTCATTTCACCATTCGATCTCCTTGTCACACCTTTTCCACAAGCTGTTAAAAGAGAAGGCTTGAGAGCAAATCACGGTGCCCCTCGTAGAAGTGCTGTGGCTATCATCCCCATAAGAGATGAGGTACATACTCCATTTGCTTTTTAAATTTTCTTAATTTATGTTATTTGCATAGTCAAATGAGTGAGGAGTGTATGTTTTGTACGAGGTAAATTCATGTTGAGCATAAATTGGTCTGAAGTGTTTTCTTTGGTTCAGAGAGATTCCATTAGTCATACATGCACCCTTCCAGCAGCTAAAAAAAAGGAAAGAACTGTATATATGTTTTCTAAAAAATCACCCTGAACTGTTGTTCTTTTGGGGGAGGAAGATTCCTTTTTTCCTCCTTTGTTGCAGCTTTCCTCTACTGTGTGGTAAATAAAAGCATTTCTTACGTGCATTTGTATCACATGCATCCTTTTAGGTTTATAAATAGTTTCAGAAAACAATACTTTTTTCATAGTCCCCTTTCCAGTCTGTTTAAAGCCTTGCCTGACTGTTTTTGAAGAGGTCTTAGCAGCATTTAGACAACATGGTTATATATGCATATAAGAACCTCACTAGCACTAATAGTCTAGCTGGGATAAGCATTAGAGCATTCCCAGTATTCCAGATTTCCATAAATAACATAAATTAACCTCCCAGCTATTTATATGCAGTACCAGCTACAATGGGCTTTTATTTCCTTCCTTTTTTCTCCCCATTTGCTACATCAATATTCAGCCGACATTCTGAGGATGGCATCCATTTTTTGCAACAGGCTGCACAAGCACAATGGATGTTGCATAAGTTCACTGGGAAACAGTCACCCAAATGTCTCACTGCAGCCCGTTGCTGCTCCATACAGGCCTCTCCACGGAGAGATTTGCAAAACAAAAGTAAATCTTGTTTTACAAGAAGCTCTGCATATTGTCATCCCCAACCAGGATGACAATATCTGCCACTGAACCCATGTCAGCTGTGAGACTATACCACAGGAAAAAGATTTCTTTGCGTAGGCCAGGAAGGGCATAAAACTCTCATCCTCCAGACCTTGCAGAGATTCTTGGTCCAGAGCCCAGCTCTAGACCTATACTCTGTGTTTCCAGGGTTTGGACATAGTATTTTGTGTGCTACCATAGCAACTGATGCTCACATATCTGCTAGCAGATGGCAGTTCCAGGAAGGAGGCCTGAAAACGTCTGTGTAGCAATCTTTGCATCCCTTGGACGTTTCAGAAAGACGCTATCTTCCAGGCTCCTCTTCCCGATGTTTCAGATATTGCTAGTTGGCACGTGGCTTCATGAAGTAAAGACAAGGCAAACAGGGAGCTGCCCTATCAGTTAGACCACCAGCTATACTGGATAAATCAATAGAAACTTTTAAAAAAGCATAGAACAAGCAGTCCCATGGAAAAAAATATTATATTATGGAGAAGATTCGTAATGGCTGTGGTGCAGGGAAGACGTATCTCACAAATTTACCAGTTTTCAAAGGGAGGAAATGAGCATGTAGACATAGTTCTTCCGGTTGATTTTCAATAAGGTTTCACAATATCCCTTACCAAGGGCTCCTAAAGATGCTAAACTAGCGGGGAAGTCCTCTTATGGATTAAAGTTAAAGGAAACAATGGGGAGGAATAAACCTTAAGGTCCTGTGAAGATCTGTTCTGTTTCTGTGTCATTAAGCATACTCTAACCACCTAGAAAAGGCAACGGAGAGTAAACCGATGAGGTTTATTGATGATACTAAGCCACTGAAGCTGTAAAAATGAGTAATGACTGTGCAGAATCACAACTCAGTGCTATGGTACAAAGCAACAGGGCAAGAAGATGTCAGACAAAATCTGGTGTCTATGAACACAATATCTAGGCATACAGGGAAAAGCAACCCGAACTCCAGAGACATAGTGGTGGGTTTTGAGCTACCTGTTACCCCTCGGAAAAGTAATCCTGGCATTACAACAGCCTTTTCTACAAACATGTTCGCTCAGGGTTTAGCAGCACCAAAAGAACAAATGGCATCTCAGAAGCTATTAGGAAAGGAACAGAGACCAATAATCTTTGCTAGTCCCATATGTTGAACCCTTTGTGGAGTTCCAGTCATTCCATCTTAAAATTTAAAAATAGTGATACAATTAGAAAAAGGCCAGACATGCAACATAAGTGATTAAAAGTATGGGACAAAAAAGATTAAAGGAGCAAGCAAACAACCTCAGAGACTTTCACCTAGAGAGAGATACTGAGCAGGGAGAAGACAGGTACCTAGGAAACCTTGAATGGCATGGAAGAGTTGGATGGGGAATGATTATTCACTGTTCCTATATGACAGGAAGTGCACAGGATCAAATTTTGAACCTACCAGGCAGTAGCTGCAGAAGAAAGGCGGCACTTTTTTCACAAAGCAAAGGTTATATTGAGGAATTAATTGCCACAGGATGCTGTAAATCCCAAAAGTTTGCATGGGTTCCAAAAAGCAATTAGACAAAGTAATAGGAAAAGACCAGCCTGAGCTATTATGCATGAAGATGTTCAGGAAGTTTCTGTGGTAGAGATTACCAGAAGCTGGGAATATACCAGTACCACTGTTAGAGACAAGGTACTGAGCTAGCTGGGGCTTCGGTCTGGGCTGCCGAAGTCCTCTCATACTGCATTGTTTGAGCCAGAGGAACTGATCTCAGGCTGTGCATATGTGAGGTAACCCAGTGTTTTTCACTGAAAGCTAATCTCCATCAGCTGCTTCAGATTTACCATAAATTTATAAGACCCCACACACAGTTATGGTACAACTCCAGCCCGCTTTGGCATTGCGTGCTCTTCTACTTTGAACTAAAAGAGGCAACTCACAGAACACGTGAAGGGAAGCAGGATACTTAGTATTAGGTTTTGCAAACCTTCTGGACCTTATTATTTTTCCATGTTTTGTCTTCTTCCTTACTTTACCCGGAAAGCCAGCAGTGACGCTTCCTTTATAGAGAAAATGAAGATATGCTGAGCCAATAACCTCCCTCGCCCATCAGCTGTTCTTCAGCAGGAAATGACTGCCATTTGATTTGAGCTTTTCTAGGGAAATAAGGAAGGGTCAGGCTCTGAAAACTGGATTCACCCCACTATGCACCTCACTCAAATACAAGTCACATTGCAATCACTGTCACTGCTTAGAGGATTAAAAATTATAAGGCTAATGAGAATGAGAATCTGCCCCTAATGTACCAAGTCCCTCTTTAAAAGTCCTATTTGGTTCATCTTACTCTGACTGCTGACCCATTAAAGACTTAAAGAGAACTCATAAATATAAAAATACCCAAGAGCATGGCAGAGAATCCTGCCCTGAATAATTGTACTGAAATGTTCTAAAAGGAACTTAATTTCCTTCTCAATAGCCTCAGTAATATTTTGAAGAGAGAAGAATGAAGGTGAGGACATGCATTACATTCTGTATAGGTACAGAAAGAAACCTTTTTGCAGTGAATACATCAGGGGAATATGTCTAAAAGGGTTTATCTCTGTGAAAATATGACCTCTGATTTTGCCAAGGTCAGTAAAACCTACTGTGATTCGCTTTGTAAGTGTCGGTCACACAAGTTAAAGCTGCCTCAAGGCAACTTTAATTTCTGTACCCAAATGCAACAAGACATGGTGTTTTTGAAAGGTTTGCAAAATCCTCCTCTGTGTGGAGGAGCAAGATTATCTGGTCCAACATTTGTTTATGATTATTTATGGATCCAAAACAAGTCAGTGCTTTACTGTGAATTCATACAGAATGACGGATCAAAAAGCCATTAAGATCTGTTAATCTGACATGAAACAGGCTTCTTAATCTCAGTTTCCTGGCTCATGCTGTTCACGGGTGGGTGCTGTTCTTCTCTTAGCCTCTATGGTGATACACGCCAGAAGATCCTCACATCACACCGGTTTGTGGAGCCATTTGTTGAGAGAATCTGTTTTAATTCTGGGTTACATGATTTGCTGAGTATTTCTTGGGTAAAAGCTGAGAAGAGGGGATGGGTCTCGCACACTGCCCTGAATGCCTTTATATGGTTGCTCAGAGGCTGTCACTGCACCCCGTAATAGCCATTTTTGGAGACAGAGATGGGCATATGGGGTCACACCATTACCCGTTCCTCCAAACATTCCTGATTCTTAGTGTCAGAAAAATGAGCTCCCGACACCCATTGCATTAGTGTTCACATGGGATTTCTTTATTGTGCTAGGAATAGGAGGATTTCCATAGAAGGTTAAAGCATTTCGTGCCCTGCCTGAGACTGGCCAATTCTCGATGTTTCTGAGAAAGGTGCCAGGATTTTATTAAGTAGTTGTGGCGTAGTGTGATGTCCAAAACAGTTTCCAGTTTACCTGCAACAGGGAAACGAAATGGCTTGTCACCTGCAATGTGAGTATTTGCCTCCTTAGGTTTTCCAGTTATCCTACACAGAATAACAATACATATTCTTTTATTGATGTAAATGTCTGATGCCTTTACTTTCTTCATATCTTATGGCAATGAACTTGACAGATTGTTGAAAAAGTATTTACCATTTACTGGAAATGGTTACCTTTCAGTTTCACTTCATTTTTAACTCAGACAGTGCTATATTCATTGTTTGTGTGCCATAGGATGCTCCTCTCTGTCCCCTTTTATTCGCCTCTTGTCTAACTGAGCAAGCCCAGCCTTTTTGTTGACTTTCCAATGAAAAGCCTCCCACCACCAGGGGAGACTTGGTGACATCACTTGTTTTATCAGCAGGTTTCTGTATCCTCTCTAGAAACACTGGCCTACCACTTTTTGCCAGGGACTTTGTCAAAGGCTTCCCAAAAATGCAGGTACTCAGGATCACTGTAGAACAACCTTGGCCATGCCTCTAAGGTCTTTGTGGAGCTGTAAGGTTTTCTTTTTGCTTTAAACTTCTGCTGTCTCTTGTGAGTTTCCTTTATATTCAGATGAAGAAGCGATGCAAAATTTCACAGGAGGGAAAAGGTGCACAGCAGAAAGAGATGAGATACAGAGCATGATTATGCAGGAATCCTGTGCAACTTGAATTGTAGGAAAGTCATCTCATCTCCTGCGCTGGAATGTCTCCTGCTGATGGGTGCAACCCTTTCCCAGTGACTGTGAAGATCTTGATAAGGAAAGCGATGAGACACTCAGCTCTAAGACTTGGGTTTGCCCTCCCACGCATTTTGGGTGGGCAGGCAAACCACAGACTGTCATCTGTGAAGTCAGAAAGCATTGGGTACATTTAATTACTACATTAGCGCTTGCTAACACTTTCAATGCCAAGAACTGGTTGTGGAGGGTTTGGGGTTGTTGTTCGTGCTTTGTTTTTACCACGACATAACTATTGGGGTAGGAGCTCACACATCTGAGAGCTTGAGTCAGCCCATTAATAGGCACTTACTGCAATAAACAGGTCAGGAAATAGTTGTGGCAAAGCAAAGAGCTGAGTGGCTTTGGCTTATTCTCATACTTTTCTTCTCATTGTCTCTTATTCTGTCTTTTCCCACTGACAAGATTTTCTCTTTGGTAGTTTTTTATTTCCAGTGATCTTATTTTTTCTGAAGAAGAAGAAAAGGATCTTTTCAGTTAAAAAACATCTTCCAGCCCTTGGGAATTAGACACCACAAAAATTCCCTCTGAGAGTCTGCGTCTGACAGTTCATTTTAACAGGACCTGTGGGTTGCTCACAGCACAGACCCATATATCAGTGGTGGCCAGATGACTGGTCACAGCTCCATCATGCATCCCATGGCCTAGTCACCCCCTTTCCCAGAAACCCAAAGGGGCAGGCCAAATCCAGTGGCAACAACAGCAGCCAGCTGCTGACCTTCCCCTTTCCCATGGGTACACAGCCCTGGCACGGCCACGTGGTATCGCTGCACAGCAGCGGAGCAGAAAGGGATCCCAACATCCCAGGGACATAAAGCAGGTTCTTGCCACCCCAAATTATCTGACTCACCCCATTGCCCTGTTGCTCGCCCAGGGAAGCAGCCAGTTCAAGTTTAGCTGTGTGAGCTGCTCTGGGCAAGCTCCACTGGCTCCCAAAGCCCCTTCCCTGGGACACATGGTCCGAGTGGGATGTGCAGAGCATGCTCAGCATCTCCTGGAGCTCATCAGGGCTGTACTCAGCCAGAGGCATCACATGGCACAGCTTTGCCTGCCACTACGATAAGCCACATGGCCTAGTGACCTAAAAAGTTTGGCCACTGCTGTTTTACACAAGAAAGGGAAATTATAATCACATTTGGCAGTTTCCCTGAGAACACAAACCAAGGCATCCAGAAGGGGTATGCAGCTGTTCTGATGTGATCTGGTTAAATATTTGGGTAGGCAAATATCTGAATCAAAACTGAGCTTTGTGACAGATTTGGGATCTTTCAGTTATTTTTCCGTACTTGGGATATCTGAAATGAGTCAGTCCATGCAAAGTCACTGTTGCTTAATGCTAGGGGATCGGTGACAAAAAAAAAAACCCAACAGTTCAGAGCTCTTCTGTTAGTCAGCATTTCCTTCCTGATCCCACGACAGGAACCGAGGTATGTGTGTACCAGAGCTGTGCTTCACCCTCCCTGTGCACGCTTGCCTCCAGCTCACCAGGGTTGATGAGAGCCTTCACGCCACTCGTACATGTGCTGCAACCCTGCCATCTGCCCCGGGGCCATGGAAATGTCCTGACACTGTATGTCTTCTCAAAACGTGCTCAAGCTTGCAGGATCCAACTTGTCTTTTCTACCTCCACTCTAAATTTTGTGTTGAATCAGATGCTGAAGGATTGAAGTGCTTCTTGTTCAAAGCCAGATTAAAATACTGTATAGATCAAAATGAGAAGATCATTTCCCTTTCCTCTTTTTTCTTTTCACAGGGATCCCCCTTTACCAAACTAATAACTTTGAGAGCACTTTTTGTTCTCTTTTATTTCACCTTCAACTTCTGCCATCCGTATCCTTGTCAAGCACAAACATGACTGAACTCATGCATTGGAGCACCATGGTTTTACTCCACAGGGAGTTGTTAAGCCTGATGTAAACACGCTGTTGTTTTCATTTAGCTTATAGGTGAGATATTAAGCAGTTTTTGATCAGTGTGCATAAATCTGGTCACTGAGCCTGGGGTAGATTTCTGTACATGGGTATCCTTTATAGGGCTTAGCTCAAGCTTCTCCACATATAGCAAGGTAAATGAGTACAACCACATTCTAAATCAGTCCAGAGAGATTTGCACTGATACAATTAAACTCATGGATTTGCGGGTGTGGCCAAACTTCCTAACTTCTAGCAACCACCCTTCTGGAAGAGTTAACATCCGTATTCATACGTACCTTCTTCTAGAGAGAAGGAGGGCGCTTGCCCCAGAGAGCACTTTGTGGACACCATGGGGTTATGCTTCACTGAGTTTGGCTGGCTCACTGGCTCTTTTGAGGTCTTAGCCATGAGCATGTAGCAACAGCAACTGAGAGGACCAAGGACCACTTAGACTCTGACTGAGGGCAGGGAAAGTGTGCAAGAGCAAGGGTGCATCAGCAGCTACAGAATGGTTTGCCCACCACGTGGTGCTGTCAGCTGGGCTAAGCGTGTCACCTCTGCACCCCTGTCATGCTTGACTCACCCACCCCACTTCAGTACATTATTATCCAGTACATTGTCACAGTAGGAGCTCTTTTCTACACTGCATCAGAGTAAAAAGGAAGAGAAACACAAAAATAGAGACAGTCCATGCTTTTTCAACATTGACCTCATCAAAAAGATCATTCATAAAAAGTCCTGCCCCAAATAGCAGTGCAACTCTTCAGTAACTTTCCATTCAGTGCAATTTCTCAAGCATTGTCAACCTCCAAAATGCCTAACCTGGCCCGACCTCCCGGGACACTCTCTAGGAGGCTGCCTGGAGGTTCCAGAAGGCTAGCTGCAATGGGGATCACTAACCCACAGAGGCACCAAACACACAACCGTTTGGAGTAAGTGGGTCTAAAACCTGGAGGGAGAGACCTGATGCCACCAGCGAGGTGTGCTCGCTCTTGCTGATTGAGTGAAGTTACCTGGGGCTCTGGATGTCAGGCATGTCAACTGAGGTTGCTGAGAGAAAAAGGCAGGTAATAAAAACAAAAGCTGCAAAACGTACACAGCAGATGTTTTTCCTTGCAAATGACACTGGAGTGTTCAGGAAGGTGGGTGAGTGCCTGCTTATCATCTAATATTTATACACATTTTATTCTTATTCATATCATCCTCGCAGGGTATCAAGCTTTCAGAAGGATTTTGGTTAAATCATTCAGTGAATGGGAACAACCAGACTTGTTCTTTTCTTTGCTACAGCTTTTCCCAGCTTACAATAAACTAGTTCCAGGACAGTATTGCTACCTCTTCCTTTTACATTTAACCTTCCTGTCACTCTAGTTTTATCATTGTGGGTCTGAAACTCATTCACGTAGAAGCCAACTGCGGACTGGTTGTTGTGTAACGTCCCTTGATTTTATTATTTAATCTCTTTTCATCTTGCTCATGTACAATATCTACAGCTACATACATTCAGTACAGTTATGAAATATCGGATCCCTCCCTCTGCTTCCTCGGAAGGGAAGGAGAAAGGAAAGGGGAGATTTCATCTCTATCCCCTGGTATCATGCTCTGAATGTTATTCACTGTGCTAATAACTGTATCAGCATGTTTATAAGCTGATGTGCTTTTAATTGTTTCACTCACTCTCTCATACACATGAAGTAAGCACTCTAATGGGTTCTGTACCTTTCATCCTTTATTTTATTGCTAATGCTATCTCCAGTAATATAAAATGACGGATGAGTGCAGTCTGAGAAAAGCAGAAAAATCAATGCGCGTCCAGACTCCATATGAGAGCGGGCGAGGAGCTGGGGCTGCCAGGCACTGCAATTCTTCTTGGGCTGGATGACGAGAGCGAGGAGGTGAGCGAGGAAGGGCACATCAGCAAAACATCTCCTTCAGTGCCCTCGGACAGCAAGGAGCATCGGAGGGAGTCAGTGCCTCAGGCATCATGCACCCTCTGCCCTGCCAGCCCACCTCCTGTTTGTAAAAAAGTAGCTCCAGCCATGCTTGATGTACAGATACACACACAGGGAGGCTGCCAAATGCGTGGGCGCAGGATGTTTCCATCCAGCTGTGAGCACAGCGCTCACACCGCAGCTGGGGTCACCCACAATTCGGGCAGCACGTGGGTGGAGCTACCCCAGCACAAAGCGAACGGGTGAGCTGGGTCTTCTTCTTCCCAGGCTCTCCCTGGCAAGAGATTCAAGGGGCCTTGAGCAACAAGGGAAGCAATGGCATGTTCTTTCCTTGACTCCAGAAAGAGAGGTGTCCATGTGGTCAGGGACCGTGCCCAGCCGCGGGTGTGGGCAGATCGACATGTGCTTGAAAAACTGTGCCCCGAAACATGTGATGGCAGTGGAGGGTGTCAAGCGCAACAGCCGGGCAGCTCTCTCTGTCTTGTGAGGAACACCTGGCAGTTCTCTGCATGGATAGATGAGTGTGTCACACACATTCCCCAGGAACACAGCATCCCCATGTCACATATAGCCATCAGCCAGCGACGGTGTTAATAATGCACAGGGGCAGCCACTTGCCATTTCCAATTCTCTAGACATCTCTGGTTTTCCTACAGGAAGATATAGCTTGATCTTTGGCCATGAAAAAAAGAAATTGTTTAAGAATTCAAGAAGATGTATACACTTTTTTTTTAAAGCAACAGGAACGCAAAAGTCTAATAGATACCAACAAATTCTAATGCATTTAGGGAAAGGAAACAGAGGTAAGGAAAAGTATTGTTTGTTTCAAAACAAGATCCCACCCTTCGTGTCAGGCTATAGCCTGGAGTGTGTATCATACTGCCGAGTTATAGGAGCCTGTAATGGAAATGCTGACAGACCTTCAGCACCATCGCAGTCATAGTCACTCTATAAATAGCCTTTGCAAATGCCTGGCATGTGAGATGGGTTCAAGTAGCCACCTGACAGAATCTGGCAATTTGACCAGTGATTATTTCAGAAAATGATGTTAGATGAGATCTGTTTGTTTGTGTACTCACTCTTGCAGGTGGTTTGGGAGCTTATGCTACCTATTCTCCAGTGCCAGATACGATGCATTAAGGATGCTGTTCTGGCAGGTACAATGCTGCTTCCCAAACAAAGCTGTAATATGACCTACTTTGCTCAGTCTAGTACTATTCAATAAGTGGCCTCTATTGGGTTTCTACATGTAGACAACATCAAACATGTTTCACTGAAGCATTTAGATATTGATTTTACTCAGCCTGGGAACTTCAAAGTGGGTTCTTTCCATGTCATCTTGAAAACGCATCCTCTTGCTCCCGTGCTATAGATTCTCTGTTAGTGTACGTGCATGCAGACTCCCCCAGGTACTAGCCATCCCTCTGCTATTTGTTTCTAAATTAAGGGCAATTGCTGCATCCCTTTATCCCCTAATGGCAATAACTATTGCGTATAGTAATGTAGGAGCTGTCTCTGCTTCTTGGCTCCCCTGCTGTCACCCAGCTGTGCCTCAAAACATGTTTTTTTAACCAGACTGCAAAATAAAGCACTGGTCCCAAATAGGAGCACTGGGGACACTAAAGGGTTGTTTCAAATTTGTAAGCCTGTTTCTATAGCTTCAAGGAGTGTGCTAAGTTTTCACCATGCATTTGTTCATCCCGTCCTGTGTTCTGGGGCTCTGTCTCTAGCTAAGAGCTTCATGGAGATTTATTTACTATTCCCCACCAATAGGGGTTGCGGTGTTGGTTTCTTTTGTTGTCTTCTGTTTTCTTGAGTTTGGGGGAAGTTCTCTATCAATTAGGTAGAGATTCAAGTGAAACCGGCATTTTGCTAAGGGCTAACCAGAAACTGAAAAAGGGACATCAGATACACTTTCAGCAGGGGGGTTAAATGCTGCACCTGAGCCAGCTTTTCAACCACAAGGTGATATGCTTTTTCCTAGACTTCTCCCAGTAAATTCAGGTGTGGGAAAAGTGTGCCCTTCCTGTCTCAATTTGTGACATTTTTCTGCACGTCATTCCATTACTGCGACAGTTCAATCCAAAGCCAGTTGCATCCAGAGTCAGCCCCAGGCAGAAAGTGGCTTAGGGTCTTTGGTCTTGAAATGCGGGCATTTAAGTAGGCTGTCCTGAACCCTGCTTAATCTGGAAAGGCCACTGGCATCACGGGGAATCCAGGAAATGGAGCCCTACCCAGGTGCAGGCCGTGTTCTTGCCACACATTTGGGACCAAAAAACGTCATTGCCCTCCCAGAGTCAGAAGGAGCTGGTGTCTTCTGCACCCTGCCAGAGTGGCACAGACCAGTGTCTTCCCTCTTCATCTATGGGACAATGCAGATGCCCAAGTGCAACATCCATATGTCTCATCCACAGATCCACCCTTCAAAATTGACTGCATGGTACTTAAACAGAAAAATGATCAATTAAAAGTTATTTTTAGGGACTCTTTTGATATAGAGTCTTTATGTAACGTATTATCATGGTGCGCTGGATGTGATGTTGTTGTTATTATTCTGCCTAGACTACCATCCCTAGGCCAAATGGCAGTTACTTTCTTGCAGAAAATAATGAGTTAAAAGCACCACAGCAAACGAAAACCAAGCAGCACCTGAAGCAAAGGAGCAGCAACACTGCTGCAGGAGGTCAGTTCTCCTTCAAACACAGAATTTTTGCTCCTTCATTGGCCCAAATGAGCATTCTTGCCCAAGTGCCATTCCTGATTGTTTAGTAATCTTTCCTCCTAAAAACTGAGGGCAGACAGCACAACATTTATATCCACAACAATTATTCACTGCGAATGTTGTTTATTTGAAAGGCTGAACACAGAAGCTGATACAATACCCCAGTAATACTTGAGGAGGTTTCAACCAAAGCAGGACTAATCACATAGGGCACCCCATGAGGAAAGCGTTTCATCTGGAAAGCACAGCCAAGGCGAACAGCGGCAGTGCCCATCACCTTTGCAGCACCTGGAGTTCCAGGCACTTGCCTTGGCTTTCTGGGAAAAAACTGCCTGGGGCTCCGGCCTTTGCACAGATGCTGCTGTGGGTATTTCCACGCTTTGGTATTGCCAAACACCGCCTGCTCAGTCAGCACTGCGGAGCACACATTTCTTCACCAGGACTTTGATGACAGCAGATGGTTAATCAGGAAATAGTGCCAAAGGCTGAAAGGATGGGGTTGTTGTTTTAAGTCTGAATCCTTACGGTGATGGGGGATGTTAGAGCACTTTCTTCATGTATTACCAAAAAAAATATGAGACCACGGGTAAATCAGGACAATTTGATACTGCCAAAGTGAAAAGCTTCGGTTATTACATTTCTTTACGCATAACAGATACTGTTTAACAATTACGTGTTTCTTTCAAAGGAGCACACTCAGTCCATTGTGGTTTAAAGAAGGTGGAGGAAATGCTAACAGAGAATAAAGATGAGATACAAAACCTGTAGTAAAGGAATGCCTCAGTGGAGATCGCTTCTCTGCATCCTTCCTGCTTTCCCTGGAGCTATGCACACTGCTGCACTCAACTCAGGACCAGATCCTGCTCATTTTTTCAAGGCACATCATCTTTGGTTTCACTCTTGTTATACAGCAATTGTGATTCTGTCCTACATGTTAAAATAAGGATATTAGCAAGCAGAGAGATTCCCTTCCTGAGCCATGAGATAAAGTGATGGAGTCGGTCTGCTTTATGAATGCTGAAAGAGAATGTGCAGTGTCTGGAAAACACTAAACTGACCTGGGAGGTTTGAGACCTGCCTATAAAGTTCCCATTTAGATGAGATGCTTTCAGAGTGGGTCGGCCAAACTACACTCTTCCTAATATCTGCTAATAACCTTAATGGAGTGCAAAAGCATGGAGAGGCACCAAGAGGGATTTAGAAGTGGGGAGAGCAGGAAGGGCAGGCAGGACACTCTGTGAATAAAATCCCACACCCTGGGTCATACAGAGATGCTGAGGTAGGCAGGGACCTCTGGAGATTGGAATTGACTCATTCATATCTCAAAACGAAACACTCAAGTCTGCACATTCACTTGTATTCAAAATGGCACTTACGGGCACAGATATCACAACATTATTGTTTGACCAAATACCCTGGAGGAGCAAAAGCATCCTCAGGAAAAGAGGAGGTTGGAGTCATAGGATGAGATCTGCAAACACGCCTGAGGGCGCTGGCGCACCCGAGGCAAAATCTCCTCATGACTCAGTGCTGTGTGACTTAGCGGTTCAGATCTGTAGGAAATGTAGCCCCAGGGCAGAAACCCGTGTTCCCCTTCCCCGCAGGCCGCATGCAGAGGATGAAAAGCCCAACAGCAGCTTTTGAAAAGCTGGCAAGGCGAGTGGGGAGTGAGCAACCAGTTGTGTGAAAGTGGGTGGCCATTAGCATTGAGAGCAGACTAGGCAAAGCCCCTCAAAGACAGCTTCGGCCTTTGCTCTCTTTGGGATTCTTGCCTGGAGCTAGCTGCCAAAACTTGCCCAGGCATTTCTTACAGGAGGCAAAGAGCTTTCCTGCTCTGTCCCAGCTTTGTACGCCTATTAGCCCACAAACAGAGCACCGGCTGGGGAGAGCAGCTGTGCTTGCAGCCCCGCGCATCTGATGGGAGCAGGTTATGAGTCCAGGACACCCACCAGGTTCACAGGCTGCCCTCACTGCCAAACTATGACCACTTTGAATGAGTCTTAATCTCCTCCATTAAGGACATTCCAGTTGTTATGGCACATACCCTATTTTGGGAGGGGGGATCCCATGGGAGGCAAGCGTTCGAAGATGTTTCTCCAAATGAGACAGCACAGGAATGAAGCCTGGGCTTCGTGCGTTCTGGAGAAACAGTCCAAACACTCAGGTGAGGTATGAACTTTCAAATGGTGTTGCTCTGAGAGTTTTGTCTGCACTGTTTACAAAGCCATCAAGGCAGCCGTTTCTTTTGCCAGAGCTGGTGGGAATTTGGTACTGCTCTCCCTTGAGGGGGGTTGAGAAAACCCACCCAGAAAAACAGAATACACCCAAAGGACCTGCTGAAGCCAAGTGACAACAGTGGAGAGGGAGATATGAACAAGGATCTCCCTAAGGACTCAGAGCACCCTAATTGCTGCCAGCATCTACTGGGGGGTGTCTCAGAAGCAGTCAGGGTAGGGGGGAGCAGAAAAAAGTGCATTTAGCTAGGCTAGCCCTTTTCCTTCAGGCAGCACAGCCAAGCTTTGAAAAGACAGAACAAAAGGCTGACTGGTGAGCAGGGGAAGAAAGTGCTGGAAAGGAATTTGTTTCTACAGGAAGCTCAATAGCTTGTTGTAAAACAGACTGCAGTTCTGTTGTTTCCATGTTAAACCCTAGAAAGGGGCAGCTCCAGCAAGCAGTGGATTTTCTGGTGCAAAAACAGTGGAGGTTTGAAAAGGACGAAAGGCAACTTGAACTTCCCAGCTGGATCAGTAGTAAAAAATAATAACCAAGAGCAAGCTTTTTCCCTTTTATTCTCCTCCTTCCAGAAATTCTCTGGTTTCGTCTTTTTGAGTCTTAAACATTCATTTAATCCCAGGCTTGTCTTTAAGAAAAAAGAAAACGTGTAGAAAGCCTTCTACACCCCAAATCTATAGCAACACTTCCAATTTTCATTACCAGAAATAGCAGAAGGAAATTAAAAGCAGGTGTGGGAAGGCTCTTCTGAATGATGCCAGGGCTGTGCTTTAACCTTTACTGGGGGGAAATACACATCTGTGCATGCCAGGCTATTGCCTTATTGCATAGTTCCCTTACAGCCACAAAAAACTGACAAAAGCAACCAAATACACTCAAGTTCTTCTAAGCATGTTTGCTGACAGCCCATGCCACTGAAATATTTCACTGACCTTTGACAAAGACAGTGAGTATGGTTTGCTTGGCTGTAGGCAGGAAAAAATCAGGGCATTGGGGATCTCAGAATTAAACAAAGAAAACGGTAACAGGAAAACAACTTTGGAGACAGGTGGGAAGAAAAATAGCCATCTCACCTATCTCTCACCACACCATGTTATTCTTGCTTTTTGCATACATTAGTGGTACTTTCTTTTGAGTTACTTGAGATGGCTTTGGTTTGATCCTGCCAGATGCTGAGCGACAAGCCATTGCCAGGCTCAGCAGCTTGCAGCGATTGAGCTGAGATTAGTCCCAGATTACCCCAGTGCAGCCTGCGAAAGTCAGTCATTCTGTTTTTCATTTCTGTGGCAAAACTGCAAGATCCTGGAATTTGTTCTTTCTCCTCCTATATACCATTCAACGATGCAAGAATGAATGCCCCGGAGCTAGCTGTACACTGCCAACTCAAGCCTTTAAAATGAACACAAAAATCACAGCCCAGCCTGAACAGGGAAATGTAAGCCTGAACCTGGCCCCAGCGACAGCAGCTGCTGGAAAGGCCCCCTGAGGCGACTCCAGCGCTGTAATAACCTACGTAAACAGGGATGGTGTATTTTTTTTATCCTCCGCCTTGCTTCACTGGAAAGGGGCGGAAAAATAACTCACTTGCGTACACAGTCATTTAGGCCCAGTCATGATTCCTTTAGAGCCTGTGCCAATGGATTTTAGTCATTCTCTGGCAAAGGTTTCTCTTTTAACCACAAACACTGAATAGTTACTGGGTGAGTCACCACCTTGAGTAATCTAATTCCTTGACCAGTACATGCTTGCTTCCTGCGCTGCAGAGTGTCTTTCTTCACTTGGGTATTTTAATGTGTGCCTTTCCTGCAGAGTTTTTCTTTCCTGCAGCACCCAGCATTGCAGGCCTGGGAGTCCAGAGGAGTTCAGAGGAGTCCGGAGGAGTCCAGAGTCCAGCTCCCAGGGCAATTGCCGCCGCAGATCCTTGGCTGCCTCAGGGCTGGGAAGGACACCGTAGCCCACTGGCCTCCCTCGCCTCAAATCCAGCATGTGCAATCCTTGGGAGAGCAGCAAGCTCAGGGTTAGAAGGTAATTTTTCAGACAGCAAGCCTTTACTCAGCAAGTCTGGTCATATCTGGAGGCATAATGCGGCTACGCAGATTTACCAGCAAATTGTAAAACAGCCAAATCTGCAACATTTGACTTGCACCGGCCTCCCGGTCAGCCCTTTGGACAAGAGCAGTCAGTGCCCACGGGCTGCTCGGACTGACTTTAGGAAGTCAGCAACCTCAAGCAGCATGGGACAGCATCGGTGCAAACCACATGGGATGGTGTTGGTGCAAACCTTTTGCAAGGGGTATGGACTGTTTTCCCTCTCTCGTGTATGGGCTTTACAAGAAAATATACTGCTAAAAAATCATGGGGTTTAGAAACATCAGGGAAGAAAGGTATTTTTTTCCCCTTGAGAGGATATAATGTTTCAGGAGCACTTAAACACTCGAAGATTAAATTGTGGTGAGTGTTCACACGACACCTTTTTCGGAATGTTATTAAAATCTTTCCTAGCCCCTTCTTTCATGATTGCAACTTTCTGTTTCATTTCCTATTTATGGGGGACTGCGCTTTCCTCGGGGCATCCTCTGGCCACTACATACTGCAAGCTCCTTCTCTTCAGGGGAGGAACAGCAAAGAGAGGCACTGAGAGGGAAGGATTAAATTATACTCTGATATTTTAAGCCAAGAAAACAGACTATAATAAAAGTACTCTAATATAAATTTATGATCCCAGTAGAAAAATGTCTCAGAGTAAGGTGTCTTTGTGCATTTATGTATATATAAGTACTGCTGACAAACAGAGCAGATCTGACTGTGGCTATGTCTGATAGCTTATATGTCTGCTAGGACCAGTAGGGCCTCTCCTGACCTAATCAGTATTCATGCCTATCATCAAAACACACACACACTCCTTGAACAGGGGAAGAAAAGTGTTTTACATGAATTGTCCAAAGACATGATCAATCCTGAACTTGGTGACTGAGTAAAAATGTTGTTATTCTCAATTTTAACACCTAGCTTAATGCTTTTTAAATAATTACACCACATTGCTTGTATGTATTAAACCAAGTTTTTTATGTTTCTCTCTTCTTTTTTAAAAACTGCTATCAAAAATCTGGCCATCTCAGGACTAGAGAATGCTGTCTGTAAATACACAGGTCATGTGCATAATAAACTGTTTAACAGTTATTTTAATTTAGAAAGAGTATTTTTTCATTACATATGGAACACCAACACCATCAACACACCGAAATAATGGAAGAAAGCAGAGGTCTTTGGAGACACCCCTGAGAAACCCAGTTAGCTGAGCCAGCACTGTCTACGACACGTCAGTCAGTGGAGACAGGGACAAATCCTATTTGGTAGTGTTTCCAGCAGCTGGAGCTAAACATTTCCATATTTCATGTGACACTGACATAACGTGTTGTTGCCTATGCCCTCATCATCCTTCTGTCAGCTGATGCTTTTCCATCATTACCGCAGAAGCACACAAAGTAGGACTGGAAAGGACAGGACAATATCACCTACTCCAGTTGTTCTCAATCTTCCTTGAGCTGTGGGCCTCGAAAATCTTCCCTGTGATGGCAAGGACTTCTGAGGCTAGTCGGTGGCATGGGTGGACTCAGGTGGCTTTTGAGCATAACCTGACATCACACCTAAGGCAACCCATTGCCAAAATGAGTGGTCCTCCGCCACATCATCATCCCCGAGAGTCACTCATATCCTCTTTCCTCCAGGACGCTGGCATTCATATGAGGCCACGGTCTTCCAGTACAGGACTGAACCAGCAGGCAGCAATTCACCTTGTCTTCTGGGGTTAACGGCTGGCTTTCTGCCCCAGCCAGGTCAGTGCAGGGCCAGGTCAGCAAACCACACTTGGTAGTGGTGCAGGGAGCTATGGGACCACAAAGGGCCAGAGGTAGCAGGGCATTTTCAAGGCATTGGCTGCATCAGCTTAGTTGTAGCATAAAATTGAGCCTTGGCTTGCTTGCATGGATGGCCCTCAGGCCAACCTGTGAAAACCACTGTGCTCCCTGGTCTGAATCAGTCAGGTCCATGCTTTACAGATGGTTGACAAACCTTTTTTTTTTTTTTTAAACTTCCACCCAGGAAGTTTATCATCACTTCGAAGTTATCTTGGCTTAGCCTCTTAACACTCCTTATAATAAGAATAATGTGCGCTGTGTATACCTTATGTAGCCTAAATAATGTGAGCAAGATAAGGCCTAAAATCTTAAATTAAGCCTTGGGACTCTCAGCCACAGGACCAATGCAGGAAAAAATACTGATTTCCTCCCATACCTGTGGCCACCACTGTGGAAAGGAAGCAACAAGGGGCTAATGCCCAGATGTGCCCAGCAGCAAACTTATGCCTCTGCTGCACAGCCTTGAGTTACCGACCTGGCTCTCAACAATTTGTGCCACCCAAGAGCCGCATCCCTTTTCACCCTGCCTCCATCACAGCTCCAGTCGATCTCAGGTGTGGGGCTCAGCCTCCTCCTTCCCAAAGCCAGAAATGGTTAGGTCACTGTAGACTTTCTGACATTAGTGGGATAAAGACCCATCATTCAGAAAAGCAACTGATTTCATCTGAAAGACATGAAGCAATGTCAAGCCCACTACCATTGCGGTAAGCTATTTCAATATTCATTTACCACTGCTGCTAGGAACCTGGTTTTATTTCAAGGTTGAATTCATTTAACTTCAGCTTACAGATATTGGATCTTGTTACATTTTTATATATGACATTAAAACATTGCCCTAGATCTCATTTCTCTGTGTAAATATCTATAAACACAGATCAAGTAACTTCTCAGCCTGCATAAGCCTTAACTTTGGGGCTTGCCTTCCAGCCTTGGGTCATTTTTGTAGCTGTCCTTTGAATTCTCTGCAGTATTTCACATCTTTCTTGAAGCATGAAAATGAGAAGTGGACAAAGTATCATAATAGCAGTCATTAATTCAAAATCACTTTCATTCTTTACTTCATATTCCCTTATTATACATCTATGGGTTGCATTGGCCAATTTTTCCCATGGCATTGCGTTAAGTGCTTGTGGTTGGGTAATTATTTGCAATGACCCCTGTGTCCTTCTGTTCAGTACCACTTTCCAAGAAAGTGCTCTTCATTCTGGGCAAGTTTTTCAATCCAAAGATAATGCGGTATTAAGTCAAATGGCTTTGAGAAGCATAAGCGTATATATTGGTGCAGAACCGCGGGCCAGTAATCCTCTCAAAAAAGGGCAACAGGATTGTGTGATGAGACATACCATCCCTGAAACCTCACTGACTGACAATTGCTATAATTTTAGATGTAACTAGAGCTTAGTTTATTGTTTGCAGAGTCCTGAATTCACTGTTCTGTTATTTTGACCAAGATCTTCATCAGGGTCATGTACTTCCCTGAATCACAACGCTCACTCCTTGCCCAAGTATCGGAGTTTTTTCAAGGTCTGAGCACTCTGACTCACTCCTTTCAGCCTCTTGGCTATGTGTAATCTGAACAGGCTGATTTGAAAATTTTGATCTTTAGTAGATGCTGCGTCATGAGAGGTTTCCACTTCTGGCTATAACTTCATCTGAGCCAGGCATATCCTCCTGCTCCACCCCACCTACAGCACAAAAGTCTCTTTGAAAATGTCTGCCTTTTTGAGATCCAATTTACACATCCACCATTTGCAAGCAGCAGTAGACCCTTACCTGACCTACAAATTTTTTATTCCTAATATGACAAAAATACCTTCTTATTGCCTTTAGCCATTTAATCCCAAACTATATGAGTGATTCCTTTAGCTCTCCACATCACTGTGTATTATTTACAGTTGTTAGCTTCACTGTCCATCCATCCTTTCAGCCTGGAAATCTTTCTGGCAGCACAACTTCCCTGTGTGACTGCAGAACCAATGCTGAGGGATGTCAGTAGGACAGCATGAAACAATCCTCAGTTTGAGGTAATGCTTCCTACATCACAAATCAGTTATGTCAGCAAAAGGTTTGAGTTTTTGGAAAACTCTCCCTTTTGAAGTTCCAAATATATGTGATAGATGTTGGTACTTTCTTTACAAGGTCAGTGAAAGCAGGCTGCTTTCACTGGTGCAGGGGCAGCTGCCAATTTTTAGGTCAGTGATGATCTCATCTTCTTCAAGCAGAATGAGAACCAGTATGCGGAGTTGTCATAGGTTCTACCGATACCCGCGTGGCTACTGCAGCACGGAGGTCAATACTAATTTAATCTGCTTTTGTGACTGCAGTGAAGCCACGGCACTTCTGCATTAAGAAATCATTCGTCATTTCTGGAAACTCAGGAAATGTTGCTACTGGCCAGAGAAGTCTAGACGGTGCGTCCCGTGAGAAAGGTGCACATGATAATGCAGTTTTACTGCACATTATGTAGAAAGATTAAGAGCACGTAAGATTAGATGCACTTTAATAGATGCTTGCCAACACCAACATCTCTTTAACTCACCACTTGAAAGTGTAGCCTATAACCTTTCAGAAAGCCTGGTCATGATCTCTAGTGGTCTAAAAAGCGGCAATGTCCTTAATGGACAGTGCCTTAGGTGAAACTAATGTCACCAGTGTAGATCCCCACCAAATATACCAGTCTGGGATGCCCCACATGAGTGTCCTCTATTCTTGTGATGATGCCCTTCAGTTTTGGAAAGCAGAAAACTGCTGTGGGATCCAGCTGTGCTCCAAGCGCCATATGCATGACCAGCCCCTTGGGGCTGGCATTACAGAGACGACCGTCTGCATCGTCTGTCTTGACTGGGATCAGCTGGAAGGCCCTTATGGGCTTTTCTGAGGTTTGCCCGGCTAGAGACGAGCAGCATTTCTCAGTTTCCTACTCCACCACCTGCATGTCCTCTCTTCTAGTTGGTTCTTGCAGGTTCTTCATTCAGATGTCTGATTCAGCACCTGGTGGTGATTTGATACCTCCAGATGGGAAGATAACATTCTGGTTCTTCTGCTTCTGGTCATGACACATTGCCAGCCTCTTTCTTTGTTTCTCATGTTCCCTGGACAACTTAACTCCACCACCAAAGCTTGAAAGATTTGCCATAATACTGGCCAGACTGAGGAAACCTTTCAGAAAAGCTTTCTTACTTCTGGCCTTTTGGAAGATGGCCAGCTTTTTCTTAAGACCTTTAACTTCCCTCTGGTAGCTCCCACTTCAAGGAGACCACAGGTAGGAAGCAAATATGACACGTGACAAAGGTCAAAAGAAGTGGTAATGCTCTTCCCATCCTGATCATCGCATTTGTAGAAGAAAGTTCTCAAGCTCCCAGAGAAAAACCTCCTATACGAGATGTCTGTGTTAAAACTTTATCTTTTCCAAGAGTTATTAGTTCAAATAAACACTTCTACTTTTCTAGTAGAAGTGCTTCCTCTTTTAAAAGATACACAGAAAGTCTTAGCAGTGTTTGACAATGATACAGAGTGAGAAATTGATACTATTAAGGTACTATAAAAAAAATTTTAAAAAGGATTAAGAAAAGAAATAGTGACTATTTTCTGTTTCATATTTTTATTCAATGCTTAATTCTTCAGAAATAAAAAATCATACAAAATGTATTTATACTGCATATACGCTTAGCCATGAAAAATATGCCTACCTTATTTTTATGGTATTTCAGCTTTTGTTCTGTGGCTTTCAGTTTATTTTTTTTAACTACATAGACAAGCTTTCTATTGTTGTTTAGTTCATTGTGGGTGAATACTAGAACTTTAAATGTACTTTAATTTATGTCATTACGATCCACAAACCAAAAAACTGACAAAGTTTGGGTTTTGTCTGTACAATAACTGGAAACTGTTGTGAGCCTTTTTCTGCTCTTACAGCTTAATCAGTGCAGTAATAGGACCCAGTTCTGCTCCCATTCAAGCCAACAGGATTGTCACTATTAACTTTTAAGAGCATAGGGTCAGAATATATACTGCATGGAATTAAATACCTGACGGATTTTTTTTTTCTTGAAGGGCTAATTCTTCACACCGGATTGCTGGGAGCTGCAATGGAAACAGAGAACGAGCTACTTCTACCTTTCCTGGCAGTGCCATGTTTTTGATCTATATTACAAAGGATCACTGAACATGAACAGACCTGGTGGCTTTGAAAAACAGCCCCAGAGTGGCTGTGAGCATATTTTGCCCCACATCCCACCCACTTTCAGTCCATACAGCTGCCTTGCAAATAGCTTGCCCGTGGCCTGTTCGAATGCACCTGGGAGCATCCTAGCCCACGGAGCAAGCTCAGGCAAGCGTGGTCCCTGCAGCTGCTGCAGAGAGCACACGTTGAACCCAGGCAGGGGCTGCGCTTATAGACTCGCAATACGGAAAATGGTCAAGTCTGCTCTTGAGGATGGTGTTGGTACAGTCAATATTCTCTCTAGACATTTCTGGGGATCTCTGACTGCTCTCTGTGACCCAGTTCGGTCTCTGTTGCACCACTGTTTGCCCGTACCATTACCCTGATGTGGGTGGAAAGAAAAACATGTTGTCTGCCAGGTACAGCTGTGGGAAAGGGCTAGGTCCTCCTGCTCTGAGAGGAGTGTGCCTGCATACTCATAGGAGAAACCATAAGGAGAAGAGCAGAGCTTGGGTGTGTAGAAATTAAGGGCTAAATCTGCAGCTAGCACACATCAGCCACACTCCAGGGCTGTTAGTGATGCTGTCCTCACTTGTGCCAGGCAAGGATCTGGCTTCTAGCAACCTTCTTGGCCACCAGAAAGGCACAAAATGCAACGCAGCCATGAGCAAAAGAAGAATAACAAAGCACTTTGCTAGCAGCAAGGGTTAGAGAGCTGTATCAGTTTCTTCAATCGCTGCCGGAGTCCCTGCTGCTGGCCTCATCACCTGCCTGTTTCAGGCAATCTCTTCTCTAGGCTGCCTTAGCCATCTGGTAAGATTACAAACAGAACAAAGCAGCAGCAAAGGAGAAGAAGGAGATGGGGCGGGGGGAGCTTGTTCATCCTGCCTCCCCCCTATGCCTCCTTTTCATCCTCTGAATGTGTAAATCCTGGCTGTGGCCTGGCTCCTAACAAACTGTGTGTGCAGAGGTAGCCAAGGCCATTTGATTCAGCTCTATTGGAAATCTGATTTCTCGTTGGTCTTACACAAAGGTCTATTAATTAGGGCTGATAGAGCTTAGTAAAAAATCTGCTTGGCTAGCAAGGGCACTCGCTCGTGCTTTTCTTAGATCTTGCCAAGATCTCAAAAATAGAGGGAGCTTAATTACAGTCAGTGGATTAATCTCCAAGGGAAGGAAATTGTAATTAGCTCTTTGAAATGTGCCACTTTTTCTCTTGGGCTTTCAGAGTTTGTCAGTGTGTCTGTCTGTCCTTCTGTAGGACTAGAAACAGGTAATTCTGCACAGCTTTTATGCTCATTTTTCATCCCAAGCCAGAGGTGCAAATGGCAGACTGACTTCACAAACATTTCCAGCTGATCTTGAAGAGACTGTTGTTACCTCGGTTTCTCTCTTAAATCCTGCTCGCTGCTTCCTGCAGGGTGATTCTCTTTAGCTGCAGTCACTAGTGGCCCTGCAGACAAGGCTGCGAAGGCCTTCTGGTCTCTCTTTGAAGTCGTTCTCCACTTCATGAGAGTAACAAGGAAAACCTGGGTTTTGACTGTGCCATTTCGAGCTGTTCATGAGATGGCATGAGTTGTAACAGCCCATCAGTGATCGATGGGAAGGCAATAAACCCAGCACCTTGTAGTCTATCATTTATGTTCATGTTCAAGTAGGTTTGAAGGTGAACAGGAGTGTTGGAGAGAAAATCTGAAGCCAGAACAAGGCATTGCAAGAGATTTCAGTGAATTCCCATTTCTCACGTATGGGAATTAGGCACAGGTTTAAAAATCACCTTGATAAATGAGAATGTGTCCAGCAAAGACACACCAAGCACTCTGATTTATAACAGTCATTGAACGCAGTCATGTCGCTGATACACAGCACCTTTGCTGTTGAGTTTGCATATATGCAAGCTAATTTTCCAGAAACGTACACTGGGGTACATCACACATTGGCAGGCAAGATCAAGCCCTTTATGTGTACACATTGGCAGTGTATCAAGGAGAAGAATACAAAAAGGAAATGAAATACTTTCCTATGGGGGAGCGAGCATGGAGGGAACCTTCAAGATGTATATCCCTTAATCCTTCTGCCTAGTATATCATCATTCCTCAACAGTGCAGTAAAGCTATCCCTTCATTAAGAATCTCAGTCCTAGGGAAGGTGACCCAAACTCCCCTTCCATCCATTTGAATCTTGCTCTGACAGCCAGTGACTTGTTAATTATTAATATGAAATATTTGATGGTACATAGAGCAGCTGAACCCAGTTTAATGTATGCTCAGGGCAACTCTCTGAAGCTGAAATCAGCCATTCTGATGCTTTGGATTTTTCTACTGAAGTTTTGCCTTTTGCTTCCTCTTTTACTTCCCTGTCCCTTTCTTGTGCCTTTGTGCCTTCATACTGAGTGCCTGCTTTCATCTCAGCAATGAACTTACAGGTCTGCATTTCGATGCTATTCTATTCCTTTACTTACTGATCAGGCTTAATGGAAAAATAAGAAACAGGATACAAGCCCTGGTTTCATCCAATCCCCAGAAATGCTATTTCGTTCTTCTCTCTGAAATGGTTAGTCTGTCCAGTGGTACACACTTCGAAACACTGCTCATCTCTGTGTACCCCTGGAGTTTGAGCTGTGGTATTAGCTTCGACTGCAAGTGAAATCACATCACCCAGAGTTAAACATGTGCTACATGTGGTAAATACAGGCTTTGGAAGACTTATCTTCTGGCTTAGGGCATGCTTTTAGGATGCAAATCTTCTCTTCATGATGAGATGATGATTTGCTACCTGAGTGCTTCATCGGCACAAACATACGTTACCGAGGTGATAACCACCCGCTGGCCCTGGGTGCAGGCACAGTTACTTACAGAATCTGTCACTTGATCATTCAAGACAGAGGGATGTAATCTGTTTGGCTCCCATGCAAGCTTTTTAGCACTGTTTTTTCAAAAGCATTTTCCTGTCTTGGGTCAGGTCACATTTGGCTACACCACCTTCACCCTTTTGTTTGTGTAGCATCTCCTGTGCTGATCAAGAGAATCCACTTTAGTTAACATCTCCAGTCGTCCCCCCCCCCCATTTGCAGCTGCCTGTTTTTGTTCACCTTCTTGTGTTTTGCCCTTTTGAGAGCCATGAGCTGTGATAATACACGAGGGCTGTGCCAACACGGTCCAGGATTCAAGCTTAGCCCTGGAGAAAATCCCACAGCACCCCTGTTGTTATTTCCCTCTCAACATGACAGTCAGCTCAGCTAAAGCCTCTTTGGAAACGTGGCCACCAGGCCATTCAGCAAAACGTAAACCAGCCCAGTTACTTCAGATAGTGCTAATATCAAGTGTGGCAAAGACATCGGAATTTGGAAAAGCCTGACTGTCTGCTCTTTCTTGCTTACTGGACTGCCTGTACTCATGAACACCAGAGTATACACAGTAGCCATATGCTTATTATATGATATACGTCCATCCCTCTCTAGGGAAGATGTGCGCATGTATTTAACCAATATTCTGTTGTATGTTGTAATTCCAACTCATGTTAGGGATCTAGCAACATATAGCAGAAGCAACAAGCCCCGTTCCTTGTCTCTCCTCTGCTCATCCATCAGGCACACTAAGTTATGCACGTTGTTTTTCCTGAAGAATCTCTTCAAGCAGCATCATAAACCTGCAGTATTTGCATCGCAGAGGCAACCTTTGTTCAACTTAGCACAAAGTAATACTCAGTATCTGCGTGCAAATGCAGAAGAGGAGGTGATTTGGGAAGTATTTTGGAAGAGTTTAGAGAGCAGGCTTGAGGATTTTTATTATTATTATTACAATTATTATTATTATTATTATTACTGGAAACTGGGACATTTTCTATCACATTAACTGACTTTACAGCAATTTATTTTGCTGCTATCATAAAGGGAGGTAATGAACCATGAAGTTTCTTCAGGAAATTGTCAGCATCTGCCTGCAAATAATTTTCAAACACATGTGAGCCATGAAGGAAGAACACAGTGATTCAAAGAAAACTGCTTGTTCTAAAGGAAAGGAAAACGAGTCAGTGTCACTGGTGTTTGACACATTCAGGAGAAAGGTCTGGTTTAAAGATGTGTCACTGGTATGTAACAATGGAAAATTTAGATGCATGTTAGTCATCTCACAGATAAGATTATCTCCTTTGAAAACATATGTTTCCACAGATGGATAATCGTAATGAAAGGATAATCAATAAAATGAGAAGAAATTCAACAACCTGCTTTTTATTCTCTTAGGAATCTCACTTTTTGAAACAATTATCTCTCCGTTAGCTGTGACACCTCCTTTGTTCCTCACAGTAGGTGCCTAACACTAAATCAAAACCAAAACCCATATCTAATCAAAGATAATAGGAAATTTAAAAGATTTCCTTATCAGTTCCAAACACATACAGCATCACACAGTAGTTATCTAGGATTAGGAAGCTTTCTGGGTGTGATTCACTGATAGCATTTACATCATGCTACATCTCTGTAGTTTTGGTGACAAACATGGTACTGAAGAATAAAGCAGCATCCTCAGGTTGTGATATGCTGGAAATCTATGGGAAATGGATTCTCCATGCCTAGAGCCTTGTGTGGTCATTTATACAGATGCAAGGGGAATATAAAATGCAACCAGCTATATGTGAAGCATTTTGTTCTCGCTATTAGTGGATGTAATTGACTGTGCAAGGTACCTGGCAGTGAAAAGTCAAGCTCATGTATGTTTTAATCTTTAAGTTTCCCAGTGATCGAAAAGTTGTACGTTTCCTCTATTCAAGCTTTCATTTTACGCAGTTAGGACATCTATCATTCCCTCTCTTGGGTCTTTTCTTCCTTGATGTAACAAGAAAAAAGGGGTTTTCATCTTTTTTTTCTCTTTACTGACATATTATCATTAAAAGTATCTCAGACCTTGTTATGACTTCACACAAAACACTGGTCATTGATGTTTTTCTGACTAGGAGAAAGCCAGTGTTTGTCTTCATACCAGGTTCACTGGCCAGAGAAATGACTTGCTAAACTCATCGCAAGCAGAGAGGTAGAATTCATTGATTTACTCATTTTCCCTGTGCTCATCACTTTAACAGCTGATCATTTCATAAGTTTTGAATGGATTTATCTCTGAAGTAGATCGGTGAGGTAAAGAAATTTTATTTACTTCCATTTTACTGAGGCAATGAGAGATTAAGTGACTTGTCACAGGTCACAAAGGAATCCAATAATGCATCCAGGAACAAAGACCAGACCTCTTTACTATCAGTCCACTGCCTTAGTCACAAGAACATCTTTCTTCTCCTTCTCCCTTAATAACCTCTAACTCATTTCTTTCACAGACCCTGTATCTTGCAGCAGCCTGTGTCTCTGTTCACAGCTTGCTTGCTTTTACTGTAATCCCATCAAACTCTCCATCCCTATGGTGCCTTCAAAAACATTTTATATTTATTTCTGATATCAACACAAACAAACGATCGCGGCATTCTCAAAGTAGCATTATAGCAACCCAGCATGAAACAGATGGAAGAAATAAAATGAGGTGATGATATGCCACTCTAACAATAGTGAGAAGACAATATATTGCTAACACCACTCCCAGTCTGCTGCTACTCCACTGTGTGTGAAAAAAAGCTTTATTAGCAGAAATCACAGCTAGTTATTTACCAGTAGTATGGTTAAGGTTTGCATTTACTTGGTTTTCAGCTGGAAGAAGGACGTGCAGCAATTATTCCCAGAACATATATCTGTGGCATAAAAATACCAGAAATACCTGGTTTCAGTTATGCTCTGTGGTGGCATTTCCTTGACTGGGAAGAAGAAGAGAAGGAGAGCTTGCAGCGCCTAGACAAAGAGGAGAAACACAATATTTTGGGTACGGCTTTATAAATGCCTATCCCATTTTCCAGTCTCACTGCAAAAACTGATAAAGCATAGAAGCCAATGGGGTAAATGGATGGTGTCCATCAGGGTATCTGGGGTGAGCAACAGTCTCAGTTACAGTCATGTAACTCATAGTGAAGTAGATGGGACGGGGTGTCCAGTGGGCTGTGAAGTCATTTCTCTGGTGCATGGCTGGTACAAATCATTCCCATTTCAGAAGTGACTTACAACCAGTTTGCATTGGTATCAGTGAGTAAGCAATGCAAAAAGCCATGAAGAATTTGAAAGCAGAATTTATCCAACTGAAGGCAGAATTTCTCCCTGTTTAACTGAACAAAGACATGTTCAGTCTGGTCATAGGTCATGAAAAGGGTCTATTCTGTATCTGAGCTGGGATTCTTGAGGATGCCCATGTCCTAACTCCCTGAAATCCTTACTGTGCTTGCATTCAGTCTGAATTTAGGTTGCTGCAGCTTACAAATTCTGCATGTCCTTCTAGTAGCAATCTTAGGCTCTTTCTAAGAAACACTGTAAGTCTTCTCATCCACCCAGCTTTGATCGTGCACCATGGCTGCAGAGGCTGCTGGCAGGGGAGAGAGGCTGCCGCACCATGCACAAAGACAAAGACCCCTCTCCTCGCTAGCATTAGTGCAGCCCTGAACAGGCTCAGAAATGCACCTAAGTACTCCCTCGCTTTGGACAGTTTTCATCTCACCGCAACTTTCAGGGTGAATACCACAGCTCTTCAGAAAATTTGGCCTTAACAATAGTCCCCAAAACCCTCTTGAAGTAAGGTTTAGACTCAGCTGGAATATTTAGGATTAAATGGTTCCCACTTACCTTGTTTCCCACACATTCAATGTTTCACTACATTTCAAATCAACTGGGGGTAACTTGGCGTGTTGATGTTCTAGTCCACACCTGTAACTTTTGCCTCAATGGAAAATACTCAGTGCTTGCCCCCAGAAAAGCACTGAAGTTCGTTTCATTCAGTTCCCTCAGCTCTAGTCATGTACTTCTAGCAGGGCAAGAAATGGAGTAAGAATATATCCAGGATTTACAGAAGTGATGTACAGGTCAACTCCGTCAACCACTTTCATCCAGACTTGGCCCCCAGCAGGAATCAGCTCAGTGAGTGGGACAGAAAGACGAACTGCTGGAACTACTGAAACTTCAGCTTTTTGCAGCTGGCAGGAGGATTCTCGGGGACCGCCATGTGCCAGAGCCAACCCATTTTCTCCAGCCTTTTTCAAGGTCTGGCTTGACAGAAAACTGGCCCTGAATCGGCAGTGGCAGTCCCAGTGTGGATGAGCATCCGCGCAGCTCTGCAGCCACAACCGCACCCCATGGCAGGGGAGGGCACTTTGCACAGTGCTACTGAAGGAGCGGCCGCTGGTACATCACCACCCATGGAGGCTATGTCAAAATGCATCAGAGAAAACCTCAGCCTTTGACTTCAAAGAACACATTTATGGAGAACATGAATATTTTTGTTTGTTAATCAGAGTTAGGAAAGATGGACAGGTTATCCAACTACTCTGGTAACATCAGTAACGGTCTGTTTTCAGGAAGCGCTGCAGGTTTTTAGCAGAAAAGTCTAGAAACTATAACCAGAAAAAATCCCAGATAATTAAAAACACGAGTATTGGGAGTGATGGCTTTCTCTTGTTATGCTATAAAACTGAGAAACTCGCCTTTACATGAATTTCCAATAACCTCTGTTTTTCTTACTCTTTTTTACACACTGTCCTCATAATATTTTTATAGGATGCGACAAAGAAACTATTTCAATAAAGCTTTTCTTTCTTCATGTACTGAGGAACTATAACTTTTCATTTAGCCTTTTAAGATATGACACATCTTTTGACACTTTCTGACTCCCGGTACAAGGCAAAGGCAACTTCTGAGCTTGTGTTTTGGTTTTCCTTCTCTTTTTGATCTGTTTAGCTGAGCCCTTGACAGTTGAGAAAGAATTTTTAACTCATACATTTCTGGATGCTGAACAAAAATTGCTTCTCAGTAACACCAGGACTGCTGCCGGTAACAGCTGCAGCAGAGCTCTCTTCCACCACATAGGACTGGGCTCTGTTTATCCTTTAGTCCTTCCTCGATTTGTCTGTAATGCCCCACTTATCAAAGTTTTCCTATGGTAAGGTCCCCTTAATAACTGTCTTATTTATTACTCTTTATGACCATGGCTATTGGCCTTGATCAACAACATAAACCTGTCTGCCCTAAAGATACCACTAACTCCATAGATAAAGATAAGCATACTGGTCTTTCCCTTCCTTGGCCCTTACTCACTTTCGCATCTACTTAAGGGCAAAACCCACAAATGCCCAAGTCATTAATTTATTTTTCTCATTTCTCCCTTGACTTTTGCATTGGATCTTTAAGACTGAAATACTGAAATTAAATTGTCATAATTTTTCATATGGATATGCTCCTACAAAGGCTAATAAGGAGTAGGCTAATTTACATACTCAGCTAAGGAAATTAAAAAATCAAATATCCTTGCATGGATAAACAATAATACACATAACACTTTTTGCACCTGAATCTGGGTTTGATAGGTACATTCTTCCTGCGGGTTAACATCAAGACAACATTTTGCTCAGTCGCACCCGTATTTATCTACAGAATTTCGCCCTAAGCCAATTCAGATGTAACTATTATTATTTCCTCCTACTTCCCTTTAAAGCAGTGTAGGCATAGTTTGCTTTGAAATGAGCTGGCCAATTTTTTCCCATGAAGTACATAAAATAATCCTCCACTAAACAGCACTCGCTTCTTTTCTCTCTCTACTTTACGCAACACATGTGGTTCTCATGACGAGAGAAAGAAGAGATTATTTTTCTCTCCTTTTTAATTAATCTGTTTTGTACCAAAGCCATAAAAAGAAGGCAAAGATAACTTAGTCAAAAGGGTTTTTCTCTCATGACCTTCTCCGTGACAAGTTAAAACGAAAATTGTTTGGAATCAGGGGCTGGGTAAGGTAGTGAACTAGCTGTGCACCTTTATGGGTTTGGCTCAATGCTAGTCCACATCAGACATACAAATTAGGTGTGCGGTCTTGTCCTGAGCCTCGTTTGTACACATCACAAGCTCCAAGAGGGCACGCTGTAACCACACAGGCAGCCGAGAGAGGCTGGCGGGTGCAGCTGCTTTATTTCAGCTGTGGTCCTTGGGTCAGGCAGTCGCAGTATTTCTCACCAGCTCCTCATTCAGCCCCACTCTCACTTCCTCCCTCACCTCCCAGCCCGTCTCCCTTCCAAAAGTCCCCCCCCTTTTCTTAAAAAAACCACATTTTTAATAGATGAGCTTGACAGGAAGCATAGGAGAAACCATTTGCAGTGGTTAAAAATGGGGCAGTTCATGAGCAGCTGACAGAAGGAAAGTATCTGACAACCTTAAGTTAAAGTTGCTTTCCTGGATAATATCGTTGTAAATTATAATAATATTTAAAAAGTCAAACGCCCCACTAAATTATCACATCGTACTGCATTATCACACTGAACCAAGGCAAGCGAAACCTTTATAAAAAATTCCAGAGCCTTCAAGGCTCTTTCAAGGCAGGAGTTGCTGTAGCGGAAGAAGAGCGTGGTGCTGTGAACTTCAGAGCCGTTGCCTCCAGGACAACACCGGGGGAGATTTCACACAAACGTGTTAGAAATTCTGCCCAAACCAGCTCAACACAAGTCACAAGTAAACTGTAAATAGATAGTAATTCGGAGGGAGGAGAGGGAGCAAATAGCCAAAGATATTAAGATAAACAATACATAATTATTCAAATCTACTAAACATAAATAAAGCTGCATGTGTGTCTCTGTAGGCCCTCCGGGTCATTAAGGAATTAAGGACGCAATTAACAAGGATTAAGACTTTTTCAAGAAGCTGACTTTATTATTTACATTTGTCTTCACTGTAGTGGGGGATTTGGAAATTTATGAAAATGATGAGTGTGATACTACAAAGATAAACATTTCTGAAGAAGAGATCCTGGAGCAAGTTGAGAAAACCCAAGCTGATGAATTTAAAAGAATCCAGGAGCGTTCAGAAGCTAAACTTCAGAACAGAGCGACTGGCAAGAGCCTGCAACGCGACTTTGAAAACCAAGGGTGTTTCCCAAGAATAAAGATATTCCCTGTTCTAAAATATGAGCCAGAAATGAACATAGGTAATGCTGACCCCAGGGACGAGGATGCCCACTGTGTGCAACTACGGACGAGGTTAATTTGGGTGTGCAGGATCAGGCCAGCTGGGCTGCAGCTCTCTCCCCTCGAACCTGCAAAAAAGTCCCAGTGAATTAAGGAAGCGGGACGTGTCAGTGGGTTTTCAAAATGCTTTTGACAAAGCTCCTCAGAGCAGAGCGACGGGTCAGATGACAAATTGTGGATTAGTACGCTGCGTTATAAATGGATTAAGCAATAGGAAACAAATAATCTCGACACAGTCCTGCGTGACAATAGTAAATGCTAAACCCCTGGTGACTTAAAGGTTAACCCTCGTGTCTTCCCAATTCCATGACATCTATTTGCTCATCATGAGATTTGATGAAGAGGCTGCCTGAAGAAAAGGGGGAACATTTGCCTTCAGGAAAGCTGGGTTGTCCTTGACTCCACCACCCCCAGGATGACACTGCTAGGCTGAACAGCCATGCCAAGGCTCCTGCTAACACATTATCCATTCTAATTTCTTACTATCGGGGACGTTATTTCACACCTTGCTGGCTGTGGTTTTTCTTCTGCTGTGTCATCCTGCCACCTTGGAGCCTGGTCTGGAAAGCGGAGCAGGTGAAACGCAGAATGCCCCGGGTCTGGTGCTGTTCCTCGGATGATTTTTCACAGTGATTTAGAGAAGAGTGACAATGTGTCGCTGAAGTTTATGCACGCTGCTAAGGCTGAAGGGCAGTGTAAATTATGGAAGATGGAGAGCGATTTCAGTAGATCACACGTATACACCCCAGGCATGTAAAATGTTGTCTGAAGAGTACAACATAGCATGCGCGTAGGCGAAATAACAGTTTCTTGACATGAAATGGCATTCTTTTTGCTTGGTGGTTTCAGGAAAATTCAGTATGGCTCACAGAGGGCATCCCTCCCAGCTCTCCCAGGATGCAGGTAATGACACTTAAGCAAATGAAATAGCATGAGCCGTGCAAGATAAACAGACTGACACACCACAGGCAGTTTCAGACCTCTATGTGGCAGGCTGTATCCCCTGTGTGGAGATCATTGCTCAACAAGGGCTCTGATTTAGGTTTTGTTCTGTTGTTTGCCATAGCTGGAGTGACAGCTGAAGAGATCCTGGGAAAGCTGATGGAAACAAACGCATGACATTAAGTACGGCAAAAGCATGAAGGGAAATGGGCCGTATCCAGCAAAATACACATATGCCCATCCTCATTGCTCATAGAGGCTGCTTGCTCCCAGCCCTCGCTGCGCTCCCAACTTGCCCAGTGCCTCTGCCTCGCATGAAAGCGGCTCACGGGGCTCAAGAACTTCCCAGCTCTCAGCCTGCAATGAGCCACTGGACTCATTGCTTTTTCTTCGCAGTCTGAGCCCTCTGCCCGACCCTCTTGTCCCCCGGCTCCTCCCTTCCCCACCTCACTGACCTGCCGCTCTTCCCTGGACTTACAGCCAAGCCCCTCACTAAAACACAGAGGTGCTGCCGGCTCTGCCCACGGCAGATGCTGGTGAGCCTCCAGGCTGGGGAGCATCGAGTGGGCAGAGCACCTTCTGGTGGGGTGCCAGGCGGGGGCAGAGGTGCCTCACTGCTGGACTCCTGAGGCTGCGGGCCCATGCAAGGTCAGAGTGCTCTGCCCTGTCACCAGCTTCCCATTCCCACTCCTCCCTTTGCACCAGTCCTGGTCTCATCCGATCTCCTGGTCAGCTGGTTCAGGAAGGTAAGCTGGAGGAAAAAACCCTGCAAAGAAATGTAGAGCCACTTTAGCTCCTGAACTGGCTTACTGCAAGGACAAACAAACATCAGTGCCTGTCCGAGGGACAAGCAGTGGGGGAGAGATGGGAAAACTCAACCAGAGGTAAGGATGGGATGGCAGCAGTGCCCATGAGGGTTGTTGGAGCCATCTCAGAAGCACATCCTTAGGCACCAGTCTGCTAGCCACCACCAAAACAGAGGCTTGTCTGTGCCTGTGCAGCAATGACAGCCTCAGGCTGCAAAGGCAAAGCTTTGAGATGAAAACCTACAGAGTTTGTGCACCTCTTTGTTTAGGAGCTCAGGGTCACACCTTTAGGCTTAAGCACTTAGGCCCCATGGGGAGTAGTTAAGCCTTTTTTGGATCTCCTTTACCTTCTGGTATTGCTGCTAGGGTCCCCGTGCTGGATTTAAATAACCATTTTGTGATGTACATAGCAGAAACTCACACTCAGTGGGAAGAGTGCAGAGAGGATTATTGCTCCACTGTAATGGAGCCAGGACCACTCTGCAATGATGCTCAAGGTCATTCAAGGTCATCAAAGGATGACTTGAAAACGTTGCTTGCATTCTTGCCTGGGTGAGCAGAAAATCTGGAGTAAGCTGGGAAGGAGAGGAATCTCACAGACATTGCACGTTTTCACAGAGTAGCCCAAGCGGAGCTCCTGCTACTTCATAAGGAAATGCTGGAAGAGCAGAAAGAAGCTGGCACCGCTGCTGCCTTCTGGGACCCTCCCCTCTGCCCTGTTCCCCTGCCTGTCACTGCCCTCTCCTTTGCAACAGTGGGAGGCAGCACCACCAGGGAGCATCTTCTGCCTGCAGGCAGACCTCTCTCTTACTGAGGTGAGACGGACAGAGGAACCTGTCCAAACCTCCTAGAAGGGTAGGAGGCGGGAGCCATTGCCCTGTGCCAGCAAAAGAAATCTACCTAAAGCAATAGTTTTGCAAGTGGGGGGTGGGAAAGAATTAACTGATTCAGTTAGGGAGCACTCAAGGGGAAGCAAATGGTAGCTTGTGTATTTTTCACCTAGACAATTAGGTCTGGTCCTCAGGGCAGTGGGTGTTAGGCCAAAGCTGGAAAACTTTCCCCAAACTAGCAAAGCACAAAGCTTCCACGCAGTGTGTGCTCAGCCCCAAGAACTTCCTGGTAACTCAGGTTATTGAGGCAGATTGTTGATTAGGATCCAAGAGAGGATTAGAAACTCTTTTAAGCATAAATAGTATTTGCAACTGTGTGAGTTAAGCAAACGGATACAAGGGAAATCAAACCTCACGCTTCAGGGCATAAACTGCTCTCTTGTGAGTCAGGATCAACCCTTTTTTTCCTCTACACATAGCATCTCGTAATTAGCTAGGTGCTTGCTGTGGTTTTGATTTGCTCTGAAGCATCAGTTACTGGCTGCTGCCAGAGGCAGGATGCTGGACTAGATAGACCCGTGATGTGTTTCTGTAGGGCAACCCTTTTGTTCCCATATTGGCAAAGCTTTGTGGGAAAGCTTTGGTGATTCATGTCTTCAGCAGCTCCTGGTCTTACTGAACATTGGCCTCTCATTTCCATAAGCATTAAAGTCACTCTGAATTGCTGCAGAAATAAAAAGCCAAAGTTGTATGGAGGGTTATTTATCTACATGGTGCAGACAGCATTTATTTACTAAATGCAAAGATGCTTTTAGGACCTGCATGGGTCACTTTTTCTAGCAAGAAATTAATTATTTTCTCTATTCCATTTCAGCTGCAAAGAAGTCACAAAACTTCAGAAGGTTTTGTATTTTGAAAAATACGTATTTCTGTGCACGTCTGCGCATACACATACATGTGTGCCTGTATGTATATAAATACACGTCGGTCCAGTAAAAGGGTTTGAATTGCTAGCATTTCCTTACAAATTAAAGGCAGGCAAAGACCAGTAATGCAGGTGACAGAGCATGCACTAACAAAGTCTGCCTCTCCATGCTGCCTCTTTGATGTACCTCATCTTTGCCCTGAAGGAATTTCATTATCCTATGGTGAGCCGGTAATGAAATCTGTACTCAGAATCAAGCCTTCATAGAAAACGGTGTCTTGACTCTTTGTTCTGTACAGACTAGCTGTGTGTGGTAGGAATATGTTTCTATTTGTGTGTGATCTGAGTGTACTTTGAATACTGATCTCCAGATAAAAAGGATAGAGATCTAATTTGACAAAATATTAAATTCCTCTATCTTGCTTTATCTAACAAAATTTCGATGCTTATTATTGTGATGAACATTTGGGGTGATACTTGTAGTGTTCAGCATGTGTGAGAAAAATCTCTCTGTGGAGAATCGAACGGCGTGTCAAAGACCCTGATTTATAAAGAGTGCAGAGGGCTCTTAAGTACTATTTTTAGAACAATGCCGCAACAGATTTACACACAGAGAAAAAACCCTCCTCTACAGTCACTTAGGAGCAAAGTAGCATTTCACTGCATAATAATGAGGAATTAATTGCTCTTTGTCATCACTTTTTATGCAAATTGCCATGGAACATTTGCCCAGTGTGCATTTTACCTTTTAACAAAGAAAGTAGTCATGACAAACTAGACCAAATTTCATAAGCTAAAGACAAAAGTAGGTTGTACCATACATAAATTGCAGCTAGCAAGTCTATTCCTTTGAGGAACTCTATCAACTTCCCATGAAAGTCCATTAAAAAAAAAGAAAAAAAAAAAAAGAGAAAAAGGTTTCTTGGCCTATGTGCCTAGTTAAATTAAGTTAAATTATTAGGCAACTAAAATTTCTTCTCATGGAATTTGCTTGTCACTCTTTACAGCCTTTGTTTATTTTTTTCTTTTCGCTTGGGATAATCACCAAATATCACCCATTTTTTTGTTTTTATACACCGCTTTCCAGCTTTTACTCATATCGTTATTGAATTTCAGACATCGCAGGTTGCCAGTCATCTAAAAATGTTTTCTTGGACTTACATTTAAAAGTAAAAAAAAAAATTATCAACCTTGTGTTTCACCTATGTTTTCACAACATTTACATTTAGACTAAACTGATGATTCTTCAGAGAAAACCAGAACTGCAACAGCTACAGAATAGCATTTCCTTTCAGTGTAAGAAAGAGAAAAACATAATAAATCATCTTTGTTCTACATGAAGCTTTAATTTTTTAGTCATTCTGCAACTGACACTGCAAATTTGACGCAAAAATTACCTAGATGGCAGACCAGGTCAAAATGTAGACATCCTAATGGATTGCATTGTGTCAAAGCATTTTCTCCAGAAACATCTCAACATGTTTTCTTTTCCCTGAGAAATGTAGGAAGGATATCACTGAGGAAGGAGTTTCTGTCTTGCATGTGCAATGAATTCATTCAGTGAACTAGTGGGTCTTTTCAATCTCTGGTTTCTACCAACTTCAAACATAATAGCGAGTTCCAACAGAGTCCCTTTTCTATTCATATGCTATTCACAGCAGACCTTTGTAGTTCACAACTTCAAGTTAACATAGCAAAGAGCAGTTTTAAATCACTCCAGTAATCAGGGGTCACAATTATTTGCCGCAGCTACAAAAAAAAAATCACACACACGCTGCACGCCAATGCACTCTGCTTTCACCTCTAAGACAGAAAAATAACAGAGACTTTACCTCTGCCTTAAGTGCTAACACTTCAGCAACACTATCTATTAATCAAAAAATACAGGAATGCAGCTTATAAATCCCTCTGCGTGGAAAGAGCCATCTTCACCCTTACAGAAATATATTTTCTCTCCTGGTCCTTGCTTAAAGCGCAAGAACGTCCTGCAGCCTTTTTGAAAAAAAAAAAAACAAAACCAAAAACAACAAAAGCAATGGATGCGAGAAATAAATGAATCAAACAGTTGTTAGTTATGTGAGTGGAAACCCACAGATTCTTTGGGGTCCCAAGTTCTTTGGGTAGTGTTAGAGCTAAAAGCAAAACAAATTCCCCCTGCAAAAGCCAAAGCCTTCAGTATAGTACTGAAGCACTCCAAACTCCCCTCAGAACTGCACAGTGTCAGGGCATTTAGCCTGGAATAACAAGTCCAGAATAACTCCAACACCCACTCCAATGCCATCAGAGACAGTGGGAGCCACTGTGCCGGTACGGCCACTGTGTGCCTGCTGAGTGTCAGTACCTCTGCACCCTCCGTGTTCCCCACCTGCCCTCCCCCGGTCTTTCTCTGGCTTCTGTTCAGCCAGAAGCCATCCCCGACCTCCACAAGCCTTCTTATGCTCTGGTCACGTTTCAGCTACATGAAGCACACGTTGCTGTTATTAAACCCCAAGACAATCAGACTTGCCTCCTAAATTTTACATTCCCACACGTTGCTGCGTGTCGCTTCCGTGCCCTCCCTCTGAAGGCACGCTGATGGGCACCTCGGCCATGCCCCATAACACAGCAGCGCCTACCACTGCTGGGCTCTGCCGAAGCTGGTGGCTTTGCGCTCTGCCTCCTCCTCACCTCCCTCTCCACTACGCCCAGTGCCCCAGCCTCCTCTCCCAGTCCCACCAGCACAGCATTGTCTTCATGGCTTCGTGTTTCCCACCATCTGCTACATCCTGCATGACTCAGAAATACCTCCTCAGCTGAAGCGGCAGCATGCTCAGCAAAGCGTGCCTCCTCCTGCAGAGGCAAAGAGAGCACGCAGCCACCACGATGGCAGCCTGGCACTGAGGACCAAGGCAGAGGTGCCCAGCAGCACAAGCGGCAGCCGGGAATCCAGTCGGACATCCCACCGCCACAACCAGTTCTGAAGAAATGCCTCGCAAGGCCTTGCAACAACAGCAAGATGTCCTCTGCTGTGGCTGCACAGTCCAACCCGGAAGGGAAGAAATTTATTTGCACGAATATTGCCGATAACTGATAACTGTTACGGTTATCCACTGAAAGCAGAATCACGGGCACTAGAAAGTCAGAGCTGTTACCAACTCAGTATCGTTGTTTGTGGGTAATAATTACCTCAAGGCTTTCTCTTAATTAGTGAATTTGGGTCTAGTCAGCCACTGGTGCATGTGCATAAACTCTCACTGATGTTAAAGTCTATGTGGCATGGAAGACTCCTTAGAAATAGTAATTTCTCCCCAGGGAATAGTGGGGTTTTTTTCCTCCCCATCTTCTGTTCCTTCCCAAAATCATGACTTTGAATTAAATCCTGCCAGATTACTGGTGTCCTGCGACATGTCAGAACTAGGACCTAGTCTGCTCAGAAATATCTCTGTGCTCTCGAATGGAAAAAGTCTCCGCCTGATATTTAGTGTACGGAGCTCAAACACCGCTCTGTCACACCTGCATTAGCCTCCGTATGCCCTCCTTGTTCTCCAGTCCCAGACATTTCCCCTCCCTCAGCAGCACTCAAGAGAAAGGAGCTTTCTCCCAACCCTCTTGTGCACCCCTTGATTTGCAGAAGGACAGCCTTGCCAAGGCAGCTGCTTTGTCTGCACTCTCGCGGCTTGCTGCAGATATTTTCACTTTTCTGGATAACTGTAAAGACAGAGTGTTGTTGAAAAAATGGATTGCAAGGCTTCTGAGCAAGCTGAGCTAAAACAAGGTTGAGCTTTGTCTACAATTGCCCTCAAACAACTTTTGGAGCTGATTTGCCTGCACTGATTCTTAGTGATGGGAGGATACGAGCTGAGGTTTAAATATGTCATTATGGATGTCCTTGCTTTTGGAAGCAGACTCTGGGATCATCCTGACCTGCAGAATCAGGGAATTTGCCAGATTTGACCTTCAGAACACTAAAAAAATATATATTTCTACATTATATTTTAAAACACAATTCTAAATGCAAAGTCTAAAATGTTACAAATTGTAAATAATAATGAACATACTAAGTAAAAAAAAAAGAAGTTGAAAGCAGTAATAGAGCTGATGAAGATCTCAGAAGGTGGCACTGATTTAAAGACAAAATGGGCAAGGACAAAGCTGTAACCTGTCTCCAGGACTGGCTGTGGGCTGTACTTGGACTGACTCTCACAGCACTGAACTTCAGAAGGCTGTTAGGACTGTGTTTGTCCTGGGGCTGACAAATTCTAACATCCTGTAGGACCAATGGAAAGAATAATCTTTAGGCCATTCATCCTATCTGTCTAGCATAGGTGTTGCAGTTACTTTCCCCAAATTACTATATGTCAAACCAAAGTCCGGCAACCCCAGCAAGCAGGCAATCTGAACAGTTTAATTATCTTTTTTTTTTGAAAAAGATAAACACCAGAGAAGACCCTACCTTTTGCCTTAGTGAACACAGAACATGTTTTGGACATAATGCGTAAAACCTTAATGATTCCTGACCCTTGATTTCTTGACATACAAAGTCAACAGCTCCCTAAATTCCCTTTCTATCATGTTAATTTGCATCTATATTTTTTTAAGGTCAGTGCCTACCATTTTTTCCTGCCTTCCTTCCTGACACTATAATTTCGGTCCCAGCAACAATGTTTTGCTAACACTTCAAAATATTTCAAATATTATATCTCACCAGCTCCTCAAAATATCATGCCGGAGATCTGATGCTCTGTGCATGGCAAATGTTCCTTTGTGGAGCTTTTGATGTGATGTCAAGCCACGCTGAGGAGACATTACATTGTGGATCTTTGATATCACGCACCATGACAATGTCTCCTTCGTAGCCGTCGCAGCCACTGACTCAGGGCGTGCTGCTCATACTGTCAGTGCTCCTGGAAACGCAACGTACCTGGGGTGTGTTAGAATCTGGTTGCGAAAAGACGTATGGTGCCTGTAGCATAATCAGTAATCAACCGTGAATTTCTTAATCACTGCAAAGAAAATGATGCAATTTAATGAATTCTACCTGCACAACCCAGGAGAATATGTGCATAATTATCAATAACGACTTCGATTTGTGCACGGGACCGGTGCTTATCCAGGAAAGCTGATCTTTTTCACCCAAATGCTGCAGGGTAAAATGTACTGCGGAAGGAAATTACAATTTCCTCAATTAAAAACCACAAGATTTGTCCTTATTTTTCCTTTTTCACTCCTTCATTACCATTGCAAAGATCAAGTTGCATAAGATCCACTAATGTGCTGCTCATTCATAGAGTCTTCGAGTCAGCGGGGTTGGAACCGAGACTGCAACAAAAGTTGTTCTGTGCAGTACTTTCATCTCTTCCTGTAGCACTTCAAATTAGGAATTACCTATCACCAGGAAAATGCAATTTGTTTTTATAAATACGTGACTGAAATACCTTGCAATACACAAAGCTCTCCAACAAGTGGCACTATTAAGACTATTCAAGTTGCAAGATTGATATGCAAATGAGATATCAGAAAGGGATGTTGGGACATGTTTTACAATATTGGATTCCATTTAAAATCCTTTAAATTTACATATGAAATATGTTTGAAATAGACCTTTGTAATTCAGATATTCTGGAAAGTTTTGTGTTATCCATAAAGAAAACACTGAAAAGTAGGTCAAGTGCCATAAGCTCAACCCAGCGGTCCTCTCTAAAGGGGTGAAGTCACGGCAATATGGAGAAACCACCTAATTAAGAGATCAGTAAAGGTAACGTGTAACCAGTTAATTTCTTCATAGAGTTGAGTTAAAACCAGTGGCTGAATGCGTGGATGCAGCCTTTTCTCAAGGATAGCGTTGCAGCATTCACGGCAAGTATTCGTGGGATAACTTCTACACCGTACCTCTTCACATTTATGTTTATTTTGTTGTCCTTGCCTGACAAATTGTGGATTGTTTTCAGAGACCATCCATGACATCTCTTCAAATAATTCATATTCGTCTGGAATATATGTTTGGCTGTACTTCAAGAAAAATGGTCCAAAAATAGTTACGCATACAAAAACTGAGGCGTGGATTTGATTGCAAAGGAAACAGGATCAGACCGGATTTGGTGCTGGAATATAAGCAGTTTGGGAATGAACTGGGAAGCCAATGCATTCAAATGTAAAATACATGATACAAAAATAGCATTTTTAAACAGTAGGCTTCATTGGGTTAGTGTAATATTCCCTGTCTTTGAAAATCAACTCTGTCAGTTTTCCCCCAGTTTTCTAGTGTTATATAGAGACATAACGACCATAATAAAATGACAATCTGAACAATATACAGGAATCTGAACGCTGCCTTCCATTATGAGTTGGTCACAAAAGTATTACTAGTATTTGGGCACCGAAAGCTGCATAGAGGTGCTTGGTGAGTTGTCAGAAAGCCTGCTTGCCCATTCCCTGCTCAGCTCTAGCTTCTTTCACTCTGTGCCGATCTCCATCCTGCACAAGCATGATCTGGTTCACGCTGAAGTCACTGCAAATTTTATCACAGGGTAAACAGAATAATAAAATCTAAAATGGATGTTTTCACTCTACATTTCCTTAAGTTTTGAATAGTAACATTCATTTTAAAATGTCGGCCAGTAAGATAAATGGCAATTATCTTGCCTTTCAGAAACGCGTGCTACGGGCAGAGGTGTATACAGAGCGCTTTGTCAGTTTTCTATTTGGCCAGCTTTAACTTCCTGGAGCCATATCTCCTGTAGCGTGTTCGAAATAACAGAATATGTGCGCTTTGAATGCAGTGGCATAATGGGCACGTAGCGCGCTAACTAAAGCATTACAAATGCTGCATGGCTTATTTTTATCTCTCCATCCTTCTCAATATAGTATTTTTATCTCTCACGCCAATACAAAATTATTTTTGTGTCTCTAGGAAAAACAAGGCAACAAGGAGACTCAGTCCTGTTAGCATTTAAACACATGACAAGTCCCCTTACACACTGTGAGACTTTTCACATGCTTAACACTATATATGTCTGCAGAACCAGAACCTAATGGCACTTGTGAGCACAGCTTCATACAAACACTACTTGGAAAGTGACGTTTGTGAGTCAAATTCTCCAGTGGGGTGCTATTGGGCAGCCACATGTAGCCAGCAAAAGTAGGAGTAAAGCGCTACTGAACTAAAATGCTTTCCACTTTATGCAAGTGAACAACCGTGAAAAGTGCAAGCCGGGGGAGAAGTATGCTTTTGAAAAGCAACAATATATTTGTTGTTACGTACAAAGAGTTGGCTTTGTGTTGGCACACAGTATTTGCATAGATTTCTGTAATTCAGTAGACTTTGAAAATGCAGGTAGCCCAGTGGAGCTGCTGCAATTTCAGCAGAAGTTATCAGCGAAGTAACTTCGCAGAAATTGCTCCTCTCTAAAAGATACGGAAAACATTGCATATCACCCGTCTGTAGCAAAAGGGGGAAACAGAGGGTGAAAACATACAGTAAAAACTGATATAAACACATAAAAAATAACAAACAGGCGCACATCAGTTACTGAACGTGCTTTTGTTAGCAGTAGGTCACCATCATTCTTTATTGACATTTACTGCAACTGCAATTTCTTTTTCAGGACCACTGACCCAGGAAAATGTAACCCTCTAGTTATCCAACGCCTTTAATTAGAGATGTCTCCAGAGATAATCTCACCCACGGCCCCTATTGTGAATCATTTAATTTCTAACTTTCCTTTTTTTTTTTTTTATCAGCCGTCTGTCATCTTTGTTTTTCTCTCCTAGCCGGGCTGAATAACTTGGGCTCGTAGAATGCATTTTATTCATTTACAGGTTCTCCCAATCGCACGTCACGTCTGGCGACGTGCAGGGGTCTCGCTCGGAAGCGCTGGCTGCCGGCACCGGGGTAATTCACGGGAGTCGTGGATTTCCACTTGGTGGAAGGAACCGTGGCGCAGATCCTCGGGGCGGGAAAGGGCTTGAAAACGGGCGCCCGACACGAGGCGAGGGGAAGACCAGCCAGCCCTCTCGCGTTGGGAACGCTCGATGGGGTTTTGTTTTTGTTTTTAGTCTCGGGAGCACTTATCTCTTCTTGTGATGTTTGGCAGGGCTGACTCATGACTGTTGGACGCTTGCGGTCGGCAATATAAGTAGGATGAGGTTTCTCTGGGGGCGGAGTGCATAAAATATCACCGGGATCAACACCGAGGCTCCGCCGGCAGCGAGGGGGTGACCGGGCGGGTATTTTTTGCCCTGCCCATCACGTTCTGCCCACAGCCGCCCCTGGGGCGACGCGCCCTCCCTCCATCGCCCTCCACGCAGCCAGGCCCGGCGGCGGCGGCGGCGGGCGCCGGCCTCCCCCACGCCCGCTGCCCGGGGAGGTGCGCAGCACACACACACCCCGCACCACTCCACACCACACCCCGCCATCGCCAGGGCGGCGGGACCGGACCGGACCGGGCCGGTGGGCCTCCTCAGGCCATGGCGGCTGCGGGACCGGGGGGCGGACTACGGCTCCCAGAGACCCCCGCGGCCGCCGCCGCGAGCCCAGGCACGGGGTCCAGCGGCACGCGCGCACCCCTGGGAAGCGCGGGAGAGAGGGAGGGAGCCCGCCCGGTTCTGCGCATGCGCCGCCCGCCCCACAGCCGAAGGGGCGGGGCGGGTGGAATGTCAGCGGCGCCCCGCTATTCGCGGAGAGGCTGTACGCCGCTTTCTCTGCGTAAGGGCCGGGCTACGGGAGGGAGCGGGCGCTGCGCCGTTGGCGTAGCGTTATTGTGAATGGAGCGGGTGGCGGGGCGGGGAGGATGATGTCAGCCTGCGAATGTCAACAATGTAGCGATTGAGGGGCGGGGGCGGCGCCGGGCCGGGGCGCGCGAGGCGGCGGCGGGCGGGCGGCAGAGCCGGGCAGCAGCGGCCGCGGCAGCAGCAGCGCAGCGCCGCCTTCCCTCCTGCGCCTCCGCCGGGCTGCCAGCGCCGCCGGCCCCGGGTGCCGCTCCGGCAGCGACACAGCCGCCGCGGGGCCGCTCCCCCCTCCCGCCTCCCTCCCTCCCTCCCTCCCGCCCTCCCTCCGCTGCGGTTTTCTCTCCTCCTCCGGCCCCCCTGCCAGCCCCCTCCCTCCCTCCCTCCCTTCCCCCTTTATTTTTCTCCGCAAGACTTTGGCTCTGGAAGCAGCTGGTTCAAAGCAATCGCCATGTGATGAGCGTCTGGGTCGGGTTTTTTTTTTTCCTTTGGGGGGGGGAGGGAGCAGGTTTCTGACCGCAGAGAAATATTAATAAGAATTTCCGAAACAACAGCAGCAGCAACAACAAGAGCAACCCCCCTCCCCTCCCCAAACCTCCTCAGCCGTAACAGCCTTCCCCCGCCCGCCCCGGGCCCGCTCCACCCCGCTCCACGGCCTCCCCCCCCAGACCCCCCCCCCCCCCCCCCAGGCTGCAGCGAGAGGGGCGACCCCCGAAAGTTGCGCGGAGGCGAGGTGAGTGCGCCTGTTCCGCGGCTCGGCAGCCCCGCCGGGGAAGGGGAAGGGGAGGGGGGGCAAAGTTTGGGGGGAAGGCTGGACGGGAGGGGGGGCAGCGTGTTTTTTCTCCTCCTTCTCCCCGAGCAGCTGTTGCGCGGGGTTCGGCAGGGGGCTGCACCCCCGGAGCGGCCGGGGGCTTTGCAGGAGTGCTTCTTGCTTATTCCTCGGAGTGGGAAACACGCGCGTTGCGTAACGGGGAGCGCGCGGCGGGCGCCGAAGTGCGCGTGAGCCCCTCTGCGCGCACCGCACCGCGCGCCGGGCCCCGCAGCCCCGGGCGGGAGCGGCCCCCTCCGCCGAGGGCCGTCCCGCCGCCTTCGCCTGCCTCCCCCCGGCCACCTGCAGCCGCCCGGGGCAGGCGGGCACCCCGCCGTGCGCCGTCCCCTTCGCTGTCCCCCCACCCCCGTTTCGATGGGTTTGGGGAGAGATGTGAACTCCGATAACAGTTTCTTGGATCATTAAAACGTAGCGTGTAGGCAAGGCAGCGCGCCGCGAAGACGCTGGCTGTCATGAAAGACGCGAAGTGTGAAATCATGCCTCTCCTTTTGTGGAGCAGGCTATTTTTGTAATGCAGCGGGTGTCTTGCTTAAAGCGCTTCGGTTGTCGTGAGATCATTGTGCCCTTGTTGCTTGAAGCCCCGGCAGCTCCGGAGTAAACCGCTTTTTTCATTCTTCAATAATAAACGTGAGGCAGGGATGACATCTTATTAGAATTACTCTTTAGGATGTTGGAAAGATTGGGAAATCACAGCCTTGCTGTTTGCTCTAGTTGAAGCCGTGCTGGTGTTTTCGAGATGAAAGCCCGTTTTCGAAGACTTTGGAACTGTCGCTAAACTTGTGCGTATTTTAATTTGCTGTTCTGGGGCTTGAGCTAGAAACAAGTAGCTTTTTCAGGCTGGGAATTGTCTGAGGTTCTGCTGTAGATGGTGGAATGCTCTGCAGTTTGAAGAGGGTGGTGGTGCTTGGGTAAATTGACTTCTTCAGGTATGTAAATACTGAAATTTGAGATAATTGCGTTTGGCGAGATGGATAGAATAAAACGATAAGGTTGTGTGTTAAGCTGTTGTCGACCGGGCTGTTGTAGCAACAGCCTTGCAACCTGTGTTTTAGGAGTCTCTACATCTGACAGATAGAAATAAAATTCCACTTCAGATGTGGGCTTGTTCTTTTAAAAAGCCTGTGTTGCCTTTTGTATCCACCCGCCTGCCACCGTCACTAGGATCTGGGCACTTGTGCGGCAAAATGGATCAGCGCCGTCCTTCCCTGCCGCGTACTGAACCTGTGCTTTCAGCGTCGTTTTTCACATTTGACTCTCCAGCTTCAAAGGCTGTTCCGAGGGTGCTCTGCAAGAAATGGAAGGAAGCCGTGACTAATTGGCAAAGTAGAGGATTGAAAACTCAAGATCGTAGGTCTAGTTTTCCTGTTAGTTTGCTCCGTAACACTGGACGAGCCATTCAAACAGATGCGTGCCAGTACACTGAGCTGTCAGGTGGGCAGGAAAGGTCCCTTAGTGATTTTGCAGATAGGGTGGTTGTCAAGATATTTAGAGATCTTTTGCAGAAATGCTCCACAGAAGCAGAGTGTGCGTTTCTGGGCAATGCTGGGCAACTCTGCTGTGTAATTTGTGCTTAAACAACAAAATTGTTGGAAAACTTTTACAATTGTGAGGATTGGATGGGAAAGGTGCATGACTCGTGCACGTGCTGACAGATCCCAACTGGTTAATCATCAGCAACTGTTTATGCCCAGGTATCTCACGCTGGGAAGTAGTGCTAGGACAGGTATTCCTGGTCCTTTTCTGACCTGGAGGCACATATCAAACGTGTTGCTATTAGTGTCACGCACACTGGGAGGATGTGCCAGTGGTCTAGCTGGGACGTTCTCCTCTCCTTCCCCCTTTGCTTTCTGTCGTTCATTTTTGCAGCAAGAAAACGTTGGCTGTTTGCTCTTCCGTGCTGGGCATGAAGCAAAGTTAGAGATAGCACCCGAGTTGCTAGAAGATGGGAGTAGCAGTCCGAATCCCAATAAATAGGCATTGACATCGTGTTCCCGTTACGAGGAGATTCTGGTAAATCTTTGACGTTGTAGAAGGCCTCAGAGGCTCATTGAAATGAACGAGTTTAATAAAATCCCCTTACTGTACAGGAATCTTGCCTATCTCTGTGTGCGTGTAATTAATGACAAAGAGAGCTGAAAATAAACCGCTGTATAGATGATGTGTAGTGTGGAATATGTGACAGAAGTTGCTTGCCTTTGCTTATTTTAGAACTTTCATGGCTTGATTTTCTGTTCTGAAGTGCAATAGCTATTTTTCTTAACGAAGCTGCAGTGTGATTGCCAATTATTTATTTTCCTTAAGGTTTTCTCTAAAAATATCACCAACTATGAAAAAAAAATTAGCGATCACTTGTTTTCTAAAAAAATAAATCCAAGAAGAATAAAAGGAGATGTTTTCTCATTGTGTGCCTGTGCTATTCTTTTTGGGTAGGACTTCGCATACAGAGGTAAAGAGGAGCCCTGCTAGAGTATAGCCAAGAGACATCTGTGGCACTAAGCTGAAAAATGAGATGTGTAACATTAATATATGCGAAGTAATCATTTCCGCAGTAATGACATTTTTATGTAATAAACTGTTGGTGTAAATTGAATAGCATTTATTGTGTGATGTGAACAGAGTCTCTTGTGATTTTAATTTAGGTAGTATGAACATGGTTTATGTATTCAAATCAAAATGTATGTGCCTTTTCACTCGAAGGAATGCTCTCTGAATGGCTTCTCAGTTTACAAGTTGCATGAACATACCTGTAGTGTTTAGCAGATTTGACTTACGTTTGAAGGCATGCATGCTTCCCGCTTTCACCTCATTTTGGGTGTGATGGCCATATATTAGAGGTTTTTGGGTTGAACTATGTTAGAGGAAATATACCAGTCATTCCATTAATGTGCTGAAGAAAATTTGGATTTAAACTCAAAGCTTTCTTGAAGTCCGAGTTAGTCCTGCTGCTTTCAGTGTTCCTCCTGACGACACACGCTTCAAGAGAACGTGGAAGAGAGCCCTTCTGATACTGCAGTTCTTTACTGATATTTGAGGAGGTGCCTCAATGATTTTGTTGCGGTAGCTGAATAGACGGTAGATTTCTACCCCCACTGACTCCCTAAGGTTTTCCAGAGTAGTGCTGAAAATGCTTATTCAGCTTTTTACAAAAAATGGTCATCACTCCTTTAAATTCAGCCAAAAGACATTAACCTTGGCAGCTGCCCGAATGTTACACGTTCATTTGAAGCTGGCATCAAGAAGATGTAAAATGTATGAATATAGCCAGCTGAGTTGTAACGTGTTAGGTTTGCTTTTTAGTTAGGCAGAAACATCTTCATAGTGGATTGAAAAGAGCATTACTTACTGTGCCGCTTGTGGGCTACGAATTATCATTTTAAAGCAGGCAAGCAGTGGAATGCATACAAATGCATTCGTGGCCAGTGATGGACTCGAAGCTCCTGAGTTACTAGAACTAATGGTATTGATCAAAAGGGCAGCCACACGTTCAGAACAGGTAAATAAAAAGGAACAAGCGAATAAATTCGGAAAAACCTTTTTGCTAAAAGTTTACATGTACGGCAGAACTTCGATCCGTCAAAAATTGGGCTCAGAAGACTCCTCTGCGTGATTGTATTGATCTTTCTGCATAAAGAGCCACAGCAACAACCTGAAGAACACCAGCTGTGCTGCACTGGCATCTCAGCAGATCGATAGACGTGCCCCTGTTTGGCTTGAAGGAGATTGCCCGCAAAAAGCTCCTGATGCGGTGGGATCTGAACTGCAGCTCCTGCATGGGTGTGGGGGCTGCCAGGCATGCAGCCCCTCGGTGCATAACCCCTCACCCCTCCCTGATCTCCTGTGCCTCTGCTCCCCCTTTGCTGTTTATACCTGCTTGATGCAAACCTGCCCTCAGAGCAAGCTGGGATGCTTTAGATTCGGTGCCTCCAAGGAAGAAGGGAAGGAGGTGGTGATGGTTCTGGCTGCAGGGGCAAGAGGCACCGGGACCTGAGGTACGCCGTTTTCTTCTTTTTAGTGTGAAAGGTGACCGAAAAGGGTCAGATCCTCACAGATTTATTCCCAAGACCTATAATTTGCATACAGCTTGACTGGTAACTGTTTCTGCTATCGTATCAATGGAACAGATGCTTGAAAAGCTGTTATGAACAGAAAACCCAGGAATTTCCAGTTTACCCATGGGAATTTCCAGTTTAGCACTAGTAGGAGTTGAAATAGAAGCTGGAAGCTTATTTTTTCACTCCTGAGCTTTGAAAAGACTCAGCCAGGCTGTGATGAGTAGATGGGGTTTGGTGGATAGGCTCGAAAGGAGTCTCCCCGCTAAGAAAAACAGGAACTGTTTACTGCTTGTCACCGTGCAGGGCTTCTGGGCTGTGGAGCAGCAATTTTGTTTTTTGAAAAGAGGAAAAGCAGTTATGCCTGTTTAAATAAACAAAATGACCCTTGAGACTTAATTGTAGCTACTTATTATAGCTGACGTCCACTGAGGGTTTTTTTTTTCCTTTTATTAGCGATCGTTTTAAAATTTAAACCTGAACTAGGAAAACAGGAACTGTAGGTGTGGAGGTGTTCCTTTACCCCGATTTGCATGCAGCCTGTTTTTTATTTAGTGGGTAGGTGTGTTCAGCGTATGTGAGAGCAATTGAACATGTCAGCAGTTTCCTACAAGCTGTGCTTGCTGACTCACGTGTCTGGTGCAGCTTGGAGCTACCCTCGCTGTAAACTATCCACAATAGGAGGCGCAGGCAGAGAGACCGTCAGTGCTGAGCCGTTGTTCAAAGGTTATTTTCAGTTCTACGGTCACTGCTTTGCTGGGGTTTTCTTCCACAGTAATATCAAAATACACTGTCATTTGCCAGGCTGCTGTTCTGCTACGTGTATAGTTTAAAGCAGAAATTCATTGCACGGCTGCAGAGGTTGTGTTCAAAGTGCATCTAGATGCTACGGATGTTCAGCAGGACTAAACCTCTGGGGTTTGTTTTGTTTCTTTTTCTTGTGAATGGGATGTTACCAGAAAAAAAAAAATCCCCTGAACATTGTTCCTGATTTGAATATGGCAAGTCCAGCGTATGAATTGTATTTCACCATGCCAATTGCAAGCCTCCTACCCTCCATCCCTCTTTGTGACAGAAATGTTCTTTAAAGCCAGCAAGGAATTCTGTTTGGACTTTAAAAAACTGGGTTTAGCTATCATGAATTTTCATAATTTTACTATTTCTTAATCTGGTTTTTATCTCCTGTGTGACAACAACACTGGCCGTTAGCGTGAAAGGATTCCTTCATTTGCATGAAGACGAAAACTTACGCTCTTGTACAACTGCTGCTTTATTTACAGACTGTTCTGATTACTCATAAGGATCCTAAAACGATAGCTTCTGCTGACTGATGATTTTTAACTGATCGTCTTGTTGTGGTTTTTCTTCTGCCCTCCTTTCTTTTTCCTTTCTTAGTCAATATCAAAAGCCTTTGCAGAAGCGGAGTGAATTATCCGTCTGCAGTTCTGGATTTACTGTCACAGTTTAGATTCGTAGTCGTCTTCTGTGTATTTTTCTTTTTGTGGAATGGGCGAAAAATAAGCAATCTCTAAAACTGCGATAAATGAAATCAGCTGGTATAAAACAGGCTTTAATAACGATAAGGTGAGTTCTTGTCACTTGTTTTGTTTTTAGTCAACTACTTCGATCAGTAATGAATAGAAAACCACATTGCGAGCTTTGTAACACATGAAGCAAATGGGTGTTCTTGGTTTCCGCCAATACAGATGACTCATCAGTATCAGTAGGGTTTCTACTTCTAATAATAAAACTGTGGAAGACCTTTAAAACGTGTGGTTTTGGCCCCTACTCTTAGTGAAAGGTTGGAAAATATTACTTTGAGCTTTTTTTTTTTAAACTTATGGAAGCTTTATTGATTTGCTGTGCAACAGTGAAAGATCTTGTACCCTCCCAAAAAAACCCTAATTTTACCACTACTTGTGATGCTAAAATCTTCCCCTCTCCTGTCTCCTCAGTGTTTTGCGTTTCACTGCAGTGAGTATTGCCGTCGCTTAGCCTCGATGTCAGAGATGCTCATCTGGAAAATATAATCTATTTATGTTGAGTGGGGGAAGACTTGGCACACTACCTCGTCTTGCTGAGCTGCTGTTCTCCACCTCTCTTCTACTCCGGTAGAGAGAGGACAGTAAGATTGCTGAGTGACCTGTATTGCTGTTTGAGCTGGGGTCAGAGGACCTAGAGAGGAGGGTAAACAGAAAACAGGAGTTGAAGAATAAACAACAACTGCAGGATGTGTCTGTCATTACCTAGGAGGAAACGCACGTCTTCCAGTACTGAAAGTGATACTGAAAAAAGGGCAAATCAGAAAGTGATCTATTAAACTCTTCTCATTCTCTCTCTCTTTTTTTTTTTTTTTTTTTTAAGTAATAGTTATCAAGTGTGCTGGCATTCTTTTACCTGTTTACCCATGAGGCTGAAATCTTTTTGTAAAGACTGCCCCCTGTTCAGTGCAACGAAGCAACCTCTAGCGTGTACTGCATTTTGTTTGAAACCATGCCTTATAGAATGCAACGTTATTTTGTTTTCATATAAGCAGACCATGCCCTCCATGCTGTTACAGTATATCAAATTTTAGTTCTTTTATGCAAGGTATTCTGCTTTTAATGGTGTTCCAATCAGTGTCTCCTGATATGCTGTATTGATATACAGCGTTGCTGCCTGCTTTCAAGTTGCCTGTGTTGTTGTAAGATTTAAAGACTATAAATAAGGCAGAGCTAGTCTTTTCTTCCCTGTTAGAGTGAAATTGCCAACATTTATGAAACCTCTGTGTTTATTTTCTCTGGTGTCGCAATATTTATACGAGTAAGTTATTCCTTAAAAGGATGTGATGGTTCTTTGTTTCTTATTATTCTATTTTAAAAACAGAGTGTGCTTTTACAAAATCCATTCTGGGGCAGATCCTCAGTAAACCTACTCCTATTGCAACTCCCTCAGTGTCAGTTGGCATCTTTTACCACTAAATATTTAAATATGTTTACGTAGTTAATTTGGATTGTGCCAAAATACCTTGGATGTGTTTTAGTTTCTTGTATAACCAGACTGTGATGGAGAATCTTTGTCTTGTAGCTGCTTACTGGGAAAGGAGTACTAAAAATAGAGGCGCAGAAGCCTGTGGAGATATAACTTTGAAACATGTGAAAATCCAGTTGTTTGTTACATGGCAACAATAAGAGAGATTTTACTATTTTCAGACTGGTATAGCAGAAAAGGTCAACTTCCAACTTGCAGGATTTATTTATGGCCAGTTCTTACTGAAGGTCACACAAGAATAATCGGTCAGGACTGCAAAAAATGGTGTCAGTGGTTATCAAGAGTTCAAGAGAACATAGGTTCAGCACTTTGATTTCAGCTTGTCTGTAGAAAATCTTGCGATCAGAACTGGGTGGTCATGACAAATGAATAATGCATCTAAACTGCATCCATATTCTGAGCTCTGCTGACTGAGAAACTGAACTTGTGTCCAAAACCACTGAGGGCTGGACCTGTGAAGGGCAACAGACACTGTCGCGACTGAATTTTGAAACTGTGATTCTGCTTTGCATCATCTCCTCTCCTTTCACCCCAAGACCTAAATTGGCAGAAGATTATTCATTGTATGTGTAGGGTTGGTTTTCTGCTGGTTGAGTTTACTGCAGGGCCTGGCAAGGACCTGGGTAGGGGATCAAATTAAACCAAAATTTGTTAAAAGAACTAGAGCTGACCATGGAGCACCTGGCCCCCAAAGCACAGTGACCATCACAGCATCATGCTCATCTTCTGAAGGTCACTCTTGTCTTGCTTTTACAGTGTCGTGTACTGCAGAAAAGCTTTTAGCAGCCTGTGCCCAGCCTAACCTGTAGCTTGGCAATAAGAGCTCACTGCCAGGGCAGGAGAGGTTTGTGCCGTTTAATTTTGGCTTGTGATTGCAACAGACAATTGAAAGAAGCGTTAGAGGAAAACAGAACTTGATCAAGCAAGTCTTCTTTTGCATTTTGTTAACGTAGTACTATCTTTTGCAAATATTCAAATAACTCTTGTTATTCCCACCTGATTCTGGTTGCTCCTGGCCTGATGTGACCTGGTTGTGTCACCTATCTCCCAGCTGTGATGAGCTCTCATGAATTTAGGTTTTAAACCCAAGTTATAGCTGAGGAGATGAGCAGACCTGGTGGCTGTGCAGTTTTCTGAACCAGGTGGCTGCGATCCTAGACCCTCAGGTCTTCCTTGCAACCTTTTATTACTCTAGGGATGATGGCAAGTGTGTGCACTTAAGAGATGTTGAGTGACGGGTTCGGCAGGTGATCAGAGAGGCTTGAATTTGCTCAGGTGAAGGAGGGAGTCTGACATCATCCTTCACAACCAGAGGGTGAAATTAGGAGCTGGTAACCCTTTGTGCAGCTGGGTGAAAAACAGAGGTCCTGCTGGCCGTGCACTTCTTGGACTTTGAGCTGATTCTGCTTTCCCACCTAGCACAGGTTAATGTACCGTTTTCTTAGCCCTGGCTAATTTTCTAGACAATTTGATGAGTAAGACCACGGGTCCAAAGAGCAGCAGAGCTAAAGTGGGGGAGCAGTGGGGGCGCAGGGCTGTGGCGCCTTGATACGTTGTGCGTAGCTTCACCCTGGGTGACTGCTGGAGTCCGTCACCTGTTGTTTGGGAGGGGAGTGGTGCTGACACCATTCTCCTGTGTTCCTGAGCAGCACCAGTGGTGATTTTATGCAAAGCTGAATGCTGGCCATGCATATTAGGCAAACTTTTTGCCAGAAGTCTACTAGCAAAAATCAAAGCACCTGCAGAGTTTTGGTTAGGTCCTGCTCTTGAGCTGGGAAACCAAAATTCTTCTTCAGGTCAATTTCAGGTATCTGCTGTGCCGCAGGTACTTCTGTGTGTTGAACCTATAACCTGCCAAATGCTTCTGACTCTACTCTGCAATTTAATTTCAGTTCCAGTCCCTTCATTTATTCCTGTAACTGTTATTAAAAGTGTACTGAAGGGAAGCATGGTGCAGAATTCTTTCACAGAACTCCAGATTAATTGATGGTGTGAAGTGATCATGAGTCAGTGAGCCAATTCCAGTGTAAAGCTCATGGAAATTATAAAATTGTTGCATAGTTTGTCATAGCTGGAAGTTCACGGGTAGTGCAAATATAAGCACTCTGCAAGGAAATCTTTGTTTGTCTTTTTCCCCTTCTTGTTCCTCTTCGTTTGTCTTATTATTAGTCTAAAAGTAGAGTCAGTGATTCATTCAGTAATCTGTTTCTTGGACAGTTAGTCATCTGCCAATTTGTGTTAACTTTCCACTTTGTTCAGAAAGTGAGTAATGCTTAATGCACTAACCACCAAATTCCAAGCTTTATAAAGCTGTGAGCATCATTCGAATCGTCTCCAAACTTTCTCTTCAAAATTTTTACCGTTCTGTAAGATCAAAGAAAGTAGGGTCTGGCATGCAGTATGGTACAGCTACAGTCCAATTGTTTTGTCTAGCCCCAGTTATTAAAGCAAAATACAAGGTTGCAAGTGTAATGCATGAGCTCTTTTGTACGCCAACCCGTGTATTACTTAATCAGTGTAATGCTTCTTGTTTTCCTTCGCAACTCCTACTTTCAACCTCCTTATTTCCTCCTTATTTCCCTCCCTCCCTCTCCAGACTGCCACGACTTTGTTCATTTATATTGTTCCCTACCTCAACGAATTGTGATGCTATCAGGACTAATTTAGTGAAAATAGCTTGCAAGGAAAGTTGGAATTGGTATTAGCTGCCTGCTGCAAATATTTCTGGTGCTTTTCATGATTCTTTTTGGTGGGGAAAAAAAAAATGATTGTGCTGTTCACATGATATCTATATAGAACTTGAAGCTATAAAGCCTTCCTATAGCGATCAGGTAGATATTTTGATCTCAAGGTGATGCCAGTCATTTCTGAAGATGAACACAGTTCTTGTTTGAACCCCTTGAGAATTTTTTAACTACTTTTTTCTTTCTTATGGAAACCGGAGTAGTGCAAAGAGTAACAAGGTCAGTAGTGTCATGGGAGAACTTTATAGGACTAAAGTCTTTACAGTCTGCTCTGAATTCCTTTGCTGCTGAGCACAGTAGTCAGCCCTTTCATGTTATTTTAAAGTGCAGGAGAGACTTGAGTGCTATGGGGGGGGGGCATAGGGTGAGGTGGGGGCGGTAAACATGGGTACCAAAAGTGGTTCACTTGGCCTGACATTTTCCTTGTTCCTTCCGCAGGCACCTGTTGTCCTGTCCTCTTCCACCCCACAATTTCAGTCCATTTCTTGCAGTGAAACATTGTCTCTGTGTAATTATCCTGTGGTGCAGATGGTTTTAGGGTGTCCCCAGTGCCACAGTTCTGTAAGCAGGCAATGCAAAAGCAGGTGGATGGGAAGGAATAGCCTTTGGTTGTGGGGTCTGTAGGCAGCCCATGGCCACCTTCTGCTGCAGCGTAATGGGGACAAAGCAGACGTCTGTTGTGCTCTGCTATTGTCAAAGAAAGAAAAGAAAAAATGATTTGGTCTCGAGGAAGAGGTAGGAGAAGATCCATTTCCGTATTCCTAGAATCCAATTCCAGTCCTTGTAAATACCCAAAATCACCTGGTAGCCATGTTCCAGTGTGAAGAATTATGGCTTCTGAAAGGCTTTTTTTCCTTGCAGCCTGATTGTGCACACCAGCAAGTTGAATGGTTTGGTTAAGCTTTGGACAAACTGCTGTAATCAGCCTTTGAGATCTGCTCATCCTGATTACCTGCAGATTTTCCAGCATCAGCAGTGTTAGTTAATGCACTTGCCTCTTTAGACTGATCGCAACTATCACATTTCAAAAATTACTTGTTTCTGGTTTGGTCTTAAGTTTCAGCTGTTGAGATCTTTACTTTTCGGGAGCAATGCTGGATTGCAATTTGAAAGTTTCTTGGATATGTCTGCTTCTCAGTTGGCTAAAATGTGAGTGGAGCTTTCACCTGCTTTTGGTTGAAAGTCCTCCAGGAGCCAACCTGCAGATCCCCTCCCTGATTTCAAACAAAAAAATTAAACCACATAGGATTGCATATGGAGGGACCCAAAAGCTGTACCAGAATAGCCCGAGAAACTCTCTCTGTAAGATTAGCGTATTATGAAATTGCTCCCTTGTTTTCCAAAATCAAAATTTCCACCTTTGTAGGAGGCAGTGAGCCAACGGAGGTAGCTCTGCTGCCTGCTGCAGCCCTGTGTGGTTGGTGGTATAGGCAAGAGTGCCTGTGGCTCTCCTGGTCTCAGTGGAGAAGGAGCTGCTGACAGGCACCCGGTGGGCAGAGCTGCTGGCTGCCGAGCCCCTTCCACTCTCTGCCACCCCACATAGGATGTCTGCGCTCACACCAGCATTGCTTTTACGTTTCTGATTTAAACCTTCAGAGCATTACGAACAAGCTTGCCTCCTTGCTAGTTTTGGGGCAGGGAGAGAAGAGCGAGGGCTGGGGTCAGCGGTGCAGCTGTTGGTTGGGTTCGGTGCGCTCTATGAATGTGTGACTTGAGCAATGGCTGATTCACTGCCTGAACTTGGTTTGGGTTTTTGTTGTTTTGTTTTTGGTTTTGTTTTTTCCTTAAGGAAGTAATCCCCCCCTTCCCCGCCCCCCCCCCCCCCCCCCCCCCCGAGGTGAGAACTAGTGCCATTTCATTGGATTATGAGTAAACCAAAACTGCAAGGAATGTCTTTGCTTCCAGCCTTTTGCTCCTGACCTCCAGTGGCCAATGCTGGGCAACAGACTTTGAGCACCGAACTGATGCCGGAGGAGGCAGGCACCTGCCTTTCACAGGGGTGTGCAGTGTTTGGGGGATCACCTAATCGCCAGGTTTGGCACTTTGGGTTGCCTGGATGGAGCAGAGGAGGCCACAGGATTTACGGCTGTACTTGGTCTAACACTTGGCACAGCTGCTTTCTTTGGCTGGTTAAAAGACTGTGGGGTAAGGAGAGATGACCAGGTGCCTGAGACCTTGTAGTTGTTGATACCCAGATAAGGGCAGTGTTGACTGTTGCAAAGTTAAAATTGTGTTCAGGGCTATTTTTTCTGAGGAATTTTTTTTTCTTTTTTTCTCCCCCGCCTACCTTCCATTTGTCTCCTGACTGTAAAGTTTTGGACATTCCCATTAAGACAGGCACACTGGTGTCGTCCTCCTGTGCCGCAGGGTGCCCGGGGAGGTGCAGCCGGGCAAGGGTTCTCCCCCGTATTTATAGAGGGGTGTCTCCTGCCCCAACTCGCTCTGCAGGTGCACTGCTCAGTCGGTTAAAGAAACCACGAGTTGAAATGATCGTGGGGGTGAAACAGTTTACAAATAGCTTTTCAGTGTTTGTTTTTATTTTTAACTCCTTCCCCACCCATGGGTCCCTCCCCCGGCGTATCGGCGAGGCTGAAACGGCTCAAGGAGGGAGAGTCGTTGTTGCAGAATATGCAAAGTGCCCCAAGAGTTTCCAGAGGACCCTCGGAAAGTGAGTTGCTCTCCTAACAGCAGAGATCCCACACCTCTTCCTTCGCCGAGCCCCACTTGTTCCCCTCTGCTCATTTCTTACTTGGGGTTTACAGGGGTAAAGCTTCTTTTTCTGTGGCTGCTGGGGGGTTCTTTTTTGGGGGACGATTGCATGTTTTGTTGTTTGGGTTTTGGGTTTTTTTTTTTTTTTTTAAAGGGCTGACAACTGATGAAAAGATACTGAAAGCAACGGATTTGATGCAGGTGGAGGCAGGGCACCCTTCTGCTGCATATGAGGAGAGCCCCGAGCCAGGTCCTGCTGCCTGGGCACCACCTCCCGGTGTCCCCAGCAGCGCGGTCCCCGTGACCAGACGTCTTTCCTCAGGCACTTGGTGTGACCCCTTTTTGCCCTAATTTTAGCTTATCGCAGAGAATTGATCTCAACCATACTGTGCATCTGAGCGCGAGAGGAAATTTAGACATTTCTTTACTCTTTTTTTTGTTTTTAAATTTTCCTAACCCATGTTCAATAGCTTATGGAAAAATCTGGTCAAAAGGGTGAAATTTCTTTGCTGGGTGTTTAATCTCAAAACCACAGGTCCCAATACCCAGGACGCACTAGTGGTAATGCCCTGCTTACAGCCTTTTTCCAGCACTGTGTAGGTGTGGGTAGGTGTGCAGCAGGGGGAGAAAGGGAAAGGGCACGAGTTGGGTGGAGGGGTCTCTCTTGCTCCTTGGGCTGGTTTCCTGGTTTGTTTTTTAACTTAAAAGAAGAGAAAAGAAAGTAAGTCCAACTGCCTGCGAAGTAGGTTAATCATTGCAGAAAGACCCGGCGCTGGTACTCCACGTATGTATTTTCACACGTGTGCCGATGGCTGCATGCGTACTTTGCGGCTGGCGCAGCGTAGCTGGGAAGTATGTGGGAGCGCTTCTGCTTCCTCTGAGGCTGCTACAGGTGGTCAGAGGAGGGTGGGGGGCGGAGGAGGAGATGCTGGGGGCGAGGTACGACACCCACTTCCTCTGGTGTGTGTTGTCGTGCGCTCGAACCCGCTGCCTCGCCGACAGCCAGGCGACTGCAGGTCGCGCCTGTGGTACATCGTCTGTGCTTTTACTGATTTGCTGTTGTAGGTTTATGACTAAGGTTGTGGTTTAATATGCCCTTTTTAGGTATGCGAAGTGTTTTAAAATTATCTAGTGTTGCATTTCTTCTTTTTTTTTTTATTTTCTTTTTTTCTTTTGGTCATGGCCTTTCTACCTTTAGAATTTTCCACAACTTTTAGAAGGCAAGAAGCATAACTATTTTTCTCTTAAAAGTTTTCCATGGTTCTTACTTGTCAGCTACAAGTACGCGTTTTTGACTTTCAAAGATTGTTTTTTGAGATTAAATTATTTCATAGCCTTTAAGGTTTAAATATCTAATGCAAGCTGTTGGTGAGCCTTAAAACTAAATAAAAAGAAAGCTTAAATACGTGGAATTTGTGAGGAGACTCTTCCTCTTTAGATGAGATGCCTTTCTTCTGCAGCTGTACCTCAAGAAATTCGGTGTTAACATTTGCAAGTACAGATTCATTTCCTTGTAATTTTGCAATCTTTACTTGAGGGCCTGTGATTTTCAGGTGCTGCTGAATGCCTCGGATATTTGTTGAGTATATTGCATGTCTGCTGATACTCCTTTACGTTTCGGATGAAATGCGATGGTCTAGCAAGCTACACTGCCATCATACTAACGGTGAAGATAAAATTGCACATGCTGACTTGGGGAGGAGGTGGGAATGGAAGGGAGCAGACCTATATTTACACGTACATCTGACAGATACAACACCCTTCTTTCTTAGTAGATTGGGCAGCTTTAGTGCCTACTGATTACCTTTTTTTGCAGTTTGTGTCCTGTTCTGCCACGGAGTGGGGTAGAGTTTACCTAATCTTCTTACTGAAGAAAAGGGTATTTTCCCAGTGGAGTTACCTGGAATATCTGGCATCAGCTTGCAGTTGACATGAGCTCCAAATGCTCTGCTCCGGGAAAGCTCAAGTGAGTTCAGCTGTCAAATGTAGCTATTAGATATTAAGCAGAGGTGTAGAGCAGTCTTTCTGATGTTTGTGCCACCTCGTATCTCATTGTTAATTGAGACTGCAACAAAAGGACACAACAGTAGTTCTAGACTGTATATTTGACACTTTTGAAAACACTGATATGCCACCGTTGTGGAAGTGTTAAGGCTTGATACATGTCTTGAAAAGGAGTATCTGCAGGGAAATCTAATGCCCCACAAAGATGTAGTGAGATATGTGAATCATTCGCAGAGTCATACAGAATTAAATTGATTTAATTTGGGAAAAGGTGCTGAAAGTCTCATAGCACTTTGGCTCAAGTTCATCTCCTGCAGAAAGACTGCCTCGCTGTTGTTTCTTGTGTATTACTTGCTTTGGACTTGAGGTGGCTAGTCTTTGGAACCCTGCAGTCTGCTTGCCAAAATCCTTTTACCGATCAGGTCTCCCAGGTGTCCCTCCTTGAGCACTGCAGGAGCTCTGGGAGCAGCTCAAGTACAAGGTGCCAATCCTTCTCTGGAGGATTTGCTGCCTTGCTGGTGGTCCTTGGGGCTCAGCGGCTCCTCTAGACTTCACCCATCTCAATGCTGGCAGGGTGCCAGCTAATCCCTGCACCAGCAGAGCCCTCACACCTCTTGCATGACGAGGTCCATGGGAATAATCCCTGAATTGCTTGGGAGGCAAAGACTGGCCACCCTGGTTTAGGGGCTGTTTGCAGAAAGGAACAAGATGAGGGAGGTTGAGTTGAAATAGCCGTAAATGTCGTGTGCAGCTGCCAGGCTGGAATCGTTGGATTAGAAAATGAGAGAGACTGTGGTGCAAAGCCAAGAAGCAGCAGAGAAAAATCAGAAATTACACAAAGAGTAAGAAATGAGAAGACAGTTAAAGCCCTGTCCTCTGTCACATTGGAAAGGGGAACATATAATTAAAACTCCCGTGTCAGAGTAGGTGATGTAGGAATTAAAACATACCTGTTCCAATTTGCTTCTTTCTATGCAACCTCGCTTCAGAATTAACTCTACCCCCAAAAAAAAGAGCTTCTTGCATACAGGAAACCATGTTTTTGACTAGAAGGTACAGTAAAAAGACAGGGTGGGGCATACATGTGCTTTATGGTATGAAAGCAAAAGGAGAGGGTATGCTGCGTTGCATCGTAAGTGAATCCTTGTTACTTCTCTCCTTTTTTTCAAAATGAGTTTGGAAGATTTCATGCTCCCAAGATACAACACCGAGGCTTGGGCAGCTGGTGTGAGAGTTACGGTGTGCCTTTTAAACTCTGCCATTTTACCGTCCCTTTGGTGAAAAAGGGACTTAGCAGTTGCAGGGAGCTTTAAAACATTTGACTCCGCAAAACAACACAAGCATTTAGTTCAGCACACAGAACTTGCATGCTGACCAGAGGCACATGGCAAATACAGTACTAATTTATTTTATTTTTTAGAGGTCCTACTGGTAGATATCAATGAAGCAGATTGAGATCTCACCGTGGTTGCAAGCTGTGGCAGAAAAATTAGCACCATACTTTCCAGGGGAAGCAGAACAAAAATGTAAAGTCTGCCAATTAAATTGGAAACAGCTCTTAATTTCCCCTCTCCTCCTCCCCTGAAGGATGAATGGCTTACTCTTCTGGATGGAACTTTGTGTAATGACTCATAGTTTTATATGGATTAGTGTGAATATGTAGGTGAGGGAGACTCTGGTATCTGAGAAACTATATATAGTGACTAGCAGAAGTGTCCTGGAATACAGAATAAATGAATGTTTGATCTATTTCTCTTGCTGAATTAATGGAAACATAAATGCATAATACCTTCCTCCTTTTACTCCCTCCCCTCCCAGTTGTGCTCAGCAGACACAAAGGAGGCTTATAATGAACAGAGAACATGCCTTTATCAATAACTGAACTAGTCACTAAAAAAAGGGTACCCCCTTTCTCCTATCTGAAATACGCATGGACAGGGCACCAGGAGCCAGGAGTGTGAGTGTGCAGACATCAGCAGTGAGCGTGCAAGGTTTCCGTGGTACCCTTTGTGAGGTGGTTATTTTTCCGGTAGGTTTCTGGCAGGCCCTTCCACTTTGGATGATGAAGCTTGTCCATGCCTTACTATGGGCAGCAGCCAGAGGTAAGAGCATCATACACCTTGCTCTTCTGGTGGCACCTTAACATGCCTTGTGTTAGCGTGTCCCCGTTGTACCTGCTGCTGTAAAGCCATGGGCGGGGCAGCTGTATTCGTGCTGGGCTAAGCCAAAATCTCTCATGGCTCTGCAGTCATCTATAGCTGGTAATTTAAGCTGAAAGCGTGGGTTCACATGGGGCTTCTCCAGTGGACTGAGAAGTTTTCTATCTCAGGGCTCCTGTTTCACCCTCTCCTCTCTACAGCCATTTACTATGCATCCACTTGCACCAGAATAGCTATTAATAAAACCCATATCAATGAAACATTCAGGTTGGGGGGAGGGGGGAAAGACAACTTTGTAAAAAGATGTTTTAAACTCAGCCATTTCACTGTGTTGCCTTTAAGCAAGGCTACAGAAATTTAAAGTGGAAGAAGTAAGGGGTCAGTGAGTTGTAGTAGAGGAGAAATGGGATCAAGCAGACAGGAAAGATGAAAATGCATTGAGCTGGCATTGATGCGGATACATGCAGTGGGGCTGCACACTCTTCAACGTTGTTTTCTCTTAGTCTGCAGCAATGCCATCTGCTCCTGGGGAAAATGGTCTTCTATGTGGAGTGTCCGTTAAGGGAAAAAGTGAGAGAGAAAACTGTTCTTATGTCCTTGTAAGACAGTTGTACCTTAAAATTAGGCCTTATGTAGTATTCAAAAATCTAGCATAGTTATGTGTTCACCATAGCTTAATTGTAGGGACCTTACATTTACATCTCGGACTTGCAGACATGTATTGTGCTAGCATAGCCATTGTTATTAGGTAAGAAGACTGAAAATCGTGAGGTCAGTCCTGAGCTCCTGGCCTCTGCTTTCCCCTGGGAGCATGTTGCTTGTCTTCTCTGGGAGGACCTTGGCTGTGGTGTCTCCTCAGTTCACTGTAGGAAAAACCTTTGGGTTTCCCTTCAAGCAAGATGCCACGTGAGGCTTACTGTCATGGTACCGTGATACCCTGGGAACTTTTTTTGGGAGAAGGGGAAATGCATTTACATTAAAAACACACAACCAACAACAACAAAAAGAAGCAGCCGCTTCTCATATAACTGGGGGGAATCCCACAGTGTCTTCAGAGAAGTAGACTTATTTGGTCATGTGCAGTGTATCAGACCTCCCACCATCAGAAGTCAAGGAGGTCTGACTTCCATTTTAAAACTAGTACCTGGCATGGAATAGAGTTGTACTAAAGCCTTATTGCTTAGAAACCCAAACATGGAGAAATCAAGAATTCATGTTGTTTGGTGTAGTTTCTTGAAAAGAGATTAAAACTCCAGTGTTTATCTTGGATCCCCAATGCAAGGAGCGGGAGGGAGCGATGAGGGTATTTTATGATTAATGAGTCTTTCTGCATATGTTTCTTGTGCCTCTTGGCATTTAGTAGTCTCAGTGACCTACCTTTTTACTTCATTCTTCTCTTGTTGGCACTCTCATTAGTAGTCTCCTGAGATGCAAGAATCTACCCTCAGCCAGCGGGTCTCTTGGCTGTAAGGATGGGGGCTAGTTTACTGCCCTTGGACTCCACCGGTCAAGTAGGTTAGTGTTTCTGTCTCATTCCTACCACCATTTCTTTTGTCCTCTGCTTCAGCACAAAACAATTCCTACAACACATGAAGCCATCACCCTCACCTTGAAAACAGGATCCAGTTAAGAAGGGGAGCAGCGTTACACTGAAATTGCTGGCCTAACCGACAACAGGTTAATTTGGGTACCGTAGGAGTCTAGCCGCAATACCTGCAGTTCAGTGGGAGTCAGGGTTGCTGCCCAGGCACAGCACAACTCTGCGCACAGCACGCTGGTGGTCCTGGCTGCTCTGGTCGCTGTGACAGCAGTGTAGACCTCGCCCATGCTGATACAAAGGCCATAGGAAGAAGCACTCTTCAGCCACTTCTCTCTGTCCTCAGAAGAGGAGAAACCCAAGACAGCAACACATGGTTCCTGGCACTTACACATGGAAGGCAGGGAGGGGAAAGTGCTGTACAGACCAAGCAGCACAGTCTGTTACAGTCAGTTTTTTTCCCTTAGGGGTCTGTGTGATTTTTATGGGTAGGGAGGGGTTTGGCTTAGATGTGGGACTGATCCTTCATATAGGCCAGAGCAAAGAACATCTGATACTGAAGATAAGCAGTTTATCCTTTTAGATGGGAGGTTTCTCAACTGGTGGCAGGCCATGTATGGCACATCAATAGCTCTGCCTCCCCTGGGGCTTCTCTCTGCAGCTGCAGACCATGTGCTTGTGTATATGTGCATGCTTACCAAGGAGGCGGGGGAAGTATTTAACCAGCTGCAAATCAGTGAATCAGTGTAGGGGAAATTATTTCCCTTGGGCAGAGGAACTCTGTGCTAGAATGGAGGCTTAGTTTGGCAGGCAGTTCAGGGGTAGTGGGAACCTGTGCCACCACTCTGAGTTAGCTCACCTGGGCTGGAGAAGGGACTCCAAGTTGCCATGTCCCACTGAAGGAGTCCTGTGTGCCTCACAACCACTATACAGCCATCTGTGTTGCTTCCTCTGCCATTTCAACCAAGCTGTGGAGGGCCTTGACAAGAAAGTTGTGGATAGAGGGCTGGAGGATGAACCAGTGTCTCTGTAGAGGAAGGGCAGGGAGATAGAGGACTGCTGAAAAATAATGGTGTGCTGCAGGTCAGGCGGCAGCTCTCCAGGCCTGGAGCATAAGTAGAGCGTGCTTCTGTTCTTTTGGACCTAGGGCTTATGCTTCCTTTCCTGCCTCTCTCCTTACTTTGAGAGTAGTCAAAACAGAAGTCATCTGATCAACCTGCTGGATGCCCTTCTTGCTTTTGCCCAGCTGAAGAGCCAACCATAAAAGTTTCCCCCTTCATTCCTAACTCTTCTTTCTTGGCTGTTGATGCCTAGGCAAGTTCAGTCTATACCAGTCTGTTTTCCTCACATACGGGCAGCCTATCTATGTAGTAAATATTTTTTGCATTTTTCTAACCCCTGGGTACAACACACCTGTTTTCTACAGAGATGCGTGCCATTTAACTAATTGTGCTTAAATGGAGGAAGTCAGCGAGTAGATGGAGGGTTTTAATTTCACTGAAGCCATTCAGGAAAAGCAGCTGGATTTCTATTCTGCATATGTCCTTATTCCACCCCACGCTTGACTAGTTTGGGAAGTGCTGTGGTGAGCACCCGATACGGTGAGTTTTGTCACGTGCGTGAGTGGCTGGATGCTCAACACAGAGACTGCAGAATGAAGCATGCCTAAATGTTTGGGGAAGAGAAATGCTCGGCTTCATTTTTATGGAAGAAGCCTTAAAGGTTTGCACGAGCCTTTTCTGCATCCTGGTGAGTAACCCAAAGGAGTGAGGCTCTCGGTGACAGCCTGGTGCTTTGGGGAATAAGCATCCTCCTAAGAGCTTGGTTTCCAGCAGGGTGAAGGGAACAGAAGAGACAGGATGGGGCAGGTTTTCCTGTGATTGACCAGTGTTAGTTTTCTTGCAGCTTGCCTTGAATCATCTGTAGTTCTGCTGCCTGAAGCTGATGGTGGGGTGAACCACAAGTGTCACCTGAGAAGGCATTTTCTTGTGTACGGTATAAGCTGCCATCAGACAGTTACTATTAAAAATTGCCAGTTATTTCCTCCGAGCGATACATTTGGAAGTCTTGTTTAAAAGTGCGTAAATCAAACATACCATTGTGTGGGGAATGCCTAGCTTCTATAGAAATTAAAATTAGCAAAACTAAATGCAGTGCGTTACCCCTGGCACATGACTAGGCTGTATCCAGTGAAACTGATAGGGGGCTTGCCATTGATTGGCATGATCGCAGATGCATTGCATCGACCTGTGCAGATTTAGGACCCTTTCTCCTCCAAATGGAGTGGAAGAGCTACACTGAACATTAGCACAAAAGCTGCCATTCTCTGTATGGGACAGCTAAGACCATGCTTTCCAGCTCTGACCCAAATAATGAAAAAAATTTTCAATGTTTTTTTGGTGATTATTTTCTTTGCCTGGGAAGGGTGGTGTTTAAAAATTGGATGCTCACGAATACATCATGAGGTCTTGGTGCTCTGGACAGTTATTATACTGCTCTAAAAAACTTGTGGCTAAGCTGTTCCAATATGTTTCCTCCAGGATCTTGAATATGAAGAATACTGTAGAGGCGGGATGGTACACCAGATTAGCCCTGGTAGTGAAAAGAGGAGCATAACTGGGCTAGCAGTCTTGATGTAAAAAAATCACCGCTTCAGGTTTTGATGGGTCAGGGGGGCAGCGGAGAGGTTGGGGCAGGTCATGAATTCAAAGTAAAGCATGAATGTGACCAATTAGCTATTGAGTCGAGCAAGGAATGCACCCTGTTTTGCTCATATTGCATGTATTGTACTTCTCATTTCTTACAAAAAACCCCAGATGTACCAATTTTAATTTACTGGACCTTTGCTTAGTAACATATCATCTTTCTGGGAAAACCTATACATAATCGCATTGTTTTAGTGGGCACAAATCCTTGCCCAGGCTACAAGCGCATGTTTTGGACAGGACGTGTTTTGGGCACTGCGCATGGAATTTTATATAGCAATTGTCCTCTTTGCTTTTGTGGGTAAATTTTCTAGTGCTAAAATATCGAGCTACAACACTGTGCTTCATTGTTAGACTCACTGACCTTTGCCTTTAGTTGGAAAGGGGGCAGGAAGTCTGTGTTTCCTAAAAGCTGCCTGAAGTCACAGAAGAAAGCAGTATCCCTTCTGCTAGCAGTATACGAAATGACCTCTCGGTGCAAACAGAAATAACTATGGCCACAATGAAAGCTGTATGGAGGCTTGGCTGTGGGAAGTCACTGATGATGGGAAGCAAATAAACAACAGGGAACTGGATGTTAATGTTGGTCGTGTCAGATATGTAAACTTGTGTAGGCTGCAGTAGTTCTGTTTATCAGGACTCACAACTCATCTCTTCTGAGAGCAGGTGTGAGCCTGTGGAGCAGATGTATACACACTGCTTCAGAGGCAAGATCCAGTTGTGGGCAAAAGAAAGGGGATCTTACAGGGAAGGGAAATCAAAGTTGTTGCCTCTTCCCTGACTCCTGGGCTGTGTAAGAAAGCAAAAAGCCATCCAGAACGGTGAAGATGAAGCATCTCAACCTCTCTTGCCAGTTGGAGAACTGCTAATAATGCTTATAGTCCTGGAACAAAAGACAACAAAACAAGTTATTTAAGAAAAGAATCCATCATTCTGACAAAAATAGAGCTTTCAGCTATTTTTTTTTTTTTTGTCTGAGCCTGTGTTTCTCCAGCCAATCAATCCTGTTACTAAATAAAACTCTGGAAATCAACTTAACAAGATTAATGTCTGTAAATATTTGTAAAACCTGTGTGTTATACAGTCTCTTTAAATGAGATTATGTCATGTTTATAATACTTACTCATATTTTGTACCCAGTCTGGTCTAAAATTGGATAGTTTTCATTAATTTTTCTTGCTTGTTTAATTTCATGCTTAAACCAATAAGTTACAAATCCGCATGACTGCCCACTTTTTGTTACACTCGGAATAATTGCAGTGAGTCACTGTGCATGGGCTCGGATTGCCATAGGGTGTTAATACTTGATATTTAAGCAAGCATGTTTATCTGAAAGCTGCTCGTCAGTCTGTGGAATGCCGTTTTTACTATGCGCAGTTCAGCCTAGAACAACTGCAGTTAGGAGATGTAGTCTTCTGATCATTAATAATGCCTAGAATTGGTGTTTGTCATTTTAAGTGTGTTAGGGAAATTATCTGCTAAATGCAGGGAAAAATAAATGCAGGGAAGGTAAGCATTAGCCTTTGAGAAAAGGGGTTTTGTGTGCATTTAATACAATCCTCTTTAAAGATTTTTTTTTCCTTCCTTTCCTTCTTTTTTTTTTTTTTTTGCCCCAGTAGGTATCTGGTTTTTCTCTATGCTCTGTCTTGAATGTCTTGTTTAACCAGAGGAGAATTTGGGATTATGCAAGCTAATAATCAATTCCCTTCATAAACCAAAAGATTTAGTTTTTCCTGTCCAAGTTTATTTCCAACGTTTAGTCCAAGTGTTTAGTTCCAAACACTGATGCGGAGGTTTTCTCCCTAGTGAAATTGTCCTCTGTGGCAGAAAGAACCCCAGGGAAACCGACATTTGTAATGCTGTTTCACCCTTGTTTATTTTGCTAATGTGTTTGCAAGTAGTTAAAATGCTGAGAAATTCAGTGGCAGCATCACCTGCTGGAGTATGTTCTATAGAAGGAAAACAAATAATGAAGGAGGGATGCGGCTGTTGGTTTACTTGCACTTTCTGCTGAAGGACCATCATCGGTCCTGACGAAGCAGCCGATGCACTCCAAACCCTTGCACTGGGTGAGAGCAGAGAACGCTTCCCCGAGCAGATTCCTTGCCTCAGCAGGTGAGGGACTGCTCGGCCACTCTGCAGGGTGCGTGCTACGTAAAGCCTGCAGAGCTGTTCTTCCTCAAGCAAGGTGGATGATTTCATGCCGGACTTTGTTAGAACTGGTGCTCGGGTTTTAGCAGGAAAGCCTAATTTTCTAAACTGCAAAAGGTCCACAGTTCTTGCTTTCGGGATTACTAGCCAAGCGTCAGCAGCAGGCTGGATTTCATTTTTCATGTGAGAAGTTCTGCAGACTGAGATAAAGCAAACTTTAGGTTGGAAATCAGATGAATTTGTCAGTCAGAATAACGGTATTGTAGAGCTACAGGTGAGCAGTCAGACAGCACTTCATTCTTTGCAAAAAACAGAGGGAAGACTTTCATGATGTACCACTCTGTCACACCAGTAGTATTTATTGCCGCTGAGCACAGATGCTCCTGATCAAGGTGGTTTTGTTAGTTGGCTTCCTGTTACTGTAGTTACTTGGAATATCCAAAGGAATCGCTGTTACTCAGAGGCCCCATCTGGCAGCTTAATATTTTGTGTTCCAGGTGGTATTTGCATGTCCACATATCGTATTTATAAATAACATTTATTTTTCTTTTTCAGCGAATGTATTACAATAAGAACATAGGGAAAAGGACTGGAGGACATCATAGTTATAAAAATGCTTTCATTTATATTCTCTTATTTGATGATCTCTTGTTGATCTTTTGCTATCTATACAAAGAATGTTTTGCTAAACAAAAACAATTTTATAGAGAATGTAGAGGAATATGTATGTGTGCAAGAGGCTTACATTTTGATTTTTTTCAACTGCATTAGACCGCTTTAGATTTTAAGTACTACGCATTATCCTTAACAGTGATAACACATGGAGCATACTGAGATATATTATACACATATCACTTGTTCTTGGGCACCAGTATAACATACGTGGGTGTCAACTGCATATCGCTGTGGTTTTTAACCAATTTATGATAGTTTTGTTCTGATGCAAAGCTTAAGTATGCTAGAACCGGGATTGCCACCCACTTTAAATGTTGTTGTTAGCAGATAGCATTTATTTCAGTCACTTTAAAATCTTAACATTATGAAGTGGTTTTAAAAGGTTTATGTCTTTTTAAAGCAACTTTTATATTCCATCTGGATAATATCTACTAGCATTGGTATTGGAGATCATTCTCTTGTAACATGTAATATGGGTGTGTAATTCCACTTTGTTAATGAATTCCACTAAGGTCTCGGACCTCCTAGAAGAAGTAGGGTCATCCCCGTTAAGCGTCAAAACAGGATACAACCACCCGAACAGCAGTGTCCCTTCAAAGCTCTCTCTTATCCCCTGGATGGAGTCCAGGTAGCCTATCACTTCTAGGAATACATGTGTTGGACTGTATGACCTTGCATAATAACCACGCATGTGAGAAGCCCAGAGGGCAGGTAATCCATGGTCCAGTGGTGATGCTGGCAGCAGGCTGGCGAGTTTCTGCACCAGAGATGTCTGTGTGCGGCAGGAGGGCTCTGCGGCTGGCTACCTCGTGGTGTCTGCACATGGCATTCTCCAGCTTTTGTTTGTCCTCCTGTCTTTCTTGTATAGCAATTAGGCTGGGAGATTGGGAAGTGTGGCTTGTGTAGTCCATGCAAAGGTTTCTGAAGGAAGCTCACAAGGCTGCACGGATTGCTCCTGTGGCCTCCAGTCAATTCTTTGGCTGAAATTAGCTTGAAGATTAGAGGAGAGGATGCAGCCACAAGCATGCATGCAGAAGCTTACAGAGCAATGAACATACCCAGAGAAATCGCCCAGAGTAAATTTTTTGTGTGTCACGTAAACAAATATATCATAAACATTCAGTGCCTGCTTGTTAGGTTTATTTGGTAGGTTACCCTGTGTTGCCTCAGAGCTTTAGTTACAGTGCTTACCAATACCATACTTGATCTTTGGGGACCTACTGAACTTCTTCTCCCCTTCTTCTGTTTCTGTACATGTAAAATGGAGGCTACCTGCCTTCCCGGGGCTTAGAGAGGATTAGTTACTCCTTATGGCTGGCTTTGGAGAGGAGAAGCACTAAGCAGCGTGGCGTGACGTATGATGGCAATGGGAAGGGAGGAAGCACCAGGGTGCTCCTGGAGAAGGAAGAGCATTAGCCAGTGAGGACGGGGTCAGGAGAGCCCCTGCGTGGGTATGTGGGGGTGGAGGGAAGGCCACCAGCAGCCGCAGGGAGACCAGAGCTGCGTGGGGCTGGCTGGCATTTCTGGGACGCCTGCAGCCTGCTCTTTAAAGCAAGCAGAGCAAGACAGGCAGAGGCAAAATACCAAGAGCGTTTCAGTAAGTACGAGCACAGACCTGTTGGCTTAAATCAGCTTATGAGAAATGAACTGCGCCTGGGACCTGCACGTGTCGGGCTTGCAGGGCGAGCTCCGGTTCGGGCATGCGCGTGTGCACATCCCTGCATCCTCTCTGAGCGCACACCCTGGGGTGGGGGATGCTGCCTTCGGGCTCCATCGCTCTGGTTTGTGCCCAACTGGCCCAGGCCTCTCCCAAAAAGCCTGCCAGGAAAGGCAAGCCTCGCTACTTAGCATGATCCAGCTCAAATTTGGTGTTCACCTGGAAAACCACGCTCCGTGCCTGCTCCCAGGCAAATTCAAAACCTGGTTCAGGACAGGTTAACCTCATGTACAGAATCAGTGGTGCAAATGCTTGCCTGCCTCTTCCCGTTTACCTGAGCGTGTGTGTTTCTTTGTGAGCTCTGTGTCGTTCCCATTACTCCCTATTGCCTCTGCAGTGAGGGGATGCAGCTCCATGCCGCCTTCCTGATTAATAGCTTCCCCATCACCTGCTGAAGGGTCCTGCCGGGGTCTCTGGAAGGGGCTTGTCCCCCAGCCTGTTTCCCCTTGTAGCCTCTGGGATTTAACTCTATATAGTTGGGCTGGATAATGCCCAGATAAAGCAAGGTCTGAAATTGGGGTGCAGAGAGCTCCTGCACTGTGCAGATCGAGGGGATGCCCAAGCGCATCCCTGCCTTCCAGAGGACTCTACATTTGTTGGTTAAAAATCAGCTGGTTTCTCACATTACCTCAGATGTAGGAGTGTTTGGGGTTTTTGTTTTGTTTGTTTGTTTTGATGTTCCTCATGTCTCCCAAGACAACAAAAGGCTGTAATATTAGAAGATAATTTTATAAGTCCAGTGAGAACGTACTTTTTCAATGTGCAAATTAAAGTAATATTCTGTAATAACTACTGTGTAGGAATTGATTTTCTGCAGGTAACAACTTCTTGTGGGCCTGATACAATAAAGTAATAGAGCTGTGCATGTTGTGTGTAACCCCTGCAGTATTTCAGGGCTGTGATAGAAACAGCTTTTATCATGCAAGAGTAGCAATTGCATTTCAACATTTTCAGATTTTAAAGTGTGAGCTTCAAACATAACAACAGAAAATATATGAAATTCATCAGCCATTCTCATTGGAGTTTGCCAGGCCCCACGCTGTAAGTGTGGTGGTACTTCAAAGCCGATGACATTCAGTTTTAAAAAAAATATTTCATCCACTTGAAATATTAACATAGGAGAAAAGCAAACGAAAAGGCTCTCTTGGCATCTGCATCTGATGATTTCCTTGTCATCCTGAAGTTCTACCTAAAGCTGAGACAAAACCCTAACACTTCATTATCATCAGGCTTCTTGCTGTCTCTCAGATGTGGTTGTCAAGCTCCCTACTTTATCCTTGTAGCATGAATGGGGAGTCACCAGCTTGCAGAGGCTCTGGGAGAATGCGTAAGCAATTGCGTAAGTCCAGAGAGGGGCTGTGAGGTATGGTTCTGTAGCAAACAGGCTCGCTTGAGCCCAGGGGCTTGTTGCAGCGAGAAATAGGGCATGAAGGGCAGACAGTGTTGGTCCCTGACATATAGAGGATGAGCCCTGTGACTCTGGACCAGCAAGTGATGTCCAAAGAGTACTTACTGTATCCCCCTCCGCATCAGCTGAAAGAAAGGGTAGAGCATGTAGGGAAATGCTGCTTTGTGTGGCTACACACACCTAGTATTTGTTGAAGTAAAAGTTGGTTTCTAGAGCCCACATAAAATCCACTCATAGGTCTGAGTTATTCCTCTGTGCCTTGGAAGTAGTAAACTTGTGGACCTGGAGTTAGGTCTGAATTCTGGCTAAGCATGTGCTTAAGCTTGCTGGGAGCCTGCGAGGGCGGTGCTAGTCTGGAGACAGAGGGGAGCTGGATCATGATGTCCCATTTCGAAGAAAGCCTATGGGTAGGGTGACCTCAGGAGGTGCCAGAAGAGAGGCCAGTATTGGTGCCTACTTGGGTCGAGACAAACTTAGAAGGTGAAGTTGGCTCCTGAGGGCAGCAAGAGTGGGCACTGATCAGGCACTGTGACTCTGCTGGTTGCACAAGTTGTGGTTCTCCTAGTTTAACCAAGAGATGTTTCTTCAGGGAGAAGGTACTTACAAAGCTGTAAGTACGTATCGGGCTGGCAGCAGGCAGATGCCGTTGATGCCTGGGCAAAGCTGAAGGGCTGCGTGTAGCTGTTACCTCCTCTTCTGGTGGTGGGGGTGATGTACAGGCACTTGTGCCCTATCCCTCCCTGCCTACGCTGCCAGCACTGCTGTTCTGCAACTGGCTCTTATCAGTGTGGCGTTACCGGTCTCCTCTGTTTTGATGGCTACATTTGAAATATCTTGTTGTTGATTATGCAAAGTATCTGCTTTTCATCACTATGTCTTTTTGTGTGAACACTGTGTTGAGGCTTCAGTATAGATTTAATATTTCTTGAATATTGTATGTTAATTGCTTCCAATCTTCGATTGCTTCATCTCTTGGCCACTTCAACTTAAGTTATTGTTATAGCTGCCCTTTTGTGAAATGTGTTATGCCTGTTCTGATTTTTCTTTTCAGTTTAATTTAAGTACTTGGCTGCTCAAGTAAACCTTCTTGCCTTATATATTTTGTTTAGAGCAACAGATTCCCATTAAATCAAATATGGGAGTTTGTTTAGTTAATGGGAAGACTGTATAGCACTACTGACTGGAAAATACTCTGTTGTAGCCTCCAGCATTAAACTGAGAATGGTGCATTTCTTGAAACTTGAGGTTTGTGTGTTGATTCTTATATATATCAGGTTCTCAAAAAATGTTATTAACTGTTCTTCACGCAGAATTTTGTCACGGCAAGTGACGTGTGCTGTTCCCCTGGGTCTTAGCCTTTGTATAGGGGAAAGGGTATAGACTTCTCCATACTCACGTTGAATGAAAAGGTGCTCCTTCAAAAGGCTGATGAGTAAAACTGGACCTCAGCAAGAAAAATGCATCAAGGTAATATGTCCTTTAAACCCTGACTTTCAAGTTTATGTGGATCTTTCTTCAGCGGAAGCTGAGAAGGAGCTGCTGGAGTCCTTCTGGAGGACAGTGCCGAGTCTCCTCACATCCAAAAGAAAACTCCTTCTGGAGGACGGAAGGGGAGAGAGGACGGTTCAAAATTTAGAAGTTGTGAGGCACGGTGAGATGGGAGTGACAGGCACAGAAAGCTGTGTAGATGGTGGTGAGTTTTATCAGCCCCCTTACAGAGCTTGAAGCCCCCCAGAGTGTGTTGGTGGCACAGTAACCTGAGCTTGTCCTTTCCTCTGGGTAGCGAAGGATGGGAGACTTCTGCCTAGGATATGTGGGAGCTGCACCAGCTGAAACAAAGGGTGGTGGGAAGGGTCCCAGCTGAAACGTTGCATGTTTTGTATAACAAGACAACTATGCTCAAACCAAAGCATACTAATGCATCCCCACAGTCTCAGACCACTTCTTTCCTGGCTGGCTGGCGGTGTGAATCCAGGTCCTGCTGTTTACCCTGTGCAGAAAGTATTTGGCTGTAAAGGGGATGAGCCCGCATAAAGACTTGTGTGAGGAAATGCAAGATCTCCCAAAGATAGCACAAAATTGTTTCTTAATGAGTGTTCGGTACACTATTTCATAATGGACCTTGGGAAAAGTATGAAAAGTATTTGCCTCGGTGTCTTAATAACATCTCTGGGGGAGGGAGCGGTCTCCTTCCCATACATGGCTGCTGCAAGCTGGAGCCTCGGGCTCCACTGTGGTGAGGAGCCCCTCTGCCTCTTGCACATCATCGCTTCCACCCCTGAGATTTTGTGTTTATTAGCAAGACCGCTCATAGGCTGGGATTTGACGGTATCTTTTGTAAATTAGTGTTTGGAAAGGAAACCAAAGGGCTTCGCTGGATGCCCATGAATTGATCCAGGTGCTTGTTTCTAATGCAGACAGTAGCTCATTCATGAGCGTAACCCAAAGAGGATGTAGTCGGTTGTATTTTTTTTTTAACTGAAAAAAGTATTTTTGTAAGTGATATAAAAATGGCATTAGGTTAAAAAAAATAATCAAGCAGGTGTTATGTTAAAATGTGAAGTGTTTTTATGGTTTCACAGCATATCTGGGTTTTTTCCTCTGTATTGTTATTCACCACAAAAGCAAATGGATTTAAGACATGGAGCAAACGGCTGATCATAGTAGACTTCAAGGTGCTGGGTTATTGCTCAGGTTTATGCTGCTTTGGGGTGCCTGTTGGTTGCATGCTGGCTGCAAAATAGTTAATTTTTCTTAATAGTTGCAAAGCAAAGTGTAGGACCAAAAGCACGGGTTACTGTTGAGATGTTGTAAACCAAAAATGAAAAATAAGTATGCTAAAAATGCCCTCCATTTCCATTCCTACTTATCCTCTTAAAATAAATGAAAACAGCGTTAAACAAGTATCCATTTATTTTTATAAATTTCTGGAAAGCACTGGAATGTGAGGACACGAGCACGACAGTACTACCAGCATGCTGTGAGACCACATGGAAGCATTTAATTGAATGAAGAGACCCGTTTCTTTTTGTTTCAGATTATAGGATATTATTTAAAACCAATTGCAGCTTGTTGTTTTTAAAGTTGGTTATTTTCAGCCAGTAACCTCTACACGCCGCCTGTTTCGGCTGTGTCTGCTCTGCACACGCCAAGGCTGGGAGAAGGAGCGAGGGGCAGCTGAAGCTGGGGGGCGTGTGCCCTGTACTGACATGGCTCGTAGGCAGCAGATGGTCCCACCCCGCAGCTCATTCACTGCTTATTCCCTTCAGTTTCCTAAATATTACTAATTTTCTCTTCCATAGATCATCAGTTCCCTTTCCTAGTAATTAATCATTTCACTTATTTTTTGGTTCTATATTTAATACTTCCCATTCATCAACTCTCTTGCATGTTAATCTTCCAGTAATAGAGGAGTTGTGTTCATTTCTCTGCCAGTTCAGATCCCTCTCTGTATACCCCAGTTTACTCTCTCTATTTTGGTCACCAGCAACAAGATGCTCTGGAGGAAAGAACGGTGCCCCTGCCCCACCTCGAACGGCAACTATAACATCCTGACAGCCTGTGGTGGCCTGGGCTTAACCCTTTAATTATTGGGTCAAGACTGAAGCAAGAGACATTTATGTTCTTTTCCAAAGTTTTGCTGAGATGGGAAATCTGTGTCCAGTCCCTTTTTGAACCCAACTGGATTCTTGGTCCAGGGGAGTGAATTACTATTGGGTAAATTGCATGTTGTATAGAGCGTATTTTACTTTTACATACATTGAGGTTTTTGTTTATTTGAAATTTATTTTCTTCTTGTGTTATGAGATACAGAAACAAAATCTCTTCTTCTATCTTCCCAGTTTAATTTCTAAAACATACATTTTAAGCAGACCAAATAGAACATGTTATCCAGAACCAGAGCACACCTTCCTCCTGCTCAGCAGCGCTGCCGCAAGGGTTTTGCTGTCTCCTTTTGCACCTTGGTGCTGGGGTGCCTCTGTTCAGAGCCGAGGCATGGGGTGGCCGGGTGCTGGCCCTGTGCTGCCCTCCTACCGCAGGAGGGAAACCCAAGCCATCCCCAATGGTGTTGCAAACTGCCACTTCAATTGGAGAGGTGTTTGTCAAATGATGTAGAAGCCATCACTGTGTGCATGCGTTTCTTGGGCGGGGGGTGGTTTGACGGAGCACGGGAGAGGTGTCTTGTCAGCCGAGCTGTCTGATTGAATGATAGCTTTTTTGTTCCAGGGTATACCTGCAGTGCATACGTAGATACCTAGTCTCCTGTCTGCTTTATTTTAGTTGCATATATGAATTTTACAGAAAACTCTATACAAGCTACACTGTGTTTCTTAAGTGATTCTTCAAACCTGCTCCTGACTTAGAAACACTTGGCGGAGTGATGAGGGGATGTGCTGAGGTGTTTACACCTGCAGTAGCAGTTGGAAATGAAAGACCCAGAGCCCCATGTCCAGTGGTGTACAGCTCCCTGTCGGACAAACCTGGCCCGGAGAGCCTACAGGAGGGTTCCTTGAGGGGTTTTATAGCTCTGCATTTGAACTGCATGTATGTGATGCCCTGTCTTTGACAACACGTGGTGCCTGCATCTCTTATCATTCCAGGACTTACTCAGACATCTGAATAACTTCCCACCTCTCAACTGCATGTTGATAGCGGTGCCGTTTGTGGACTTGCGTGGGTAAATTCTCTATACTACCTAGCGTTGCTCTGCCTTTAACATGTATACATAACCGCTCAGGTAAAATAAATTCATTATGTCTTGCTGCAGCTGTCAGTGAAAGGAAATCGTGTGCTTTTCCCATGAGTGCTGGGATAGGTTTTTCCCAGCCTTTCTTCCTTTGAAAGTCCTAGTGGCATGCTACTTTTTAGATTTCTCTCTTTCTTTATGGGGGAAAAAAAGTAACTTTCTGCTTTTCTTGTGTTCAGAATTATGCAAAGCAGTTGCTGAACATAAACATGCAACAGTAAATGCCATAGAAATGTACTCTACAAAGATTCCACCGTTAACCACACCAAAGAAAACAAAAATGCAAGGTTCTTCAAATCGATGTCACATGCAGGAAGTGACATTTAATTTCTTACTCATTTAAAATTAAGCCGTCTTACCATTTTCCTCTTTCAAAGTGTAGAAGATTTTTCCATTAGTTAAAGAGTTGTCTTGCAAGCCTTCAAGAATAAGTTTTTCCATTTTTATTTTAAGAGGCTTGAGCTATTGGGCTTTTTTAAGATGATGGTATGCATGTGAGTGTAACAGATTAATGAGGACTGCGTACGTTTAATTGGCTATTTGAGAACCTGTGTTAGAGGACTGACCTCAGAAGAATTAGGAAATGGTAGTCCCACTGCTTATCTTTACACTTCATAAAAAGCATTGTTTAATTCTTGGAAGGAGAGGGCGTTTCAGTCTCGTTCGGTCATTTTGCTTGTTCTGGTTTGCTTTCCTTCTGTTGGTGTTTTTCCTGATCCTCTTCAGTTCTGAAATATAGTATTGAAACAACGATGCGGTTTATGGCTTTTACTCCCAAGGTTTTCTTTTTTTTATCATGGGGAAGCCTCATGTTGAGCCTCCAGTAATCAGATTTTCTTGAATCCAAACAAAAAGCAAGGGCTGTGACGTGGAATCGGTTTTGGCTGTGAAACCGGGGTCAAAGCGGCTTGTACACATCCAGTCCTGGAGGCGGTGAGCTTGGGCTTGCCCAAGGGTTGATCTTCCCCACTGCTCCCAGCTGAGCTCGCGTCCCAACAACGAATGACACTTAAGACTCCTCTGGATGGCGAGCTGTGTCGTCAGTCCCCTCCACCATTCGAGTTGTCTGAACAAGCGTTTTCTCCTTCCTTTTTGAAGGAGCGTTGCTGGAGTAATGATCTATTTTTCCTCTTCGTTTGAATTGCTGATCCTTTCATGTGCTGGATACACTGTGGATTGAACTCAACTGTTGATGCTCTTCTGAAGCATGAAAGGACAATGCATTTGTTTTAATTTCTCGGGCATCTGCCAGAAGTATTTGATAGCATTGAAGTGTCAAGATGTTATCCCAATCACTTAAATTCTGTACTTTAGCATTTCTCCATCGCTAGGGTTGAAAACAAACACACCAGATTTGAAGTATGAACTCTCTTTCAAATGAAATATAACATTTAATGCACTTACAGCTAGTAAAATTATCATAAGTCTTTATCTCCTGTGCATCTCCTGTATATTATTCTGTCAGCCAGAAGTGTCTCTGGTATTCTGTAAGTATTGGAAGATTTTAAAATAGTCTATTAAGGAAAAGAAAAAAAAAGAAGCTAAAATCCTGTTAAATAATTAAGATGCTTTGGGCTTTATCAGGATTGACAGTGTTCTTGCCATAATATACATATGCAAAAACTGTAAGAAGTTTAATATTTTATAGCAAGGATAACTCCAAAACCTAAGTCTGCTGGCTTGTTTCTATGGTAACAAATATTGAAATATGTCTAGCCAACACTCTGTCCCCCCCATTTAAATTCTGACTATGGGTTCTAGGAATTCATTAAAAGTGTAGAATCCTTTTAAAACTGGTACATTCTGTTGTAAAATTCCCTAAGATTAATGTTGAAGGTAACTTTAAATTTTAACATAAACACTTCTTTGAAAGAGATTTCTTAGCAAGTGAGGGATTAGAGGTATATTTCTAAGACTGTATGCTCATTGATCTGGTATTTTTGTTCTTCATTGGTAAGTTGAATATTTTTTTTTTTCTGTCCATGACTATACTTAAGAAATGGAGTTTCAGTCTATGGATTCTGCTGAAAATATTAAAGGCTGCTTAACTAGAATGGTCTGGGTGGAAGACAACAGCATGAAGTCAGCACCTGCAGGATTAAATTTAGTGGTCAGGACCTCTTGGCCAGAGCTGCTACTTAGGGATCTTGTCCTACTGTTAAGATTAAAATGACGACTTACTGAGAGCTTCAGCCTTTGTTTCCATTAATTGCACTTAACTTTTTTGTTCATTACAGAGTATTTTCTAGGTATCTGATTTAAGCCACTTTGTGTCTGACATCTTCTGGTTGTTTTTCTTCTGAGGGCAGCCCAGCAGCGTTGGGAAGTAATCTGAAGTGTTGGCTGTGAGTTTCCATTTCCCCAGTGGTAGCTCAGACCACAAGCACCTCGTCCCAGCAGTACGAGAAAAATTTTGAGACTTTGAAGTGAAACATCAGGTTGATGCAGCATTTTGCTTCTGGTTGACTAGCCAGCATTAGATGCAGCTGGAAGCATAGAGACTTCCCCCCTCCACCTGCAGGGACTCTGGTTTCTGCTGGAGTGTAGTAAAGATAACAAGGCAACAGAAGGAAAATTTCAGAAACTGAGATTTGTGCTTAACAGCTCAGGAGCCTATGGTTATGGACTAAATGCATGTTTTCTCATAGGGCTAGTAGCATCCAAGCTTTTTTCCTTGAAGAGACTTATAGCTGGGGACTTGGAAGCCAGACTCAGTGACCTTAACTGATGCCTCGAAGGGCAGGGAGGTGCAGCTGGAACCGGTAACTGAAGTACTCAGTAAAAGCAGAAGGTGGTGTTCAGAAAAAGTGCAGTTCATTCATTTGTATCCTCCTGTGCAATAAGGAAGAAAGTGGGATGTGTAACGGGCAAAGGATTATCTCCACAGTCCAATGCGGGAATTGAGTGATTTCAGTGCCGAGCTCGAGGCTGGCGTAGGCAGTGCTTTGCTCTGAGAGCCAGAAGATTTGGCAGCTCTGTTCCTCAGACAGAGCTAGGCTGAAAGAAGGTGGCAGAGTAGATGCACAAGTAAACGTCAAAACAAAACAACAGGAGTAAATATATTCAGTGGGACCATGAGTAAAACATCCTGTTGCCTCACAAGCCCTAGGTAAATCTCCAAAACCTCCTTTTACGATTGCAAACATGTAGAAAAAGAATTGAGGCAAGGTTCAGTGAAGAAGTTGCTTTGGGTTGCATATGGGAGGCTTGTGAGATCTCAGCCCTCACCTTGCTTCACCTGTGTATGTTTATTTGTCCCTAGCCTGAGATACTCCTTTTTTCTTTCATGCACGCCTTGTGGTGTTCTTTGAACCAGCATGGGTTGTGGAAGTAGGAGCTGCAGAGTCACCTGCGAGAAGGTTATCAAAGTCTGTCTCCATTTTACGTGATTCCTGTCACCATACTGTCTGAAAGCTCTTTTCAATGTGTGCTCTTGTGGTACGAGAGTGCCTCCAGCAGCACCTGGGCTTCTCATCCTGAGAAGTGTATGGCTGATGGAGGGGTCTTCTCTTCACACACCCCCACGCCACGCAGTCAAGGACAGCGATATCCACTCTTAGCAATATTTTGAACTCTCTAGACTTCATCCCAAGCCCATGGAAAGATGACTGACGACTTCTCTCTGCAATGAGAGGCCAATGTAAACGGCATTTTTCTTCTGGACTGCTTGCTTTTTTTTTTTTAAATGATGACTTTTCCCCCTTTTTTTTAGTTGTTAAAGAAAAGCAAACAACCTCTGGTTTTGTAACTATAAGATGGAACTTGGTTTTTCAGGACAGAGATGTGAAGTCTCTATGCGTTTGTAGAGTGCCTAGTGCAGGGAGGGCAGTGGCTGAGGCCCCTAGGAGCTGAGGTGAAAGCGGGCTTTTTGTTTTGGGTTTTTTTTTTGTGGGGTTTTTTTTTTTAATCCAAACGCAAATTCTGAGAAAGAAATTACTGAATGAAACTGATGCAAGACTTGCTACAAACAACTGAAAAAATTTTGCTCTTTCATTGCTTGGGTTGAATGTGGAATTTTGTGAAACCACAGATGTGCTCCAGCCCAAACTTTTTTCTTTACAATAATCCATTTTTCTTAAATGGGTACAAGAATACATGTAACGAAATTAGTTCTGTTTTGAGGCTTTCTCACATCATACTGACGGACTTGTCAAATTTATTTTCTGGAAAAGTGAGCAGGATTATATGTCTCTGTGAAAGCTGTGAATACCCCTGTTCCATTAGGCTTGTAATCTTTCTCAGGCAGGGCAAGGCTGCTCAGTACAGCATGGCCAGTTGGTAGCCGTTGGGAAGATTTCATGATGGACATGTCTACACCAGTTTTCCCACCTTCCTTTAAAAACATCTGGTATATATCAGGGTCCTGCACACCCTTTTTGACTCTCGGAGCTGTGAAATGAAAAAGCAACTTGTATTCTTCTGTGATCAGCTCTCACATTCTTATATGGTGTCTGTGCAATCAGACGCATCACATTAATACTTTGATTCGCTCCTACACTTTGAAAAATACTTACCGTCAGGTTTAGACGAACTGCTTAGTGAAGTCCTGAGGAGAGTGAGCGTGAGTTGAGGGGAAGTGCACGTGAGAGGTAAGATGCCAGTGGTTGTATGGTTTGTTTGGTGCAAGACAAAGGCAGAGTTGAAGCCACGATTGCTGCTATTAACCTTTGTGGCGTTTGCACAGAACAGGAGTCAGTATTTTGTGCAGAGCGAATGTCGGTATTTCCCTTAACATAAGCAATCCTGCAGGAAGATGCATACCAGACGATTAAAAAATAACAGGCAGCATGAGCACGTGCAGAGAAAATCTGCTTTGATACAGGAGCATTTGTTTCCTGCCAGAGTTATACAGCCCCTTGCAAGAGGAAAAACAAGGATTTGTAGAACTGTATTTGTTCTAAATCTGAGTGCTTAGTGTTGTCCTGATAGTGGGGGGAATTTTTTGTCTGATAGGTCTCCAAAAAATCTGTGGTTTGGAACAGAAGGTGGATGGTACAACCTCATAAGGACTTCAGTGTGATATTCCCAACCATAATCTTACTGAGAGCCTGTCTCCTTGCCCCATTTCCCTGCTGATGAAAAAATTTGGTTTCTTATATTTGAATCCTCTGGAGGCAAAATTTTGAGAGGTCAAGGGTGGCTCTGTTGCAGCTTCTTTTCTGTTCTCAATTCCCTAGACTTACACCAGAGTATTTTTTTTTCTATAGGTACTTGTACCGTGCTGGTTAAAGACAGAAAATATTTAGCTTAACCCTGAGGCAGCTCAAACCTTGTGCTGGATTAATTAAAATATAGTGCTATGCCCTCCACAGCAGCAGAGCATTGTTTGGGAGGGGAGTGAAGGGAGGAGCGTTGTGCATTGGGGGCAGGAGGACTCATCCTGCCTGCGGAGATCCCTGCCATCAGCGGGAGATCCCTGCGAGTAGGGGGAGCGGGTATCTGCCACGCAGCTCCCCGAGCTGGGTTTTGCCTGCAGCAGTCTGTTTATAAGGGAGCTGTTCCACTGCCAGAGTATTTTATTTTCTGAAGTTGTTTCAACTCCCTTTTCCATCCTGGAAAAAATAAAAAGCCTTTTGGAAGAGGGGCTAGGTAACAAAGCTATGCATTTCTCCTCCATGTTATGTCCTTTGCGCAAGTTAAAAGGCTCCTTTTGCCTTTCATCTTGCGGACTGTTTTCTGCAGATATTTCCTAACTTTTCCCATGACGTTTTCGCCTGGTTCTTCAGAAGATTGTATGAACTGAAAGAGACTATTGTTTCCACAAGAGTGCAAGCATGTGCACATCATGTAATCTGGTTGGTACAGGATTTTAGGAGTGGGTGTTGGACTGGGGAACAGGATTGGGATGTGTGCGGCTACGAATTCTTGTGAACGGCATGCTCTCTTATTCTGTAAATAATATCGCATTTCACTTTCTAGGTTCTCCATTTGTGTTTCTCCAAAAGCTGAACTCCAGCACCATGAGACATAAACAAGGAAATGGCGTACAGGAAGATTGCAAAATCTTTGGTTAGCAGAGATTGGAAAGCTGGTTCGGTTTTCAGTCCTGCGCCTGGATAGGTATCAGCTACTTGATTGCGTAGAGACTCAGCGTGTTTGTTTTTTTGCAAACAACATAGGTTTAAAATTGATCCTTCATTATCTTTCTTGCTGTCTCCTTCCCCATGTTCAGGGTTGCATTTCTGAGGTACAGGGTAGGCAAGCAAGTACTTTTTAGCCTGTCATTTAGGAGGCAGACTTTGGCAATCAAGGTGCATTTGCCAGCTCTTGAGACACTGCAATCTGAACCTCGCATTGACAACAAACTCTTTCTGCAAAGTGGTTTGCATACATCGTATGATACGGTTTTGTTGTTTTGGGGCTTGGGGGGGGTGTTTGTTTTTTGGGTTTGGGTTGATTTTTTTTTTTAATCAGATGATATCACCAGATAGCAAAGAAGCTGCCAGTGGTTGGTTTTGTTTTACACCCAGGACCTTGTCAGACGCAACCTCGCTGCAGATTTGTTTCCCCTTTTGGGAGCATTACCTAGAAGATGGTGCTGGGATAACTCCAGCTTCCTGGTGGTGACCCAGATCTCTGCTGGCGATGAGATCTCATCTCCGCTGGGCATAGAGCGAGAACAGCAGTTATGTTTTCGCCTGCTGATCCGCAGGCATGTTCCCATACAGTGTTTGCAGGCTCATCAGCAGCCTTGCAGTGCCTTGGCTATTGCTGCTGACGTGCCTGTGTCTGGCGGCGAAAGGCGGGGTTTTCTTCCACGGTCTGGTTTCATGTAGGTCTCGTAAGAGGGTGTGAGGCAACTCCAGGGTGTTTTTACATACTGCTTTATGTATGCGTGAGACAGCATAAAAGCCCTCGGAGTTTTTTTTTTTTACCAGAAACAGCATTGTATAACTGACAATTCGCTGTATCCCCATTTTAATACAGTTTCCTTTCTTGGTCAGGAATAGTTGCTGCTTGTGAATGACTCCTTGGAACTAGAGGATGCAGGCATGAAGGCTGAGACTTGCTGGTAATTTAAGAATTGATGAGGATTAATACTGTGGTTTGCTGATGTCTCGCTGAGATGCTTTTTGAAGGATGCACAGGAATTCACAGGTGTCGATAAAAGCACTTGACCATAGCCAATTTTGTAAGGGGATAGGGAAGAGAGATTGTGAACTGAGGAGGATTTGTCTGTTCCTTTCCATCTAGAGGCTATCTTATTTAGTAAAGAGCTTACAGCCTCACCCATAGTCACGTGTTTTTAGCACCGCTGGACCAATCTGCCGTATTTGCTATCCTTGGGTTTTTCCGATGCTTCCATGGGACACAGCATGGGTCAACTCTCTTGTTTCACAGACCACCTCACTGGTTGCCCAAGTGATGTTTCTGAATTTGCAGCTCCTTTCCAACAGCTCATGGATGCAGTACGGAGCACTGGAATCAGTCTGTGAAGCTACCTTTTCCTATCTGAGACTCATTTTGTGTCAGACAGAGCCCTTGTTGCTATTGCCAGGAATATCTGAGGCATGTTTTTGCTGACAGTTTTCTGCCCTGCACTCCCGAGGATTGGATGTAGGGCAGTTCGGAGGGTTCCTAGCTGTGGAACTCCCTATTTACACTCGGTGAGTTCATTAGAGCCCTAAATTATTTACCTTAAAGAATTCAAGCCCTGAATTATTTACCTTCAAGCTCTGTCTTCCTGCATTGTGTATTTGGTTGACTGTAGACCTATGCTCTGTTAAAAGCTGTGAGTGTCTAAGGCAGCATAATATCTAGGGTGGTTTCAGCCATTTAACAGCTTCAAGCGGCATCAGGGGAGGTTTAGATTGGATATTAGGAAAAATTTCTTTACTGAAAGAATGGTCAGGCATTGGAACAGGCTGCCCAGAGAGAGGTGGTAGAATCGCCATCCCTGGAGGTATTAAAAAGACATGTAGATGTGGCACTTCAGGGCATGGTTTAAGAGATATGGTGGTGTTGGGTTGAAGGTTGGATTTGATGATCCTAGAGGTCTTTTCCAACCTTAATGATTTTATGATTCTATGATTTGCTGCTAATTTTATTTTCATACACAAATACATTGCAATATTATAACTAAGGACAGAGTGCAAGTCAGTGAGATATAAAAAAGATTTGTGCAGCCCTGATTTTAAGTCTTGTGAATGCATGGACAGTTTCTGATTATGTGATGGCACCCTGCTCTTTCCACAAATCCCTTGGCTAGTGCCGAGCATACGGCTGGAGCTGCAAGCTCTGGGTGAATGCCCTATTCAGCATCTTGGCTTCTCCCTGCTGTTCCATGTTTGGCCCCGGTCTTTTATTTATGGCACATTACTCAAATCCTACTGAAGAAGTTTGTCGTTTCCTCACGAACTTTTTCTGTTTATCAGTGTCAGGTTTGAGGGTTTGATAAATGATTTGGGAAGCGTTGCCACTTCTTTACAGGAAGGCAGTTAAACCAAGAGGACAAAGGATCTTGAGGATCTCACAGCCTTGCTGCTGAGATGCCTCCGTACTATATAGTGTTTCATGTACTGGAAATACAGTTCCTTTTTGCTGTGAGTGTTCATTAGTTTTGCTTGAGAGAAGTCAGGGTTTCAGGTTGGTTAGGAACTCGCCGTTAATGGCCACTTGGGAAATGCTGGGTTTAAATGACTGGAGCAGCGCTGCATCGGAGCTGCATGGCAGCTCTCCAAGGCACAGCTCATCTGCCTGAGTGCTGAGAGGGGTGGCAGGGAGCGGTGGGGTGGCTGCCAACACCTGTCAGAATTGTCCTGCGCCTATCCCGTAGCCCTGGCGCAGGGCTCAGGTACGTCCCATGGGCCGAGTGCGGCAGGGGATGAGGGTGAAGGGAGCCGCTGCGGGCAGCGCTCACCCGCCACGTTTCCCTCCCTTTTCAGTGTTTCAACTCGTCAGTCCTCTCTTTTGCAATGTAGCATTGGTGCACCAAAGAAAAAAGGCAGGAAGCAAACATGGCAGACGGCATTCACTGGCATCACAGAGGCTTGAACACGATTCATGGGCAGTGCTGAAGCGGCACAGCCACTGTGCAAGCCCTCTCTGCGTAATGAGACTGTTGCTCTCTCCCCATCCTACCTCCAATTTTCTGTCCTCATTAAGTGCAATTTCTCATTCTGACATATTTTTCCCCTCCCTCCCCTGGCCCAGCTCCTGGCTGCTCTGCGTTGAGCGTAGGTGACTCCATGCTGCTGGGGCTGCAGCAGTGAAGTCACCTGGAGCAGGGGCAAAGGTTGATCCCTCTCCTTAATTGGGAGGTGGCCCTGCCCAGTTGCGAGCAGATGCCAGAGGCAAAGGCCACCTCTCTCTTCCTCAGCCCTGGACTAGACTGTGCTCTTTGCTTCGTGTGGCACCTGGCTAGTCCCAGGTTTGAACTCTTTGTTACAGAGGTTGCCAGAATTTGCTGAGTCTTCCCAGCCACTATTTTTTGAGAATGGCTCAATCGGACCACTGCAACCGAAACCTTGCAACAAAACTTTCTGGCAGACATCCATGTCGGCGATGGACAGAGTATGATGAATGCCCAAGCCCTGAAATCACAGGAAGGGTATCACAGCCATATTACCCGCCCTGTGCTGCATGGTTGTGTTTACTTCATGTGCCCTTGTAGAGGCAGGCAAGGGATCATGTACAGATAGTTGAGTTGCATCTCCTTAAGGGAAGGGTTTTGTTTTGTTTGCTTTCAGAGAAAGTGATGGAATACTGATGTTAATGGCATTTCCAGTACTGAAATTCTAGGTGCATTTTTTCTTTACTTATGATGAGTCTTCTGGCTATTCAGAGAGGCTGGTGGCATTTTTTGAGGTTATAACTTCAGTTGGGTTTCTACCATATGGGCTTTTTTCTTCCTTATTTAAGTGTGGAAATTTTGTAGATGAAGTGTACATTTTGGTTCATTGGTGTGTTGGCAGGAGAATTTGACACTGAAGTTTAAAGCAACTAATATGTGAAGTGAGGAGTGAACACAGACACTAAAAGACCCTTTTGAGAATTCGAAGCGGAGTCACTACTTAAATAATGTGGGTGCAAAGTTCAGGGAAACTGTACAATTAAGTCATTTACTGTTGATGTAATTTTGCAAGTATTATTTTTACATTCCTGCTGTGGTTATTAGTGGCATGTATTCACTGTTGAAACTGAAAGAATCTTAAGCAGCTCTCTCTTCCCCTGTAGCTCTGCTTTTGGTGGCACTGAGTATCTGCTTGGTGTTGGTCCTGGTGCTGCCAGGCAGGATGCCCCAGAGAGAGGGCAGAGGATTTGGGCACAGGAGAGCTATGTTCTCCTGTGCAGCTCTACAAGTGATGGGCTGTGGTACCTTGGCCGCCCCTCCAAATTATTCTCTGTTGCTTCTCTTTGGTCAATGAACAATTTTTTGGGAAAAAAAAACCAAACCCAAAACCTAAATATCTGCTGGGAAAGCCAACTGCAAATAATGGATAATCACATGGCAGTTAATCAGTTTTCTCTTTTGTGTTGTTTTTTACACAGAGCAATGAGGCAAGAGAGAAGTTTTTAAAAACTGAAAAATGTGATTGCGGAAACATCATTGTTGGCAGGAGGACTCAGTGGATTCAGGTAATAATGTGACACTGCTTTTTATTATGCTTTAAAAACTGGCTGGGTTTTAAGCTGACAGTGGCCCTTTGTCAGGGACTGAGGAGTAGAGGAAGGTGACAAGGTATAACAAGACCCAGTGGCTGGCTGTTAAATTAATGCAGACCAGGCGAGAGGGTGTGAGTGTTCCCATAGCATGGGTGATTGCTGAGTAGGACAACATTGCTAGGGCTGTGGTAGCTTCCTTCCTTATGTCAGGCTGTTAAATCTGAGGCTGTTCTTTTTTGTTGTTTTGGGTTTGGTTTTGTTTGTTGTTTTTTTTTTTTTCTTCCCTGGGTTTTTTACGCTGAGAGATTCTCTAATTCAGCCTCTTACAGCTGCATTGATGTAGGTGGGGAAGCTCCATGCCTGTTTTATGGAAGAAGGTCAAATGATTAGCTGTCCCTTCAGACTGTACAACTCTGAATCTATGAATATTTCCCTTGAATTCCCCCTTTTAAAAGACTTCTGGATCAGAGATCATTATCTGCTAGAAGACCCAGACTAGAAGACCTTTACTGCTTTAGAGGACTACTGCTGGTTGCTTTCTGTGCATGAATGAAGACCATTTCTTGTTGCATGGCTATAGGAAACCTTATGTGTGATTTTTTTTTTTTTAGCATGCTACTAGCATGTTTGCAACAATCTTATCTTAAAATAATGAACCTTAACATATTTAGATACTCTTCTGTAGGAAATGTAAGTTGCTAGCTGAAATGCAGCTCTCATGTTTTTAATAATTTTAATTATTTCCCTTACTGAGGGGGAGTGGAAGATGAAGGGGGGGGGGAGTTTACAGTGCTAATTGCACTCCACATTCATAATTGAGGCCAGATCCTACCCTCAAACTTCTTAGTCAATCCCAGTGAAATCATCAGGCTTTTCACAAGCATATGGATTTTCCCCACATGTATTTGATTCCAGGATAAGGGCCTACAGTGCCCTTTTTTTGTGCATTGATTTCTCACACGTATGAGGAGATGCAAAAAACATGCATCTTTTTAAACATAGCCCCTTAGTTTCCAGCACCAATTGGAGAATTGCAGTATTTTATCGAGAAGCAGGTCAGCAGAGCTAGTTGCCTTAGACTGAGCTGTTTTTAACTGGTGAGTCCTTTGCGTTTTCTTTGTTAGGTGCTAGGTGGGAAAAATGCAGTTGTGGCTTTGCATTGCTGTATTCATGATTGAAAAGGACGTTTAAATAGGATGTGAATGGGTGTGGATTTGATATTTTCTAGAGCCAGCTTCTTTTTAATATTAATTGCATACTCTGAGAAGATAGTTGCTGTATCAACATTGGTATAATGACACATTATTAAAAAATCAATATCCAGTCATAGAAACGAGTCCTGGTGTAAGCAGTTGGGTGCTTACAGCTGCGATTTGTATGTATTTGCAAATGTAATGGGCTTTTTTTTCTTGTAGCACTGGTAACTTGGATAAACACTGTATGTGTGACTCATTGCAGAGTATAAACTTATTTTAAAGGAGTAAGTGTGGGATTTGCTGAATATCCTATTGCTTGCATCCCTGAATACTTGCATTAGGTCATGATTAGTCTTAAATTGGCCAACCTGAGAGGAAAATTACTGCTGATCTCCCATAGGTGACTTCAGAAATAAACAGAAGGATGGAAGTGCTTTAAAAACATAAATAGTAGTTAGAATTCATAAAATCAGAAAGCAAACATATGGTACAAGGTCTTCTAAAATATAACACTTGAAAGATTTTTTTATAGTATCAGAAAGAGCTTGTTTAGTTATCACAGCAAAAGTAAATATTTTAATTCCTTTTTCTTCGGCTCTCATTCCATTCCTGTTTGGTTTTCTCCTTTTTTTTCCTTTTTTCCCCCAGAATCTTCTTAATTTGGTGCTATGGGGGACCAACACCCAACGTACCTAGAAAGCTCTGTTTTGGGGGCAGGAGAAAACACTGCTAATTGTCCTCCTGTTGTTAGGTTCATTCTTGAAGTCCTGCAGTGTCCGGATGGAGTTGATGTAATCCAAACTGAACGCTCCCTGTGTGCCTGTGTGCATGAGTGAGATGCGATGGTCACTGCAGCGGCTGCTGGACCGGTCAAGAACATGCCTTTTTTTAATGTGGTACCCCAAGCATTGACGCTAAGGGATGTGATCCCTCTGCGTGTGTGTGCAGGGGTGCGAGCTCATGGAGGGTGGCACGCCTCAGCATCCCTGCTCTTCTGCCACATCCTCGGTGGGGCTGCCACAGTCCCCAGTGCTACAAGCATCGCAGCGGGGAGGCGAGGCTGCTGCCTGAAAGAGGGAGAAGGAGGAAGACGGGGAGCGGAGGAGTGGGGGGCCAGGCAGGGAGGGGGAGCTGGGGAGGAAGACGCAGCTCCGGAGGGAAATTCTCTGTGCTTTGCAGTTGCTTGTGTGGATAGAAACCAGATGGTGCGCTGGAACACCCGCTCGCTCGGGCGGCGGCGGAGCCAAACATATGGTTAATGGTTAGGAGAAAGAGCTTTGCGAGCCAGGGCTTTGCTGACTGCCTCACATTACAGATTGTTGCAGTGTGTCATTACATTGCCAAACTAAGTGCTTAATACCCGCTGCGGGCGCTGGGCAGGCATTTGCAGGGAGGATGCTGAGGCTCCCCAGGCAGGGCGGGAGGCTGACATCACGTGCGTCCCCCCACCACACCCCCCCACGCCCCCTTTCCCCACTGGAAACACTGTAAATCTCCCTTTTTACAAGCTCAAAACCTACAGCAGGCAATTTTCCCATTCTGTGTATCTTTAATCTGTTTATTTCCAACAGCGTATGGCGGGTTTTGCCCCTTTTTTTGGGGTGGTTTTTTTTTTGGGTCCCCAAGCAGCCAAGTTCATCGAGGCTGCAGCACTGCACTCACATGCCCGGCATCCAAAGTTCCTGCTCTGGGAGCTTTGGGCGACACCAGGCCCATGTTATCTAAGGAACTGCTGAGCTCATTCATCTCCTTTTCACGGCCCGCTTCCTTTTATTTTTAGCCAAATCCGTCAGGCCTGACAGGCGGGTAATTTGAGCCAGAGAAAGGGCAAAGCTCCAGGTCCTTTCCACAAAGCAATTCTTCTCCTCCCTCCTGGGAAGGCTCCAAACTTGGCCTGCTCCAGGCAGATGGATTTGTTGAGTCATGTGAGATCATTTACACAAAAACACAGCGAGGCAGTGAAAAGGAAAAAAAAAAAAAAAAAAAAAAAAAAGGAAAGAAAAAAGTGGGGGGGAAGGGGTGGGAGAGCGTGTGCTGCCGGGGCTGCTGCGAGCGTAGGAAATGTGCTGCGAGGCAGCTAGACAGAGGAATGCAGCAGATTCATTCTTGTATAAGGTAATGTCTCGTTTACAGTGCAGGGTGGAGCCAGTGCAGAGGAGAAATCACTCAAAAACAGATTACTCATTTAAAACAAAAATTCTCCTTGAAATAAATAATAATAATTAAAAAAAAAAAACCAAAACAACAAACCAACCAACAAGCAAGCCGTGTGCATGGGCGCGCAACAAAGGCGGCGTTGTTGACAGCACCGGATTACAGTAGCGGTAAACTCCGAGCTGGGAGGTTGCTGGAAAATGAGTTTGCTCCGTGATGCAACCGGAGTTTGCTTTGTCTGGCCGCCAGCACAAGCCGGGTGGTGGGGATGGGGAGCCCGGCGGCAGCAGCGCACGCTTTGCTCCGTCCAGGGATGGCTTCAGGTGGTGGGGAAGGATGGAGGAAACGATGCAGGATCCTGAGCGGGCAGGCTGTGCTGGGGAATCGTTGAGAGTGAAAATTGGGGTGCGGGGGGATTGTGCATGGAGGAGGCAGGGGAGAGCCTCTTCTTGTTTAGGTTTTGAACTGGTTATGGCATGATCTTCATTACATCAGTGAGTAAATTGCGTTTATTCAGTTGAATGTGATTTTGTTACTGTTTGCAACCTAAGCTCACCCCAGCGTATTGGTTTGGGTTTTTTTTAAAGTGGGTGGTAAGAGAGAACATCAAACTTAGAGCTTTTTAGATCTTGATGTATCCTGGAGAATTAGGCTGGGTTAATTTATGCAGTGTTCTAACGAGATGTGTTCAAACCTTTAAATAGACGTGGACTGTATTTAAGTATTGTTAATATAACTTCCAGTTACTCCAGGTTTCTTAGCAAGGCAATATCTGAGTATTAGTGTTTTGTCCTGGTGATGATGATTAAAAATCAGAGCAGGAGCAGAAACTGGAACTGGAAATTGGTGGAAAACATGTGCAGTCAAACAAGTCTGATGCAAAACATAGCATTACATTCTCGGCTGGAGTTAAGGAACTCGTGAGAGTGTGTAAACGTGGATTTGTATTTTAACTTGACCCTTTCCCCCGCTGAGCATCATCTTCTGCAGACTCCACAGCGGCATCCGCTGAGTGCTTTCCTCTGGGGAGGGGATGGTTTGTCTGGAGCCTGCCTCCCTCTGCTTGACCTTGTCTTCCCTTTTTTTCCCTCCTGCTTCTTTTTTACACTTTTGTCTGAAAGACGGCTGGCTTTCCCAGCCCGCTTGCCCTGCCGGGCTGTGCCTCTCAGCACATTTGGTGTGGGGGGAGCCTTCACTTCTCATGCTTAAGAGTTTTCTCACTTGGTGGAAACCTTTTCTCTTCTGGTCTCTTGGTTGGGCCGCCTCATTAATTATGTTGAAGGAACACTTGGCAGCACCCCGACCTGCCTGGGGTCCCACACTGCACAAACCCGTGATGGGGTCCCTGCCCCTCAGCGTACAGCTGATGTCCAGGGTGAGGATCAGCAGGGGGATAAGAGTATAAGGATGAGAAGTATGGCCAGGCTTGGGAACTAGACTGTGCAATAAAGCTGTGGCCGTAGCGTGGCAGCTTTTAATGAGGAATGGCTGTAGATTTCTCCAAGATCCTCAGAAAGGTCCCAGAGGAGGACAGTGTTGTTGTTTATTCTGTTTGCATAGTTACTTTAACTTTATTTCCCCTCTTCCCCAAAATACCTAATTATCCTACATTTTCTGTTGCTGTGAGCAACATTTCCCGTAGTTACCCAGAGCTGCAATTCCAATTAAATTCTCACTTTATAAAGCTAATCTCCCAGCAGTGGCTGTGGGATTTCCAAAAGAAAAGACGTTTGTGAGGAGCCAATGTTTTTGGTTTTTGTCTTAGCAGACAATTCTGCATAACACCTCTGTTAACTACTCACGTTCATTATCGGTTGAGAGCTCAGTAGCTTCATCTCTATTTATGGCACTTAAAAGACTTGTAGTTTTTTTAATTCCCCTGCAGAGTGCCCCACTCCACAACATCTCCTTTTTCTGCTCCAAAGATGCCACATGTGTTGCTTATTGCATCTTTACGTCAGACAACCAGCCCAACAGGACAGGTTTTTGGGAACCGTTCATGACCTGACTATCGGGAAAATCAGCCTTACTCTTCCTTCCCCCACTTTCACGGCCGCTGAACTTCCTCCCCTTCTTCTGAGTGTGTTGTCTGTAAGATGCTATCAGTCCCGTGATTCTTTTATCTCACTTCTCCTATCGTTTCCATTCTTCTACTGCCTCTTCCTCTGTCTCACGATTAGACCAGAAATTTCTCTGCTGCTGGCATCTTCGCTCCTTGCACATACTGTGGCGCTGCCTCCTTTGGGATCTGAGGAGGGATGAGTTTGGAGTTCATACATGTTGTGTCATGTCCCGCGCTTGGCTTCAGTTTGCACAAGTAGAGGGTAATGGTAATGGCCTATGGTAATTTTCCTTTGATTGCCACCTTAAGCAACCAACTCTCTCTCCGCCTAGGTTGGAGTATGAGCAGGAGGTCCTCAGTGCCTCCCTCACCAAGGTGGCAGAGCACTGAGGACCTCCTGCTGAGGTTGATCTTTCCAAAGGGATGCAACCTGTGGCCGGGGGTTTGCTTGCTTTCCTCTAGGCATGATAGCACTATGTTTCCTTCCAAAGACCTTATTCTGTGCCCTAATTTGTATAACCTTCCTCGATCTGAAGTTGTGCCAAGGGTAGATGCTCTGGGAGCGAGGTAACCCTCTACTTTTGAGCTCAAATTATCCTGCTTGACAGGATCGGATAGTAATTTACTCCCACAGAAAACTTGAGCTAACTTTATAATTCTCTGCAGTGATATCTAAGATGAGTGGGGTGGTGACCTCCCCGTATCGCAAATGTTCGTTTATGGGACTTATGAAATAACCTCAAAATAAATCTCTAGCCTGACAGCTTCCCCCTTACAGAAAATTATAGAAGTTATGGTGTAGTGGTGGCAATTTCCTTTTCTTCATGTATGCATCTGCAGGGCATTCCAGGGGAGAGGCAAGATTTGTTCTAAATAGATTAATCTAAATTTCCATGGAGCTTTTAAAGGCATTAAATCTATGTAAATTTTTCTCATCCAGCAATGAACTAGTGCAGCGGTGAAGCGCAGGACTGTTTGTAATATATTCGGAAACCTAGCTGTTTTCTGGGTGCGGCCAAATCCCATTAACTGTGATTTCCCTGCTTCCTTTTTCCTCCTGTCAAGCCTTCTGGATAGTGGCTTCTCTTAACAGCTTGTTTGGAGAATCTGCTCTGAAAATCTCCCAGCCTCTTCACTCTTCTCAAAGCACGGGAAACTCTGGGAGCAGCTTATCACCTGCTCATCAGCTGACTTCCATTTCTACTAGATAGTCTCTGTCAGCCATAGACCAAACAAGCTTAAATCTCTTTCCCTTCCATTTGGTCAGGCGCAGGAGAGGTAGAAGTCCTTTTGGAGATTAAACTTTGCCTGTTGGTTTAGTGAGATATCAATCCACACAGCACAACATGTATAAAATTGGCTTCTTTAATTCCCTTGGAGCATCCTTAGGGATCCTTGAGAGTTGTCTGAGAGTTTCTAGGAAGGATGTGTGAGCACCCTCTGACACTGCCCTTGCAGTAGCAGGTTTCTCAAGTTTGTGTTCAAAAATATCAAGTTGTTTTAAGGCTCTGTTCACTCCATTAGCTTTTCACTGATAGTTCCTGTTACTAACTGCTAGTGTGATCCTTTAGTTTTTTTGCCTTGATTCTGTCATAAATTAAATTGGTGTTGGCGAAAGCGGCTTCTGATCACACACTGTAAAAAAGATTTTTTTTTCACCTGTTTGCAGCCTTTGTGCAATTAATGGGAACACACTGTTGCTCCTTGGTAAATCCATTCATGTTTAATAGGTATTTGTGGGCCATATTTGGCTTCAAGTGGATGCATCACAGGTCTTGAGGCATTTTGGTGGCTAAATAGCTGGGATTAGACACTCTGGTTACTCATGCCAGTTGTTTTCCTGTGTCCATACCAAACTCTGTGTGTTACACAGTATTTTTAGTTATAGCCTTGTCAGATTTGTTTAAGGAAAAGAGATGTCCTCATTTTTCAGAGATGTTTATATGGTAGTGAGTAGAGTTATATTAATGTTTTTTTTTCTCAGTTGATCAAATTCTAAGTGCTAGTATGAAAGGTCCACTATTACGTGCAAAAGTAAGACTTGCTTTTGCAGGAGTAGAGCAATTTATCTTCTGTATCCCCTTCTCTAATTGCAGGCTGTAAAGACCCCAAAGAGTCCTGCTAGTCAATGATTTCTTTACTGCAACCAGTGAAAAATCAGATTTAAAATGCATTTAACTGATGCTCAGTTTAATATCTCCTGATTACTATGGTCACAGCATAAATAAATACATTTGATAGCTTACTTGATCATGCAACTATTGAATATCTTTCTCCTTCATCAGAATGCTCCTTTTTATCGAAGATACCCACTGTCATAGAGCCCCAAGCTGTTGATCAGGTAAAAGGGAATGCCATATATGCGAAAATAAACCAGCACCCACAGGTAGCCTCTTACTAGAAAATAATGAGTTTTCATTTAGCGACTTCAGCTTGTTGTTTTCTATTTGAATACTTTCTCGAAATCAATAATGAAAGACTAAAATTTGCCTTCTGGGAGGATGGTATAAATAATTAACATGGGATATCTGTCTACTTGGTTTTGGGTTGATTGCTTATTGGCTTCCACATAGTACCATGAGTGGGTTTGAAGCCCCTGCGGTGGCCTCGGGCTGTGCTTGACCAGCTCAGACTTGTTGCTGCCCTTCTTGATGCCGTTCACTGTGATTAACAGTGTCTGGATGGATGGCAGAACCCAGACAGTTATGGCAAAATAATTGCCTTCTCCTTGGATGCACCACTTGGACACAACCATCAGTAAAGCCACTTCTGCAGCCGGTGACATTGGAGGCAGTGGGACCACGTGTTGCTCCTGGGGAGGACATCTCGTGTGGGTAGTGCTGTGCTGCCCCAAGGGTATGCATGGCACAGCCAGACTCGTTCAGCTGTGCTTTCTGAGAGCAAGAGGTTAAAAGGACAAGGGTAAACCATGGTCGGAAGCAGACTCTTGCATCTGGCAGGTCTGTTCTTGGGTAATGCTCATTTGGTTACACAGCTCAAGTACAGCGAGAGTTTCACCCCTGCCCACGGGTTGACGGTCTCACGCCCAATGGGAAGTTATTTTTCTGCTGGGTTTTGCCCCTTGTGAGTGTTGTCATCGGAAATAACAGCAAATAAAGGGACAGAGGTTTATGGGGCATCATGGCCTGTTCACTGTTTAAAATAAATCTTCTGTGATTAATTCTCCATGGGGCACAGGGGGAGAGGAGTTCGTGCCCTAAACTCTGGAGAATGTTTAGTATTTAATGCTAATTTTAACCCTGAACCATCAGTGAGTTAAGTAGAGCTCAAAGTGCTGCATTTAGCCGTCATCAGGAAATGCTGGATATCACCACTGGAGGAGTTGTGACAGCAGGGAGTTCCCACATGCACGCAGTGGTACTTCTAGAAGAAATAAAGGTTGGTATTTCCAAACAGAAGAGGAGACACATGCGAGTTGGTGGCACATATTTTGATTTTTCAGTACAGTAGGTGGCAGGAGAGACAAAGCGACAGCTTGGCTGAGGTAGCTGCTTGTCCACATGCCGCAATAACAAATGAAGGCCGCACCAGTCTATACCCAATACCCTGGAAAAAAAGTGACATCATATTGCCAGGTGCTTTTGTGAGGTCTGTCATCTGGTGTGATAAATACAAGGACATAAGAAGATGGGAACGTTAACATTGCAATGCTCATGTTAAATGCCACACCATGCACTGTGTCTTGTGTTTCTACGACGTCTTTGGGTAGGCGTCAGGGACTAAAGGTTTCATGGCAGCCTAAGCCAGTCCCAGTTATGGCTGTTTGTCCTCTTTCTGTCCCCACAGTATCCTTGGCCAGGACTTTCCCACCGTCCCTTTTGCACCTGCTTTGGTGCTTTTGGGACTGTACCATGAGCGGCTTGATAGGGTGAATCCAGCCAACAGTTAACTAAGACGCAGTTGGATTTTGGGTAACTCAAGCAGAGCCATCTCACCTTGTGCTTGTGAAATTAGGGTTGAGGGGAAGGAGCAAGTGAGAGGAAAAAGGGACTGATGGCTTCAGGCTGCAGAAGAGCTGCACCCTTGATCTACCACCCCATCAAACTGGATGGAAGAGGTGCTTCTTTAATGGATAATGAAGCAGATGCTGGAGACTTTTCTAAGCCAACATCTGATATTCTTGGACTTTGAATCTGTAGAGGGATAAGGTAACCTTAAAAGCCTGACAAACTGTCCTTTCTAAGCATACAGGAGTCTTTCTTAATGGAGAGGCAAACTGAAGAAGTGAAATTAGTGGGTGTTTTCCCTTCTGTCTCTTAGAAGTATGTCTCATTTTTAAAGGTGAAAGGGTTGTTCCTCATCCCACTTCAGTTAAGATGAACAGATTGTTTCTTATTTATGGGAGATTGGCCTCCCATTGCACACAAGGACAAAATCTGCTCTAGTGCTTGTGTAACTTGAGCAAAGTCAATGAGGTTGTGTTTGTAAAACAGAGGTGGTGATTTGGCTCAGGGCTTGTAACTGGAGAAAGGAAGCACTTCATCCATTGATTCATAGGGAATTAGTGTACGGCTAAAACAGGCCCACCCATTTGCTTTACTTTTTTCTAAGGATTGTTCTCTGAAGGACCTTGGGTCATGATGGAAACAGCTTCACTCTGTAGGCCTGCCAGAGGGCATTGAATTTGCCCTAGAGGCAAAAAGAGCGGACAGTATTTGATTCATACTTGTCAGACGAACCTTTACTATACATACCAGCTTCCAATGACAACTTTAGTCCTTTTATTTGTACTTGGACTTAAACTTTGATTCTGGCAATATCAAACCATGCAGTTGTATGGTGGCCTAAATTCTGCATTTTCATTCGCTGGGAAGCTCTCTCGAGCAACTCCATTACTTATATTCTGTTTCTGTGCCCACTGGTTTAATAAGATTTCTGTCAGCATTTTTTTTTAATATATTAATGTTGTTTTTGTTGTGGAAGTTGACTGAGAATTGAACTGGTGTTGAAGTTGTAAAACTGTCAGTGTGATGTAGTGGCAAGGACAAGACATCTGTTCAGGTGCTTGCTCAGTTGTCTTTGCTGGAGAGCCTGACTGCCCATAGATGGCACCTAAACATGTCTGGGCATCTAAAAGAGGATGAAATATCACCCTTGTACTGATGAGAAATGGAGGCAGGAGCAAGGTGATTTATTGATGGTCATGGAGGAAATCAGAAAGGTTAGGATCTAGGTCTCCTCCACCCCACCCCAGGAAGCTGAATCATGTGTTTTCTAGTATAATGAAGTTTGCTTGCTCTCCCCGAGAAACGTGAGAGTCTTCCTATTGCTAAAATACCTGTTCTTAACACAGGAGATGTGGGCACACGTTTACAACTTGTGAATTAAGTTTAAGACTCATTGCTACAAAACCCAGCAGATTTAGTAGCTGGCTATAGCTGTAGTGTGCAGTATTTCAAGGGGAAACAGTCTGAGGGGCACAGCCAACAGTTAGTAGCTGCTCTGTTGTTGCTTTACGTACAATTCAGAGAGCTTAGTAGTTGAACAAGAGGAGGGACCTGGGTGTACACTGAGTTTGAGCAGCTTACGGGCCGTTCCATTCATGAAGCCATGCGGTCCCACGCAAAGATAAGTCCTTTCTCACAGGGAAGCGGTTTGTAAAGGATGGGACCCTGTTGGCCAAATTTTTCTTAAATAGGCTGGTATCATGCAGATACTGATACATTGATATAAATTGTATGGCTGCAAATAGTTAATTGTTTCTGTAACCATGCTTAACTGTGGAGTGCTCTGCTTGGTGAAGAGGATCAGGAAGGAGTTCCTGTTATTTTAAAGCAGTAGCTGAGGCTAATTATGAAAAACATGCCAATATGAAATATTCTTTTTTTTTTTTTAAACGAATATCCATAAGCAGCTCATAGACAGGTTTATATCGTGCTGGAAGAAGTCTGACTGCACTTTAATGTAGATACCTGGATTGGTGATTAGGAAAAGATTGTTAAACAACTGGAATTTAAATACCGGTACAGCTTCATTGTAATAATTTCCCCAAAGGCACATTGGTAATTCTGCTAAAGAGAGAGTTTAATAGACTTTAATAATGTGTACTTTGGAGACCCTATACACAAAGGAATTACGCATAAAACATTCATTATTGTAAACTGCTACCTTTGCATGTAACAAGGAATCTGTCAGAACAAAATCGGCATGTTGTGTGCGGCAACATGTTGTCAGGCATTAACGGACAGAAGTCATTATCGCTGCCTTACCTATTGCTTCACCTGTTTTGATCAAAGTTGCAGCCCATATCATTTTACCTAACAGTCAATGAATTATCTGAGGTACACATTCGTTTATTTTCCAAGAAGTCCTTTGCTGGCAGGAGGGCTGTGGCAGTTCACAGGACTTTGTTTTCCTTTGATGTGCCCATGTGGTGTCAAGAGAAGAAATACCTGTAGGAAGCACAGAATAACCCCATTTTTAAAAAAAACTTGAAATAAAGAATAACAAAAAAGCAACTTTAGCAAGTGGCTCTAAGTGAGTTTAGCATTGGATTTTGATTTGATTTCACTGTGCTGCTGCTGAGGGCCCTGCTGGAGAACAGGCAAGAAGGAGGAAGGAGCAGATGCTTTTGGTAGAACAGTAGGGCATTTATCTCTTTTAATGAGGTAACATCATTAGTGCTGACAAAGTGCTGCAAATCAATACATGTAATGGACTGCTGCTGTCTTTCGGTAGTGCACAGGCTGTTGTACCTCTGAGCATTTAAATCTGCTGAATCACAGGTCAGGCTTTATCTCCTGTCTGATGCTGGTTTGGTTTTTTTTTTCTTTTAACCATTTTGTTCCCCCCCCCAGTCTTTGCCTTCGATCTCCAAGAATTGGACCACATCTCCAGAATATGTGTTGGGGCAGGCAGAAGTCTACAGATTTCATGAGTACAGGAGCGCACCGAAATGCTGCATATGTCCGTTGCAGTTGGAGGACCTTCTCTTTAATTAGAAAGAGTAAGGTTGCTGTCTATTTGAGTCTGATTCCTTCTGCCTAAAATGGCTGCAGGTTTTGTTTTGGGTGGTGTGGTTTGGTTTTTCCCCCCCCCTTGCCCTCTGCCTGCTTCCTTTAGAGCAGTGGTGTAATGTCAGCCACACTAATCATGTCAGCTAGTGGTACCGATGACCCTGACATTCAGCAACAAAGAACTGCAGAAGAAAGGAGAGCGCGAGGTGGCTGCGGCGCTGGACAAGGAGCAGCAGCAGGTGGAGGGAAATCTGCAGGTCAAAGCATTTCTCTGTACAAAATCTGTTGGTGTAAAAATGGTATGCATGGTTGTATGCAAGGTGACCAAAGAAAGAAATGAGATGGATGTCAGTGGAGATCCGTCCTTTACTACTCACTTTTCAGATGACAAACATGACAGCACATGACTATAGTAGTGTGAAAATAATTAAAAAAAAAAAAAAAAGGCAAATTAAATCTAAATTTGAAAAAGCCTGGAGGTTTTAATAATGTCTCTGTTAAAAATTACTTAATTCCCCCAAAACTTCTATCAAAACCATGTCATGCTCCACTACAAAGAGGTAACATAACCTAAACGTTTGAGGTACGCTGTCTGTTTATCAGAGGGCCCAGGAGTGACACTTGGGTGTCTGTGCTGATTCCAGGAAAAGAGGCTGTCGGTAAAAAAGATTCATCTAATAGGTCACGCATGTCAAAAGAAAAAAAAAAGTGGTTCCTCTTTCTTTTTTTATCTGCATGCCCCTCCTAGCCTGGGCTTCCCAACACCTGCTTGTGGTGAAAGAATATAAACAGAATTGCAACATTCCTCAGCATTAACTGTTGCCTGACAGCTCCAGCTAAGCACTGCAAAGTCATCTGGTTTTTCCTCCTTGTTTTTGTTTCTTGTTCCCTGCCACACACCCAACGAGCCTCTGCAGCATCCTCAGGTGGCACCATCCATGGCGGAAAACCTCCCCATGTTTTTGCCCTGCCATGACCTGAAAGTCAGTCATGTTTGCCAGAGTTGATATGAATCCAGAGTTGGGATCTCTCATTGCCCACCATCTCATGTTACCCTCGCACCGAGTGGGCGGACAGGATTGAGAGCCAAATAAGCCTTTTGGTCACAGTTGGTGGGACCACATGTAAGCACTTACTAAAGTATCATACAGTAGTTACACTGCTGAGTGTCAGTTTGGGTCGAGACTAGGTAAGGCTCCATTAATACTTGTTACTTTTTTAAAATTTGATTGGTGTTCCCACTGGAGAGATCAGAGGGGTACGCTTAGCAACACCCAGGGTACAGTCAGCATTCCTCACTGCTGAAATGAAAGCATTGTTCCTCCAAAGCAGAAATCTAACTAGTGGTTTGTTACCTCCTCATGCTCTTGACTGCCTTGTACTGGCAGAAAGTAATGGCCAACAGATGTAGAAAAGGTATTGTCTTGGGAAAGATCTAAAGATCTTTTTTTTTGTTGTTTTCTTCCCCCACACCCCCACCAGAACATCCCTTTTATAAATCAGTGTTTCTACATCACATACCACAGGCTTTCTGTGCTATCTTATTCCAACAGTGAAACCAAAGTTCACTTACCTCCCTTCCAAGGTTGGGATTACAGAAACCTTACACACATCTCACCATCCGCTCGCTGCAGGCACTCCAGTCCAATAAATAAATACTTGGCTGAGTTTTACTGCCCTTTACCCAGTTAACTAAAAACAAATGCCTTCTGCTTTGTTAAAGGCAAGTCATGCCTACTTCTGTTGCTACAGCCAGCAAAGTTTCTCAACCAGCTTGGCCTCTGAGGGACTGATTCCCTTTTAGTGACTCTGAAACAGTTACCAAAACTTTCTGTGATCAACATATGAAAAGCAAATAAAATTCTCGTGGACTCTAAGGAGAGGAAATAGCTGGCCATACCCTTTCCCAAGGCTACAGATGGCCCACTTTTGCTCTCCTTTTCTCAGTAAAACTGGGGTGAAAGTATAGTGACGGAGGGTGAAGGGACAGGGGATAGGAGGGTTAGAGAAGTAAAGAGCTGTTAGTATTACAGGCTCCTGTATTATCTAGTTTTTATTTTCCTTTTTTTCTTGTGGATGGTATATTCAAACTATTTTAGTGCTGCATGTGAACTTGGCACAGCTTCTCAAGAGGAGAAGATGCAGAGCTGCTCATTAGTATTGTTTCAGAGCAGGCGCAGAGTTGATGCTGCCACAGGCTCGGCCACTTGTAAGGCTTGGTGGTTACCCCTCACAGCAAATACAGGTCAAAGCGTTGATGGAGAAGGGCTGCTAGCGTGCAATTGCAGCCCTGGTGGGCCAAACCATGTTTGCCCGGCTTCCCTGGGTGGTCGCCTGCCTTGTACGCAGCACATGGAAATAGATCTTCTGGAATGTGAAACCGTGCCTTCTGCATTTCTCCCACAAGTATTTTACAGTTTTGACTGGCATGCGCGAAGGAAATGGAGAATAATAGAAGAAAAAACTTATATAACCCTTCAGCTGTGCTTCCTTTCCATACCAAGGTTTTGCATTTAAAGTAAAACAACCAGTCTGTGTTATTGTGTAAGTATTTTTAAAGTTTAGTGATTAGTTTTTTGGTAAATGAGTGAAGGGGTATTTTTTTTCTCCCTTAAACTCATCTCCAGTTTAGATAGTGGATGCTTCTGTGTGTCTTCACTCAGAGAAACTGAATCGATGTAGATTTAGTGGTTGGGTAATCTGATTCTTAAAAATTCAAAAGATCCCTTTGTCCAAGATAGATTTATTTGATTCGTGGTTTTACAGAAATAGGTTGTGAAGGGATCTTGAGAATTCAGGGGGTTTTTGTTGTTCTCTTCTTTTTAGTAATTATGTTATAAGCTAGTAAGTACCCAGACTTTTGTAAATCTCATATGTGAGTGCTGTACATAGGATGAGGAGAAAAGAATGTAAGACCAGCATCTCTCTTTCCTTGTTCTCTAGATGTGGCTGCCATCTACTCACTAACTCTGTGATCATGGCTCTTAACATTTGGTGTAAGATAGAAGAAGCACGTCTGTCTTCTCAGTCCCTTCATGGAGAGAAAAGATGGGTCCTTGCCAGCAAGACTCCTTTCTCCCTCGGGTTCAGCTGCACAGCCTAGAAAAAGCAGCCCGCACATGTAAGGAGTTGTCCTTTCAGAGCATGTTAAGGATCCAGCTTTGATCCAACTGTGAATCAGCCACTGAGGATCCTTTGTACTACCAGGGAAGCTGCCTCCCTGTAATAGTAGGATCTGTGCCCTGGAAGTGGGAGCTTAAAAAGACGCAAACACTTGGAAGGGGCATTGGAGCAGTAAAGGTAGATACGATAATGGCAGTAAAGTGTAGTGCAAGAACATAGGGAGTCAACGGGCGTGTGGGAGTGAGAAAGAAAATACTTGCTTTTCCCCCAGCTCTGCCCTTGGAGGTATCCTTGTCTTCTTAGGTACATGGTCCCGGTTTTGTGAGGGATGCCCTGAAGTCACTTAGCTTCTGAGCTTTGTAGATCTGGGGGTGTTTTGTTGTTTGCAAGGTGCCTTGCAGTCATCCACTGGGAACACGTGAAAAGTACCCCTTCCTTTGCAGTGGCTTTCAAATTAAATTTCTGTTTTGTTTACATGATGGCTTCCTAGCCTGCTTTGTCAGCAGCTCACTGAGATGCTTCCCAGTGGCTTACAGCTCTTGGTTTCATCTAGCAAGAGCAATCTATAATCCAGGGATGTATACATAAGGGAGCCCTTCAGGGGCTTGTGGAAAAGGAACGATGTATACAGCTTGACACTTAGAACAGGTGAATAGTCTGACAGTTTCCCACTGTGTCACCCTATTCAGTTTCAAAAATTGTGGCTTGCATTTATCCTCTCAGTAGAATGAGGCACTCCTCTCAGGCTCCTGGAGGAGACCAAGAAGTGTACACTTAATTGCTTTGTGAATGATGTGAAGTCTTGGAATGCAATCTAGCCGCTGCTCATTAACTGGCTGAACCTATTAAACCTGGACAGCAAGCAGGACTGAGTCGGCCGCCCTTGATTGCAGGCAACTAATGGAGCCGTGGGAGCAAGCTGTGACTGCAGAACGGAATTGGCAGTAGACTCCCATCAACCTTCTCTGTTTTGAACTCACCCTACACTCCCTTTAGACTTCTGGCTTGGAGACAGATGATTTCAGAGTAGCGAGAGGGGGGGGAAGGCAGAGGGTGGAAAGCATTGTCTTCCCAGCTATGTTAGCTTTGATCTAAAGTTAAAAGTGAACCAGAATTTGAATGGCACCAGTAATTTGACATTTAAACCTGCAGAAGCAGAGAGATTTGTCATCTGGCTGTGGCTGGCTTTGGTTATTGATTGGGTCTTGTGCAGATGGTCCTGCTACACAACGTTAAAACAGAAGAAAATGGCCAAATAATGTGACTTGGCATCTCCTTGGTGTTTTTTAGCTCAGAGGCAATCAGCTGCACTTACATAGCATGCACATATAGGTGGCATGGTACCGACAAAATATATCTTGTCTTGCAGAAGAGCGTTGTAGCACTTTCTTGCATCTTCCTGCCATGCTAGCAGCACAGAAGAAAACAAAATTCACTAAATGTTAACTGGATAATTGAGGGTTAGTTGTTTTATTTTTTAGTAGCTTGAGGAAAAATGAGCAGAATTGAGATTTGCTCAGGAAATTTGAAGCATTTAACCTTTCAGGTACACGAGGGCCTCAACTAAAGATGGATACAGCTCTGGCTATGTAGCGTTTACCTCCAGAGCACTCTTGGCATTGCGCTGGAGCGTTGTTTCTGAGCAGTTTGTGCTGCTTGCTAAATCACCAGCATTTCATCCTTCAGCATTCGCATGCCTCCCATCCAGTCACACTTTGTGCCCAACCTTATTTACCTTGTGGGTTTTGCCAGGATCACAGCTTGGTGGTGTGGCTTTGGGCCCAGTCAGACCGTCTGTCAAGGAGAAGCGGAGGAGAAGTAGTGGTTTTGACATGTTGCCTGACGAAGGGCATGCCCAAATGTGCTTTGAAATCTTTGTTCTACTTGCTTGTTCGATGCTTTTAAGCTGCTGTGTATTGTGGGTTTTTTTCTGTTGTTTGCCTTAATTTCCCTGTTGTGGAGAGATTGTTTCATTTCTAGTCTGGATTCATACATTTTGTTTGTGCTGCTGGCAGATCCTATGAACACCCACTTTTCTGTGATATTTAAACTTTAAAAGATAAAATAAAAATCTTTGGTGTCATAGAACACTGACTTGCTTGTAAAATAGTTCCATATACCGGAGATGCTATTTAAAAATATTGTAGGAGTCTAGTAATACATTAGCATTTTATGCATTTCACTCTGAGCAGTCCCAAAGTACTTAAACTGTAGTGCATGCATGCAGCCCTGCTGAGATGCAGTCCCTAGGATGGAGGCTGTAAAGCAGCCCTACATTTACTGAGGATGTGAGGAGTGACGGATGCGAGCAGCTTGAAACAAAGTGACCAGAATAATCTGCCTTGTGGAGGAAAATGCTATGAAAATCATCAGTCTTGATGTATGACAGGGGTTCAGCTCGGGATGCTCTCAGAGTTGCTCACCCTGGGACCGCTAAGCTGTGTGTGGACCCGGGCCGGGACACCCCCTGCCCAGCCAGAGCCACACCGGGCTTTGCCAGAGCTGCGGGTACAGCCCCAGACCGGCACTGGAGCCCAAGTATTTGGAGGGGCTCTGTTGAACAAGTGTCCACATGGGCTCTGTGTTAATAACTTGTTGCCCTTAGTAATCTTCACTGCATTAAAAGCAAATAACCCCTTCATTTGTTAGCAGCTAAAAATGGAGTAACCCGCTTTAGCTGTAGGCTAAGCTGGGCTGAGTTGACTTGCAGCAGCCGTGCACCAGGAGCAGCGTACAGATGGGCAGCTGTTGTGGGTCCCGTGGTGGCTGGTGATATCTTAGCGGTTGTGTCCCCCACACGTGCGAATTGTGTTTCTCTGCATCGTCCTAGTTATCCTTCAGCCCATTTTTATATTTGGGTCCTTTTAAAACCACTGAGTTGCTCTCAGATTAGCTATTTTATAAGTGTCTCAGCAGGGGGGATGTAGACCCTTGGTGTGAGGACAACAAAACCATTTTTAGATGATTTTGAGGCACGGTTACTTCATTCTGGGAAATTCAGCCTCACAGAGGCTAATAAAAACTAAAATTCAAGTTTTTATAATGTTTAGCAGAACTAATACCACAGTGCATTTTCTGGTTATCATTTCAAAACCTCAGTGACATTTTATCTGAATGTTTCCATACAGGCGCTGTTATTCACACGTGAGAATTTCAGGAGCAGCTGAGGGTGCAACAGCAATCTGAATGGCATATAAGAGAGCTCCCATCTTCCGAAAGGAATTATGTCATGGCCAGCTGTGATGTCATAGCTCAGGGTTCAGTGAGCTGGCAACAGCCTCTGAGTCTGTTTTTTCTAACCAAGCAGTCTGTGCTCCTTTTTCACTCTTTAAAGAAAAAATGAAATGATTAATTCTTTCAGTTTTAAAATACCTCATGCCTAAAAGAGAGAAAATTAGAAAAAAAACCAAAACTATTTTATTTTCATGTGACATGACTCTGTTAGGCAGAAAGAGCCTTCCAGTACATTGAATTGGGAAGTAATTAGTCTTCAGAGTGTGAGATGGGTTATAATCTTAATGTCATTTTACCATTACTAAAATAGGCTAATTTTTTCCTTGACTAATCCATGTAAATCCCATTGATTTAACAGTGTTGTATGGATGAAAACAGGAAATGGGGCTGGCCTATATTTTGGGATCTCCTTGCCTAGTGTAAGAGCTTACAAGCACATTGTTTAATGAAGCAGCCATCCCTCCTGTATGCCTGAGCACCATTACCAGATGCTGGCACAAGCCAGAGCATCGCATGTTGCTGTTTCAGAGCTAGCAGGCAAAGCACAAAACCTTTAATTTCTCTAGGTTCAGCAGAATATGTGTATGTTCAGTTTGTCAGTGTGTTTATAGAAAAACAGGCTAAGAGCAGAAAACATTTCTAGAGACGGAGAAATCTGCTTTAAATTAAATGAGAGGCTTTAAAAGCTTACGCAGATCTTGAAAAACACAAAGGGCTGGACTGAACATTGCCGTTTCAGTCAAATTTAGAATCTCCACCTACTTACACAGGAACACATTTAGGTCAGTGCTTTGTGCTTTGCAAAATCGTCTCCCTAATCTCCTTCGGAGCATTTCTGACTGATTTCAGTGGAGGGGGGAGGGAAGTGCTTCCAGGCTGAGACTTGTAGCTAAGTTGTCATCTGGAGTTAATCTGTTGAAAGACTGAAGTGGTGTAGATAGATAGGCACTGAATTCTGAAACCTGCTATTTACTGGCGAGTATACTTGCATGCAGGTACTAATTATTTGGAAGCATTCAGCCAAGGTATCCAGAAACTTTCAGATTTTTAAACCATTTGCCTAAACCATGGAAGCTAATTCGAGTTACCCAGGTTGATCTCGCTTTGTTTATATGTTTCAGCAAGATTCAGAGAGGTTGTGTCAGATGATCTCTCCTATACGCAGTTTCTTGCATTCGTCAAATAAGTGGAGCAGAAACATGGTTTCCTCTTTTCTCCACCCCCTTTTTTATTTAATGAAACGGGAAATGTTGAAGCTACTGGAAACCTTGATGTGACATTTCTTGATGCAGCGATGCTGTCTCTTAGATTTGGGCCCTGTAAGCACGTTGCAAACATCAAAAGCTCCTGCATCACTGGTCATCTTTAGTGCTGTTGTTTTATGAAGTTGGTACGGAATAAGTAATCAGGCTAGTATATCAGACTAATATATATTCTAAAACACGTAATGAAATGTACTTCCTTGAGGGATGATATTAGTGGTAAAGCTGTTGGTCGAGCTCTCCATTACCACAAAGGATCCTGTGAGTCTGCTGTCAGAGGACTTGGGGTAATGGGAGATGGGGTTGGGATTTAGGATATCTTTAACCAGCATCCTGTGAGCAGAGGCTCCAACAAGATTGTAAGTGGTGCAGTTGTGATTGCAGTGTGAATGTGGGCATCACGTAAGTGAGACCGAGCCCCCTGGGAATGAGCATTGGCACTCTGTCTTCCCTGAAACCCGCACGTGCTCACCCAAGTTGGTATGTCTGGCTGTCACCCATCCACTAATGAAGAACGAAATAAAAATATTCTGCAAGGAAGTCTTCCCTTGGTGTTCATCCCCCAAGTGTTTCTTCTTCTGTCTGCTCAGCAGGCTCTAAAATGGAAGGCAAGAGAGTTATGGAAGTGGATGAGTTAAACTAAGGAGGTGACCACGTGTGTTCTTTGGGCTTCCTAAGTATCTCAAGTACTTGCTTTTGGGAACAGGGATTGGGGCCCATTCCTGTTTCGGCTGATGCTTCAGGTCTTGCCTTGCCATGTCTGCACTTACTGCTTTTTTGCAAGCAATAAAATAAAAAACTGACAATAAACACAATCTTGATGGAGCATTGTGGTGGCAGATAATATTAAAACGTGTTCCATCAAAGAGGGCTAATTGTCAAGAGGTAAAACCAAAACTGCAACACAGTCACACCCAGGTTTGTTGTCTAGCCATTATGAGGCCAAGCAAAGAAAGATAGGTATCACAAAATTGAAATTCACATTCAAAGCAAATGAAGCAGTATTGTGATTACTTGGGGCAACAGAAGCTAGCTGTTCTCTTGTGAATCTGAAATAGTAATTTCAGTCGCCCTTCAACTTCTTTTCTTCATCCAAGACCTAATAGCTACAGATTTTTGTGACACCTGTATTTACTCAGACACCTGCTCTTTGCTAGAAAAAAAGTACATTGGAAGTTGTCTCCTGGAGACTTGGTGGCAAGGTAGCACAGACAGGTACCAGCTGTGTCCTGTATCCACTTGCTGATCGCTCCTTCTCAGCAGCGAGTAACTCTGAAGCGTGATGGTCTGCGTTTCAGAAAGTCTAGGAGGGTTGCTTATGGCATTTTAAAGTCTGGATTTGAACAAGTGGATTCAAGAGTCTCTTTCAGTTTGAGGAATACAGGGCACTGTTTATGCTCTTTGTACTTTGGAACAAAGCTGTTCTCTATGGAGAAATGATGTATTGGATAACCACAAATGGCGGAATTACTTAACTTTTCTCAGTTTTACACTGAACAGTACTTTAACCACCAAATTTTGATTAAACCCATGTTACAGACACCTATTGCAGTATACACAGTTTTTACATGTGTGTAAGCTGAAGAACAAAGAAGTTGTTCGGGGTTTTGCAAGAAGGTTTTTAACACTAGCCAGGTCCCTTGTTGTTTGCTTTAGCCTTTACATGGCTCTTTGTTTGTTATGGTATGTTTACAAGAAGAGGTGAAATGCAGATGGTTTGGATTTTTTAGGGCAAGCTATACATTGGTAACACTTGCTTAGTCTGTATTTTTACTACTTGAGAGCTGGTCGGTTATCTGCAAATATTGTTGTCTCTGGTTTTTATTTTCTTCTGTCTCTTCTTTGTTTTCCATGTTTGTGTCTTCTGTCTTGATTTGGCAAGATTAAAATTGTTTTTATTTAATTTCCGAATATCTTGGATAAGAGCATTTTTTTTTTGGTCTAATTTTTTAACCAAAAGACTCTCTCTTAACCCTGAACTCTTGTTTTTTCCTTCTCCCCTCTCTTCACCCCATCTCCCACCCAATTCACTAACCTGGCTGGTGCCAAGGATGACACCACCAGCAGAGATAGGGCACTGGCCTAATCCGTTGACCATCCTGAAGATTTACAGAACAGCTCATGCTGTCCTGATTTGGTCTACCTTCTACATCTCTTGTTTGGTTGATACGTAACCCCCACAATTTTGATCTGAAAAAGTAAGTTAGCAAGTCCTGGTCATTTGGGTTAAATTTTCCCCTTCTGTGGAGCCTGTCTCCCTAAAGGACTGGGCTTTATGCAATGTTGAGCTACTGTTCTCCTCAACACTGCTAGACCATTTTGGGTCTCTCTTGAACCCTGACTTCTGAATGTTAATATTTCGGGTCTGTGGCTTGGCCAACCAAGTGCAAAGTCTGCTCTTCTCTTACAGTTTACCCACTGTCAGGTCCAGAACAACTTTGTCACGTGGGACCCGAGTGTACATAATATCTCTCACGTGAGGTAGTATAAATTGTTGGCAAAAGGGACTTTCCTTTTTATTCTCCATCTGCTGAACCAAATAGCACCATAAGTATAGAAGAATATGAGCTAGTTCAGTAGCCAAAAAAAATTTTTCTGAATTTTTTCTCCCAGCTCTGGTAGGTGTTAAGTTTCTGTGTTTCACTGTATTTAGGGAGTCCTAAAATGAACTTGCATAAGATTCAGGTGGTGATAACTGTGAACGTATTAGTGTTCTGGGGACGAGGAAGGGAGGCAATGCAAAATGTCATGCTGAAGAAGGTATGAACAATTCACAGCAGCTCTGAAGACAGAATGCAGCTGCCTCTCAGATATAAGATGTGGTTTCTTTTTTAAGCCAGGTATTGAAATGGCTGCTGTTACTGTAAAATGTGAGTACTCTGCAATCTTTTCATCTTGCAACATCCTTATCAAGTAGAACGTAGGTGACAGGAAAACTGCTGGGTTCCCTGAGTGGTTGATGGTGCATGGGTACCACCTAACCCAACGACCAAAACAAGGTTGCAACCTGACCCACTGAGGGTGAGGTTGGTTTGGGTCGTGAGACTTGACAAACTGGCCAAATAACATGTTTGAGATGAAAAGCAATAATACGGCACTCTGTGTTTGGGGTTCAGCTGCAGGCAAAAATCTGTCCTTGGAAAAGAGGCAAATTAGAGGAAGATGGTGAGGTAGCTGTTCCAGCAAAGCACGTGCCAGGGAAGTAGAGAGATTCTGTCTCGGGTGAAAGGATACAACCTGCTTTGGTGAAAACCATGAGCCAGATAAGCCTCTGAGAAGTTCTTCGGAGAAAGTTTTGGGGAAAAAGAAGCCAACCACTGAAAGCAGGTTTCTGGAACACTGGAAGAAAGGCTGTGACAAAAAAAAGGGGCTTAGGTGAAAGAGATGGACGAATACATTAAGTAAAATTCTTTGAATAAGCAAAATGTCTGTGACCAGGAATTGATAAAGAGCAATCTAAGAATGAAAACAAAAATGTAATATATTCATGAAGCAAGATGATTATAACTCAGAGGGAGTAGCATTAATTATGACTTCCAAGGCAGAAAAATAGCTTATAGACTGGGAACCAATTAGTGATCGATTGCTCTGAACTAGATTTCAAACATAGTACATGAAATGACAATTACACAGCATTACCAACAACTATGATGGGATAAGAGCTGTCAGCAGTTTTGGACCAAATTCCTCAGACTGACACCTGCGTATTAATGGGAAGACTTCCTTCTCGGGGTTAGGGATGGGGACAGACTGTAGGAATCCATAGCCAAGCATCATCATCTGTCTCCAAAGCAATAACGTGGGGCCTGCCTGGCAGAGCTCTGCCTGCTCTTGAGGCTGTTGGTGTTGTGTGGCCATAGTGTAAATGTGTCCCTAGAGCAGTTGGTGGAATTGTTGTGGCCTGAGTGTGTTGGAGGCAAACACAGTGCATATCTTCAGCAGATTTCTATGTGCAGTAGAAGTGATTGTCATATTTTTGTGACAGGACCAAAAAGAAAGAAAGAAGAAAAACCTCTGCAGGAGAACTAGTAAGAGAGGTGTTTCTTTTGGTTTTACTACCAAGTGAAAAAGGGATATGTTGCTAAAAATGTAAATGGTTTTCATCTAAGCAAGCCCAAATAGTGGGCTTTCCAAGGATGGAAATGTCAAAGCCAACACTGGACGTTTGAATGCTGATGGGAGGAGCACTATGACTTTGCCAAAGGAACTGAAAATGCCAAATTAGAGACGCTGTCTCACAGCACAAAGGCGGTGTGAAAAACTCTCTAAAAACAAAATTTGGAGAAGCTGCAGGTGGAGACAGTTGCTGAAAAATGATTGAATGAATAGTTGCTGAGTTCTTCAAGAAATATGGGAATATGAAAAAATAATAATCTGATTGATGGAGAAATTGCATTCCAGTTAAAGTACCCTAGAAAGGTAATGTAAGTGATTGCAACAGATGAAGGGAAGTTCTGTTCCTTTCAGTGGTACAGTCATGAAAAAGGGAAAAAAAAACCAAAACAAAACAGAGATTCTAATTTTTTTCTCTTACACCTTCAGCTCAGGCATTTCAGTTCAGGAGATAAAGGAATGATCAGATTTTTGGGTATCCTCTCCTGCTCCCTTGCTTGAGGCAGATTACCTGCCAATCTGATGCAGTTGTTTGGGGTTCTTGGGCAAGGGGGGGAGGGTATTTTTATTACCTTTTCAGGAGATGAATCTACTCATTCAAGTATGTATTTATAATAATAGCAAAGTCTTGACAAGCTTGAACCATTGAAGTAGGTGGAGAGCTGAGTGAATGGTTCATTGTGGATAACACTGGTGTAAAACAGGCATATGTTCTGTCACCTCTTTACAGTTGCTGTTCGACTTGATGTTGACATGACCAAGTCATCATGAGAAAAGGTACAGCTAGATATAATTTAGTGAAGTGGTGTATCAGATCCAACATTGTGAGCATGGGATGCTTAAATGACAACTCAGAAAACATGCAAGTAAAGACTGTCTAGCATCACTGGACTAATAATTACTTAGGAAAACAAATCTCAGGAGACCTTCAGCAAATCCCAACAGAAGCATTATATAAAAAGGCAAAGGAATACAAGGAATGAGTCAATTTACATGTCTTGGCAGAAACACACCAACCAGTGGGGAAGTCCAAAAGGAAATGTCACCAACTGGCAAGGCAACAGCTGCGTTTACCAACTTAAATAAAATTAGTCATTGAAAATACAAATGTAGAGACCAAACTAGGAGTCTTCCACTCAGATGTTATTTCCATTTTAACATGTGGATGTGAGTGTTGGAAACTCACCAAAGGCACAGACGCCTCATGCCTCCAGAAGTAAATACCTGGGGAGAATACTAGGTGCAGACGGAGTGAATTTGTCACAAGTGCAAAGATCTGTCACTTTGTCACCAGTGTGCCCCCCAAGTTCTCCAGGGTAAGTGTTGGAAAAACCTGGGTCATGTGCCGCAAGCGAAGCCAGCAAGCCTGTCCGAGCAGATGGGCTCTTGAGCAGCTGGAGGAACATGCAAATGGTCAGACCAGATATTACTTGGAGTGTGAACGCTTACTGGCACTCAGTGATACAGAAAAACTGCAGAGAGCGACTAAAGATCAGCACAGACGGCGGAGCCGCGTTGGCTTCCAGAGCAACATCTGCGGGTGCAAGAAGGCTTTGGGGGAAAAAGTTACTCTTGGTTCACTTGAGGGGGGGCGGGACTTACATGGTGTTTTCTCCTTTGCGAATTTAGACTATTTAAGGTTAGGTTACTGAGAGGAACCGGAGCTTCCCGGTGACTGCTTTTCTGGCCCCAGCTGCAGAGTGCTGCATTGCACACATGAGCCAAAAGATCCGTCATCTCTGGTCTAGTGTGCTTTTTCTGTCTGACCTCAAGCAAATCATGCGACCCCACTGGTTCTCCAGAGCTCAATGACCACAAAATTATGGGATTTTAATTAGGAACAGTGGACAGTGCACTTTTTTTGGGTTTCACAGCTGTCCGCAGGGGCTAGTAGGTGAAGCAAGCTGCTGTGGAAATACAAAAAACCCCCACGTTTCACACACTGTGGTGGAATTCAAGTTGCTTGTAGCTCTATCTAAAACTGACCTAAGGTGATGTAACTGTAGTGACAGATCATCTTCAGAGGTGAATGCTAGCCCTTACCTTCCTCATTTATGTGTGCTTACATATTTAGCTTAATCCAGTTTTGCATTATTTTTTTTTTCATTTGGCGTTTTAGATGACGGCAGTTACTACAGTAAAAAAATGTATATGTTGCTGAGTTTTAGACCACTTTGTGGAATGGGGGGACAAAAATAACATCCCAGGCTCTTTTTTTATCCTTTCTTCATTTATACAAATAGCACTTCAGTTGTTTGTTTTTCATAACTCTGGTTCCTTTATGCAAATTCTGCTTTCATAGAGAAGTTATCAGACCCTGTTCATTCTATCTGCTTTTATCATTGCAGCTTAGCACCTTCTTGTGCATCAGGGTTTGCACCGCTCTTACTAGGCCAGTTGTGCTACCTCACCTCTGCTGCTCCTTTTCTGACATCTACACTTGGGTACAAACAGCCATCATTTTTGTTTCTAGTGGCAGTGTCATCAGCCTGTTGGATGAGAAGCTGATTTTCCAGAGAGTTAGAAATTTAAGGCAGAAAAAGCTTATTTGATCATCTGCTCACACTCTCTCTGCCAACCTCCTATTAGTTCTCATCCAGCCTAGTTGTAAAAGGTTGAGGCATGAGATCCCAGGCCCATGCCTGGGGAGGTGGTTCCAGCACCCAAACCCAAGCTTTCTGCCATGGAGTAGTTCCCAGTGAGAATCCCTACGTCTTCGTCCTGGATTCAGTCTTGCTGTTTCACTTGCACGTGCCTCAGGGGCATTTATTACCATTTACGACAACCTTCCCAGCTAGCCAGGTTTAGATCTGTTGGTTCTTCCTCCAGCAGTCTTTCTCGGTAGCCTTGTAGGATGACTGCAGCTCCTGGTAATGAGAGGCCTGTGACCGAGCATTGCTTTGGAGGGTTTGCTTTCTGCCTGCCCTCTTCTGTGCAGCCGAGCCCCTCTGCAGCAGGGTGAGCCATGGCAGTAGGTGTGGACAGACCTGTGTGCTTCACATGACACCATCCTTCATGTCTAGAGCTACCGGATGATAAAGTACACTCATTTATTTGCCAGCCAAGAGCTAAGTAAATCATGCCTTTTCCCTGCAAGAACTGATAAGCATCACAAGCAGCTACGTAAAGGTATAGTGTTTTGCTGCATAGTTGATGGTGTGAGTTATGCTGCCCTCCCTCTCCAGAGATGCTTAGAAATCAGGGTCTGAGCTTGGGAGTATGATCAAGGAACCCCTTTCCAACCACAGTGAAAGGCAGTCTATCTAAAATTATTCTGCTCCCTTCTGAAAACAGTCTGCTAAATGGGGCTGCACACAGCAAGGGCAGCCGCTGCGTGTGCTATCCACGCCAAGGACCTCATCTGGACTGCATTTAAGAGGGAGTTTTGGATGCGAATAGCCTAAATGAACACAGGACTTGCTGCATTTGAAATTTCAAAATCAGCAGACATCAGAATACGGGTTGGCACCGAACCCCATAGGTAGGTCGGGATGCAGCAACGGCCAGTTGTGAGAGCTGGGGGCTTGCTGGGGGCAGCTCTGGATGCCTGAGGGCTCCCCCAGCCAGTCTCTGCGGAGCCACAGTAGCATCTGGCGAGGCTGCTCAGCAGTTTCTGCAGGGAGCTTCGCTTGCAGGATCTCAGCTGGAAACCCTGTTAAACTGGTAGCCGGCCTTCTTGAGACTGCTTCTTTTCCCCCATGACCCAATGTGGATGTGAGCAGCGCTGCCTGCCTAGCTAGGGTGAATCAAGCCAAATTTGGGCCCTTTGCGTAAGTGGTTGCAGATACATCCCTAGAACAAAGTCGTAATACAAATTGGTCATGGCAGCAGGGATGGAGTTCAGCAGGAGTTAGCCTTTGGGATATTTCATCAAATTTTTGAAGCGTGAACTGTTGGTAAACCAGAGCTAACAGGGCAGATTCACAATCCGCAGTGAGAAGCCATATATAAAGCAGCTGCAGCCCTGCTGCTGGTGACCAGCATTAGATTTCTTCTGTCCTTTTTTTGCAGTCTTGCGGTTGCTGTCACCATCCTACCTGGGGGGCTGGGGTCACACTACGGACCCCAGTCCATCTGGAGATGGCAAAGCTGCTGAAATGCTGCTGTGGGCGGCCTTGGACCAGGAGACCAGGCTCAGATCTCCTGTTGCCAGCCCCTCCCAGAGCAGGGGTTTGTTGGGGTGCAGACGCCACAGTGGAGCTCTTGGGTCCCTTCTGTAGGCAGCAAAGGGGTTCGTTCACCTCCTTGAAGATGGTTACCTGAAATGGTGTGACATGTGCCCTGGAAGGGACTGTCACTTTGCATCAATGGTAAAGGAGGTCTGGAGAGATGACTGTCGCAGCTGCAAATTTCTACCTTGCATCTGAATCAGATGAGATTAATCCTGTTATAAATTGCTGGAGTGATGGGGCTGTAGAAGTAGCTAGATAAGTAGTAGACAGCTAATTAGATAATATTTTATTTCGTAAGGTGCACTCTGTATGTGAGTATAGCAAAGTAGAGAGGTGGGTGTGAAAGGCATAAGTGGTACTGAGATTCTTGACTCTTTAAATTGTGGTGCTTGATAATATTGTTGATTGACTGGCAGCAGATTAAGTATTCTGTGGTAGTCTTGCACATTTTAAGAGAGAAAAACGTTTTGCAAATAAAGGTGGATGTTTTCTAAAAATATATTAATTTCTGCAGGAATATCTGGGTAGCTTTCTGTTTGCACCTAGCCATTTTGGGATTCATCAATAAGTGGATCCTCAGTTTGGCCCAAAGTCCAGACAGTTTTAATTTGAAGAAAGTTTTTATAAACTTAAAGCTTAGGGTTTTTTCTTCTTCTCTTATATCCTATGGAAAATGTTGGTTTTAACAATAACAATACATGTAGTGCTTCAGAGCCCCAGCTTGATTTTCATACGTTGGTTTACCCATTTCTTGCATTCTTCTTGATCAGGACAGCAGAAAAAACTTTAAAGATATTTTCCTTCCTCTGAAGTGATATGTCTGTTATGGCTAAGACTGTAAGGACTTCCCAGTTCCAGCTGCCTTCCACGTCCTTTAATCTCTTCCTGCTCTGCATGTCTTTTTGGATTGTCTCAAACCAATTAAATGCAAAATTAAAAGTTTAGTTGGCAATTACAAGAACTACCGAAAAGTGTCATGCTCTTTGACTGCCTTGCTTCCAGGAGGCTGTGGGTGGGAAGGAATAAAAGCATACCTTAATTATACAGTCTAGCTGTTTATTTTCACAGCTGTAGCACCGCTAAAATGTGCAGCAGACATCCTAATTCCACCGAGCGTGGTCCCTGGATGTTGCACCTGCCAGTCCCACAATCTCAGTACTGATTGGGGATGTGTGTGTGGCTGAACAATGCGGGAAGACTACAAGAGGTTTATCCCATTAGAAATAAATTACAGTGTAGTGTAGCATGAAAATGATGTGTCAGTGAATACAGAACACAGGATTACCTTCTGTCTCTTCCCTTTATCATAGATAACAGAAGCAGTATGGGAAGGAGATTTATATTGCGCTCATTTGAAGCTGACCAAGCAATTTAGGTGAGATGAAATAGGGATTTTATTTCTGGAGAGAAGAATGTGTTCCTGCTAAAATGCCATTAATTGCTTTATTACTTAAGGCACAAATTATATCCAGCAATTTGTTGGTCTTCTATTTTTTCCAGTGGAAATAATTCACCATGGAAAGATTAATCTGTAAAAAATTTGTGATGAATCTACTAACAAATTTAGTTAAAAGAAGATTAACTTTCAAATCAGCTTCTATTTTTCCCTGTCTCTCTCCCTAAGCACCAAGCATGTGTGTGAATTTCAATAAAAACAGTAGTGATTTTGCTAAATATGAAAATCTTGACAAAATTCATGGCAAGTACCATTGCAACACTGGAATTGCAGGCATCCTCTTAATGTATTGGGAAGCTGCTGGCTGTCACGCTGCGGTAGCAGTGGTACTGCATGCCCATTGCAAGCAGGGCTTTGTTGTGCTGGGTGCATGTAGAGGAGGGGAGCTTAGGAAAGCTCCTGGGCTCTCCTGGGGGCAGGCAGTCATCAGGGTGGACCAGACCCTTCCAGGTCCAGTGCTAAACTCTGCTCTTGCTTCCCTGCCCTTGTTTTAAATATACCGTGTAGACCTTTGTCCACCAGCACTGTCCCTGTCTGCCAAGCTTCCCTCCTTTGGTTCTCGGCTTTTGCCTTTTTTTTTTTGTTTTTAAATCAGTCTCTTTTTGTATCTCTTGTTGCTCCTTTTGGTGCATTTTTGTTTCCCTTTATCTGGTTCCCCCGTCACCCTGCTGCCAGCAGGCTGGTGGCCTGTCTCCATCACCCAAAGCTGTGTTCTTTCTCCCATGTCTTCATTGCTGGAATTTGCTGTGCCAATATTAACCCAATGGTTGCCCACAGTTAGTTTATTTGCCATAAAGGCAAATCAAGCTGAGTCCAAAGGAGATGCGCCTCCATGCAAATCACAGTTGTCTTGTACAAGTACTGCTTGCAGGAGCAGTTGCTTCTGCATCATGCCCAAAGCACAATCTTTGGAGTTTCTGCTTTGCTGTTGGTTGGGATCAAGAAAGATTTGGAGGTTGTGAGATGAGCAGGGTCTTTTGTACTGTTAGGTTGCTCAGGTCACCCTCAGAGCCCTTGTAAGCATTGCTTGCTTTGGTCATGGCACCAAGGATTTCCTTACATCTGGGGTGGGGCGGGGGGAGGGCCAAGGAAAAACACGTCTAGACATGCACAGGATGTATGTGGGGACCAACTCCTTGCTGTGCCTGGAGCTCAGGTCTGTGGGCTGCAGCAGGGGTGTCCACCCCTGTGGCCGAAAGCCCCCAGGTGCTGGCCTGCTGTGCCTGAGATCTAACTCAGCTCTTTGCCACACCATGTTAGGGGTTTTTTTTTTGCTAAAAACAGGGCTCGGTTACAACCTAACATGGAAGCATCCTAATCTTCTGTGTCCTATTTATATAGGGTTTTTTCAAGGGAGGTCTAAATTGTACTCCATGTGGTTGCTGTCTACTACTACTGCAAGCTGAGCAGTGATCATGGTAAATTAGATCTGTCCTCACACTGATGGACTCTAAGGTTTTTTCTGGAAGGAGGTGATAATTATGTTTTACTTTAAAAAATAATAGTTGCTCCCTGGAACAAGAGCTTTGAGGCCATTTCTTGTATTTTTCAGTTCTTCGCAAATAAATGATTCCAAGAATAACAGCTTCATATATATATATATATATATATAAAGTTCCATTATTGCTGTTTTCCTTGTGAGACAGCATTGCTCTCTGTCTTAGTCTGTGTTTAAAGCTGCAGCGAGACCCCTCAATTTCCAGCGACTCTATATCATTTGTGTCACCGTCGATAGGGAAGAAGAATAGCTTTTAGAAAAACTGTTTTTGTTACAGATGTGTGGACGTGAATTTATAGCTTCAATCATGCTTCCAAGAGAGCATCTGTGAAAGTGAGATAGAATGCTGGATGAAAGAGCTGGCAGGAGGAGTAAAACATAAGGGGGGGACTGCAGGAGGGGGTAACACCTGAAAACATCCACTGGGAGAAGCGAAGCTGGGGGATGTATGCAGCCATTAAACTTCACCAGTCACTGACCAACTACTGGCTTCTTGCATGCCTTTTTTTTAAAAAATTTTGATTCGGTATTGCCTGGTGTATTTATTCCCACCCTTCTTTACAACAGGTGGTTTTTGTAAGGCTCGGAAGCGAGTGAGCGCTTTTTCCAGCTCTCTGCTCTCCATGCCTGCTGGAACATCTGTACACACACACTTTTCCTGTCTAAAGATAGTTTGAGCTAGCGTGCCCAAAATACAGCTTCAGGCTTCGGTTTGTTGTTGTCTTAGTAAGCATAAAAATATGTTCTAATATTATGTCACTCTGGTTATGTGTTTCAGCAGCTGAGCTCTATCTGTGTCCAGTTTGTCAGGAGCGGCCTTGCTTCCTGGGATTTGTTCTTCCGTAGCCCAAGTCCTGGGTTGCTTAGGTTGACCGAGCCTGTGAGAACGATCGTTCTTGCCTGGTAGTATAATTCAGGCAGGGTTTTTTGCAGGAGTGGCATGACCTCCTTTGACTGACCTCACACTCTGCCAGCAATGCCATGTGAACAGCATCCCGTCCCACCCCCACTGCTTCCCCTGTGCATTCCTGTCCCTGCAGGCCTTGCCGTGGTTGTGCAAAATAATTCCCCTCCCCTCTTTCTGCAGTGTCGCCTCCATGTCTGATATTCCGGGTTTTGCTTCCCAAATTTCCTGACTTGACCTCTCCCCCTCCCTCCATCTAACACAGATGCAGTACACTAATCCTTTCTGCAGATATATATGTTCCTGCAGCGTGCATTGTAAAAATGGAGTTTACTTATTGTGGACCTTTGCCTATTTTTATTTATATTTTATTATATTTAGTTTAATGCATTGTAGCCTGTGCTGTATGTGGTCACGAGGCTTTATCTTGTCTTCCCATCGTGCATTCCCAGGCAGAAAACTAGGATAGGAGCTTTGCGCTGCCTGGGGACCCAGGGAGGGGAATCTCTGCTAAATGGCAAGTTGTGCTCCAGCTGCAGTTCTGGGTTGGCTGGTGTTTGGAAAGCTGAAGCATACTCAGATGTTTCAGGTGAGGTTGGTGGCAAAGGTAAAGGGGAGAGCAGAACTGATCAGGATCAGCAAACATTAGATGTTCAGGCATTCGTATATGGGTATCACAGTCCACGTATTTGTGTGGAGATGTTAATTTTTGCTGAAAAAATTAAAAAATACACTAGGCACTTTTATGCATAAAGCAAAAAAAAATGTGACATGATCATGCATGGTTGTAAAGCTTTTATAGTACTGTAAGTTTGGAAATGTTAAGTGGCGAAATGGATGAGTTATGCGGGTCATCTCAAGTGAGTGCCTATAAAAAAGGACTTTGCAGCTCATTATCGGGTATTCTCCTCTCTCTGAGCCTTGTTTTATGGAAAGAAAACTTTTAAAACTTTGAAGATTCTGATTTTTATTGGTGATATTCTTTATCTGTCCTTGGAGCAGCAAAGGCAAGTTCTCCTTGCTGCAGGAACACAGCACGCTTGGTCTGAAGGAAGGTGGAGGCATCAGAGCTTCCCCAGCAGAGGAGACGGGTGACCCCTCGCTGCTGCTGGCCGGTCAGATCCAGGAGAAGGAGGCAAGAAACTGTACAGCTGGCATCCTGGTTATGGCTCTTGGGAGTTGCCAAAATTAGTTTAAAATAGCTTTTACTCAGAAAGCGATATTACAGATTTGTATTGGAACTATTTGGACTTCACAAGGGTTGGAAACCGAGATGCCAAACAGTGCAGCTTGCTGTTTTTTTGATGCAGACTTCCACATCATGAAGTTTTTGTCACATTAAATTTCTATTTTGAGCTCTAGGCCGCAAGGCGTTTGCTCTAAAGTATGCTGTTGTTCCAGGACTGAATATTTGCCCTTCTTTGGCATTTGGGTTGTCATCATTTAAGTTGCTGTGATGCCCAGAGGCCGAGTAGGTCGGGACCCCGCTGCGCTATGTGTTGGGTGAATGCATGGTGACAGCCTCTGCCCAGGGAGCCGGCAGCCCGATTTACTGGTTTCAGATGGCTGCTGCCACCAGCTGCTCAGGAGCATCAGCTGCTGGGCCTGAGCTTACCAGGGGTGGACAAAGCAGGGATAATTCAGGTGAGGCAGCCAGACGCGCACTGTAAATGCAGTTTACAATCGGGATATCAGCGCTGCCTTCTTTGCCTGAGTCAGCAGATACAAACGCATAGCTCATTGTGTCAGTGACCATCGTTATATATTGCAGAGCCTTATAAGCCCTGGCCTACTAGTTGGTCTCTGCCAACACCGATTCCAGTAGGACCAGTTTGTTAACTGTTAGAAACACAAATACCAATTAGAGAGATGTATTTTCTCCTTCCCAATGGGGAATCCCTCTGCCCTGTCCTCCCGTGCGTTGTGCATAGCATCCCTGGGTGAAGGACAGGGAATGGTGTCCACGGATTCGAGGGAGAGACTGAGCTGTAACACTGTAGTGCTGGGAAATTCTTCTATGTTTATAGTGTGCCTTAGTCTGGGGCAAGTGCAGGTTGGAAAATAAAATAGGAAAGTTGGAAAGCAAATGCAAGAAAGCAATCGAAAATTCTCTAATATGTTTCAAAGCCAATTGGGTGCTATTTGTACATTGTCTAGGAGGGTGTGAGCTGGTTTCTATGGGATGTAGTCTCAACCATCAGTGTGATTAAGGTGTGCCTTTGCCACTTACGACTGGTCTGCAGTCCTTGGGAACTAGGACAGGTAAACCCCTATCCCCCACCTTCCCTCACCAGGCAACGTGTGTGCTGTACGAGCACCAGTGTGGGTACAAGCTGAAGGAAAACTTCATTATGTTTGACAGTGCCTTTTTAGTTGAAGTACTGCCACAATTGGCATGACAGCAGTGAATCCCAAAACTGGTTGATTGCCGAGAGAGACTTTAAACTGTGAAGACAGACATGAGGGATAAAAAGAATTAAATGCATAATTAATGGGTTTATACTTCCCATTTCTTGGGGCATGACTATTTTTCCTCTCACCTGTTTTGTTTACTTTAAGGTGCCCTGTGTTCCACTTGAAGCTGTATAGAAATATGGTAAAGAAACACACACGTCAGGGTTAAGAGGGTTCTGAATTAGGTGATCTACTAGTTGAATATTGGACCTTTTCCATAGGAAAATGTTTCAGGCTACTAATATAAAGAGGCTATTTGGTCAGTATTCTGTATCCTAATGACAGCACCTATACAACCGTGCAATTACTCTTGCTCCTAAGACACTAAAATAAACCTCTTGCCTTAGCTTCGACTTCTCATGGCAGAAGTTCACTCCCGTTTTCATAGATTCCTGATAACATTTTTCATTAGAATTCTAGTTATGAACCTCAACATTTCTTTGGTGTCTCCTTCTGTTAGTTCCTTGCTTCCCACATGCTGTTTTATGTGAAGGTCTTTGTGAATTGCTTAAAGGAGTAAAATCCTTCATGGTAATGGAGATGCTAACGTGCCTGACAGTTCTTATCCACCCAAAAATGGCAGCAATTGACTTGTAGTTTTTCATATAATCTGATTTTTCACTCAGAAAAGTTTTCACTTAGAGAAGGTAGCTATTAATTACTTATCTATCCATGTTTCAATATGCCACCATCTCGTTAAATAGCTCCCTTGTCTATTTCTTTCTGAAACTCTAAAGCGCTCTTTTCTGCAGAACAAGCTTGATGACATCTTGACGCTTTTCTAATGTTTTCAGATCCTGGTGGGTTTGAGTGAATTATTGGATTTATTTGAACTTCAGATTCAGGGCTTGTAAATATACACAGATGAAAGCTAAAAAGGTTGACAAAAATGCACTTTCAGTTGCAAGTGCTAAGTTTGGCGTAGTTATCTTTGGCAACATGCACCTCATCAAGTCCAGGAACTGGAGTGATCGTAAATCTGTTGTGATACCAATAGTTGTCTTGTATTACAGTAGTTAGTACTACCTCCACTATTGTTAGATTGGACCCTGGGGAAATGCAAAGTGCGAGTCTCACCCACAATGTTTTGGTACTGAGCAAGCCAAGCACTTGGAGAAGATCCTTATCTTCACTTTGCAGATGGAGGGTGAGGTGGATGTATGAGACTTAGTCTTAAGTTGCTGAAGAGGTCTGATGCAAGTGTTAGTTGGTGGGTTCTCATCTTCCAAAAGTCCAGAGCCTTAATGCAGAATGGCCCTGCTTTCATGGGTCGGTACGCTGCTTTTCTCTTTCTGAACAGTAGTGGTGCAACCCATGAGAGACCTGGAAAGATGAGTACACCCAAGCAGTGAAGCTTTCAGTTCTAGCATTGCTAAGGAGCATTTCAAGAGCTGATTTCTGATGTTTTAGTGGTCCGGGGATTTGGAAGATCTGTGAAACCCTCCACCGTGGTTTTATTTTAATGGAAGTATTTATGTAGTAACATTAGAGCTATGTGCATGTAGCCATTAAGCAAAGAGAGCAATAGGTGGCACCTCTTTCGCTACTACTTCTGCCACTTAACTTTCTGAGTATAATGCTTTAGTTTAGGTGCTCCTCCCGTACCACCATCTCCTGATGAGCACAGGTGTTTGTTAACTGGCTCTGTGCAGGGGATGATATGATCAGTGGGTGTTTAGTTTAAAAGTTTTGCCTACTCATCTTGTTTTCTATTAATAACTTCGTGTTTTAATCTTATAAATATATTGTGCCATGTATCTGTCTATTTGGGGAGCTAATTCTGTCGTGGTGGGCATCTATTTCAGGAGCAGCCTAGACGAAGCACAGCATATTTGAGTGCTAGCCTCCATCATTGTCTGTAGTGGGTTATGTTGCTGATATTAGTGTAATGTAGGAGTTCAAAAAGGAAAGATGTTATTTGCAGCATCAACTCATTAAAAATATTCTGCACAGATTTTTCCAAAAGAATAAGCAGACCAAGCACAGTGGGCCCCATGCCAGGGTATGTAATAGCCTTGCACAGCATCAGTTGAAGCTCCAAGTTGGATAAAAGGCAGCTTTTTATGGGTTTGTTGAGTATTGCTTAAAAAAAAAAAAAAGGTTTGTTTACAGAAGTAGCAAATTAATTCAGTTCTATCAGAAAGTAGGTCAGTGACTGACCTCCTGATAGCATGAGGCAGCAGTTTCTAGCAGAAGTGACAGCTCAGCAACATGAACCCTCCGTGTCTCCAGGAAACTTGTTTTGACAAATGTAAACACATTATATCCTGTATTCCTCTTACTTATTTATTTTTTTGCTGCTGCATTAGAAACCACAAACTGTCACTCTCCATCCCCTTTCTTCACCCCTTCTGGTCCCCAAAGGGAAATGCCTTGTAATGTAGCTAATAATTTTTGCAAGGCTGCGTAATGAGTAAGGCGTTCCAGCAGGGTTGGTTTTTTGTTTTTTTTTTTGACAGCCAAAGTTGAGCCCTGTAAACCAGACTTGACTAAAATCCAAACCAAACTCTTTCCAATGGTGAAGGAAGTCATTGGGAAGAGAGGAAAGGAACTGGATTAATTTAGGATCCTTGTGTCCTGGTCTTGCTGTGCTTTGTGCTGTGCGAAATTTTTGCGTATACCCATGTACCTCTTCAGCATTTGTATTGCCAGTGTTGATGTCCACGTTGCTGAACAGACAGCACTTTGAACACATCCTCACTGTGGCCCAAAAATTCCTGAAACTGGGATGCTTTTGTAATTTTGGGGGAAGTACCAAAGAGCTGATAAAGGGGGTGGTGGCTTCTTGAATGCCACAAAGAAAAGTTGCTTCAGAGGACATGGGGAGTATGTTAATCTTTTCATTGAGTTGTCTTTATCAGCATGTATAAAAGATGGATCGTACACTACTAGTTAACTGTTTTGACGGGTACCTTTCCTGCAGTGATTTCTCTTGTGGAAATCACTGTGGATCAAAAGGTCAGGCAAGGTTTCCAGCTGCAGTGCTGTAGGTGAGACTCATCTCTGAAAAACTATCAAGTTGGTTCTTTCTGCTGCCTTGTGCCTGGGTTTCATGCACAAGGTAACGCCATATGGAGGAGATAGGATCTCATTATATACTAACCAGCACGGTCCGATTTAAACATTTTTGCTAAAGATCTCATAAAACTTGACATGATTTTCTTCATTACCTGGTTACCTTTCTGGCCTGAGATGGCTCAAAAACATCCAAAGAATCCTATGGTCCTTTATACAAATGCTGTACAAGGAGTGATTTTTGCCATGTGATAAAACTCTAGAGCCCTTCAGCTGTGCCTTGCCATTTAACGGGATTTTTAAGTTCATTTGTTCAGAAGCGTTGCACTAGAGTTAAAGTTGGATGACATTGTCTCAGCCAGAAGTAGGATTTGGTTTGGGAGGATGGGAATGTATTTGTTAGAAACAAAATGATTCTAGCTGTGTAAAGGTTTGGTCTGAGTAGACACAAATCAAGCAAGAAATCAGATGGATATATTTAACAAAAATGGCTACAAGAAGTTGGGGAAAGAGAAGGTCCTATTTAAATAAATTACATGCTTCTGTGCTAATGCTATAGGTAATGCTGGCACTGATCGCTATATGATTAAACTTTTCATAGGGCCACCAAGTTTCTTCTGCCTGAAAGGGCTGGAAGTGCAAGGTGTGCTCCCGAGAGGCACAGACAAACATCTGATGCCTTTTCCCACTGTTTCATGCTTACAGAGGTAGCACTTCCCGTTGCTCCCTCTCCTGCACTGGGGAGGGAGAGTCAGGAAGGGAATGGCTTCTTGAGGGCCTGGGCTTTGCTGAGCAAAACTTGCTGTGCAAAGCTGGGGCAGGTTGAGATCGTTTCAGTTCAAGGCAATTTAAGAATCTCAGTCCCTTCTTAAGCTTTAAGAACTAGAACCATTTTTGAAGCGCCCCCTCTCCCCTGCCAAGTGGAAAGCTGCAAGGTTTCCCACCACCCCCGAATGCTCGCAGGAGGTCCTGCCAGACTGTCCAGATAAGCTCCTTCCCTGTTGGCTGGTGGGCGGCAGACCTTAGTGTAACAGATATGACGCCGTGACCTTTGCAGTGACGTGAAGACAGGCGTAGAGCACAGACAGGAAAATTGCCCACGGTGTAGTTAGTCACTGGTGCCACTTGCCTTGGGAGAGGAGAGGCCCTGTTAAAAACCCAGCAGCTCTGAAACATTTTGGGTTAGCGTCCTGTTCTCGCTGGTTGGAAGACTGGCGCCCAGAGAATAAAAAGGCTATAACCCTTCTTTTTTTTCTTTTTAAATTTCTGGCCAGGGGAGTTTGTTTCACACAGTCTGCATCCCATGCAGGCAGGGGCTACCCAATGCATATTCAGTATATAAACTAAATATATATATATTTACCCCTTCAGTTACATTGTGCATTATCAAGAGAGCAGGACATCTTTGTATATTCCCTTTTGCTTTTGAAATCTTGGTAAGGGCTTGCTGGGGCAAATGTCATCTTTATGGCTTTCTTCTAATACCGTGCAAATAGCAGTGGGAGGGAATGCAGCTGCAGGATCGGCCAAACTCCGCCATCCTCCCCACGCCGACACCTGAAGGGCAGAGCAGAGAGGTGTGATGCAGGGAGGCCACGGGAGATCCTCAGCCTGCTTCTTCCCGATGTTGAACCTTCCTGTGCTAGCCCTGTGTTGCTGAGAGCAGGCACAAGCTTAAACAAGGGACTTGGCAAGAAAGGCCCTTCCGCTTGTGGGTGGCTTCTTCACACTCACAAGTTGGATCCATCAGGAAAAAAACTTGTCACAAGTTAAAAGCTACTTTTTCTCAAAGAAAAAAAAAAAGAAAAAAAAAAGAAAAAAAAAAAGGCACCAGAAAACCCACAGTCCTCCTTTTTTCCTAATAATCTTTACTGGGTTAGTGGGGATGTCTTGGGCTTTTTCCATCCCAAATTCAAACTCAGGGAGTTTAAGTTCCTTTGTTTCCTTCTGTCCTTCTTGTTTACTTCAAAGAAGTGCACAGGAGAGATTATATTTTGGCAGTTGAGATAAACTTTACTGTAAGTTAAGATTTTATTAATTTTCCTCCAAGGTGGAGGAAGATTAGTGTTACCTTCTGGGTAGTTACACAAATGAAGGTTTTTTACTTAATAGTTGAATCGTCTTTATTTCAACCTCATTGACTCTTGGACTGAACCCAGGGAAATAATGCATTTAATGCGATGCACTGAAAATATTTATCAATTTTTGTTACTTGGCGGGAGAGAGGTAGGAGTTGCCACTTGAGTTCTTTTCTAAATGTACAGCAATCTAAGTTGATTAAGCATGGATGATATCATTCCAGTCAGCAGCACAAGATAATGTCCATCCTGACTGTAATGACGTAAATGTCTTTTGCTTCCATTAGATCTATCAGAGAGTAATATGTCATTCTTCAGAGTAACTTCTCAGATGATGAAGAAATACTGTATAGGGTGTGTGAGGCATGAGCAAGTGAAGAGTCCAGATGACGTCCCCCCTTAATGTTTTGCACGAGCTCTTTTTGTTTTGTTACGTGTTTTGAGTTTTGTAGATAAATTACGCGGATCGCTCTTGCACCGATGCAGGCATGGGGCAGGTGGATCGGCTCTGCACAGGTACAACATTGCCTCTCTTTAGGATCTAGGAACCACTCCAATCATCTCTTCATTGTGCCAGTGTTAGGGGAAAAAAAAGAAAATTTTTTTTTTGTATTACCAAGTTAATTTCCTGAATTAATTTCCTCTGCATTCTTGCGTGGTGTGTGCTCTGAGAGGTGGTGGAGCTCAGAGAGTGGGACTGGAGCACTGGAAGTCCAGGTTGCTGATGCATAGCATAAAGCAGTGGCTTTTAAATACTCCTCCTGAAGCCCGCTTGGCAGGCGCTGAGAGTGCTCCTCTCACAGTACTGTGCTTTGCTACCCTGGACTATTGCTAGCTTTTTGAGTTCTGCCTGGGGTCCAGCCCAGCATGACTCCCTTTCTTCTCTCCTACACTGGCAGTCTTCCTGCCCTGACCGTCAACAACGCTGGAGGTGAAATGAATTGAGCACTTGGTTTCGTTGCTGGATGACAGGTTTAGTGTGGGGTTAATGTTTTAAGTTAGCGTCGCCACTGAAACACTGCTCATTTCAGCTGAGACTACCTTTGTGTCCATTACTGATTCCAGGGTATAAACTAGGCAGATTATTTATCCTGCCCTGGGGAAGAAGAGGAGGAGTTAAAATTTAAGAGCTGCCATGGGCATGAGCGCTGACTAATGCTTACTATGTTGAGCACACGGAAATCAGTTTGGACTTTGTCTGATGAATACCACCACTTTGGGGTGTTTTTTTTGCATATAGAGCTATACAGAAGAAACGAGAAATAAATGCGTTCGCTTAAGATAACATTGTGTGACAGCTGAGAACAATTAAAACTTACTCGCAGCTACATTTTTTTTTTCCTTCCTTTCTACAGTAGGAGGGTGGTGTCTGCAGCTCTGAGTAGTTCATACAGGGTATTTGTCACTTGTCTGATCTTATCTAGAACAAGTACTGTGCAAGGTTATTTATTTTACGGCCTTTTCTCCTAGTTTTGCACAATACACAGATCTTGGTACATGGGAAAGGTGGTGGTTTTTTTTTTCTTACTAGAGTCTTTTTGGCAATAAACACACGCCTAACTGTAAGAGAAAAAACTTTCACAACTGAGCTTGTTTTGTGAAGCCCAAACATTTGTGAAGCTTACAAACCCTCAAACTTTGCATAATGTGCCCATCCCTGGTCTCAAACATGAGGTGGCAGAAGAGGGAAGTGTTACTTTTTTTAACCAACAACTTATGACTGTGTCAACACATGACAATTTGTCAAAGCTTGCTGTAGCGGTGCTGCAAATTAATTTTTAGCATCAGTTGTAAGTGGTAAACACTTTGTGCGGTGTGAACAGCTCTTAGTACAGTGTGAGTTGTCAGCAGCTTGTGAGCTACCCTAAAAGAAAAAAAAAGTAAAGAGGAGGGAAGGATAAAAGCTCATTTACTAGTACAAAATGGATCTGAGTCTGCAAAAATTTGACACGTGGTGGTATTTTTTTTTCTCCTCCGTACCAGTCAGCTCAACCTTCAGTTTGGTTTTACCATTAATAATAATCACCTGCAAAGTTGGGAAATCACAACTCTCCATCCCATGCACCAAGTAGCGCCTGACAATAAACAAGTTTCTCAGGATTGTGGCTAGATGAAGTAGAGCCCTCTCTTTACTCTTGGGTTTTGCCTTTGCTTGCGTGCTTTAAAAGCAGAACGTGCCCTGCAAATGCGAGCATGCTCCTTTGTTGAGAAGTCTTGCATAAATGACATAAAATGCCTAGAAAAAAAAAAAAGATGGCAGCCCAAAGAGAAATGATGGGGGCTGAGCGCGCTCTCTCCCTCGCCTATCCCCTTGCCACTTCTTCTTGCCTATCCCAGCTGCTGTGGTGGAGCTGGCAATGATGGTTCGTACAGTAGGAGTTGACATGACGGAAGAAAATTATTTGATACGAAAAGCCAGGGAATATGTATTGTAGAAAACAACATTTCAGATACAAACCTATTTTAACCTGTCACTTCAGCAGAACAAGCAGTAATAACCTCCCAACCTAACAATGACTGTTAAACTGAACATTAATTCACTCGGTCGTTGAATTGCTAACATGTCTACAACTTACGAGTGAACACCCACTCAAGAGAAAAAAGAAGCTGGTGCCTGGAATTCCTGGCCCTGCTGAAATCACCTACATTTTTTGGCGCTAACACTGGTATTTCGTCTTGCGTTTCCTGCAAATGTTTTAAGTAGAACTAGATGAGAAAAACAGCTGCGCGCGTTTGTTTGCTGCTTTGATACACTCCGCATGGGGCTTTTTTCTCAAGTGCAGTTGCTCTCGGCTTCAGCACCCTAGGTAGGCTTTGACTGCGCCTTGGAGCTTGTTCTTATAAGCAGCAAGCACACATGAAGCTTAGCATGAGAACTTTATCAAGTCCTACTAAAGCTAGTTGTAACCTGGTTATGGTTTTAAAAAGAAAGATGACTTTATTTGTGTATTTGCTCACAAATAATTTTGGTTTTATTTCCTTTTCTAGATATAACTGTAGGTGCTGCTTGTATGAAAGAGCTGAGCCACACCATCCAGTAAACTGTCTAGAGCAGCAGTTGGCTTGCTTGGAAATCGCTTCCAGGACTGTGTTGTAAGTAAGTATTTTTGCAAAAGCAGCATCAAATGGTTTCTTCAGGTTTGGGGCATTTTTTAGATGTTTTGATTGTTCCTTATAATTTCATAGTTTTTAACATCTAGCCGACAAGTAGCAATGCATGTGGGAACATGAGCGCTCCCTTGTCTGAAGCACTGAGCTGAAGCCCTTTAAAGGCTCTTTGCTGACTTTCTCTAAAACTCTCTGGCACAGTACCTGAACACTTCTGAGAATAGGCAGCTACATATAAGCCTAGGAAAAAGTTTGGCAAAATACATATTGGTCTGTTTTGCCATTCACTCTGTGGCATACATCTTTTTTGAGTGTTCACCCCTGCCTGCGTTTTCGTACTTCAGCATTTCAGCTATGCCAGTATAGCCCTGCTAGGGCAAATGCTTTCTGAAGATATTCCAGGGGCATAGGCTGTGATCTGCGTAACTCGATTTGAAATACTCCATGCATAGCTGCCCTAACTGATCAGAAATGGGCACTGGTTTGTCTTTTCTGACATGCTGTGGGTATGGCCTCAGCAGGCTGTGAACAGTGGTGAATTTGGTCAGCTGCATCTGCCTCTGTGATGAGTACGTGTCAATGAAAAAGACCGCATTTCAGGTTAAAAGCCAATTGCATTGAGTATGGCATTGAGAACACGTTTGCACTTAAAGTGCATAACATAATCCTAGAAAACTTCAAGATATACACCAAGAAAACCTCATCATGCCATTTATATATTTCCTTTTGAAAGCATAATCCATTTGGGGATGCTTGTGACCTGAAATTTTATAACTATTTTATTTCCTTTTACATTGCCTTCATTTTTCTGCTGCTGCTGATGCAGGCTATGAGAAGTATGATATGAGAAGTATTTATGGCTTAAGTGCATTTCCCTTGAAACGGCCTCCGATAATACAGTTGCTTCAGAGAGCAAGGGCGGGAGGGTTAGTGTCTTAGGGCTCAAATCACTTCAAGGTAAGCCCATTATACCAGCTGCTCGCACTGCTCAGCACCCTGCAAAATATTCCCTACAGGTTACATTTTCTGTACATAAACTAATTTTTAAATAAATATATATATTTGCTAGTCCCCAAACTGAGTCCTTTAAACCCAGTGGTAAAGCAGTTGAGTCAGTCTTTTGGAATAGGTTTCTTGTTTGTGGATTTTTGTTCTGTGTGGTCGACTGATACACCTGGGTCACTCATCAGGTGAATTTGTGCTGGGCAAAAATCTTTGCCTCAGCTCTGCCAGGAGTTACGTGCCAGATGCATTGACTGCCATTTCATTCTTGCTCTGTGCCCACCAGACCCATGGGGTACTCAGCCCAATTCCACGTGGGTGGATATGAATGAGATGAAAAAAGGACACAAGTTACTGTCAGTGGTGGGACACGTCAGCTGTGGCAAGTGGGTGGAGAAAGAGTGAGGGAATTGCTTGGGGGAAATTAGGACTCAGAAAATTCTAAGAAAACAAAAATTTCTAATTAGAAAAATTAGAAATTCAGAACAAGACAAAACATTTGTTTTCAGCACCCTGCCTGTAAATGGTCTGTCTGCTTCTGGAATTTAAGTCCTGACCCAAGCCACCGTTGCCTCCAGCATGGGAGGCAGGAGCCTGGCACCTCTGGAGTGGACAAGTGCTTCTGGTCCTGACCTGCATCTGCAGCACTTGCCAGCAAGAAGCCCTCCTGTGACCCAGCCCCAGGGTGGCAGCCCTATAGAGTTGCCCATAAGCCTTGCAGCTGTTTCAAGGGGAGTTTTTTTGCTCTATTGCCGTTAGTGCTGGATTTTCATTCGTTTTATGTCATGGTGTTTGAACCGCTGCAGCACCAGGAGCTGGAGCTGTGTGTTTGTTTAATTTACCCTGAGGTAGTCACTGCCTGTTTGGTAGAGCAGGTTCGTACCTGGTGTCACAGGGCGCACACTAATGCAACAATCTCAGTTATACCAGTTCTTAAAGGTTTCGCTATTCCAGCGTGGCTTTCTGCCTCATGTCCTTCCAATTTAACGGTATTAGTCTGTTTAATGGTGCCAGAAGGCCACATATTGGCTCTCCATGAAGCCCCAAACGGTAGATGCATACTTTTAAATAGTTAAATAAATGTTAATTATGATTCATGAATAGTTTTTCCCCAACTATTACGTAATATAAAACACTGAATTTTTCAATCAGTAATTGTTTTTCCAGCTGCCGAGTGGGACCAAGTATTCAATATTTTTAGAGGGTTATTTTTGCAGCTGCTCAGCTGCTTTAAGCATAAAAGTTGTATTATTTTGTAGGGCTTGAGAGCCTTCGATGCACAGTGGGCACAAGTTCATGAAAGCCTGTGGTGGAAGTGGAATGATGACAATCTTCTGGTGCACCTTGGTTAGCTGTGGATAGATTGGGCTGGATCCAGATAAGCTGAAAATAGCATATGGGCACCTTTGAAAGTTTGTGGTTTTGCAGCTTTTTCTCACCAAAAATCTGAAGTCTCTTTCTTTCTCACTGTGCTAGTTATTACAAGGTGGAAATTAGCTATTTTTTCCCTCTCAAGATCTTGAGACTTTCTGTAAGGGATTCAGCCAGGGTGAATTATTTCATGAAATAACGGTTTGACTTGTTGGACCTCCTTGCAAATAGTATGATACCACCGAATTTTATCTTAGAAATACATATTGTGTGCCTTTCACTGAAAGATCTTAAGATGATTTCAAATATCAATTAAACCACACATCATCGTGATAAAGGAAGAGATGCTGTTCTCACCCATCATGAAGACTGCCCTGGCTGTGAATACATTGCTCACATTTGCCCAGTGATTCATTAGCTGAGCAGTAAAACAATCTAGGCAGTCCGATGCGGTGGCTTACTGGTAGCTTTTTTTCAGCTGATTGCTCATTTTGACATGATGCATAGCAACATCGGAGCATTTACTTAGGAACTTACCTTTCTTGTTCATTTCCTTTCTCTGGTTTTCCCACCAGATCTTCTCTGATGCCTCACAGCGCCACTGTTTGCATAAGCAGTTGCTATAATTCTTTGAAGTTGTGAATAAGACATCTTCTAAATATCACTGATATGTTGTCATGAAGCCATAGTTGTGAGCACAGGGTGCACAAAGCACACTTAACAGTGAGAGCTAGAGAGAGGCTGATGTTGGTAGGGGAGAAGACCAAATCGTGAAGGTTAAATTCTGTTTAATGTTCACTTGTGTTGGTTGTTTAAGCTAAAACAAAAAAGAAGTAGAATAAAAAGCTTCTGCAAAGCAGAAGTGTGAGTGAAATGAAACGTAGTGGCTAGACAAATGAAAAACCCCACATTCATTAAAAAACCCACCAAACATAAATTTCAAAGCCCCAGCAGAAGAGGTGATCTGTCAGCCACCCAGCTTGGACTGGGCACCCAACTGGAACTCATGGTCTGGGTTCGGTTCCCCACCTCCGTCACAGGTTTTCTATGTGTTCTCGGGCAACCTCCTTCATCTGCCCCATGACCAACTTCCTCATTTGTGCAGCAGATATCATCCTCCGCCCTTCCATCATGAAGGTGAAGCCTACTGATGCTACTGAAAGACATGGATATTGCTGGATGAGCCAGCCTGGAAACTAGAGCCAGAGGGATAATTGCCCATGCTGCTTGCAATTTCAGTGTTCAAGAGTAGAGAAAATGATTTCCAGATCTAGAAAGGGTTGGTTTTTTTCTTTCCAAGTCTTTCAGGCCTGTTTCTGATGGAGTTGGTGCAGCGGCAGGCATTTGGAGTGTTCCCTGTCTCTCGCCTTTCTCCTCACAGTCTGTCTCCTCATGGCTTGGAGTCATTCCTGTCTGCTCAACACACACGACCCACACAAACCCAATGGGATCAGAAATGCAGCTTCTGTCATCTCCCGACTTATGCAGAAATCTCTTGACATTTAAATACAGTTGTGTGTTAGAAAGAAACTGAAGAATGCTTGAGTCTGGTCAGGAGGTGACCTTAGCAGTCAAGAAAGGTGGTATGAGGGAGCGGGCTGTCGTGTTCCCAGCCTCCTGGCAAGGTGTGCGCTGGCACAGTGTTGCTGCACTTGCTGAGCGTGTCCAGATAGCCTGGCACTGTGGTCGGCCCTCAGCCCCTCTGCCCCTCCACTCAGCCCCTGATCGGCAAATATTCATTTAAGAGATTCTGATATGAATTCACCCAGTACCAATGCTAATTCTGAGTAAGGAATCAGAAGTGACAAGTCACATGCCTTTTGATGTGTCCTGTTATCTCCTATGAGTTGGTAGTTAAACTTTTCTTACCCCTTAGAGGAATTATTTTTCTCTGGGAAGAGGGTGTGGAGCCCCCATACACCCTTTTTTTCCCCTCCAAACATTACTAATGCTCTTCTCCAGCCAGTGACGAGATCCTGAAAGTACAAACAGGTTCATATTCAGACCAGAGCCACGTTTTGTTTTCTGTCTGATTCTGCTACAAGAGCTCTTGCTGTTTCCTGCCCTCCCACCTTCTTACTGCCTTCCCTTTTTTTGGCCATGCTTTCACAAACCTTCCTTTCATCTGACCCTCATCTTTCTCCAAGCTGCAGCATTGCTACAAGATCATCCTTTTTGGGACCTGCATAGTCCTTCCATCCCTGCTGTATTTCAGTCCTCCTCCCATGGCCACAGAAATGCTTCACCAGCCTTGCTCTGAGATCCATACTCCCCTGGACCTCTTTTTGCCACTGATTCTTCTTATGCTGACCATTCTGTGAGAAGTTTCTTCTCCGCCATGGCTCATGTCTGGTAGGACACAGAAGTGGCACAAGGTGCTCTTCCCTCCCAGGTCCTTCCTCCTCTACTTGTTTCTTACTCCTGAATGGCAGCTAGCCTTTGTCTCGGGCAGGTTGGCTTTTCTTCAGTAACTCTCTCATCAAGTTACTTTCCTGTTCATTTTTCCTCATCATTTTACCACACCCAGCTTTCCCTCTCTCATCGTTCATGTAATGGCTTGGTTTGCATTGGTTCTGGTTTCTCATTCAGACCCCAGTTGATGGCAGCACACAGCAGCCTAAATTCTGAGCCTGGGTGCCAAACAAGGGTCATACCAGAGGTCTACCAGCCCTGCCTCTGACCATGGCCAGGAGTGGACATCTGTGGAGAAATCGTGAGAAGGCAGCAGGCAGGTGGGGGTAGTGCTGGGCACTGAGAGATGCACTGGAAAGGCCGTGATTGAGAACCCTTCAGAGACAGAGGGTGTATATAAGGCTTGGTGGACTTGGAGCAGCCCCTCTGATTTTCGTCTAGTTAATTCCATCTTAGATTAATAAAGAGCCCGATTCCTCCTTGGAGAGGCACAGTGCAGCTCTGGCTTGGCTGCTGCGTCTAATCCAAACCTCTGAGTGTTCTCATGATGTCTCCTCCGTTCTGATGCTGGTTAGCTCAGAGTCCCCTGCCATGAGAAAACACGGCCAGTTGGAGATGTGGTGCTGTTGACACTGGATGTCCCCTCTCTGCCTGCCGTGCTTGTCCCTTTTTCCAGCTGGTAAACCTGGGAATTTGATCTGCTTACAACTCCGAGGGGCTGCTGCCTGAAAATATGGCAACCGCTTAGATGTCCATTGCCTTTTCAACCCCTTGCCCAAGCTACAAGTAATGAGTTATTGAACTAATTTAGCTTTATAGCGAAGAAGTGATTTTCCTCTTGCAAATCAAGAAGCCAACTATTTAATGCAGTGTAATTGACTTTAGCTGTAAAATTCAATATACTTATCTAGGATTACAGTTCAATAAAATCTGATTGTGCCGAGAGCAGCAGGAATTGTAGAAACACCCAGGGATTGTTTTCCCCCTTTCCCACAGACAAGCTGCATTGGATGTCTTCTGATCCTTGTGGTTTGGGTTACGCTGCTGCTTGACCTGCGTGTTGGTAGGAGCAGCTTGAGGTGGCACTGTTTGGTGCGGGGAGGTGAAGCCAAGCAGCTGAAATGGTGGGTAGCCTTCTTCAGTAAGTTTTACATGAGTGACTCTCTCATTTCAGTGTGCCCTGCTGGTGTCGCACTGGGGGAACGGGAAGTAAGCTGTGTCTGGTTTCATTATGATGATGATGATAATAAAATCCACAAGGTATATGAGATTAAAAGCCCTATAACATTGCAGGCCAAATTGTGCACAGAGAACAAAACCTGAAATCAGTTCAGTGCCTAAACATCCTTTTGTCTTGCCTCACCCAGTGTAGGAATAAATACGGGAAAACAAATATTTATTCAGAATTTCCTTTCACTATTTAACGAGTAGGAAGCTGTGTTAAGAAACATTTGCTGGCCATCATGCATTGGATTTTATAGCTGCGTGACATAACTGTGGAGAGCCTTTTTGCCCCAGTACTCATTAATGAGTTTTTCGTCAGCCACTCTGAACAAACGGGAAAGCATTAGATTTAATTTTTCACTTGCAGAGCTTGAGGAAGAAGTACAGACTTTTTCAGTGGGACGAGGACTCTGGCACAGGTACTGAGTAATTTGGGATGACGGCTCAACAGACGTGTGGCAAGTGTCCTTGTCACACGCTGAGACACAGACTTTGTTATTTTTCCTTCCTAGAGGTACATCCCAAACTACAGTCCTTGATCCAAATGTGAGCTTATGTCATTAGGAGTTTTTACCTACTGCCATGCTTGTTTTCTCCATTATTTCTTCCAAGTATTAATTATCCTGTTGCAAGCAAGAAAGGAAAAATATACTTTCAGACCAAACTAATAGATTTGGCTGGTTCTGGAACACTGACTTCATACACAATAAAATATGTAACATTGCTTGGTTACGGCATTTGCTGTACTAATTCTCTGTGCAACTGCCCATTTTTTACATAATTTTAAACAAATGCCAGGACTACAGAGAATAATAAAACAAGGTAATCCAGGCAGAACAAGCAGGTTTTATGGTATGAGTCAAAAACAAAACACAAAAACCCTCCAAAAGCCGTGAGAACTGGAAAGAGAGGCTCTTTCTTGTGGCAAAGTTAAGCTATAATTACTGGGTGCAGATAACATTTTTCTTATAGGAATGAGCAGTGAGCGTGGATTGTGCCGGAGATCCCTGAAGCTGGCACAGCCACAGTTTAAGAGCAGAGAAGGGAGCTTGCTAAGAAAATCATTCTTTGTTCTGCTTATGGAGTGGGCTTTGATTCTGGACTAATGCATGCTGCTTCTTATGACTGCTTTGGGTGATGGTTAAGTGGGATGGTGTCAATACTGATATTAATTGCTGTGTTCAGATGGCATGAAACTCAAGAAGAAATTCATGTGGTGCCCAAGTTTCCTGTTTTGAGTTGAGCCGTTAGGGAGAACTAGACGGAAATGTAAAGTACAGTCTTTCCTATTCTAGTTGCCTTTATTTATGAGGTGGTGAATCCTGATTTACTTCGCTCCCCATGTCTTAATTTTTTTCATCGTGACATTCAGGAGTCGGTGCAAAATGAACTAAAAAGCAGCCAAGGCAGACTTAATTCAAATTTAACCCACTTATCTTGCATCAAAACACTAACGTACATCTGTACACAACCTGCTGGTATGCAGTGCCAGACAGCAAATGGTTTGTTAGTATTGGCAATGCTCTCATAAAGCCAAATACGATTCTTTCGCTTGCTGGCTTGAGAGTGCAAAGTGCTTTTAATTCCCGTTCAGTTTTTCTCTACTTCCTCTGCCTTAGTATTGCCACCCTTGTACCTTGGAATAATAAAACTTCAAAGAGTTTATAAAAGTCACAGTCAAAAGCATGTGCAATCCTACGTTAGGCAGATAAAATCAGTGCTAAGTGCAGTCTCCTCTCAAATCTGGCCAGGATACAGTGTCTCCCCACATTTTGGGAGTGTGTCTGTCCATTTCTCTTTAAAGTAGCTGAAGTAAGCAAAAGTGTAAATATGAGATTCCCCAAATATGTTGTAAGGTTGATGATACTCATTGGATTCTGTGTTGAATATAGATAAAGCAATATGCTTCTGGATACCGTTTCCAGATCACAATTGAGATTGCGTCTTGTTTAGTGTTGTCATACGTTTGTTTCATAAATGTTGCTCTGCAGTCATTTCTTATTTCAAAAGATCTGTGTGAATTGCTTGCGTTAAGATGTTTTGTCATTGAAAAGCAAGACTTTTATCTAAATTCACTTCTGCCCCATTCAGAGGAGGCAGAGTACATTATTTTCCTGATTCTTCTAAGTATTAGCTTCATGTCCAGCCACCTACACTGTTAGGGAAAAAAAATCTAATGTAATCTCCAGCCAGTAAATAATTTTCTCTTCCCATTTTATGCCATTTGTTCCATCATTCCTTCTTCTCCACAGCTTTGGTCAGTCCTTTGGCTTTAAAATCTACCATTGTGTTACTCTCAGTACTTGGTGTTCAGATGGGTCCTTTTCCATCTTCTCCAAAGTATCTAGAGGTTCTCCTCCTACCTCCATTCCTTGTTTTTAAGAATTAGTAGCATGCTGTGTAATCCATGAGTTACTGATACAAGCTGAGAATTGTGCCTCCAGCAGCGCTGCTGATGTGCTCCAGCTGCTGGTGGGTGCTCAGTCTGCAGCACCAGGCTGGAGTTACTGCCAGGCAAAACAGAAAAAATTGGGCATCACATCAGCTTTGCAGTACTGGCGGTTTCAGTCTACTGACAAAGGCTAATATAGACGTGGCCATTCATTTCTCACCCATCCAGGGACATACTTCTAATAAGACCATGTATCTGCTGTTAAATGTTTCAAATGCTGTCCCCTTAATCTATAAATTACTGGTCTATTTAACAGGGCTCTGTGTTCAGTCCCAGCCTTGACACCTGGGCGTACCCACTGAGCCCGGTGCCCCTGCCCGAGTCCTCATCTCTCCATTTTCATGCTAATGGAGTAGCCTAGTCCTCTTTCTGTTAAAGTATCATGCCAATTTCTCCCTTTGGTTTCTTTCTCTCTTTTTTTGTTCTAATGATTTTGCTATTCCAGGGCAGATTTCCTGCCAGAAGACCCACAGTACTGCTATCTGGCATCACCCTTACCCTGGTAGTGGCAACCCCCTGTTTTGCGTCACCTTTTCTTCAGAATACACCACTAGAGGCAGTTGCAGGCTCACTTGATCTTTCCCTGTTTAGAAGATGTGAAAATAATTAATGAATCGTTCTGGGGAGGTGTGACCTGAGGGATGCAGATGTGTGGGAGTATTTGTTTGCTGAAAGCCTCGGAGGGGGAATCACTCTGTTATCCAAGTACTGGTGTCAAAAGGTGGGAAATCAGCATGCTCTGCAGTTTCATCGACCCTTGTTCTTCTCACATCTTCCTAGAAGATGCTTAATTTTAGAAAAGCTCAGGAAGAGGGGAGAAGAGAAGCTCTTAAATTCCCAGGATTTCCTCTGGGGAAAGAGATCCTAGAGGGGAGGGAGAGAACTCTTCTAAGAATCTTTGCAGCATTTAATCCCAAGAAAATGCAATAAAATCAGTGCTTCCACTGAGAGTTGGCAGTGTATTCTTTCCGTAACAAGACCCATTTTTGGTTTCTGTGCAGTACAGACTGTACTGAGTTGACTGAGGAGAGTGAAATCTGTTTTTTTAACAGATGTTTCCCGTGATCTGGCGAATACAAACACTCCTACGAGATGACAGGTGGCTTGTTTATGTAGGAAATCTATTTTTTTGAATAATAATAATAAAAAAAAACAACAAAAAACACACAAACACAAAGCAACATTCAGATCAGTCATTCTGATCAAGGCAGTGTCAATTATTAGGCTGTAAGGGGAACTGATGACTCAACTTAGGCACAGCGCTGCGGCGGTCCCCGATTTTCGGTTTCATAACAGATTCTTTTCAGGAATGCTTTTCATTCATACCCGACATTTAAACGTGTCACTGGGAGCGTGTATCGTTTTGTAATCGGGATGTGAGAGACTGGCGTCAGCCTGTGCCAAGCGGTTGTGCAAGATCTGGGAGACGTCCCCGTGCCTTGGTGGGACGTTGGGTGCCCGGTGGGAGAGGGGTCCTCTGACCCATCGCATCACCTGCCCGGACCGTACCCGCACACCATCAGTGTTGTCAGTCACCACGTTAAATTTATAGACAAGGTCATATCAATACAATTGAAAAGCACTTTGATTCAGAAAGCGAAATGTTTTGATCAGATTCCGTGCTTAGTAATTCCAGCAAGCACACTTGTTAAAATGGGTGAGTCAGAAATGGAAATGCAAAGCATTTCTCTGAACGGTGGCCGGAAATTAGCTCTGAAAACTGAAACAAAGCCCAGACCGCAGTTTTATCTATTTACTTAATAATTTTAGATCTGCGAAAATCCCTTTGTCTTTGGGAGACATTTTGATTCCTCTCTTTTAGCGTCGGTGCGATCTCTAGGCTGGATCATCAGCCATGTCAGGTCTCTCTGTTGTGTCTTAACTTTTTGGTTTAAAAAAATTAGTTCCCCATAAGTGGTGTCATTGCCTGTGGTGCTGCCTGATTCTGTCACGGTGTGTGGTAGAAGTTGGTGGAAGTATTAGGCAGGACGGGATGTTGCAGTATTTGAGGTCATGTAATACTGAGGAAGAAACCCAGGGGAATTGAGTGGAGTCACTCAGCTTCTTGTTGCCCAGTGCATAGGTTATATACGTACATACATACATACATACATACATATATGTGGGGCACATGGGGTTCTCTGACTGTTCCGACACCAAATGCTCATTGGTTTGGGGCTGGCCGCTCCCCACCTTAGCATGGAGAGGCCACGGTGGTGACAGCCCCTCAGTTTGTAAGGTCGTAGCCCTCTGTCTGTGGAGAGAGAGCAGAGTGGGTTCATCAGAGTTTTGGTGTTAGTAGAGTTGGTCTTGCTGCAAAAAACTTTAAAGCGAGCGTATTGGGTGATAGATAGCAGTGTTCTGGTCGTCATCCTGCACCCAAGATCTTGCTACTTTCTTCTCTACTGATATCTGGGCATCTGGTGCTCATGCTTGAGAGTGAGTCTGGATGCTTTGGACTCACTGCACGGCTTTCGACAATGTAGGGACTGTCTTCCTGGCAGCTGTTATATGGTCTGAGGCCCACAAATGTAAATTACAGTGGAGGAGGACAAAGTAATATACGTGTTTAAGGGACTCGCAATTCCCATGATAAGGCCAGTGAAGTAGTGCTCATTTCAAAGAGAAGACAGTCTGGGTGATTTTTCTTAATTACTGTTTACCTAAATAAATAAATAATGCATATTCATGGCTTTAACTAAAGTAACTCGTGTTGAAATGTTTACCTCTCCCGAGGATAATTATTAAGGGTGGGGTGGGGGGGTTGCAGCAATTAATAATAAAACATTTAGACGAGATTACAGAACGTTCTGATTGGAATAGTAAACATTATGCTAGAAATAAAAGCAAATACATGGAGCAGTCTTGAATTAAAAAAAAACATTACCATGCTATCCAAAGAAACATGCTGAACGGAAGCAGTTCAGGTGAAGGGGCACAGCTCTTGGTCTTGGAGCTCTTCAGTATCACATGGAGGATCATTCAGCATAAAGTTAGATTTGTTGGTAAGTTCACCCTCATCTCCAGTCCAGAAAAAAAGACACGAATATTGGCATCCACACAGACCAGTGTAGCAGCTGTAATACCCATCAGCACTGCTTTGAGGCTGATGCGCGTTGATTCTTAAACTGAGCGATGGGGAGTGTTTCAGCTGTTTATATCAGTAGTAAACAAAACCTTCGTTTGTGTTGTGAACCTTTTTTCCCCCCACCTCCATTTCATACAGTCCATTGAATGAAATTCTTTGCTCAGCTGAGAGTTTGAAATTTGGACCCATCCTTTCACGTCTTTTGGCTACGGCTCCTTATCTGGTTAATCAGCTCAAAGAGAGCCAGTGATGTGTTCAAAGATTTCTGTGACAGCTGCATACCATTAGGCTGAATGATTTAAAAAAAAACATAATTGTAGTTTAGCACAGTAAATACAGATTGGTCTTTTGGTTTAACATACGGTAGCAAGAGGACTGAGCCTTGGACAAAAGAGAGCTGCTGCTTAACCCCATGCAGGTGAAGCTTGTGGGGATGGTGGAGCTGCTCTGCCCCGTAGCCTTAACCTGCCTCCAGCTCTTCTGGACCAGCAGAGCAGCGCAATCAAGCAATGGGGTGTAGCTACCTTTTTGCACTGGGTTAGAGAAGGAAAAGAGTGTTAGAAGATGGGCAGAAAGTAGTTAGGGGCACCAAGGCAGCCTGAGAGGGCCATAGCATGCCACTGCTCCCTCCTCAAGCTCAGCACCACCTTGGAGCTCATGGTGGAAACGTGATGGGCTCTCCTTGTTCACTGAGTTGTCCTCAGCCAATCTTAGAGGAGCAAGCTGCTGTGTTCCCTGGGCTGTTCCCTAACTTGGGTGTCTTCTGGGGATGAAGGTTTCCAGACCTCCTCCTCTAGACTAAATCGGTCCCCCTGGTAAGGTAGCATCAGAAGTGCTGTGGCGTTTGCTGGCACCTAGCATGCCTGGCGTGCTGCTGGCACGTGTGCCCTGGATACCCTCTCATCTAGAAACCGAAAAGTGATTTTTTTTGGAAGTGCGGTCTGACTATTAGATGCAATAGAGTCTTTGCTCATGTCTGTTGTTAGTGGAAGTCCCTGGCTGTGCTCTGAAACAGAGCAAGATGTCGAGGAACAAGCGCCGGCGGATGGGCTGCCTTGTTGCCAGCAGGGGTGGTGGGAATGCCTGGGTGACTTTAGTCCTTGTGAGGCAGCTCCGCAGGTGCTGCTGGCTGATGAATTTTCGCAACCACATTTTTTTTTCTGCTTCGGTGGATCAACCTTTTCCTGACTGAACTGCCTGCTGTGCAGGATCCATGAGTGGCATCTGTACCGCAGAAGATGAGAGTGCTAATGGTGGGACAAGGTTCCCTGTTGGTCCCATTGCCCCTGTAGCAGAGAGGGTGGTTTTCTAAGCATGGTGCATTTTACCCATTGAAAAAACCTTTCTGGGTTTGCCTCAGAAAGATTTCTGTGGAGCAGAAATATCTATCTCCACCATTTTTTTTGGTGAGGGTTTCTGGAAGTTTCAGCTACACACCTCCCGGTGAAGCCAGTGGCAGAGAGGCAGCCAGAGCTTCACGCGGTGTTTTGCAGGTTGAGAAGGCTCTGCACACACGGAGTGCACAGCACAGTAAACCCGGTATCAGCTCGCAACTAATTATCTGTGTATAAAAATTCCCCTGCTCGCTGTTGTGCCGTTAGAGGCTCGCTGGTAAGATTTATGACTCTGGCTAAAATGAAGCACCATTTCCTTTTTCTCAGCATTACTGCATGTGGCCTCTCTGGCTTTTCTTGTTAAACAGACCTGAGTTCACCCAACAGGGAATGTATTTTTGGAGCCCTTTCCCATCATGATTCGGCCTTTCTCTTTTTCTGTTTGTTACGAGTGAAGATAACCCACAAAACATTTTCAGATCTTACAACTTTCCCCTGCTTGGTGTGAGTGTAACGAAGGAGAAGCAGCCCCTTCACATGAGGAGCAGCATTGCCCTGCTCTTGGCCCTACGACAGCTTGCACAGGCTCGTGGTAGACCATCAGCATGGGTGGGGATAAGATGAATGGGATCTGCAGTGCATGCCTTCTTGCTTCTTTCTGCTGAAGCAGACAGAGATTACCTCTGCAGGAGAGGGAGGAGCAGTGTTTGGCCTCTGCTTGGTGGGGTTGATGACCTGAGTGGGAGGTGGGTGCCTGGAAGAATTGAGCTCGATAGGATGAGCTGGATGACTCTTGTCTTTTGGCAGCACTTCTCCATTCACTTGGAGTGTCCACTGCTGTAGCTCAAAACCTGGGTTCCCTCTGCATCGTAGTTTGATGCTCAATTGTTCCCTTCTGCATTTATGTGAGCTAAAGGATAACTTTTTCACTTCATGCTAGAGCATTGGGGACCAGCTGTACAGCTTGGAGAAAGGCTTTATTTCTCCTGCCCTCCTGTTGCACGTGTGTGTCCTCATTTCACAGGCTGATGAAAATGAGACCACGGACTGAACTTTCTGAACTGGCAAATGCATCACTGACTTCACCCTCATCTGAAATCACCTGAAAATTAGTTTGTCTGATGTTGTAAGATGGCAGGGTTTTTTCTGAGTACAGAGAAAAAAAGGGAGCAATGTTGAGCTGCTGCCATCTCTCCCAGTCTCAGTTAGACGTAGTTATTTTTGTATTAGAGCTTGGAGGAAAACTGGTAGAGATGCCAGATAAACCTTCCCAAAAAAACCCATTTGTGTTAATACTTAAATATTGTTCATCTTTTGCAGCATTTACTTATCTGTTTCCCACATGCCGAACCTTATGGGGAGTTTTTGTGGTTGACTGTTGCCCGTTCTTTCATTCTGTATGTTAACAGTTTTCTCAATTTGCATTTTTTAGAAGAAATCGGCAGTAAAACTCTGACTGTGATAATCGTTCAACGCGGGAACATGCTTTCAGCAGGGCAGGCATGTATTCTTGTGGTTCACGTGCGTTGGGGCAGGACTCCCAGAGCATAAACCCAGTGAGCTGCGTCATTTCGTGCTGCCCTGGGGAAGCATCCTTACCCGAGAGACTCAGAACCAGCTGGTCTGATATTGTTTTCAGAGATGCCAGGCTCAGGGACAACAATTTCATCCTCATCACTGAACCATCTTAATTTTTCCTGTTTGGATGTGTATTAACCGAAATCCCTGGTCCTTAATAAGGAGAAATAAGCCAGATAACTGAATTTTCATCAGATCTGACACAAAGTAGTAGGCTGTGACTTTTGCTGTGTCTTGGTTTTACTGCATGGGGCATAAATATTAATCTTATGTCATTTGATAGTGGTGTAGTGTGGGGGTCTTTCTCACAGCATATATTAACTTTCCTTTTACACCTAGCCATTCTTTCATGAGTCATACCACCAAGACAAAATATTTTCAACGGTGGCTTTATTTTAAGTCAAGTATATTCCAATGATAAAGTCATTCAGATTTTACATAAAAAGATTTACAAGTTCCTGTGGTGATGCTCTTGAACTACAGTCTCCCGCCTCTCCTAGCCCAGCCTGGTTGATGTGTCACAGACTTAACCACAACCAGAGGACAAGAGGGGGTGGAAAATTCCCCCCACGCACATCCCCAGCTCCTCTGAGGGTTTTCCGTTTAAGCCCAGTTGGTGCTGTTAAGTGTAGCTGGGGAAAATCCAGTTTGCAGACCCTGGAGCACTTCCCTGGCCAGCACAGGGCAGCAGCAGCTGCTTTCCCCTTCAGTCAGTCAGCGACGGTTATCTTGCTGCCTCTCCTGATGACTTCAGTCGTGGTTTCTAGCCAGGCTGATTCCTCACGTGATTTTGCCATGAGCTGAACGAACAGCTCAATCTCATCTCCACTGACTGTTGACACAGCTCTCCCAGATAGGGACCTACTGCAGAGCTGGTCCTCGCGGTCCTGGGTGGGTGCCTCCCTGCTTCTGGTCCACAATTCCTGGGTTGTGGTGGTCTTCTGCATCCTGCCTCTGGGTACCAGGGAAGAAGCTGCTGTGCCCTTCAGACTCCTGGTTTTGGCTGCCCCATGCCAAACGGTACATGTGAGCACAAGGAGGAGTGATGGATGAGCATGTTCCTTCTCTTTGGAAGAACCGAGCAGGTTATTAGGAAGAAATTAAATGCACTGATAGCGAAGCCAGGCTGTGCATCTTTTCTGACATAGGTATCGATATCATCTTGGGTTAATTTACAGATTTTGGGGAGGGATCCTGCACTAGATATCAGGAGCACTGCAAATGCCTTCTCAGCCTCAGGCAATCCTTCAAGCAGTTGCGAGCTACAAATGTTCCAATGAAGCTGTTCCAACCAGAAAGAAATACTCTTCAGCTTCACTCAAAGCCACACAAAACGTAAAGCGAACACATTTGCAAATCTGTCATGGTATTGCATGTAACAGCCGGGGATCCTTCGCTTCAAGGGGACGAGTCTGTGCACATGTTTGTGTAAGAAGTGTTGCACTCCACCAAGTGATGCGTCGCTTCAGAAAACACCAGCTCTGTTTGCACATCTGTGCTCACTTCTTCCTGCTTGCTGGTGCGCAGCCTTCGATTCTTTTTTTTCCTGCTGTCCGTGTCTGTGAGAAGCTCACCAATTAGCCTTGCAGTGTGGGTTCATTTTACTCTAGCCCTAATTTTACGTGCCCGTTGTGAACATTGGTGTGTTTGCTTACCCAGCTGCATATTTGTTGCTCACTTCCCTCATTGTTCACCCACCTTCCCTGGTTTTCTCGAGCATGATTACACAGTTTGCTGTGTTTGAAACATGCTAACCAGATTAATATCCAGGTACATTCATCCCACTCTTCTCAAATCATCTTTCTTATTTTGTTCACTGCAAACTGAAGAACTTATCAATTTTCCTCCCCTTAGAGCATCAAAGCTCCATTATGCTATATTAACAACAAAACCTCTCTTTGAAACGCACCCTCTGTGTAACAGAAATCCAAGCTGGAAGGTGTTTTCTTGAAGTAAATACTTTTTTAGCTTCATGCTTCCTTCTGCCAGTTGTGGTGTCTGGTGCGTCTTCCTTTACTTTTGCATTCTTTGGTACGAACTTGAGCTGCCAAGCAGTACTGGAAGCCCTCGGAAAGGGGGAGAAAAGGAAACCTGGTTCAAAAATGTACAAGAGGTTGTTAAACAATATAAGTTAAAAAAAAAAAAAAGATTATAATGTCTGGTTTGAAGTATTGTTATTTTTCTAGCTTTCTATGCAGCATTGAAGGCAGATGTTTATTTTTAAAATAAAGTTTCCTTGCACCCCACATGACTCCAGGAGCTGGGTCTTCACATTGATGTTGAACAACAACTTTGTGGCCTCTCATGATCCTGTAACTGATTGCCCATGTGTGCAGGTCTGTGCTGAGAGCTGAGACCTTGATGTGAGCAAAGAGTGTGTCTTCCCCTGCCCAGGATCCAGCTCTTCTCGTCCTGTAAACCTAGTCAGTCAGCATGTTAAAATGCTGAAACTCCTCCTCAGTAGATGCACCATTGGCTCTTCATTTTGTATAAGCTCAGTTTTCATGCGTTCCTTGTAAGTTTACAGCTGTAGCGGCAGTTTCGCTTATAAAAATTTGCCTGTTTCAGAAAGAAAATTCTTTTATCGAATGGAAAGCATGGAGAAGCCCTCATGTTGAGTGTAGGCGTGGGCTTAGGTTTCATTCTACCCTAAGCTGACCTCTGGGCAGAGAGATTCCTGCTTTCATGTTTTAGATCATGTGTAAAACCTGATGCTGGCTGGATCATCCCGCATAGGGCAAGAATATCTAGGGAACATGGGGAGATATATGGAGTGAGATATTTGCAGAAGGGAATGAAATGTTTGGGATGCAGCCTCATGCTTTCTACAGCAGTGAACATCAATCACACCTTCTCAGAAAAGCATGGCACTGAAAGTCTTCCCCCCCCCCCCCCTTTTCCTGTTTCCCTGTTCTCCACTTCTGTTTATTCTCCTTTCCTTCTGATATCCTGCGGCAAGTGCAATTTTAGCTCAGAAAACTAACTTGTTACTGAAAAAGCAGAGCCTTCCCTGGTTGTATTCCTATGGCCATAGTGTAAGCAACAGTTATTTTTGTTCTACCAGTGATTTATGACTGAGCAGATTTGGAGTTCATATTTTTAGTTTTATAGGCAATTTAGATAATGTATATTTGCGACCATAAATATTTGGTCCTCTTACAGTCTGTCAATGAAGGTTATGCCCCATTGGAGAAAGTTACATAAACTGAAGAGATACAAGCATTGTGTTCCTAGCGTAGCCTCATGATTCTTTTCAAGTACCCATATAGGAAATCCTTAAAGGTAGCAGTATTTTGAGCATCTATTGGTAAATCATCTAGGAGTGTGACATCCAGAAGAAATAACCTGCTTTTCATAAGTGATGCAGATCTCTACAAGGCTTGGAGTAAAATGCTCTAGCAACAGTGCCCAGAAAGAATTGAACTTTCTTTACCAGGAACAGCACACTTACAAAAAACAACCACCAAACCTCTTTCATTTGCACTGCTTTGTTACTTTTTGACTTTTTTATGGAGTCAGTAGATGTTTCTTGAGAAACCATGAGTTTCTACTGAAGAGTTTAATTTGGAAGTTTCAGAAAAATAATAGTAGTTTTAAAAAAAAATCTAAACTTTTGGGTTTTATTTTCCTTCCCCTCACCTCCCCCTTTATATAGCTTTACTTTGTGGTAATTCTGCAGATACAGCCCTTTCAGTGATCCTGAGAAGACAGATACGTGCCACTGCTTGTACTGCTGCTGTCCCCTTCTGTTCAAAAGAAAATCATCTTCCCTTCTACTACCAGTTGCCAGCTTTATTCAAGTAAACAGTAGTTAAGCCTTCAGATGTTTTTTCTAGGAAAACATTAAAGTGTTGGGCACTGGCAAGTTGAAAACTTCAGTCTGAAAATCCCTGTAACATAAAACTAACTACTTCTCCTTCTACAACTGTTTCCTTCCCACCCTCCTCCTCAACCACTTCAGAGGGCGACGGCTTCCTTGATAGGTGGGGGAAGCGTTTTCAGAATCAGCTGGAACTGGGCATTGGGTGGGATCTGGGCTGTGTGCAGATGCCGGGATTCGAGTGCTGGGCGGGGGGGTTCACCCCCTCTTGCAGCCGTCCAGCCTGACCTTGAACACTTCCAGGGATGGGGCATCAACATCATCTCTGGGCAACCTGTTCCAGTGCCTCTCCACCCTCATCGTAAAGCATTTTGTAGTATGTGTGCACAAGTATGCACATTCCTGCAGCATGATCTGGCACAATAATCACAGAAGTGTTAGTTTATCTGTTCTGTAATTCTTCTCGGGGGCCTCATCTGTCTGGGTGCTACATGAATGCAAGAAAAACATAGTCTTTTTGTAAGGTGTCTACAGCATAAAAGTAAGAGGACATATGTAATGGGCATAACGTAGTTGTCGCGTTTGACATAAGGGCCTTCTCTGTTTAAAGAAAAAGGCCCCCAAAATGTTTGTAGAATTGGGGGGGGGGGGGGGGGGGGGGGGTAAAAGGGGGTTTGTGAAGATTCAGTGCTTGAATTTTTTAATGCCTGCCTTTATTTTATTTTAGGTTGCTATTGACCAAGTTGCCAGAACATTGTCCTACAAAGCTTTGGGGGGCCACTTCTTAATGGATTGCTGCAGCCTCTTAATTTCTCCACTGATCCTGTTCCCTGCGTCGTGAGAACATTTTAGCCAGCACAGAACCTAGAAAAGTTACATGTAAGTCGTGATTCAAATTCCTTTCTATTTAAAGAAAAAAAAGGGGGGAAAAATAGGTCTTGGGGAGCCAAGGTGGAGGCAGTAAACATCATACTTTAGAAAAATACTGTAAAAGCTGTAATTCAACAGCAAACATTAGGTGGTGAATAAATTGTTATTGAAGTAGTTGCTTGCTTTTTTAACCTAAACGATGATTGTCATTTTGAAGGCTTTTCTAAGTGTTCTGCTACCATAGTAAACCGTAGCAAGAAGTACTTAAAATACCTTCACTTCACCCCATCCCCCTAATTATGCTTTGTTTTTCTCCACAACTGGGTAACCGTGTGTACACTTACCTCAGTGTGCTGTGCCAAAGCCGCATGTGCTCCATGCAAGTTTGGAGGCCATCCTTTGCTCAGCAGGACTACAGGCATCCCTGTATTTTTCCTGTCATAAAATCAATATCCTCCTCCTCATTTGGTTTTGCAGAATACTTCCCTCTGAGGAGCCCTGGCACTGCTTCTCCTTTCAGCCTGCTGCCCCAAAAGGCTCTCTAAGCATCCATGCTATCTTCATTACCACCTCCAGCTCCTTCCAGGTGGAGTTAGCTGCTCCACCTGGCTGTAGGAGGGTGGAGAAAGCTATGCATAGATCTGCCATGGACAAAAGGGATTGAAGGGGCTGCAGACCCATTCCTATCTCCTCAGTCTGGTGGTAGTTCCCAGTATATGTTGTATGCTTTGATTTTTCTTCCAAGATGGGGAGTGGCTGTGGTGCTGTGCACACATTTCCTCCCCCATCATGGCTAAAGCCTCCTCTGAAACCTCGCATAGCACCAGCCTGGCATGGAATCAGTGGACTATTCTAGAGGGGAGAAATTGGTCTGACCCTTTTTAACTTGTCAGATGTTCTAATCCTAATTCTGGAATGGATCTGCAGGTGGAAGAAGCCTCTGGACCATTATAAGGTTGGCATGGATGTGGTGGCCTGAGCTGTCCAGAGGGTGAGACACCCCAGAACTGCCAAGTTTAGAAAAAAGCTTGAGCACAAATTTATTGCATTGATTTTTTATATAAAACCAAATCGCGTTGTGGTTAGGAGGATTTTATCTTTCAGATAGGGGTATAGAGCAGCTTGGCAAAAGGCCTCCTGAGCCAGAGATAATACGAAATTGTGGTTCACAGTGTGGTACTGGGCATGTTCCTGCCTTTATTCACTGCACTAACAAATTCATACAACACAGTTTAATGATTAATCAGGACAAGGCAATGAAGCTGACCGCAGCACTCTGCTGGTCACTTTTTCTTGAATGCCATTTTTAATCTTAGGAACTGATTTGTAATATTACTTCTAAACAAATAGTACTTTGGAACCAAAGAATTTATGTTAGAAATATACCTTCATTTGAGGTACTCTAGTGCTTATGTGACACTAGAAGTATTATTTAAAACAAGAAAAATGTATTGCAAAAGGACAGGGTTTTTTAATGCGTATGGAAATTCAGTTTTTAAAGAGAGGAGAAATTTTCTTCTGGTGTGATGAATATCAGCAAAAGTAACAGTGAAGTAGTAAGCAATGGAGAAAGGCTGGGCATGGAATTCACTGTCAAAGAGGCCTTACAGGTTGTTGGTCTGATTTTGTTTTCGGAAAAAGGGGGAGCATTGCCATTTCATTGTGGGCTTGGCAATATATGGTACAGTTATTTATCAAACCCCAATAGCAGGAATCATCTGACTACACGAAAATTTTGGATCTGGCTTGAAACTTGTTTCTAGTGCTTGTCTTAAGGGAAGAAAACTTGAAAATATGAGTTGTAACAGCTAGGCAGACAGTAAAAACTTGTTGTTCATTAGTCCTACTTAGCACCATTCCCATGAGGTTTGGAAGCCTTATTCACAATTTTTTGCAAGCTTTTCTCATGATGTGTGAAAAACTTATCATTAGGCATCTTGCAAATGCACTATTAAAAGTCATTTCAGAGGAACTAACTTTAAAACTGACATCCTTCTTAGCAGACTTGAAAAAGGAGCCAGAAACTGAATGGACATAAATGGAGGAAAAAAACCCTCTAATTTCAAGAAGTGTATAGAAGTTTGATAATCCAAAGTCCCTGTTTCCATCGTTAAAATAATGTCTGACCAGCAAATAAACTTAAATACCAATGTAAGAATATAGGAGCTGTCAAAAAATATGTGCTTTTCTTTTTTTTGTTTTTACTATGGTGCTCAAGATGTGCCAGACTTCTAAAACATGGCCTGTGGTCTAAATTCAGGAAACCATGTGTGTTGCCTCACAGGTTGTTGGTGGGGATTGCACCTGTTGTGCATGGAGATCTGAGCCACCAGAGGTAGATGTGAGGGCAAGCTGCTGGTTGCTAACTTAATTTCTCAGTGTTTCCTGCTGTCTGGCTTTTTCTGACAACAAATTCTGCTTGTAACAATTACCTTGTTATTGCAATTCCCATAGAAAGAAGTGAACTTTCCCTCGTTAATTAGCCCTGTTGGCAAGAGCAGTCGCACAAGGTTGATCCAGCTGTAACAGCTGTATTCTTCTTGCTTTTCCAGGTTGTAGTGTGTTTAGTAAGCAAGTACACCTTCCCCCTCCTTCCATTTATTATTTAGTTTGTATAATACTGCTAGGATGCTGATTGATGTGATATCCGTAAAAATAGTATGTATTGATGTTTGAATTGAAAGCATAAGGTGTCTAACTTGTTCTGATGGAGCAGATTGCAAAACCCTGTTACAGAGCATGTGTCAAGATTAAAAAAAAAAAAAAAAAACAACAACATTTACCCAGACCCCCTGGGAATTAATCACAGGCAGGTTAGACCGTGTATATTATAATGAGGGAGTACAGGAATTAGGGAGAAACTGTGCTCTTTGCTGAGCGGCTCACAGTTTGTTATCCTGAATGATCGCTAATGGCAGTGTACAAATGGGGCTTTGCTCGGACGCTGGGGACATGGCCGAGCCTTGGAGCAGATGCTGGGGCAGGGCAACTGGCATCCCAGCGGAGATGGGTGGTGATTCCTAGCCATTTCCATGCTCTGCTCATGTTTCTCGCTTTGGTTTACCCCTGTGTCTTTTCCTGCAAAAGAGGCAAAAATAACATCCTAACCAAGGGCATTCTGGGTCCTATAAATTGTCCTAATTTGCACTGCTTATGCAGTGTTGAGGATCCAACAATGGCCTTTAAGTGCTTTGTTCATGGACAAAAAAGACAACCCAAAACTCAGAAATCTCTGCACACAAATTTCATATTTGCTAGGTATGATTTCTTCAGAATATTTCAACATTTTAAAAATAAGATTTCTTGAAATCTGTCCTTATGCCATCTGTAGGCAGATGTAAATAATGTAAAATTTTAAAATGCAGATTTTGGTGATTGAACGTCTGTCACCCGCCTACCACTGCAGCCTGGGAAAAACATATCTTTTTTTTAAATCTGCAATGAAAGGTCAGGTAATTTGATTGGATTAAGCAGGAAATCAGATTTCTGGAGGTGAAGTCACATGCCTTTGAACATTGCCTTACCAAACACTCCTAACTCTCAGTACCAAACCCAATTCCCAAGTGCCGTGGCTGTAGCTGAGGACACGGGTGGGTTTATCGTACAGGATTTTGATGCAAGGTGTGGCTATATCTGGATTTCATAATTCTTCTGGTACGTTTTCCTGTTGGAGTGCCAGTTTTGTGGTGGAGAAAGCATTTTCTTACCCATTTTATGGTACTAGCAAAGCAGGGCTCTGCACCTTGTGCACCACTGCATGGAGCATCTCCTGCCCTGAGTAGCTTCACAACCTCCTGTGACATCCTGTCCCAGGAGTTGCGCTCGCAACGGCCAAAAAGCATTTTCCTGCAAACTAGGGGAAATCCTTCCCGCTAATTAATCCAGTTATTCCTGCTGCCCCTGCTGTTGAGAAGACATAAAGCCATTGACCACTGCTGGCACTGCATTGGTCCCTCGGTGTGATCAGGTGCTCCTCAGCACCATCAGTGTCTCTGTACCTGAGGCAGGCTGCAGCCCCAGCCTGTGCGGCTGGAGATGGCTTTGGTAACTGCTGCAAATATATTGGTTGATTAAGTATGATTTTTATTTTTGTATATGTGTATGTATATAAATAAATACATGAAAATAGTTGTATCTATTAATATATAATTTTATAAAAAGCAAAATATATATCTGGACAAATATTTTCAGTACGCTCTGAAAAGCACTGGTGTAGCTTCATGCACAGCGACTGCGCGTGCAGTCGTGTGTGGGTGGTGAGACGGCGTCCCTCTCCGGATGACGCTGGCCACGAGCCCCGTGCCGGAGGCATCCCCATCCAGGGACACGCAGTGGCTGCGGGCCGTACGGCCAGGAGGAGCATCCTGCTTGCGTTTAGCTGTGTTTGGCTGGTTTGACAAAGGAGGACGGTAGTGGTTGTTGCAGTATAGCACGCGGTACGAAATCAAATTATTCTGACGCCTCTCCCCTTTGCTGCCATTGACCACAGGTTTGTTTGTTCATCACTCCGGCAGCGCAACAGGCCGCGTGGGCGCGTGGTGTCATTGATCTGTTTACTCGGCGTTTCCCACGTGGCTGCCGTGTCGTGGCGAGAACTTTTATTTTTTCGCTGCAGCAGGTGACAGCCCGGGTGCATGCGTGTGTGTGTCAGCCCGAGGGACTGAGTCACAGCCGACCTCCGACAGGGGCTGGTGGCACTTCCCCTTACTGGGGCGGGGCGAGGTGCCAGCCCGACTCCCACAGGATGGCTTACCTGCCCGTGCGTTGATTTATTATTCTTTTTTAAAGAAAAGACTGAGAGATGGTGACGGTGAGATCAACTTTCTCTGTAACCCAAACCAGTGAAAAGTAAAATCCATCTCACCGCACCAGTTTTGTTTTCACTGCTGGTTCACCCTATCCTCTCCCTCTGGCAGAGCCCTGTACAGTCATTCAACGCCCGGCTTGGGGGTGGTGTGGTTGTTAGCTCAGTGGTGTATGACCCATTTATTTTCATAATACTTAGATACCCGCGCTTCTGCAGCGTTCAGCACACAGGTCCTACGACCTAAATCCTCACCAGAAAAGCACACACCTGATTTCAACGGCGTGCATTGAGAGCGACCGGCTCTGCGCTCCGCTTGCCGGGGGCTGCGGCAAGGCAATGGGCTGTTGGGTCTAGCGGACAATTAATGAGCAAGTGCAGGTAAAGGTACATTTCTCCAGAGCTGGCACTTTGTCTTAGATTATTTTGTTAAACATTGATTGCTAGCTTACGGGACGTGTTTCCTGTTACGATTCGCGTAAGTTGAGAAGTAAAAGTGTTGTAGTGGATGCTTTTCTGGCTATAACTTGCATTTTCAAAGACGGCAAGGTAATTCACAAGATGAGATTGTTCATTCTTTTTTCCCCATCCCCAGACGTGGCATCACCTATACTCTTGTTGAGTCTGGTCTTAAGACAGACCTTTTTTCGACTATTTTTATTTCTTTTTACTCAGCTAATTGGGTTAGCGTTCTGCAGGTTTTCAGATGCTAATTAGGTTCATGCTTGTGTTGCTTTCTGTAAATGGAAAGAATCAGGCATAGGACAGACAGGAGGGTAAACTGGCATTGTAGTAGACATGGAAGTTTTAGGTATAAAATTAAAGAGTAATTTGCAAAGCAACTTGAAGTAAAGTGGATTTAAACACAATGAAATCATCCTTGACAGCAATTTGTTTGAAGTTCTTCTACTATTATGAGTGTAAAGGGATTTTTTTTTAATTGCTGGTTTCTGGGTAGAGTGTTCGGCATAATTTCTCACAGGTAAGTGAAGCATTAACTCCTTGTACCTCGGTGGTTTGGGCAGTGGGGGGAGAAACTGAGAGCTAGGGAGAGGCATCTCCTCCATTTCATAATCTGAAAATCAGTCAGTGGTCAGCTAACTTAGAAAAGGACTTAACCAGGTAACTGAGAGAAAACAATTAATTAACTGTATGAAAATCTAGCAGGATCCCAGACAGTAGATATGCACTGCATGTGAATAGCTGTCCTCGATGTTTAACAGAATATAATGGCACTTGAAATACAAACTGGAAAAAAAGTAACAGCAGTTAGCTAGTTTGCATCCCTTGTTCAGATGAGCCATGAGTTCTGGGGTTTTTGCATTTATATACTTTTGCTGTAGGTGTTGGAAGTGTGGGTGGCCATGAAAAAGCCGTGGTTACAATAAGATTTTCCATTTATTGCCCTTTGTGTACAACTAAAAATAAGATTCAAATGGTTCAGAATTTGTAGAGCAAGCCATAATCCTTCTCTTAGCTCTGATGACTGGCTTGCCTGCAACTTCAGCTCTGTCTGGTGAGTCCCAGGGTTAAATGCTTGTAAATGGTCTGTGTTGGAATGAGAGTCAGAGTTTACTTGTAGTGTGGTCTAGCTATGTTAATTCATCAACTTCTTATTTAAAAAAAATAAGGAGTTAGGCTCAGTGCATAAGTAAAAGGTGGTGATGAAAGAATTTTGGAAGCAGAATTGTTCTGTTCTCTGGAAAAAGAAACTTTGGAGAGGACTGAAAGATCTTTAAAAGCAGCCCTCCAAAACTTCACTGGTGTAACTTGAACTGTTGATCCAGAACTTCATCTTCTGGCAAAGAAAAAGAAAAAAAAAAAAGGAAATATATACAAATCTGCTGAGCATCAAGAAACAAATTCTCAGGGTTAACTTTTGGCATATAAAATCCTTTTGGTTTGGTTTTTAGGGTGACGGTATTGAAATATGCAAGTCGGTAGTTTTTCCAGGTAGTTGTACCGCTTAGGAATATGCTAAATTAGTTGCAATATCTTGAGCTACTAAATCTGTTCTGACCACATTAATTGATATGTTAGCTCGTGGCCAAAAGAAACATTAGAGAGGGATGTTGTCAGCGTATGCAGGGAAATTCGTAACTTCATGGTGTAAGGTTTGGTGCTGTCCCAGCTTCGCTCGTTAAGTAGCCGTGGCATTTCCAGAGAATGAGTGTGCCTGTGCATGTCAAGCTTCTCGGTTTGATGTCATTCTTGCGATGGATGAGTAGAGAGAGCATCTGTCCAAGAGCTGCAGAACCAAAGGTAGAGGCTGAATACTTGCTTTCTGCTGCATGGCAGCTTGATTATCACTGCTTTCTTGTTGCTTCATGACCTTTCCAGGTTTTCAGGGCTTGGCAGGGTAGCAGAAGTGTTGGTCTTCAGAATCGGGCTGCGTAAGACAATAGGTTTTCGCTCTGAGTAACGCCGCGTGGCACAGAGGATGTGGGGAGCTAGGGGCACTTAGAGGCACACACGCTTGTTCCATGGAATAGCCATGCTGTTGGCGGTGAGTCTTTTATTATGCAATATGAAATCCCTTTAAATTAGCTTGGTGTAACCCTCCCCCTCTTCTTAGGAGAGCTCGCTGCCTGTCGTTGCTGCCTTACTTTCGCCTTTTTGCTGAAATGCGTGTTTCTGCTTTTACATCTGTGCGCGCCCCTTGGACCGGCTCCTGCCTTGATACAAAGTATGAAAGACAAGAGACCTAATGCAGTAACCAAGGTTTTAAATATTTCAGGTGGGAACAGGCAAAACTTCAGCAATGATTAGTTTCGATGGCGGTGGTTGCTGCAGGGAATTACATCTGTTAAAATCACCTGCATGTCTCAGTCCTGTAGGTGACCAGATGCTGACAAGCAGCGTAAACGTTTGTTGTCATTTTTTCTGTGGAATTTTCCCTTTTCGCTACAGATGTAGAGGTAGGTTTTTTCTCCTACCACCACCCCCCCCCCCCACCCTGCTTTCTACTGCTGCGCCCGATGCAGATGAGTTCAAATCCGATGGCTTTGAAGATAACGGCAGAAGAGAGTGCGTCATGCAGCGACGGCACTCACGCGCCGCTCGCTGCTGCCACACTTTCCAGCTGGATGAGACACGCTGGTCTTTTCCAGGGGTATCGCCGTACGGGCTATTTTTAGAGATGGCACATAGGACGCGTTGTGCAACTATCAGTACATGCTGCCCGGGCTCTTCATTTTTTCCCTTGTATGGTGATGAGGTTTTTAAGGTGTTTACCTTTCTCTTGAAGAGGCAGACGGATCTCTTTTTGATTCTTTTAACCACTTGCAGGGCTGCTCTGTGGAGTCTGTGCAGTAATGTTTTCTGTACGCGGTCCAGACAGAACAGTCCTGCATGTGGCCACTAAATTAGAGTTAGTATAAGTCACCGAAGCAATGCGGTTAAGATTTTCAGCTGAAGAGCCCTAACAACCTGTCAGGTTGCATAGCAGAAGATCTGTTACCTCGGGAAACCCCCAGCTTGGTTTTTTTTAACTTTCCCACAGCAAACAAGCTGTACTCAGGCATCTTTACAGTTGTCATAAACTCTCTTTGTGACTCTCAGTTTCTGGAGTCCTTTAAACAGCCACCTCGGCTGTCGCTGCTCCCTGTGATGTACGGGAGGTCCTGTGAGATGGCGGCGGCAGATCCCGGTACCTCCCACGCACCTGGGGGGACCAGCGGATGGTTAGGGATGTGGTGCAGCCTCACGATGGGAGCAGAGCCAGGCATAGCAGTTGACTGCCGGCTTACGCCTGTCGCTTGCTGGAGGAACAGAGCTGGCCAGTCACAGGCTCCTTATTGCATTGCTCAAATAATGCAAAAACATTAGCATTGGAGATTTGCTGTAATGGTGTATTTTAAGTGCGTCTCTGCTCTGCCAGTTTCACTTTTAATGCACTCGGTTAAGGAATGCTTTGGAGGTTGCTGCTAATGGATGAATCTTCTGGAAAATTGGAATTTTCAAATAAGATTGACACTTTGGAGTGAGAAATATAAATCTAATGAGAGTATTTCAGCAGAGGTTTGTAATTAGGAATGAATGGAGGGAATTTGTACGCGCAGTCTGCAAAAGGGCACAATGGAAGGTGAAATTGCACCCTCTGCGCTGAATGAGGGATGAAAGCCAATGTATCAGTGTCATGGCATGACAGTGTAGAGTATAAATGATACTGTCACTGAGTGCTGCAGAAGGTATCAAGGGAATTCCACTCCAGTAAATTACATTACTTAGACAGACCTGAAGGCATTGTGTCTGAATGATTGGAGGGAAAAAAGGTTGTCAGCACAAAGCAGAAGATATTATAGAACAACTGGCTGCAGGGTTGGAGAGCGATGTTTTTCTGATGTTTACCATGCAAAGCTCTTCAGAAGCTTTTTAAATCTTTTTTTGGTTGAATTACAAATGTATTGATGAAGCAATAGTACTTTTTGAGATGGTGTTCAGAGCAGATACCAGCCTGCAGCAAAAGGTTGAGCATGCACAGCTTCCATTTTTTCAGTAGGAATTGGGACTCCTTCAGACTTGTGAGTTCCCAGCTCAAGCAGTGATCTTTATGCATTGCTTCATTTGGCTGAGGACTTGCTGGATTTTGGTTATGGGGTAAATCTAGCATTGGTTTTTGTGGAGAGGAAGGTTGTTACCATTCTCACTAGCAGTGTCTGGAGCTGGACTGTGGTGAGCAGCAGCAGACCACGGAACACAAACTTTATGGTCTCATTTAGAGGCACTCAGACAGCATGGCAAGGTCCATGATGTGGGCAGCTAGGAGCATGATGTTATGGTGGCAGCACAGGAAAAATCCAGAGACTTCATCCCTTTTAGCATGCATGTGCTGGTACATCATACATATGTGTTCCTCATACTGTTTGCTCGTTGCCCGCCCATACCTACTGCTGACGCCGCCTTGATTCCCCCAGACACAGTGAGAATGTTGAGTAGAAAAGTTATTTCTCACCTTTTTTTCTCTGTAATGACTTATTACATCCACCCTCAGAGGGGCAGTACCTCAGAGATGGGGCTTAACTGCTTCTCTGTCTCTGACCTTAGACGCAGACAACACCTACAAGCTCCTGTCATTTCTTAGTTTGCTCGTGGGTGAGACAGCCCAGCTCCCACAGTTCTCCCAAACTGCCGCCTGACGATAAAACGGCTTCTTCCCAAAGATGCTATGTTTCATTCCTGTGGCGCATAATAAGCCCTGCCTGCCTTGGGGCTTCTTGTAAAACTTCAGCAGAGTTTGTACTGCTTAAAAACATATTTTTCCACTTGCCTACTCATGAAAAGCCTCAGTGAAAGTGCGTGCTCTAAATAATGATAAGGGAGCAGGCTTCGTTTCTCCTCTTCCAAAACTTGATTCTCAGCAAAGCCCACACATGGCAGGGGGATGGACATGCAGCACAGTTGAATTAGCAGTCCTTAGCGTAGGCTTCTTTACCTGGAAATACTGTTTCAAGTTGTGGGGGCATTAACCAGGAAATATGGCCAAACTGAACGTTACTGACTCTGGAAAGGCTGTGGTTCAAATGCTTCCACAGAAATGGCCCATCCTCCTCGTAGCTGGAAACCATAGCATCAAACCTACAGGCAGTGTGAAAAAAACAGTGAGGCATCCATGGAAAAGAAGATGCCCTGAATGGGATGGGTTTCAACAGTAGAGCAATTTATTAGCGGGTCCTGATCATAGCCAAAGGTGAGTGGGAGGAAGCAAAATGTAATTTGTATCTATACTTCCCACATTAGAACTGGCCTGGAGTGGCCCAGGGTACAGGACTGTGTCTGTCTGGATAAAAAGGGGAGTTAAGATGTAAGAGATGTAAAGGTTGCCCTTAGACCATCATTGCCATGGGAAACCACTTTGCCTGCTTCAGTGCTTGTTTGTAGTAGTATTAAAAATCTGCCATCGCTCACTTCTCCTGTGGTATTTCATGTCAAAAGCTGGCATTTTAACGCATCTTTTTTTTTTCTTTTTCTTTTTTTTTGTTTTTTTTCATGTTGGGAAAGAAAATGCTTTTTCTTATATTCAGTGTCATTCCTGTGGTCATGATGGAGCCACATTTTCAAAATGTGGCTCTTTGTAGTCATCCATCAATCCACAGAAGACCCGTTTGTTCTCGCTGCCCTAGCTATCCATATGATGCTGTTTTCCTCTTCCCACGCTGGTCCTGCGGCACGAACGCCTATAACCAGCACCTGTGAAGTCACCAGGGTCACTCACGGGAGCGATGGATGTGAGACTGAACTTTGAATGCTGCAAAGTACTGTGATTGCAAGAGCGGGGTAGAGCAGGAGAAGGAAAGACCAAACTCTATGCCTTAGGGAAGACCGAGAGACTAACCAGTATTGCTTTAACTGAGAGAGATATTGAGCTTGCTCAGTCAGATCTGTATGCCCTGGCAAATGTATTTTGTTGTGTAAACGGCTCCCTGCTGTCCCAGAAGACTATCACTATCTCTTCCTATCTTGTACAATGGATTTCTAAATAATCAATCTTTGTGCGGGGAAGTTGTGGTTCAGTAAGCCCAGCTTGCTCATGAGTCAATGGTTTAATCTTAATTCTCACTGCCAGGGCTTTTGATAACACAGGGCTATAAAGTTTGACATAGCAGAAACTTCTCTATAAACTCTGATTTGCTTGCCAAGAAGTCAGCCCATTACCGTTAATTCCCCTCTTATCATTAGTGTTATTAAACTGACGATTGATGTGTAAAAACTGCCATTTGTATGAAGTTCCCAAAACTGCAGTAAAAGAGACTTTTGTTCTGACTTGGTAAGAAGAGGGGGGAAAAAAAGGCAAAATAATGCTAGTTCTAGCAGCAGAGATGTTCATATAAAGACATGTTCTGAACAATAAGATCGTTTATCCATGTATGACATAAATACATTGGAATTTAAATAATGAGAGATCTTGTGAAATGCAGCTAAACGCACACCACTGGCATTGTGAAGTTTCCCTTCTCTAAAGCCCTATTCTCAGGGAAAAGCAGCTTTACTTCTGCTTTGAAAATCCATTATCATAAGCCATTTTTTATAAAACACTTGTCTTACTGTAATATTAAAGCAATTTTGTACCCTAAGTGCAGCTCTTTCATAAGGTAGTGTGCAGTCGTGTGCGCGCGCGTGTGTATGTGTGTGTAATTGCGGTTTATAATACTTCTTACAATCCTAATTTCCCCAAAATTAAGAAAACCACTCACCTTTTTAGGCTTTCCTTTTCCTAATTATTTTTTGGTTTCCCTTTTTTCTTCCCCAAAAGATCCTTTTTTAAAAATCTCTTCTTAGGAGGGGAAAAAAAAAAAAAAAAAGAGAGACACAACGCTTTCTGGATTCATTGCAAAGCACTGCTTGAAGGAAACATTTTAAGAGTTTAGGTTAAAAAGTTTCTGCCTCTTTCAAACTGCATGGGTGACATTGCTATTTTGGGAGGCAGTGCCATCTGCTTGTTCAACCAAAAAGCGGGGAAGATGTTCCTAGTTCTAGCATAGACTTTTGGGTTGATTCCACATAAAATTCCCAACCAATCTTCACTTGTGCTTGCCCCCTCTATAAGCTGGGGAGAGCAAGGCCACTCACCTCTTCCACCTTCACAGCTCCTAGGGGAAAGGTGTTCAGCTTGTGCGCCACAATGAGCGAGTAAGACATGGTTGTTCACAACAGGCACAGTCTGTCGTGACATATGAGGTCCATCATTCCTCCCCACGGGTGTTCATGTCTCAAGAGCTGTAACAAGGAGAAAAAGAGAGCATCGTAGTGCCCAACATGCGACATGCTGCAGGTGGCTGCTACCTGCAGGTAAAGAAGAAGGTGTTTGGGGGAGGCTTGGTTGGGTTTTGTTGGAGGAGTTGGATTTTCTTTGCTTTTGAGTAAGAAAGAGGGAGGACAAGTTTTCTGGGGTTTTGCTTGCTTTGGGGGGAGAACAAAAAAAAATCAGGAGGACAAGGTTTCCTGGAGCACAGATGAACCATTTACCAGCTAGTGCTGGTGTGAGGGGTGCGGGAGCTAGAAAGGACAGTAGGAGTAGGTGGGGAGGAATGGCAGGACTTGTAGGGTGTGCAGATGGGTTGAAGGAAGAGTTTGACAGGAGTAGGAGCAAGGTGGAGTCTATGTAGTATGTACATGGAAATAGCATAGGGTAACACAGAAACATGAGAAGATATTACTGTAGTCATCCATAAGTGATGAAGACATTTCTCTGAGATAAAGAGAGATTTAAGTCTATGTTATATTGCCGGAGTATTTGCAAATACATATGTATCATCGTTACAATATCTTCCTGACTGGCAAAATGTTTCACTCAATCTCTGTTGACAGAAAAGATTGCCTACTGATAATTGCTTTGCTTAAGTGTCTGATAATATGCCAGAAATGAGAGCATTCTCTGTTAGGTCATCTTTAATTATGCATGTACCACCTGTCAGCTTTAAATCTGGAAAAGATTAGTTTTCTCATTGGATTCAGAGTAGGGAAGAGAGCCTTCAACAAGGAGACTAGGCTGTTGCAAACAGTGTGTCTATGGGGGAGTTTCACAAGCAGTCTCCTCATCTTCCCTAGTCATGGATACCGCTGTTGGCACATGTGGAAATATTTGAAATATTGCCTAAGCTAGCGGACGTAGCAATGGTTTTCACAGGAAGAGGATTTCAGACCATCTGTTACATTTCCTAGTTTTCCTTTTTCCCCATTTCAGAGGGAGAGGGAGCGCCAAGGTGGGGGAGAACACATGGCAAGTCGTGGCTCCTTTGGCAGTGCTGGGAGGAAATCCCCCCAAAAGCCTTGTGAGGGGGTTATTCACTTACCACTCATTAAAGCACACAATAAAACCACTCAGGCTGATGAAGGCTTGCCAATCTAATAGGAAATTAAGGGCTCAAAAGACTGAAAAATGATGAGGATGGGTGCTTTGTGGAAAACCTCAACAGGGAGAGGCGGTAAAGGTCTCTGAGGATATTAAATTAACGGGGTTGCCATTATCAGGCCTACTTATGATATGAAAAATTACTTTGGAGAGGAAATTTATCTTTGTACAGGGTGGGGAGACAGTAATTGTTTGGGGTAGTTGAAGGGATTTTCAGTTCATGGGAGAATATGAGCTGTTTATTTAGTACAATAATAGATTTAGGGATCTCCTGGGTTTTCTGATCTCCTTTACTCTGAGGCCAGTCTGGATAGCAGGGGAAGGATGTTTGGTTGTCCTCTGAAATGCGTCGTTTGTACCAGAAAACAGGAACGGTCTTTGTTAAATTTCTCGCTTTCGGCAGAAGAGAACATCACTTGTGCTGTCAGATGTTGGTCCTGCTGCTTGTTGCCTATGTATCTGAGTGGCCCGTACTTCCCCCTCTCTGGGATTTTGGTTTTCCAGCTTCTGTCATGACTGCCTCACCTCCTGGAAAGAATTCCTCAGTTACACTGGTTAGCTGGTGCTGATCGTTTTTCCTGGTAATACGTTCAACCAGTGCTATTTCTGAAAGTCTGGGATTTGGAACAGTAGGTCAATTTCTAAAACAACAAGAACGAGTAAAGAGGGACAGATGGCTCTGGATGCGAGAGCGTGTTTCTATTCATCTCCTGTTTGGCTTTTGCTCATGCTTCATCGTTGCGTGAGCATTTAAGGCTGTCATTTTGCATTGGTTAAGGGGTAGTTGCTCCTTTACCACAAAGATTGGCCTATGGCACTCCTCATGTGCCCCCCCTCTGCTCTCGTGAGGCACCAGGGCAGGCTCCCTCTGTGGAAGCTTGCAGTGCGTTTGCACCCAAGGACATGGAAGGGGTTTGGGAGATGAGTGGATTTTCTGCTCAGAAATCTGGCTGTTTTTTTCCTGACCTTTTCTCCCAGCAACTGTGCTGGATGAAGCTTGCCGGATAATTCCTTTGCTCGGGATAAGGTTGCCAGACTCACCTTTCTATGTTATGCCTGTGTAAATGACAACTTTTCCATCCTCTGTTGTGCTGTGGGATTTTGCTCAATTCTTAGACAGAATCTGATTGATTCAGACTTGCTCGCTTCTCTCTGTCTGGGCAGTGGTTCCAGTAGCATCACTTGGACGTAGCTGAACTTTACAGAGCTGAAATGGAAAAGTGTGGGGGTGTACCACAGCCTTTTTTGCTCGCTCATGATTCATTCAGCCTTTCTTTCCACCCCCCTATTGCACACTAAAGGGCTCTCCAGTCTAGCAGTCGTCACTGGAAGACACCTCTTTCGTAGGGGCTCCTTCATTAAATAAGAGGGTGTATGCATCTCATTATGTTTGTGCTACTGCTCAGTTGTGCAGCACCACTGGGCACAGCAGGAGATGTCCCATTCACCAGTTTGAGGGACAGCCCTCATACCTGAGCTAATACAATACTCTGCTTTTGTCTGCAAAACTTGGCAACTAGATGAAATTTAAGGATACCTGTAAGGATTAAAGAAATATTTCCTGAAAATCAGACCTGAAATAATGAAGCAAAATCAGAGAAAAAAAAGAGTTAAAAAATGAAAAGAAAAAACAATAGCATGCCCTAGCAAGGATTTTTCTGACCTCTTCGGGCTTGCAAGATGTCCATCTACATGCCCATCTACAAGAAGAGACAGAAGGAGGATCCGGGGAGCTACAAGCCTGTCAGTCTGACCTCAGTACCAGGGAAGGTTATGGAGCAGATCATCTTGAGTGCCATCACACAGCACATACAGGACAACCAGGAGGTCAGGCCCAGTCAGCAAGGGTTTAGGAAAGGCAGGTCCTGCTTAATTAACGTGATCTCCTTCTATAACAAGGTGACACGCTTAGTAGATGAGTAGATGGCTTGGACAGGCATACTCTTAGTTTGGTAAAAGACGTCTGTATGCCCAGGCCCAAAGAGTTGTGGTGAACAGAGTTAAATGCAGTTGGTGGCCGGTCACAAGCAGTGTTCCTCAGGGCTCAGTGTTGGGGCCAGTTCTGTTGAATATCTTTATCCATGATCTGGATGAGAGGATTGAGTGCACCCTCAGTAAGTTTGCAGAAAGCACCGAGCTGGGCAGGAGTGTTGATCTGCTTGAGGGTAGGAAGGCTCTACAGAGGGATCTGGACAGGCTGGAGCAGTGGGCCAAGGCTAGTTGAATGAGGTTTAACAAGGCTCAGTGTTGGGTCCTGCACTTTGGTCACAACAACCCCATGCAACGCTACAGGCTTGGGGAGGAGTGGCTGGAGAGCTGCCTGGCAGAGAAGGACCTGGGGGTGTTGGTTGACAGCTGGCTGAACATGATCCAGCAGTGTGCTCAGGCGGCCAAGAAGGCCAACAGCATCCTGGCTTATATCAGGAATAGTGTGGCCAGCAGGAGCAGGGCGGTGATCGTGCCCCTGTACTCGGCACTGGTGACGCCGCACCTCAAAGGCTGTGTTCCATTTTGGGCCCCTCACTACAAGAAAGACATTGAGGTGCTGGAGTGTGTCCAGAGAAGGGCAACAAAGCTGGTGAAGGGTCTGGAAAGCAAGTCTTCTGAGGAACAGCTAAGGGAACTGGGGTTGTTTAGCCTGGAGAAGAGGAGGCTGAGGGGAGACCTTATTGCTCTCTACAACTACCTGAAAGGAGGTTGTAGCGACGTGGGTGTCAGTCTCTTCTCCTAAGTTACTAGCAATAGGACAAGAGGAAATGGCCTCAAGTTGCACCAGGGGAGGTTTAGACTGGATATTAGGAAAAATTTCTTCCCTGAAAGGGTTTTCAGGCATTGGAACAGGCTGTCCAGGGAAGTGGTGGAGTCTCCATCCCTGGAGGTATTTAAAAGACATGTACATGTGGTGCTTAGGGACGCGGTTTAGTGGTGAACTGGCAGTGTTAGGTTTACAGTTGGACTCAATGATCTTAAGGGTCTTTTCCAACCTATATAATTCTGTGTATTCTGTGTACGTGGCTTACACAGTCCCCAGGTCTGGCCAGTCCTGGGGGCTCTTTCTTGCCTTCTGTTTTACAGATGATTACTTAAACTACCCAGAAAAGTTTTGCTGGAAAGCCGTCCTGTTCTCGAACCCAGGACAGTATGGGCTCCCTTGTCCTCTCTTACAACTACCTGCCCCTTTTCTCTCCTGGACTCTTCATTGGAGCTTGCCCACTGCCTTGTTCTCAGAAGGGGCTTCAACTATCTTCTCCATTTCTCACAGGGACACTTCTCTTGTAACCTTTGGTGTGTTGCTGGTTTTAAGCTTCATGCTTTTTCTCTCTCATTTCACTCTCCTAAAAACACTACAGTAAAGCTTTTCACATGTCAGATTTAGTCTCTGTTATAGTAGAGACTTCATATAGGAATTATACTTTTCCTTCCATAGCAGTGCAACAGTGCTAGATCGTGAAGCTGGTGAAATTCAGTGTGATGTGTTTACATTGAGATATCCGACTGTATACACTGCTAATTTTAAGAGGAAAGGGAACCCTTCTTGGGATAATTAGTTTTGCCATATTTATAGACACGACCTCTTGCTGAAGCATGTTTTTCCTGACTCTGAGTTGGCTGCTGACAGCTGGTATTACAAGAGCTCATTGTGAGTCTCATGGTCCGTTTGTGCTTATGTATACACAGCACAGAGAAGACGAATCTACAGAGGGATAACGAAGCAGCAATGCTAAACCCCATAGCAGTACCCAGTAGTGAAGCATTTGAACAACCAACCTGGGCCAAATTCCAGCTCCTGTCTAGGCCATAACGATCAGGAAAATCACCTTGTCCTTTAACTGATTTTACCAATCTGGGCAACTAGCCAAGAAGTCAAGGTAATCATCTCTTCTTTCCCTACAGTCCTGGCAGTGGCAGCACAAGCTCCTAAATGAGGTGGTTTGCCTGTACCCCCATAGCCCACTGGTAAATGGGGATACTGCCAGATCTCCATACATGGCCTTTTGAGGCATAGAGGCAATGCAGCGTGTGGATCGTGTAAGTGCTGCAGGCCGGTTTTGCAGTCTTTCCACCACAAGTCAGTTGGCAACACAGTACAGTAGATCGATGGTAAACGCATGCAATCTTCTTGAAAAGTTCAAGTGGGCAATCAGAGCAAGGCAAGTGGTTGCTTTTATACTTTGGTTGCAGAGCATTTGTGGAGGGATTTCAAGGAAACCTCTCAGAAGCAGGAAGCTGCTGCTGCAGGCATTCGATGAACGAGCTGCATAGTTGTCTTCTGCACCTGGTGCCCCCTTCCTGGGGCTGCTTAATAAATACGTAAGCATGACCATTATCAGCCAGGCTCCGTTGCTTTTGCCTGTGCTAATGTGCTAGTATTTTATGTCGCGTCGAGTGAGGAGGGAAAGTGGTGATACGAAGCCTTTTTTCCCTTCCCTTAAATAGGATTGATGACCACAGCTTACCAGCATTCTAAGAAAAAGACATTTGATTGAAGTTGGCCAGAGCCTCCCCTGAGATGCTGCATAAGGACATTCGTCCTGATAATAACTTGCCTTTGCCATTTTCAGAGCAGATGTTCCTATTACATGAGCTTGCTGCAGTTAATATACGTGCACATATATAAAGGTAGCTCTTTTATTTCTCTCCAGGCTGCCTCCCCCCATTTCCCACACAGGCCCAAGGGCTGCATGGGATGCCTGCGCTGCCGGCAGCTCCATCTCAAGAGGATTCCTCCAATAGCACCCTCTCGGTGCCTTTTGGTGCCCCTTCAGCCATGGTGGGGTCTGCCCTGCTGTGCAGGAGCACCAGCAAGCTTCCTGCACACCGCAAGCTGGAATTCCCTCTGGGCTGCTGTGATGAATATTGCAGAAACCTCGCTGAGCAGGGGAAAGCATCATGCTTTCACGTGCAAGGGCTTGCCAGTTTGAATCACGTCTGTTGTGTTGTGGAGGGGAATATTGCTCTGGTTGTAGTGGGTTAGTGGAGTACTAGCAAGTCTCATTTGCAAGGGGTCCTGGGCTTCAGTCTCCTCTCATCTGTCTCCAAGAGAAGGAATCTACTCTGACAACTTCTAACAAACGCTGGTTTCACTTTTGGTTTTTGTTCCCCAGCCATGTCCTTTGTTTCAGAAACGGCGTTTCATACTGTAGATTTTTTTGTGTGCAAATCGATTAGCTTGAATATCTTTCTCAGCTACCTGATTTTTATCCCATTGCTTCACAAGCATGCTGTTGTTAATTCACAAAATACATGATAAAGCAATGTGATATCCTTCCCTAGTTATCAAAATGTTAGAATAGCTGTTCGCAGCTTCTGGAGGAGTAATTAGCAACTAGGAATTACTCAAAGATGAGTGCACTAGCCTAAGCAGGCATTTTCCAGCTGTCTGCAAGTTCAAAAACTAGTTGGGACTTTTCAGGCTCTAACACAAAATTAATTATTTGCTACTAGAAAAGAACATTTAGAAAAATGTGTAGTGTGCAAGCAGGGCTACTGTGTTTTGTTCCTTAATTTAGAAGTGGACTTCTTTATCACAAAGAACAGGATTTTTACAGTACTTAGTAGCCATTTTTCTCACGAGGCAAGCCTTTTCTTTACAAGGGGATGTCGAGCTCAAACTCCAAATAGTAAGCCAGCTAAGAAAGCGCTTAGAGCTTTGTGTACATCACTCCTCACGCCGCTGGGTGTAGCACTGCCTTGCATGGGGATGGCGCGATGCAAGCACCTTTGTGCTGGCTGCCTGAGCCAGGATCCCCAGCTCCCTTGTGCATCCTGGCATAGCCCGGGACACCAGTGTTTCCTTTCTCTCTTTCTAATGTGCAGGAGCTTCTGTCCATGATGCTTTCTTCAGAAAGCACTGCTGTGCCTCTGTTTTGCATGAAGAAGCCCACGTAAATCAAATATAGCCACACAGCTGTGCTAAACACCTCCTTTTTATCCAGGGACAGCTGTTGTAAGACAGCTTTTATTTCCCTTCTTCCCTGTTCTGTTGCTCCTCCAGGATCAGCTTGAGGGTGGCTGAATATTTGTTTGTTCCCTCCTCTAAGGTGGTCAGTCTCTACCTATGTGATGGAGAGAGGGGGCAGGCAGAAAGGAAACATACAACTGGTGCATTTGGACTGCTTGACAGTTTTATTTTAAGCTCAGGCTCTTCCTGCCACCTCCATAGCCTCTTCTGCTCTCTGCCGTTCGCTTAACATCTCTTGTGCCTAATTCTCTAATCAGCTGGATTATTGTCTCTTGGCACTGTGTCCTCACCCACTCTTCAGCCTCTCACCAGCAATTACCTCCCCCCTCTCATCTCTTCTCCGCTCTGACACTTCTCCCTGTTTGCTTCTCTGAGTGCCTGCGACTTTCCCTCCCCTTGCTTCCCATTGAAAAAACATCATTACACCTCTCAGTGGGGGAAAGGACAATTTCCAGCAACATTTTTCTTGGTGTCGCCTCCATTCTCACTGCTCTTTCAAGTTCCTTGGCAGTCGTTCCCCTCTCTGTTCTGGGCAGTGCAACCTCTACTGCCTGCCCACTCTTTTCTACTCCCTCCCAGCATCCTTACATACTCACTGTAGTATGCAATGGCTTTATCTCTGGCTTCTTCAGTTTCTTTTTGCTCACTGAAAACACTGGAAAATAACCAATCTTTCCCACAATTCGTTCCCTGTTCTCACCTCTGCCACTCTGCCCATCTCGAGGCAGTAGAGGCAGGACTGGGCTCCTGCCCCCTTAATACAGACCCTTCTCCCTTGACACTTCTCCAGCCATCCCTCCTCCGCCTTTCCTTCTGTGTAACTCTTGATCCGTAAGCCCCCAGCCTCTTCAGCCTCCTCTCTCTCTGAGGTAAGCCTGATCCTTTCCCTTCTTTTATCTTGGACCTTTCCACTCATCCATAATAACGTGATTTTTAGTATCCTTGTGGATGTTGCTCCTGGCTCTCCCCCATCCCTTCAGCTTTTCATCATTGCCTCTGGACTAGTCCTGTTTCAGAGCTTTTTGCACACATCTCTTTCCTCCTTTATTATTACTAAAAACATTTGCACAAGCATCCTTTTCACGATTTTAATTTCTCCTCTTGCTTATGCTCCTTTCGAAAAAATTCTTGCCACATGCAGTGGAGAAGAATATGTGCGTGCATATGTAGTTCAGGTGGGAAATGCATGGAATAATGGATACATATAATAGTGAGCCACCTAATTTGTACAGAGTTAAAGGAGTGTTTCCTCCTTGATGTGAGTCTGGGTAGCTCTATTGATAGGACTGGCCCAAGGACCCTTTTAACAGAGATCATGTAATTTTTTAATGTTTGGAAAGCTCATGCTGGGCTCATGCAATGACAATAATATGTATTTCCTAAGAGATATTAATAAACATTGTGCATATATGTGCATGCATATGTATATATATACATGTACATATATATCAAGTATATGCACATACATGTCTGTTTTAATTTAAGACACTATAATGGAACATAATATGCTGTGATGGAAAAGCATCATGTCATTCATAACAAAGTAGTGACTGTCCTGTATTTCATCAAGCAACACGTATTTTTTAAAGCATTTTAACATTCCTTTGTGCATATAACAAAACTGTGTCTTACTAGGGCTTAAATTCTTAAAGAAATGGCATAAATCTGTAGATACACTTACCTGATCTTGGCTTCTGATAGATATAAATTAACTGAGCCTATTTCTATAAGACTTGAATTGTACTAATGGCAAAATCTTCATTTAGTCTGACAGTGGAAAATTCCAGGAGGAAAAGTCTCTTCCTTCCATGAAGCTGTGTCACTATTTGGTCAAGTTTGTCTAAAAAGACTGGATTTGGTCCTGCGTAGCAATATTTGCATTCTTCTGACAGTCCAAAAAACACAGTACATAGATGTAGTTAGAAGATTTGTGGAGTGATTTTTTAAATTATTATTTATTTTTTAATGCAGCCTGCAATATAGGTTAGGTACAGTTAGGGTAGGCAGAAGTTGAGGGGGAAGAAGGAAGAAAAAAGTATGCTTGTTTTTACATCGCAGACTGTTCTCTTTTATATGTACAAACAGGACAAACTCCCTGCCAAGCACTAGAGTTTGCCATGTAGTCTGGTCTCCTTATTAGCACAAAAATTGCTGTAGGGGGTTGTAAGCGCTGGGAAGTATTGATTGTTTCCTAACACGCTATTTGTATTACATATTTTAGTTAATAATTAGTAATGCTTTTAGATTAGTTTCATTTGAAATAGTAATCAATGTGCTTTATAGATTCCCCACTTTATACATAAACATGTCCGTCTCCAATGGAGTAAGAGAGTTTTATTTTATCCCAGATTGTTTATACAGTATAATTATTAATCTGTAGTTTAATCTCCTTGTCTTCATGCTTTTACGGCTTGATCCTGCTTGTTGCAGGGGATCTCAAATCTCATTAAAGGGCATGGATTAAAGGCACTCAACACCTTGCCAAATAAGTGCTGGAATGTGCCAGCTAAGTCCTGTTGCATGTAGACCTCCCAATGCTTCTCACTCTACATGTGCACCAGAAATAGGACTGCCTGCCTTGTATCTTGTCATTTCCCTCTACAAAGCCTTGTTTTGAACCACAGTAGGTTTGCCAGACTTCAGGTGCACAGGGTCACAATTTTCTTGCTGTGATGTTCTCTCAGCCTGTAGTTGGAAAACCACCACCAAAGTGTTTCAGCTGAGGGAGAAGTAAATGGGAAAATAAAGCTAGAAATTATGTGTTGATTTTCCGATGTTCAACTTTTTTTTGAGCTCTTCTGAAGCTCTGGTGCCCCCATGCTGCGGAGCAAAGACATGAGATCTCAGCTGGAGAGTGGGTTTGGGGCCACAGGTGCAGTCATTGCTGTTGCTATTCCCATGGAAATCCATCTGACCAGCCAGAAACTCCAGAAAAGAAATCCCAGGGCAGCTGATAGCTGCTGCTAATGCTGCCTCAGAAATCTGGTTTCTGACAAACCAGGGAAACCTGCAGACCAGCACTCTGCTCGCTCCATCTCTATTTGGTGCGGCATCGCGGACTGCTTGGTTGGGATTTTGCAGACCAGTGATGGTCAGCCAACATCACTTGGGAAGCAGAAATCTCATGGTTCCTGACCTGCTCCTGACCTGCCTGGGCTGGAGGGTCAGGTTACACAATGGCACCTTTAGTTTGTTTAAGATAAGGAAATCATGCACAGAAGCTGTTAAAAGAATATAAGGTTGTCAAGTCAAACGAGAAATGTTATCACATCACCTGCTCAGCCTTCAGTTGGATCCTGTGTGCATGCAAATTTGACAGTCTTTAATTGCATGTCTCCAAGATCTATGGAGAATATAGCTTCTCAATTCACATCAGAAAAAGCACACAGACTTTTTGTTCCTCAGAAAAGAAGCATTTGCTTGCACATCAAATATCTCTTAAAGATTATCCGGACTGTAGGCGTGGGGTACATTTCAACAGCCAAGCAAAGCTTCCACAGGTCACAGCTGCCTGAAACACAGACCTGAGCAAACCTGCCATGGTCCTGAAGATAGTGTGGCAATGGTAATTGCCACTGTAGGGACAAGGTCCTCGCCGATTTGTTCTGTGTTGCCCTCAGATGTGGTATAGTTGGGTGTCCTGGAGCATCTGTCCTATTGTGAAAGGAGAGGGAAGGCAGAAGGTAGCAGCAGGTTGCAGTCACAATGCTGCTGAGGGTGAACAGCTTGGGTCTGTAGTCTACAGAGACTGTGGGGAAGGTCTGGTTTTGGTGGCCTCTTTTTCTCTACCAATAGTACGTTCCCCTTGAAGGCAAATGAGCAAATGGGGCCTGTAAACTAACCAGAGAGAGACAATGACATCACTGAATACCCAACCACATAAACCAGCCTTACGGTACTTTTGGTATATGTAAGTATAAACCATTAGGGTTGTACACGAATCACATTGTTTGACTTTTTAGTTCTTGGCATTACAGGGGCGGCATTGGAGAGAATGGCACATGAGCAGCAATCCAAAACAGTTTCAATGGGAGTGGTTCTCTTAAAAATGGGCTGGAAAATAAAGGTTTACAACTTGTTGCATGAGAAAACGAAGCAAGAAGGGAAGCAGTTTGTTAAACATTGTTATCTGTGGACAGCCTTAAATAATGTGAATCACAGGACCTGAAATCCCATACAGTGACCTTGTGCAAGCAGAGTATACCACCTACCAAGAGATGATAAATTTATGCATGCACTGTACTCAGAACTGAAAAAGATGTTTTCCAGAGTTAGAACCTGTTGTGTTGGCATAACATTACATTTAAAGTAAAAAGCCTTGAAAGCACTGGGAATTGTTAAAGAATATTCTGCCAGCTGCTCAAAATTATGATTTTACACTGCTATCAATAACAAAAAACGTTACTTTAATGAGAAGCTATCCTGGTTAAATGAAGAAATAGAAGTCAAGATAAAACATTAATTAATCGCATAGCAAAAAAGGGAAAATAGGAAAGGCAGAAACGTTCCCTAAGTGGTTTTTGTATTTGAACTGGTGAAAGAGGATGTGTCCATCCTCTGCGGTGATGTGGAAAGAAGAGAAAGTTTGCTGCTTATAGGAAAGGAAGACCTGAGGTAGGCAGGAGTGGTTGAAATTACACGTTTTCACATATTAGTAACTTTTACATCCAGGAATCTTAAAGGAGGTAGCTGAAAAGCTCTGTGAAGTGGCTGTTAATTTATAATAAATCTTGGGAAACGGGAAATTCCAGAAAATTGGAGGGCTGCCAACTGTATTTCCGATATTTCAAAAAGATAAAAGGGATGTCCCGGGGAACTGAAGGCTGGTTTAGCTTGACGTCAGTCCAGGGTAAAATAGCGGAACAGCTATTTCAGGATCTGTCAAGAGAGAACTTGGAGGCTATAAAGGTATAGATAATTCCAGTAACAGAAGAGAGAGTTTGTAAAACAAACCACTGGGGTTTTTTTGCTCTGTCAGGATTGTAAGTCTGTGTGATAAAGGCAACTGTTGATACTGCCCTTAGGAGGCCAGATTAGGTGGTCCTTTCTGCCTTTTGGGTTTGTGAGCCGTAGAAGGAATGCCCTGAGATTAAAACTCCCATGACAGAGTGCACTAATTCAAACAGAAATAATCAAGCCACCCTGTTTCCCTGGGATAAAGTGTGGCTTAGTTTTGGATTTTGCGTGTTAATCTCCTATTTGATTTTATTTGATGGCTTTTGCAGCTTTAAGTGAGTTGAGTACGTTGTAGTTCTGTGGGGGCAAATAAGCCAAACAAACTTCAAAAAGCTGCATGGAAAGCTCAACAAATAATATAAATATCCTCAAACAAAGATAAAAATCCAAGTTCTTCTTACAGCAGCCTTTGCAGCTTTAATCCCTCATTCTTTTCCATGGCAAAGAAGCTTTCATAAGCTCCTCTGGATCTTAGCAAAGAAGGAAAGCTTGTCTTTGCCTTCTGCTGTCTTTGCAGTCCTCTAAGGAACTATAGGTGCAGATGCACCAGGACCCAAATGCATGAAATCTTTTCTTTCTCTCTGGGATCCTTTAGACTGCAGTTGCACTTAGTCAAAATACCCATTTCTGTCTCACATCCTCTCTGCTTGCCCCGGCCGTAGCCTGATAGGTGCTGGCAGCAGGAGTGATTACTTTCCATGCGGCTTTTGCTGAGGGATGATTTATTGTCTGCAACAGGAAAGGCAGTTTAGTTCCAGAATAAGGGCCAATCCATGGATAAAGGGACCTTTAAATAGGAATCTAGACATATGCCAGACTCTGAGGATGGTGGGAAGACTTGCAACTCCTGCTTAAACCCTCTGATGAAGAAACGGCAATTCTCAGATCCTTGTAGGATCAAAAACACTGTCAGAATCCCTTGGCATAATCCAGGTATCCCCTTCGCACTTGCTCTGAGAGTTTCTAAATAGACATTTCAGTGACCTTCTGATAATTTCATGGTTAGAAGAACGTGAAAAATTATTTTTTGCACGTGTTGATAAGCCTTCCAAGGTTCAGACCTGTGAATCTGTGGATCCTAATGCAGTAGTCACTAGAATTTCTTTATTCATTTATTTTTAGATTAGTAAAAAGCAATGATTTAACCATAAGGAAACATTTTTCCTTCTGCACATGTGCTGTCAAAGGAAAACATTGTTGGTGTCTGTTTGGTTGTAGAAAATGCTGCACAAGCAGATAGTGGCCCAGTCTCTAAGGGGAAGGCGACACCTGCATTCTTTCCCAAGAGCAGAATGTGTGAAGTTGTACCCTACGAAATTCTGTCCCAAATTTAACCCAGTGACCTAGTGCATGCGTTCCTGCTCTTCACACATTAATCACAACAGACATGTTCCAAAGGACATGCCATTTTGTGTCCCAAGGAAGCACGAAGGATATTCTAAACACTTGCTAACTTGCAGCAAAGATGAAGAGCCTGCCTTTTTTTTAGGGTGGGGGGAGGGAGAGCAGATTTTTTTCCCATAACAACTGCGCAGTATGACAGGAGAAAATGGGCTTTTGTCATTTTTGCAACCTCTACAATTTGAGTAGTCAAAGTTTTTAGCAGTGGTTTTGGCCATATGCTCCCATGCAGACAGAACTTCCTTCCACAAGTTCTACAGATAGGCTGGAAAAGCGGTAATTAGTATAGCTTGAGAATTAAGGAGGAAGTTAACCAGTTGTCCTGAGAGAGAAGTTTTCTGTTCTGCTCCGGAAAAAAAAAATCACAAAAAAATTGCTAATTTGATAGCAACCAAAAAATTCAAGTTCAGAGCTTCAGCATTGAACTCTACTGGAGCTGTTGAAGGCTGGGCTTCCTTGAGAACAAAGCATAAAGGAAATTAATAGCTTTTAGATAACCTGTTGGCATAATCTTTCATGTGAAAAGGCTGCTAAAAGGAGCAAAACAGCACAGTTGTTCATAATTTGTAGCTTCCAAACACCGGTGGTATTGGCTTAATATCAGCCTGACTTTTGTTCTCATAGTCATACCAGAAAAAGAGATTTCAAATAGAGAAACGTATTTTTTACTACCCCAAAGTATTGTCATACAGGCAAGCGGCCTGGGTACTTGGATACTTGATCAACCATTTATACTTCAACAATTTCATCATCTCAGACAGCATCATAGTGCAAATTATAGATACATATATGTGTACATACGCCCATAAAGGCCCACATAAATTATTTAAAAGTTTGAGAAAAGGAGGAAAACCATATCACTATATCTCTTCTCAACAAAACCCCCAAAATACGAATTCAAAGCAAGGAAGGCAGGACCTGTATCTGGTGGGTCATTGCCAGAATCTCCAGCCTCCATTTATATGGAGGCCTTAAACCTTTTCAGAGAGCTCACCAGGCTGGAGGACAAGATAAAAACAATCGCTAGTTCATTTTTGCCTGTCTGATTCTTTAATCTGGCAATGCAGTTTACCTAAGAGTAACCCAAAGGTTGTATATTTTCCCCAAGGTCCTGAAGCCTTTGACCACTTCAGAAAAACATATGTTGTTTGTTTTGCTTGGTGGTTTCCTGGCACTGTTTCAGTGTTGGGCATTCCCCATTATGCTTTGAATAAGCTATTTTGAGTAGCAGACTTGGTTCCAGTCCCCTCCACTGTAGCCAGCTACTGTAAAGAGCAATGTGAAAGCTATGAAGAGATGCTTTATTGGGGAAGAGTTCTCCTGTATTTCTCACTTTCTATGTATATATATGCCATTTGAGTGGCTTCTGAAAAATAAGGACAGAGGACAGTTCTTCTGTTGTCCCTTCTCTTTTCCTATCCACACTATATCTTCCCCTACCCCATCTACTATGCCTCTTTCCTGAAGGCATCACCATTTATATTTAAATAATGTTGAAAATGCATGTTAAACTAAGCCTGCCTTATTGAGTGTAGGACAGTTACTAGTATCATTATATAATTTTTCACTAGTCATAAAAAGATGCATATGTATACTTTGTTCAGTAGGCCTGTATAGAATGTATATGTCAATGCAAGTACCATGTGTAGACATTATTTGCATGTTAACTAAAGTCCTTAAAGACTGTGAGCTATCATTAATTTGTTAAGCTGGGTTACTTTCTCAAAACACAATAAAAACATAAAGTTGTCAAGACCCTCTGAAGTCAAGAAATAGGTTTTATCTGTATGTGGTGTGGAACACAAATCTGTTTGGACTCTTCAAAGCAGCCTCCAGTGGGAATCTCTTCCTCCGTATGGTACCGATCCCTGAATAACCCAAAGCACAATTGCTTTAGAGTAGACACCTGGGGTTTAAATAAACATTCATCATGGAGACTACAGGCATCCTGACACTAGTTTAAAAACAAACAAACAAACAAACAAACAAAAACCAAGATCCCTCACAGAAATGAATTTGTAGTGCATTTCTGTTCGTATGTGCAATCTACCAATACCAATTCTAAGTAACCAAAATATTACAGACAAAAGTGATATTCAGTAGTTCTGTTTAAAGGTCTAGAGGATCAGAGTCCATCTATTTTTTTTTCCCTGGTCTCTGTGCAGTTGTGCAGCAGGGACTAGGTCCAGTATAACAAAGCCAGTAAGTGACTTTTGCAATGGGACTTACTTCCTACATCAAAGCCTCTGTGCTGTGACAGCATATAGGCTGTGCAAAAGCAGCTGTTCCACGGTTTGGAGGACACATCCCTGTTCCTGTCGGTTTAAGCTAAGGAATGAATTTCCAGTGTTCTCGTCTCTACTTCAAAAGCACGTGAAGCTTGCCATACAGAAAGAGGGCTCATGGCCCAGCGCTGCAGCCAGCCCAGGCACTAGTGGTTCTGCTCACTGCCCGTGGTGTAGCTCATCAGGGACCAGTTTGGGGCCCTTGAACCACATGCAGCTCTTCAACAAATTCAGAGGATGCTCCCTGGGCTGTGAACGCTTGACGTGTGGGAGCCATGCGGCCTCCTCAGCAGTGTAAATTTTTGCCTTTGGGAGAGTTACTAAATGTTTGTAGGGCTTGCTGCGTGCCCAGCCAGGCCTTTTTCTATAGAGGGCCCGTGGTTAAATCCTCTCTTGAGTTTCTTAGCTATCCCCCTTCCTACTTACAGTCAAACAAAGGTTTTGCTTTGAGGCAGTAGGGTCAGAAGCACCACCCATCGCTATCAGCAGCAACACATGTCTACAGCTGCCGGCTGAGAATGCTCTACAACGTCTTTTCCGCTGGGCCATGTATTGTCTGCTTTACAGCAGAAGTTACTTGAACAATGTGAAAAGCTGATTTCTGAAGACGTGCTTGCTAGTGGCCCTGGCACCCACAGTATGCTTGGCAGGAGGCAAGCCCATGTAGCCTGGCGGCCTGCTAGTCTATTTTCAATTATCTAGGGTGCTCAGAGAAGAAGACATTAATATTGCTGAGGATGACATAGCAAATTACTACTGCTCCCTAACCTTTTTAAATTGCTAACACTGTTGTAATCTGTAATTACAGAAATCAGTGTGAGAATTGTGGCACAGTATAATTATCTTTCCTGATACTTTATTGCTGTATGAATTATTAATCAAAATCAGTCTTGTATAGTATTTGCAGCAACTAAGGAGAATAATGTATAATTAAATTTCATTATTTCTATTTTTGTGCTGGTGTTTTATGATGTTGTAATTGATAATTAATTGGTTAAAAATTCACACAATTCTTGGGAGTTTCATATGACTATGACTGCTCGGTATTCAGCATTTATTAATTGAATAATGGGCTCACTGAAGAGACCTTTGTATATAGTCTTCTGTCATTACAGTGAGCTCTCAAAAATGGTGAATTAATCATTAGGCCTTTCAATAGTTTCTTTTTAAAGGAAAGCAGTGACAATATAATCATATCCTTTGTTGTTATAGCTATAATTGAGAGATCGTAATAACCAATTATAAGGATGGTCATTTTAGGAGCTCTGAAGTGTCAGTTATTGATAAATTTCTTTAAAACCAAAGTGTTGATTACACAGAACAAGTCTTTTCATAGAAAAACATTAGGAGACGTAGAAGGAAGCCTGGAAAATTATTTCACTCCCACTTGCCACTTAAAAACAGTGCATGTTTATCCCTAAAAACTGTCACATCTGATGTGCTTTTGTTGCCCTTTGTCAGAAGTATGAGTTCCTCTCAACTTTCTCATTATTTTATCTTAATTTTCCCCGTTTTTTTCTTAGTACCATTTGCTAAATTGTTAGGGGGGAAAAATAATAGAAGACCTCAGAACAAAAGAGTATTTTTTCACACTCTCTGCATCCTATTAAACAGAAATACTGACAGATGTTTACATGCAAATCTGTGGTGCAGGCTCTCCAGCTACCTCTGACCAAAGAGCCTTAGATGCATTCAAGCTGACCACTTCAAGGTATTCCTAAGTGTCTTTTTTTAACTGTTAGTGGAGCTGATTGAAAGAATGTGAACTGGAACTAAAAATAACCCCAGTTCAGTATTGATCCTCTCTTAACACAATCAGGAGAAAGCCGAGAGTCACCTTGTATAGCAGGATATAACACAAGCTCCAGCTTGTGTTCCAAGCAAAACTTGTGGTTCATTTTACAGCGGGTCAGATACTGTGATTCCTAAATGAGAAATCACAGTGTTATCTGTTGGTTTCCATACTAAAATGTAGCGTTACAGGCATAATGAGGAGATACTGGGAGGAGTGGCTGATAGGCTGGAAGGCTGTGCTGTCATCCAAGACCTGGACAGGCTGGAGAGCTGGGCTGAGGGGAACCTCATGAAATTCAACAAAAGTGTAGGGTTGTGCACCTGGGGAGGAACAACGCCATGCACCAGTACAGGCTGGGGGCTGACCTACTGGAAAGAGGCTCTGTTGAGAAGGACCTGGGAGTGCTGCTGGACAACAAGCTGACCATGAGCCAGCAATGTGCCCCTGTGGCCAAGAAGGCCAAAGGTATCCTGGGCTGCATTAAAAGGAGTGTGGCCAGCAGGTTGAGGGAGTTTATCCTCCCCCTCTACTCTGCCCTAGTGAGACTGCATTTGGAGCACTGTGTCCAGTTTTGGGCCCCGCAGTTTAAGAAGGATGTGAAAATGCTTGAGCAAGTCCAGTGGAGAGCTACGAAGATGATCATGGGACTGGAGCTTCTCCCTGATGAGGAAAGGCTGAGAGACTTGGGTGTATCAGCCTGGAGAAGAGAAGACTGAGGGGGGATCTCATCAATACCTATAAATATCGAAAAGGAGGGTGTCAGGAGGATGGGACCAGACTCTTTTTAGTGGTGCCCAGCGACAGGACAAGGGGCAATGGGCACAAGTTGGAACGCAGGAAGTTCCACCTGAATATGAGAAAAAAATTCTTTCCTGTGAGGGTGACAGAGCAGTGGCACAGGCTGCCCAGGGAAGTTGTGAAGTCTCCTTCCCTGGAGACATGCAGAACCTGCCTGGATGCGGTCCTGTGCCCCCTGCTCTAGAGGTACCTGCTCAAGCAGCAGGGTTGTACGAGATGATCTCCAGAGGTCCCTTCCAACCCTTACTACTCTGTGATTCTGTGATACCAATAAACCTTTACAGGCCTTTACTATAGAGTTGTCAGGAGTCCTCTGTGCGCTGCTGTAGATCTGATGTCCTGCTTACACCGCCTGGGAAACAAGCAAGCTTTTGTTTCATGGGATGAGATGATGCCTTTAGGACGCTTTTTTCCCCTCATCCCCTTCCTCGCTGGTGTTTTGCCATGGAGGGGCTACAAAGATGCTTCCACTGCAGTCTGTGCACCTTTTATCTGTTGAGCTTAACATCTGATGGCTTCCCATGTCCTAGACCCTCCACTCCACTGGAGCCAGGGGGACCGGGAGCCCCTGGTGTCAGGGACACCCACCACATGTAGCCTTTGGACAGATGTTTTCTACCTCTGGCCCTCAACAGCTTGGTCCCATGCAACTTCAGTGCCCATTCGAGAGAGGGGAGTGCAGGGCGGCATGCCCATTGCTCTCTCAAAGTGTTAGATAGGGGGTTTCATCTATGTTGACAACCATTAAATAATTTATTTCTGAGACAGTGGTTAGTAGGCTGGGAAAGACGGATAATACACACATGTTCCACTGCCCAGGCAGTTTGTTGTTGGCCAGCGTGCTGGAGCACGTGACTGTTCACCCTGTGTAAACTTGTACTCCGAGTAATGTGGCCCTGGGTAATTTTATTAGGAGTGACTAATCCTTTTACAAATCCCATGACTTCTTTGCCCAGTAACATGCAGCAATGGTCAGTTATACATATGGTTTATTGCAGTGACTGTGAAATCTCTCAGGAAAAACAAAACAAGCATCTTCTGATGAGTACAGAGTACAAGTTCAGTTTGTTTCTATGGTCAGGAATCACAGCTATTCTTTTACAAATTCTGCATTTGTCTTGCTTCTTTTGCTTGCGTGTCCTCTTCTATTTGCAACATTAGAAACAATAGACAGCAGTGCTGCTTTGACCTTTTTATTTTGTATTATTTGTATACTGTGTATATCAAATTGATCATACATGTTGAGGATGTTTTTTTTCTCTTTCCTCGCCAATAATCTTTTTCATTGTTCTCCTGAGGATTTTTCTCCCTGTTTCAACATCAGTAATCAGATGCAAACACTGCACAACAGTGTACTACACCAGAACTAACAAGAAAATGTATCTCCTTATTAAAATAGTTTTCTTTCTCTAAAATCTGTCTCTAAGTGATGACAGTCTGTCTGTCTCCAGTCTGTCTTTTTCATGAGAGACTCCAAATGGGAATTGAGATTCCAGGTTGATGAGTTCCTATTTATTGTGACAGCGGTCAAACATTGCAACAGGTTGTCCAGAGATGGTGTGGGGTCTCCATCTTTTAAGAGATTCAAAACCCAGCTGCACATGGCCCTGAACAGCCTGCTCTAGGTCACTCTGTTTTGAGCAGAGAGGCTGGACTAGACAATATCTAGAGTTCCTCCCCAACCCCAACTGTTCTATATTTTTTTTCCTGTAATTGCCACTTGTGTATAATAGAGCGCCCTGGATTTAGTGTGTGCCACCTTGTTAGTGTCTAATTCTTTTTTATATTAATTCTTTTTGAAAATCCCAACAGTCCCTATTACCTTTGACATTTGAAGTAATTTTATCAGTCTTGGTCTCCCTGTCGTGGCCTGTGGTCAATACAGGATCTCCAGATAATTTGTGTTGGAAAGGACCTCAGGAAGTTCCTAGCACAACCTCCTGCTCAAAGCAGGTCATCTCTGAGATCAGAGCAGGTTGCTCAGCACTATATCCAGTCTGGTCTTAAAAACCTCCAAGGATGGAGATGACACAACCTCTCTGGGCAATGTGTTTCTCAGTTTTTCCTTATGTCTCACCTAAACCTCTGTTGTTTCAAATTGGTCCCATTGTCTGGCTCCATCTTCTCGATGACCTCACTGTAGGTAGTGGCAGGCTGCTGTTAGGGCCCTGGTATGCTCAGGCAGTCTCCCATCCAAGTACTAAGTGTGCCCAACTCTGCTTTAGCTTCAGAGATCAGCCAAGCTCAGGCGTGTTGCATGGCATGGCCACAGGCAGATGTGAGACACCGGTACTGCTGCTGTTGCACTTCTGGAGGAATTTCACTGTTAACCTGCTGAAAATTGCCCCTGCATCCCTTCTCTGCCGCACACAGTTTAGCCTAAGTGATTTCCAGCCTGATGCAACTTCTCACGACAACCGAGCTTCCTGAGCAGCCTTTTGTAAAGGTTTTGTCAAAGGATTTCTGAAAGTCAACACTAATTACACATACCAGTGTTCCTCACTGCTAATTTGACACACTTCAAGAATTCTAATAGAGCCCATCAAAGACATGACTTCCCCTTGCAGAAGCCATGCTGCTTTGTCACAATGATTATTTGCCTGGTTAAGTGCTCTGCAGCTCTGCCATATCGAGATCTACCTTTTCACGTAATTCATCGGTTCTGATGCAGGACTTTCTGGTCTGTCTTGATAGGATTTTTTTCTCTCCTAATGTTTTCCTTTAAAAACAGATACCACATTGTCTGCTATCTAGTCCTGTGAGGCAGGAGCTGGTTTTTCATTTTTGGTAGCAGCTCAGGCAGCGTGTTCATGAGTTCCTGGAGAGTTTTGGGCACGTGCCAGCCAGTAAAGATGATGTGCTGCAGACTGAAGTGATTTGGATGTTCCATGAGCAATTTTTTTGGTCCCCTGAGGTTTCATGTACCTCCTCATGCTGCCCATGCAGAAGGGCTCAGTGGGATCTCCCACCTGTTGCTGTGGAAGGACCATGTAAGCAACGTTCCAATTCACTGCAGATGCTGGCCTTTACCAGCAACTTTTTTTGGCGAGGTTTTGATGGTGCTTTCCTTGCCCACAATAGTTCATGCCAGTTTCTGGAAACTTTTGTTTCAAAGAGGCTTTTTCTGGCAGTATGGTGACCTATATGCAAACAAATGCACAGCATGTTCTTTTGAGCTGGAGAAAGGCTTGCTAAGACATTCTGTCTTCAGTCTGAAGAAATACCAAGTGTGTAACAATGATTTCCATGAAGAAGATTCTGCAAATTCAGCATAATACTGAATACAGCAAAAAATTATGCAGTTTGAATTAACATTGTATAAAAGACTTCCAGCCCAGCTTGCCTCAGAGTTCAGAGTTAATACCCAATCCCTGCTTTTCTCTTCTGAGGAGAGGAAAAAAAATAAATGTTGAATTCTTCAAATTTTCTTGCTACTACATGCCAAAGCCCTATGGTGACCTTTTCTCTTTGCACTCTAAACCCCTTCCCTGTGAAAATGAACAATATGCTTCCCAGTGCAGGGTTTCACCATCTTGCCCCTGTCCTGCAGGATAAAGCCCTTTAGGAGAGGAAACACCTCATGCCCGGAGGTCAGTCAGTTGATGGCAGAGCGTGGAAAAGGGAAGACCGTAAATCACTTGTGTTGAAACATTAAAAGCTGATAAATAGGTGGTCCTGAGCCATAGCCCAGCCCCAGCTTCCCTGTGCGCAATGCAGGGCTCAGGGTGCTTCCTGGAGCAGCCAGGGGCACAGCCAGGGGAAGTCGGTGTCGGGCTGAGATTGCAGCCGCTGGGCAGGGCATCCACACGAGCTCTCACTGGCTGCGGGAAGGGGCACGGCATGGATCCACTTTCGGGAAGCCCCTGGAGTCATAACAGCAGCTAAAGGCCACCAGAGCCTTGGGAAAGCATGGTGATATAAGCAGCTGGCTGGAGGTCCTTCCCAGGAGCGTAGCCAGGGGATCCGCTGGAGCAGAGGGTGCGATTTACAGCCCCAGCATCTCAGTACCGCATTGGTCAGGTTTCCTAGCATAAAAGGCAGGCTTGCTTGCCAGTGGGGAAATACACCGTGGTATTTTCAGCACTTCACAGGGCATGCAATGAATTTTTTTAAAAACTACACTTGATGAGAGCTGTAGTTAAAAAGTGGGAAATTACTAATTAGTAACCAAGTAATTCAGGGTTTGATTCACACGAATTACACTATTACTGTAAAAAAGGATTGCAATTTCAGGCAAACAGTGGGGTTTTTTTTGTTTTTGTTTTTTTCAAAAAGGCACTGAAAATATAATTGATGTTCTGTTCATTACCTGCCAGGTTTCGGGTTTCTTTTACATTTTTTCATCATCTGAGACATTACAGACATAAGATGTGCCTGTTAAAAAAGAGAAAAAAATGAACGCTTTCCCCTTTGCATTGTCATTTGCAACTCTCAGGTTTTCCCAGTAGATTGTTCTTGTAAATGCTTGCATTTCATAGCACGCAAGAGTGACCACTTAGAACATCATTATAACACTATCGTTAGCATCAGAGTTCAGTTATACAGAAAGCTATGAGTAGGATGAGCTAAGTATCATTTTCTCTTTTACCTTACTGTACTGCTAATAAAATGATGGCTGTCAATCTTCTCATTAGTCTCAATTTATGAGAAAAAAAATGCATTTTCTCCTGATTAAGAAATCCAAATGGTAGCATAAAAAACCACACAGTGTCTCCCTCCCTTACCTGTGTGCAATTGATAAGCAGGTTTGTATCTTTTCTCTAGATATGAAGTTGGTGAAAGGCTAATGGGTACTGGGTTGGCTGCTTGGGTTTTTTATGTTCATGTAGGCATTTCAGCTGGGTACTCAGATGTGTAGCATGAGTCAGCACTAAATACTGAAAATACCAATAAAAGAGAAGCTGTAAGCATCCCATGAGGAGTTCCAGTAATATTATAGTTTTGTAACATTGATAAAAACACCTATTTTGTAGAAAGTCACCATAGCCACTAGCTTAAAAGTACTCCTATAAAGGTGGGAAGATACAGTTATTTGTGACAAGCCCAGTAAATACTTGCAAGTACTTGTATAAGTAACAAGCAGGTCCTCTTAAGTCCATTTTTGTCTAGATTATTAGTATCTTTTGAATGACACTGTAGGAAAACAGTACCCTGGTTTGAACACATGGCAAGACAAATAGCTTGAAGTTATGTTGTGTCTACATGCGTACCTGTATATTGCACTAGCAAAGGAAAATGCAGCGAAGAACCATGTTAAAAAGTAGCAGAGGAGGAATTTTGCTTCCACTTTCTGCAGTGGTCAGATATTTGCAGTGCAGCAGTATTATACCAAAACACCCGTCTGTCACCCTTAGCCCCGTATGCCCCTGAATCTTACCTCTCAGAAGGCAGTTGTTGTTTGGAAAAATAATTCCTTAAAATACTTGACATTTGTGTGTTTGCACAACTTTTGACAGCAGGTAAAATATATACAAATAATCCTTTTTCCCATGTAAGCCTTAAAACAAGTGTGTTCGGTTTGTTTTGGGGTACATAGTGTGTTCAGACACAGCACAGGCTTTTACAGTTTTCACTCATAGAAATTCAAAAGGGAAGATAATGCAAAGAGGATTCAGTCTGGTGCTGAGGAGAAGGTTTTGGGTAAGAGAAGAATTACTTCAGTGTGTCCAAGTGCAAAGCAAGGTCATGCAGTGTTGGGTGTTGAGGGAAGCTGACCCACCACCACAAGTCCAATTCCCATGTTCAAAGGTGATGCTGGTTGTAGAAATTGCAGAACAGCAGGCAGGGAACTTCCTAGCTCAAAGTGTTCTAACAGGTGTCTTACATCTTTCTGATCTCTGCTCAGCTGTCAGGCTCTTGACTTACCTGCAGGCAGGGGTGGCCCCAGCACGCACATGCTGCCTGCCACCTGGGGCTGGACCTCCACACAGCTTGGGGGATTTTCTTGGGTCTGTGGGTCTGGAATTCAGAAACTGCTCTTTTCTGTAAATGACATTAAACTGACGGTGAAGTTGTGTTGCTTTAGCCATACCTGGAAGTGGATTTCTTCTAAGCCACTAAATATCTTTCTCTCCCTCAGAAGGCTTAAAATAGCTCTAATTCTGATAGGGAGATGAGGTCGCTTGTCTTTGTCGGGTTCAGTTCCACTTTGCCTTTCACTTGAGCAGAGGTCATCAGTGTAAACATGCAGCCCTGCCTGTCCACTGGAGAATAGGCTGGGATTTTGAGGGTTTTTTCCCTCAATCTGAAAATAACAGAAACAAGCACAAAGCCCTTTTTTCACTATTAGAAGACCCGAGAGTCACTCCTGCTTTTTTTGCTAAAATCTTCTAGAATTTCCCATGTCCCCATGTTATTGCCTCTACTAAAGTGAAAATCATAGATGCGTAGTAGGTGGTTGAAGGAAAACACTTTGCATTCCATCCAAACTGTACTTCTGTTTTGAGGGGGGAGGCCAAGGAGGGGTAGGTAATCAAAGCATGGCAGAGTGAAAGCTGGTGGCGACAAACACCCTTCCCTATACTTTTCCCAAGCAACTTGCTCGGATTTAAGAATTCATGGGCTGATTGGCCATGCTCTTGGGGTATCCAGAAACTGGGCAGCATCCTACTGCACCGCATTCACCCAGCAGCTCCGTTGCTCCTCACCGCCTTGTTTGTGTTTTCTTCCCTCCCCTGCAGGGTGTGAACGGCATGTCTGTGGATGAGAAGACTGACTCCCCCATGTATGTGTATGAGTCAACGGTGCACTGTACCAATATTCTCCTCTGCTTAAATGACCAGCGGAAGCAGGACATTCTCTGTGACGTGACGCTGATCGTGGAGGGGAAGGAGTTCCGCGCCCACCGCGCTGTGCTGGCTGCCTGCAGCGAGTACTTCTTGCAGGCCTTGGTAGGGCAGACGGAAAATGACCTGGTGGTCAGCCTACCGGAAGAGGTACAGTATGTTACCATACCCCCGCCATAAACACGAGCCCCTTACATCCCATGCAGTGAGGAAGACCTCTACAGTCCGCTAAGTTGGCCAAGGGGAGCACAGCATGGGTGTCAGTGCCTGCCCCAGAATGGCTCTGGATGTGGCTTTTGTGTTTGGGTGGGTTGCGAATCACTGAAGGATGGACATGTTCACGCCACCCTTCCTCACCAGCAGTATCTCCTAACAGTTGCAGCAGCAAAGCTTTAAGATGCTTCAGCTTGCCTTTCTCACTGCCACCAAGAGAGTCACACCCAAATGCTTAATTACTGTAGCCTCGTTGCGGGTATTATCAGGACCTCGATATTATTCTGCTCTTCCAGACAGGAAATTTGAAAGGGGTGATTTGGCTGCTAGATGGCAGGTTATTGCTGAAAAGTCATATGAGCTGTCAAGTTGTTGGGAGTCTTATTGCTGTCCACCCCTCTCCAGGAGCTCATATCCTCATCCTCCTCTTCCCCCTCTCCTGCACCTCATTCAGCCTTGCTTCCCCTCTCCTCCCTTCACGGCGAGTTTGGGATTTAACTGCTTCGGGCCATGTGTTTTCCACCGAGAAACCATGAACACGGTCTGCCAAAAGCAGGGTTTTTCTCATGCGGCATGGCTCCCACAGCAGGAAGCCAAGGGACGTAGAAAATACGTACCTCACTGGAAAGTTTACTTTATTTTACCACAAAATCTCACTGGCTGGCTTCCACCCCCACTGTAATTTCCTCACAGCCATACAGCCGTGACAACACAGCTACCATAGGGCACGCTGGTGGCTTTGCTGCCCACAGAGGGGAGACGTGTCTGCTGGCCAAGGCTGCTATCACCCACCGCCTCGGCACTGCCTGCCCAGTGTCTCCGGCTGGGATGGGGAGGGTGACATTGTAGCCAGGGCACGGGATGGCAGTCTCCCAGTGGGACAGTACTCTGGCATACACAGGATTTTTTACCATCATTTGCTTAATGCCCATGAAGAAGCACGGTGTGTTTTTAAATGATGACAGGTCCCAAAGTGTCACACACCAGTTTTTGCCCCTCTGGTTTAGCTCTCCAGAGACTTCAGTGGCACCATGATGTTGTCATGGCGCAAGTTGGAGAGCATTAGAAGAAGTAGGTCACTGGGTGTGACTTCATGAGTCTTGACACTGAATATTACTCATGAAGAAATTTCAACCCAGACATTTTGCATAGGAGTTAGAGATAATGCAGAGGACGCGCTAGGATGCACACTATGATTCTGCAGTATCCACTAATAATTTCCGTGGAAGAATCAAGTCTCAGTCAGGGTTGCATAGCTTTCACACCACAAAGCAAGGGCAGGAGCAGAGAGGTGACAAAACATGCCCAGGGGTGCACAGGTACAAAGAGGCAGGAGAGTATCAGTGCTCTTCTACAAAGCCTTGGTGAGATCTCCCATGTATGATTCAGGTCCTGTTAGATAAAGAAAAATAACTGAAGTTCAAATAAGCATATATGAGAATGACTGAGATGTTCAGAAGAAAGAGCTTGGCCTAAAGGAGGAGGACAAGACCATGGCAGGTTCATACTGCTGGTGTGGCAACTGCCACATGCTACAGCTTTGTGTAGGCAGAGGAGGTGAAACAGCCGAGAGGAGGAGTTTCTCTTTAGTACTAAAATACAATGTTGACACAAGCATTGATCATTTTCAACCGGCTTTTAGTAAAAGTAGGTTGGAAATGAGATTTCTAATCGCAGTAGCGGTGAGGTGCTGAGCTGCAGGCTAGTGGAAGGAGCAGGGTGCTGGAGGGATCGTGGTGTGTCTGCACTTGGTGACCCAGTCCTATGTTCATATGACACTAAAGATTTAAAAAACAAAGGTTTGTCCTTCTATGTATTTTATTTGAGATACTACATTTTAAAAATGCCTCCAGTCCACCCATAAATTATTTCTGTTTAAGTGAATCCCCTATGGCTAAATGAAGTCTTGGAGTTTTACATTTTAGAATATATCTCAATGAAAGATCAAAAAAGTTTTGGTGACTTAGGGTTACGCTGCCTGCTGTTACAGCTCTAGTGAAGTCCATGGATTTGCAGAAGCAGTGAATCTAGTTCTTCAGGTTTTTCCCAGTACTCTGAAATTGTCACACTTCACCTAAGACCACCACTGTTATTTTGCCACGTGCTTCTATTAGTTGCAGAGTGCCAAGGCTTTAACTTTCTCATCCTGGAAAAGAATTCTTTAGCCTATTAAAAAAGTTACTCACAGGGACCAGTGCTTACCTGTACAGGTATTTTCCACGTGCAAATTAATGGCCGTTAACTGCATTGAATCTAATTTGCGTGGCGGCTACTTTATTTGAATAGCTGTAAGTGAGGTGGTCAGTTAAATAATTTCCTCACAAATGCTAGTCACTTGGGGTCAACAGAGCTGCCTGATGCACTTTGTTATTCCTTCTGGCGTTGCTCTGCTTCAGCGCAGTGGGCACTTTGGTAGGTGCCTGTGCATAGATATGGGAAGTGCCTCCAGCAAAGAGCAGTGTCGGAGCTCCCCGTGAAAGGAACTGGAACGCTTCTGGCTTTTAAGAGCTGATAGGGCAGGGGGAAAACCGTCTTAGTTATATTGCATTAAAAGAAGTTAGCAGGGTCTTTCTCGGTTCACAGGCTAGTGGCTCTTCCCAAGGCTATTGTTTTTAGTCCATAGGCTGCAGAGCTCTGGCAGCCCATGAGTTATTTCTAAAGCTATCTGTGAAAACTGACTTAATCTATCATGTAGGGGGTTATTGCTCCAGTGGAAAAATTTCAAACAAAATTTGAAAGTTGATGTCCTGAGCCAATGCTTTTTTTAGGCTTAGGGACAATTTATGTCGGCATATAGTTATTATAGAAAAACAGAGACCAAAAATCGTTTTTAAATATAGTCTTCGCAGTTCAAAACTTTTCCGAAGGTGATGATCACTCCTAAATTAACAAAGATATTTTTAAGTCAACCATGCAAGCATTGCATTTTAAATTCTGGCATAGTTTGAAACTGCTAAAGTATGCAGTTGTGAGAAAGGGCATTATTACTATTATTTCTCAAAGGTTTGATGTTAGAGCTGGACAAAGCTTTATATATAAAGCTTTTACACTCATGTAATGTTGGTGTGAGGGAGCTTAACATTGAAACAAAAGAACTTATTTTTGATTATTCAAAGCACTAAGTCTGCCTCTGAAGTCTGAATTGCAGACTTTTTTGCTCCTTCGTAGCATGTTGGGGTCTGTTTGTTAATCTAGCATCCAGACATTGTTAACTGTTGTCTAGCTGAACAGTGAACAGATGTTTTTTACATTATTCCTTATTTATATCCAATTACAAGTGAGAGCAGTCTTTATGATATGCCAGTCATTTCAGTAGGGAGACATTGTGCACACACAGAATTGAGACTAGTTGAACTTACAGGGTTTTAAACTGCTGTGAAACCTTGTGTTAGACATTTCAGGTCAGTTCAAGCGTGACTTAATGTGCCTCAGTTCAAACCTTTTCCTAATCAACTTAAGCTAAATCAGTACGGAGCTAATTCTGCACTGATTGAAGAGTTTCCATAAACCCTTTTGTACTAGCCTCGGTAATTTGATTTTGTACTACACCTTTTGTTAAACCAATGTATTTTAGTGTGTAGATAAGTGCTTGGAAAAACAGCCGTATAATAACAAGGGCTCAGATGTGGCCGTGGCGTGTAAAGTATCAGTCCTTAGAGCAGAGTTAGAGGAATGGCAAGTGTCAGCTGCCTACAGCTAATAAAAAAGGACCCTGTTAGCTCTTATCTTCTATGCTTTTCTCTTCATTTGCAGTTTTTGGTAAATAACAAGAACCTCTCCTGCTTTTCACCCAGGATATTTTTCAGCAATGGTGCAGTTTTCCTCTAGCAGCTGCTGTTAAATGCAACCAAAATTATTATTTTCCAAGAGCTGAGTTTTAAGTTGTGAAGTTACTCGTTCACTCCATACCCCTAACTGTTGTTTTGTTTTATTTAATCATGAAAACTGGTCTTCCTTCCTTTAACAAGGCACTTAATTAAGCTTTTAATTCATGATAAGAAGTTAAATGGCACTTATGAGGCTTTTTTAATGGTTTCCACTTCCCATCCAGATTACAAAAAAAGGTGTGATAGAGAGAGAGACACGGCTGTCAGCCAGGGATATTGTAGGTCATGCCAATATTAGCTGGCAGCGGGCCATTATCCAATTAACATTGCTTCATCGCTGCAAGTAATAGCTCTCGAGTAGATGATTGAGTCATTCATGCAGTAGTGGTACTCTACTTTACTTGAGAAGGAGCCAGTGCTACGTCAAATAAGCTTTTTATTCACTATTATTACCTGCCTGGCTTTGCTAATAGAAGTGCACAGCGAATCTATATGGGCAAGCTGAAGGCTGGGTGCGGGACAGAGGAGCATCATCTGTGCGTACACCTTATTCACGTGGTTTTCTGAAAGCTGAGGTTGCAGCTAAATGGTGAAAAGACAGAAACAGCAATGACAAATTAAACCCCTCAGCTGCATTAGATTCTGACAGCTTAGAAATTACATTCCCAACCTTGCTTGCATTTTTTTTTGACTTTGCGGTGTACATTTGAAAAAACCTTCACCTTGTCATTCTGGCCATGAGAGCAGCAAATCCCTTTCTCTCTAGTGAAGAGGTCTTCTGAAACAGTAGACCAAGCTTTCTCTAGCACTGGTCTGCTGCTATCTTTTCTGTTATAAAACCAGCTTGTTTCTCAAGTAGGTTGGTTAGTTTTACCTGTAACCCTCGAATTTCTTGAATGTATTTCAAAGAGTGGTTACTGGTGACTTTTTAGTGCAGTGAACTATCTCCTGGAGATGTTGCCTTCCAAAAGGGTTAAACAGAGTTGTCTGTGGCATACAGATCTTCCAAGGGGCAAAGGGAAGCAGCATCTCTTTTAGGAAGAGGGGGTGGGATGTGCTTGGGGAGCTTTTTTGTTTGTTTATCCGTACAGCTCTCTTCTTTGCTATTAAGAAAATAATGTTCAAAGTAGATGTTCGCACACACCACGGGCTGAATTTCTCTGAGTTCTTACTGCTTTACTGCTCCCTGACGGCTGCTGCGAAACCTGCCGTTTCCCCACGAGGTCTAGCCCTGTGAAATTTGTCATCTGCTGCTTCGGTTGACGTGGGTTAACTCCCTCACCCAGTTAATCTTTGCAAGGAGAAAGGCAGGACAGGACCTCGATTGAGATTCAAGGCTGGCAAAAGCTGAGTATGTTGGAAAGCGAAGGCATGCGGCACCCTGGGTGGGACTGAACCAGGCATCTAACATTAGTATGGCTCGTAGCTGACAGGGAGGAGAAATACTGGCAGCTGCTAACCATCCATGCCAACCCGCCAGCCTGAGGGAAAAATGCTGGGAATTAGCCAACGAAAGATGATTGCGCTGAGGAGAAAATCAAAGGCAGGATGCAGGAGGTCAACTATTACATACCCTGCTGGCTAAAGGCGATTACTGTTCCTTTTAATCTCTCTAGAAATTAGCGATACTCTCTTACTTTGTCTCTTTCTTTTCTGTGTACTGTGTATATGTATGAATATAATATCTTTAAGGAATGCAGGGACTGAGCTGGGAGTGTTCTGCACAGGCGCTTAGAGTGGAAGAGGTGATAAATGTGGGAAAGACTTCTGCTTGGAAGTTTGTTTCCCGGCTGGAGGGATGTTATTACGCAGTAGGGAACAATGAAAGACCCTTTTTCTTTGGCACCCCAGAGGTTAGGAGTAGCTAAGGTTCATTCTTGGAGAATGGGAGGCATTAATGTGGTTTTCTTTTTACATGACTCTATCAGCCATTGATGTTCCTCACAGCTCTGGCCAGAATTAATTCTGCTTTGGCTCAGGAGGCAATAGTGACCTGAAAGCCTTCCTGAAAGCCACCGCCCCCTTCATCCACAGAGCTTTTTGTAGAGGCAAGAGGTTGTATCCATCAGGCTTCAAATAAAGTCAGGCTTCAAACTCATTTAGTCTTCAACCTCACCTCAGCAATGCCGCTTCAATGAGTCTGTATGGATGGAAGTTGGGTCTTTGGTTTCCTAAATTCCTCCTAGGGAATGTGTTATTTTTCATGCTGAGTCACAGTGCTGACACTGGCTGCACAGAAGGGTGGCTGGAGGCTGTGGATCTGTAGAGAGAGTAAAACTGAGCATTGAGGTACTTTTTGAGGTCTTACGTGACATGATACTAATTCAGGAGAAACAGAGGGACAGAAATGCACATTGTTTTACGTGCGTTGCATATGTAGCACAGCCTGAGGTACAAATGACGAATTTTGTTTCTAGCAGGTGAACAATAAAACAGAAAAGAGACCATCAAGATGTGATGTGAAATTGCATCCCTGTCTCACTGCAAAAGCCTCTGGCACTGCCTGATTTTTCATGCCTTAAGGATGATGAGGAAACTAGCCACATACTCTTCATTTTGCATGGTGTAACTTCCATTATCTTCTGATAAGGGCTGTCTTGTTATTGATAATTCTTCTCTCATCTTTTCCAGCGGAGAAAACTGAAATACAGCTCTGTTGTGATGTGGGGAGAGCTAGGCTTAAAAAGCAAAACAAAAGCTGTGCATACATGCGCGTTAAGGGGAGAAAATCTTGCAATAACTCCTTTACCCTCCCTTTGGCGGTAGTTGTACTATTTATTTATTTATTCGAGTAAGCATATACAAATGTACTGTGGAAGGGGGTATGGAGATGAATGTACAGAATGGAATTCACCACCGCGATAAGTAGACTCAATTTCATTGCCTTTGTTAGACTCCTGCCTGCTGCTAGTGCTAAATCGGGCTGATTGACTGTGATTGCACTTACTATGGAAAAGGCAGTTTGCAGTGTGGAAACTTTCTTGCTCAAACATGACAAACGTAATCTAAAATGTAAAAGATGTCCTGAAGAGTAAGTCCTAGAGATAGGCTATGCTAAAGGCGTGAGCAGAAGCAATAAGCATGTGTAACAGGAGGTGTGTTTTGGTTTGTTTTGTTTTGTTTTTTAATTTGGGGAGTTTTTTGCTGTATTCAAATACATATGTGGGCATGAATGGAAATGAGGTGGCTGAGCCATGACTGCGCCTCAACAGTGTGAGCACTCTCGTCCTGCAAACAGAAACATCTCCTTCTCTTCTCTCCCTCCCCCTTTGATTCTCTTACCTTTGCTTTTTCTCCCTCTAAAAACACTTTGAATTTCTTTAATGCTGACAAACTAAGTATCTGCTCTTTTAAGAGTCCAGAAATACAGGCTGAGCGTTTGCCATTTGAATAGACTAGACAGATAAGGCCCAGATAAGACACCCCTCAGCTTCACCACATCAGAGACCACAACCCGTAAGGTACTTTCTGATCCTAGTACCAAGCTTTGTTTCATCAGCGTTCCCAAGACGCAAAGAAGATAAGGTTTTATCTCTGTACAGCACTTTCTGACAAGGATTCCCCAGTGAATAATGTCAGGCCGACTGTTTTTCTCAGCTACCAGTGAAATTGAGCATGTTATGGGGTGGAACATGGCATGTATTTAAATGATGCATTGCAGCAGTCAACAAACATTATGGCTAGGAAGTATAGTTCAATTTGGAAGTGAAATACGGGTTTTAGGTGAGCATAAGGCAATTGAATCATACTAGGATTTGGGAATGAGGTGCTCTTTGTGAATTCCATGGGCAGGTTGTTGGGTTTTTTTAGAAGAACAAGTAGACACACTTTCTGTTACATGTTCAATGCAAGCTCTGAGGAGAGAAATGGCTGGTTTATTCCAGGACTTTTGTGCAACACTGAATTTTCATCTATCCCACTTCAATGGGAGACTGCCAGCAAACACCTCCAAGTCCTAGTGCTGTCTAACACTACTAAAAGCTGTGTCCTTGGGCACTTTCATTTACTTAAAAAAAACAAATAAATAGGAACAGCTGTACTTCGTCAAACTACAGATCCATCTAGCCCAGGCTTAGTTTGTTTTAAAAATGAGATTTAATTTCTTTAAAAGAGCTTGAGAGGAGGTTTGTGTGGTTCTTTAAAGACTTCAATGAAAAGAAAGTATCAGGCATATCTCTAGGAAGCGTGTTTTAATTTACTGGGGAAGGATATCATGAGAGCCACTGGCAGTTGCTTTGAAGCCAGATTAAAATCAACTGAAAAATTTGGCATCTGTTTTTAGCAACAAACTACTCAGTGATGTGTATGACTACACATTGTTTCATTACTGTAAGGCAAATGGACTTGGAAAGGGACGAGCTTTAGACACCCCGAAGTTTGATGCTCAGTACAGATGTAGTTGAGTGGAATTTAAGATCCTAAAGTAACATAGATCAGATTTGCTAATAAACCTTTCTGTCCTTCATCTTGCTTAATCTGACCTTGTAAGAGCGGATGGCATCACAGTGTGCATTTAAGTTTGCACAATGCATCTTTTGCATCACTTAAGAGCCACTGATGGAGGCTTTAGAAGACTTTGTGGAGAGGAGGAGGTTGATTAGTAATTGAAATGGCACTGGTAATTTCTTGCTGTGACCCAGGGACTGCTGCTGGGGGTGGGGGCCGCAGTTAAAATAGCCGTAGCTGTGCTGAGAACAGCAGAGATTCACAGTACTAGCACTTTCAGTAAAACTGATGTATAAACAAGGTGTCACCAAACAGCTGGAATTGAGAGGTATCAACTCTGAAGTTAAATAATGGTAACATAAAACCTTCAGCAGTAGATTTTTGAGGTCTCTTGCGAACAAATGAAATACTGTCATCACCTCCCTGCGAATGCTGGGGTGGAGGCTGATGCATCAAATGGGAATTACAGCTCAGGTCTGTGCATCAGGTCAGTGATGATTAAATCACCTTGTGTGAACCACTCAGCTATGTTTACCTCTCTCTAAACTCTCTGGTTCACATTACCTCACAGGGAGGTGAACAGACTGACCCACAGCTGGCACAGCTGCTGGTCCCAGAGCAGCCCCTGTATCTGAACCCAGAGCTTCCAGCTTATCACTCCTCAGCCAGAGTTTCAGTCTCATTTTCTTCCTTCTATATCTATATCTATATCTATATCTTTTAAGCATGCAGGAGGCATTGAGGGGATTTTCAGACTAATTGCAGCATTTCTCAAGATGAATGGGGTAAGATGGAGCCACTTGCTGCTTTTTCTGGCCAGTTGGTCCTGGGTGACAGATGGGCTTTACGCTGTGTCTTCTGCCCACTCTTCCTGCATCACCCCTGAGGTCCGGTGCACTGCCATTGGTAAGACCTGCTGAGACTACCACATCCAAGAGGAAAGTAGACTTGGAGGCATGGAACAGACCAGAAAGAGTCTGTGAAATGCTACAAAGACTTCCAGTCCATTACCAGGAAACTGGGGCACTTTGAGGATGTTTATTTAGGAATTTTTGCCTGAGTGAGAGAGCTGTTGCAGACCCAGGTTCAAAAAGGAAGTCTTAATTAAAAAAAAAAAAAAGTCTTGATACTTAGAGCAAGGCTTAAAAAACTTTTTCCTGTATTGTTGTAGCTTTTGGACATCCCACCTATCCCAAAAAATAGGCAGGTAGGTACCTAGCAAGAACTGATCTCTTGCACTACTCAGTTTTGGCAGATGGGAGCTGGGGGTTTTCAGGTCTCCAAAAAACAGGCACCTTTGTTCTGGTGTTGAAGTAACCATATTTAATTGAATATATATTTAGGTTTGGTAGAGCATGTGCTCCACATCATTTCCTACAGCAACCGCTCACTTCAGAACAACACTTTAGAGAAATGGAAGTGTACAGACTTACTGTAAGGAGTGCAGAGAGGTTTGGCAGGTGTGACCCAGGATGGATTCAGTGGTGGCGTTGTATTCTCAGTGCTTCCTTCTGCTTTCATGGTGTCAGACGTAATCCCAAGGCCAGGCCTGAGGTGGGTTTGTTGGGGCACTAAAATAGAAAGGAGTCCATCTAAACAAATGGGTTGTCGCAGAGTGGACCTGAACAATGCTAATACTTTAAAGAGCTGTGGGCACCCAGTCCATCAAACACTTCATAATACTTTTCTTAAAGTTTGCTTGCATTGAATTGTGATAGGACCAAATTCCCTAGTCTGTGCATGTACCTTTATGTTCCCAGAATGGGTGGGGATGCAGTCTATGGTAGTGTTTCAAGGTAAAAGAGTAGATTTAAAGAAAAAAATTGTCCGTGCACACTTTCTCAGTTTCAGGAAAAAATGCTTTTGATGAAGTGATCCAGGATTTTCATCAGCCTGTCAGCTAGGAGGCTGAGGCTACATTTCTGGCTGTGTAAAGCTTTTGAATGTGGGAAATGTGTTGGGTTTTTGCTTACCTTTGAAATTCAGACCTGTGGTCCTCTGTTTCAAGGGCCTGCAGCTAGTAGGAAACAAGTCTTAAACAACTCTGAAAGCAAAATACCTTTCCATCTCTGACCACACAGCAGTCATACAACATGCCTAGCCACCTCTCTCTCCAGATACACAGGCAGCCTTCAGAGAAAATTTCCCTGTCAGGGGATTCTTGGTCAACTAAAACCAAAATAAGCTCAAGTTATTTCCTGTTTCTTTCAAAGGACAGGGTTGGAGCCAGTAACCTTTCAAGACAGGAAGAAGCTGGGGAAAGACAAATCCTGACAAATTCCCTTCTGCTTTCCACAGAGAACTAGTACTCATTTCTGCTTCCGGAAGGGGAAGCTGGACTTGAGGTGGATGGGTCTCCAGCCATTCCATCTGCCTGTTGAATTGAACTATTTTTTAGCCTTATTTTTATTTGACTGCAGATTTCCATGTTCCCCCATGAATGGCTTTCTGCATATGGTGTTTCTGTCTGGCCATAAAGCCAAATCAAGCAGTTTCTGTCTATTCCTTGAACTTGTTAGACTGGACGCATCAGGGCAAGGCTGTGTTTTAAATGTCTGGATTAATTTGTCAAATGCAAGGCACAAAATATAGCGAGTTGCTTGTCTTTTGTAAGAGCCATCTATCTTTGTCATTTTTGCCTGGTTTATATAAGCCATAACCATTGAGGACAAATAATATCTATACCATTGTTCAAGGAAGTAAAGAATGAAGAGGTGTCCATGACATATATTGGCACTGGAGCATTCTACAGAGAAACTTGTTAACACTCACAAAGTCATCATAATATTCAGAAAGCAGAAAGAGCTGCTTTCAGTAGTGGCAGAAACCTTTAAATCAATAACTCCTTTTCTTTTTTCCCTGCCATCAATGTATCTTGCAGTTGGAGGACTGAGAAGAACACCCAGTAAGAACTAACCCAGTGGGTTAGTTTTGCTTCCTTTTCAAAGATGAGCCTAATCCTTCTCTTACAGGATTTATTTCACTATTACGCATGAGATTTCCATTTGGAAACCTCAGTTGAGAGGGCATAAGCAGGTAAATTGTTAAAGACAAGCATTTGATCACATTCTGGCCTCTGTCTTCAGCTGGTGGTGCACAGCTGAGGTGACCCTAGCAGGAGCTGCTGTCAAGGCTGCTGTGCTGGACCTCCTCCAAGCAGCTCTGCAGAGCAGATGGGCGCTGCACACCGTAAACTGCTCTTCACAGTGAGCTCAGAGGGTTTCAAGTCAGTCCCAGCCTCGGGGGCCCAGACTGTTTGCATCATCTGCTCTTGGACTCTCAGCTTGGTTCTCAGATACAGTTTTACTCTGAATTACTTGGTGAGGTTACAGTCCACTTCTGAAACTGGGTTTCTGAATAGGATTGCATGGCTAAAGAAGTGTGAGAATTCATGGTCATTTCTGTAGTTGTGCTTTCTACCTCTTGGTTGAATGGTAAGGTGGTAGTAAAGACCTCTTTAAATATTCTCTTTCAGGAATGGATGTTTTACTCTTAACTACTCTTTTTCCCCCAAACTGCTGTGATTGCAGATAGAAGAAAAGAAAGGGTCAGGTGTCATATGTGTACCTGAGAGACTTCAAAGGCGTCGTTACTATTGTAAAGGGTGGAAGAAATCAACATCGTTATAACTATTTGACCAAATTATTTCCCTCCTGATATTAAAATTTCTTAAAGCCGAGGTTTTTCATGAGGCCTTTTTGTAATTAATTGTCTGTGCTATCTTGGTTTTTTTTATTTAAGGGAAGGGAGAAAGTTGTTTCATTTGCAGCTTGCAACCCTTGTCCATGTGTCGGGTGGATGCATATTTACAGGAGTTAATGAATGCCTGTTTCTAATTTCTCCCCTTAGAAAAAAAGGTTACATCATCGTTGTCTCTGGAAACCTTTTGGACCAGCTTTCTTTTGTGCATATGCACCATTTTTTGGTACCATGCCAAACACCCTGTTGAGACTCTAGTAGTGATCAAAGGAACAGAAAGAGATTTTGAGGTTTGGAGATAAGCCCTGTTCACATGGCTAAAACTCTGTAAAATGTCCGCAGCTGTCTGCTGGAGAGTGGGTGGAGAGCTGGCCGCTGTATTGTGTGCTCCCTGTGCCCACCTCTGCTGGGGTAAAATAGCTTCTGTCCTATCATCTTTGAACACAGGGTCCTCCAGCACCAAATGCAGGAAGGGCTTGAACGCTACTCGCTCTTCAGGATAGCAGCCACCCCTGGGCAGGCTGGCGTTTTCTCACCCTCTAAATGCCTGTAGTATTGGCACGTAAATGCTCTTACTCAATCCTACCATCAGCTGTGTATCATTCTATTCTGGGGAAGGTGAGAACGGTGCTGGAAATGACGCAGCTCCCAAAAGGTATCAGTTTTACTCCTTTTACTCCCCCAGAGTTAGTCCTCACTTTAGTTTGTATGGTAGCTACCATACAAGGGGGAAGCATCACTTTTTTTAAAAAACGGAGAGCGATGAGAAATGCTGTGGCTGCCCATTGAGTGAACGTATTTGTCATTTGGTGTTTATACGGCTGATGAGCTCCCTGCACTTCACCAGTGCTCTGTTTTGCCAAGGTTTTTTAAAGGTCCTTGAGAAGCCTTTACGGCAAATGAAGTAACCTTGGCAAGGTCCTGCATTACACCGTGCCCTGCCCAGCATTCCTGTAGTTCTTGCCATTTCCTGCCCCTTACAACATGTCTGTGGCTTTGGACAGCAAGTCCATTTTCTATTTCCCAAACGAATTATGTTTAAGAAGTCTTTATCTGTGAGGGTTTTTACTGCGTGCTATGGATTTGCACTGGGGCAAGGGGATTTTTGCTTTCTGTGACAATGTGCTGTTTTGTGGCTGTTTTATTTCCTCTTTCATCCTTCTCCCTCTCTCTCTTCTACCTGAGACATTAAATCTAGCATAGTGATACATGTAGACAGAGGCGGCACTTGGCTATGCCAGTTCCCCAGTGGCTCTCAACTGCTGGCTGCAATACTGCAAACAAATTCAGACCCTGGCTTGGCCAGCAGTTCCCCCCAGCTATCCGCGTGTTCACTCTCCAGGCTTTATTTTACCTACACTATTGGAGTCTGCGGAGTCACAGCCTATGTCTCATTGTTATGCATGGATGGGAAATATTCCTGTACTTATTTGCATTCATTAGCTGTTGGTAGTTCCTCTGTTGAGGTCTCTAGCCTTGTTTTTACAGTGCTTTTGGCAGTGTTTCTGCACTTGGTGTGTGAATTTTTATGATCTGTTGCATGTTATTCATGCAATTTCCTGCCCTGTAATGGTATCAGTTTTCCAGACACAGAGGAATACAAATGAAAACCCAGGAGCCTGCATTACCATAAAATGTCCCAGTTCTGTCAGTTTGATTAATTTGTCTCTTTGTCTCCACTCTATATGATAAGTGCTATTAATGGTTGCAACACTTCATATGTCAAAGTCTTTCTTCCTAATGACTTGAAAATGTGGTTTATTTCCCCCTTTTTTGTATTATTTTTCTCATTTAGCATTCCACTCAAGTATAGATTTATGCCATGCTCTTTCATTATCTTACTGGTTGCAGCACTGGAGTGATTACATATGGTGTAGGGTATGAGCAAAGATGCGATCCCAGGGGCAGCAGCTGCTGATGCAAGCTGAAAATAGATCCAGCGTATGCTCAGCACTTTTCCCAGAGGTCTTTTATTTATTAGGAACAGTCTTGGTACAGGACAGCTCGGACTCTCATTTAGCAAGATGACTTTTTGCCTTTCAAGAACAGTGCAATGACTTTGCTCTATTTACTGACTGCTGTGTAATTTTTTTTCACTGCCTCCTATCGAAGCAGTGACTTTACCTAACATAAATTATAATATAATCCTGATTTATAATGGAGTCAAGAAATGACAGGCTCCATTTGAAGTAATGGAACTTGACAGATCTAAGGTTTAAATTAAATAATCCTATTTGTAAGACAGCATTTGTACATGGTACACTGATTTAAAATGAACTTCAGTTCTTCTTCAGCAAATCCTTTACCATTCTCTTTGTTTTGCCTTCCATAGGGACTTTTTGGGGAACAAAATTCATTTGGAGAGAGCATGTAAAAGTGTATGGAACAATACATTGGTTTCTTTTCCTTAGAAAAGGAGTTCTCATAAATTGTTTCACAGAAGAACTCTTTAATTAAAGAGGAAAAATTAATGTATATGACTTATTCAGGGCAAGCCACGTCTAACCGGCTTTGGCGGCTGGAAGAGGCTAACTGCTGAGAATGAGGAGAGGGAGGATGCTGGAGGGAAAACAACGAGGAAGGCTGCAGCTCGACTCTTCCCCTCCCAGGAGCAGAGGTCCATCCTAGCAGTGATTTTTGTGGAGAGAGAAGATCACCTCCTCTGAGCTGTCCTTCCCCCGCAGCTGGCAGAGGGGGACATGCACGGGTGACATTCCCTCCTGCCTCCGCGCCCTGCATTTCTTCCTGTGTCACTGCCATTCCACTACGGGCAACGAGAGGCGCAGGGTGTGTGTCTGCAAGTGCAAAACAAAAGGTAGTCCTGCCGTGCCCAGCTGCTCGGCGCTGGCAATAAGTGCAGAAAGGAGGGTTGGTGGAACAAAAGGCTTGCAGATGAGGAAAAGGGACCAGGCAGGGAGCATGAGATGCTGGAGAAATGATGGAAGAGAGCACAATAAAAGGACAGTGGGATAAAAACACTAAAGGATTTTTCTGGCCTAGATTGAGGGAAGCTCTTTCAGAAAATGCCCCCTTCCCTTTTCTCTCTCTCTGCATTGCATTTTTGCCTTCCTTTCTGGTTGCATTTAGTTGCTGCTGCCCCTGTCTGTCATCTTTGTGATTCTTTGCACCTGGCTGAGATGCGGCCCTTTGCCCAGGAGCCTGACAGACGCTCTCACACTGGGCCAGCCTTGCATGCTCGGGCAGAAGCAACCCAGCTCTCCTATTAAGCCTGATAACATGCCTTGTGCTAACCGTGTCACCCTGCCATCACCCTGAATCACCAACCTGAATCCCCCCAAGCCCTGACAGAGAACATGTCACTTTCACATCTGTTGGGTTCGGGCAGTGTCAGCTGCCCTCAACACCGGGGACTCGGGCCAGCAAACACCCGGTGTAGCCCACGCCACTTCCCCAGTGAGTGGTTTCAGGCTCAGGTAGCTTATTTCTCCAGTAACAAATAGATGATGATGTCCAAAGGCCAACCTGCGACCTCCGGCAGCTGAGGAGGGTGTTGCTCAGGTGCGGGGCCTGGAGCCTGGCCTGGAGACACAGGGCAAGAGGCTCCTGCTCCCATTTCCTGCTCTCCAAGCGATTAAGGACTTTTTTTCCCAGTGCTTGCAGGGAAGTAATAACTTCTGTTAATTAGAAACCAAGCTCGAGTTTCCCACTGCTGTCAAGAAAGGACAGGACTCAGGAATATCGTTGGGGAATGTGAGGAAAGTCGAGCTCACAAAGCTAAAGCAGTGCAGGCCAGCGGAGGAGGCAAAGGCGAGGAGGATCCACGCAGCAAACACGGCATTATCATCATGGGGGTCCTTTCCCTTCATCTAGGGAGAAAAAGCAACGAGGCCCAAGAATAAAAGTCCATGAGGAGGTTTTAGAGTTGCTGCTGGTAGCTTGCGTGCTGGTCCCGTCTCCCTCCTCCGACAGACATGTGCATGGCTACAGGCACGGCTTTCTGTTCACTTGGAATTAATGGGATTATATACAGCAGGAAAGGAGGTGGGGTACACTGAATTCTGCAAATACAGGGTTTCAGCCTGTGCTGCTTGATCTTTAGAAAAATAAATAAAATAAAATAGGAAGACCAATTCCAGGATGATTCAGTATGCAAATAAACTGTTTTTTTATTATTCACAGCATACGTAAATGCACACTGGTGACTTAGGCAGCAGAATAACACTTCACTGTTCATTATTTTATCAGACAGTGATAATTGTAGTTAATATTTTCTTAGTAGCGTCTCTGAGAGTTTATTTATACTGTTAATAATCTGAGCAGCTGTAATGATGCTGGCTGCCAGAGCTGTAGCCTTTTAGAAGCACTCTGGTGTGGCAATGATACGTGTAATAGAAATCCAAGGAGAAAACGATCTTTTCAGAGCAGATGGGGCTAATTCAGTCCCTTTCACACACGTTCACTTTCTCTCGTCTCTTTCTCACACTAGCATGTGTGGGTGCACGTGAGCATATGTAGACACACATGCACACAAATAGCTGTAAAGTTCCGACTTCCACCCTCCCAGGACAGAGAAATCACATGTCAAGCTGGAAATGCCATAATTTTTCTATGTGGAGAGTATTTTTAGGGCTCCTAGAGTAGATGGTATTTTCTACCCCTCACTTCCTCGGTAGATCTTAAAAATCTCACATATAAAGTGGAAAGGGAGAAGTCAATTCCTTAGGTACAGCCCAGACCTGGGTATGGAGTAGTGGCTGCGCTGGGAAGCCGTTGCCCATCCTTCTCATCCTTCCTTGCCTTTTCCACTTAGCTGCGGGGCACTCCTGCTGAGCCTGCACTCCTTTAGGGACTAAAAGAGCCATTTACCTTTGCTCACAGCAGACATGAAATCTCAGCAAGAAGCCAAACGCCTCTGATTTTTTCTGGTGGGATTTATGGAGCCTAGCTAACCTTTTGGGGCACCTCAGGAGTAGTTAACTACTCCTTGTGGAGGATGGGAGGGGACCAACTTTGCTAGCTCAGCAATGGCTGGTTCTCCTTGCAAACCTGCTTTGTTGAGCTGAGCGGACGTCATTGATGAAATGTGAACCCCAAGCAGTGGAACAAAAGCCACCATAATCCTCAGATCTGTTAGTAGCCATTCAAGAACAAAAACGAGGTGAACGCAGAGAATTGCGTGTCCAAATACCAGAAATTAAAAGACAAGGCGGGGGAGCATTTGGCAGGTTTTGTTTTTAGAAGTATGATGCCTGCAGGAGGCTGGGTTATTTACACAGGGTTTCAGCCTACCAGTTAATAACTGTAATTGCCTGGTTACCTTGTGAAGCACAATAGTAAAGCTTTGACATTCACTTCCTTCCACAGCCCAGCAAAAGCATCTCTGGATTTGAAATGTTATGGTATTTGCTGGGCTGCGCTCTCTGCTACCCCGGCATAAGGATGCCAGTGATTTTATACATTGTGCCATGCCGGCGCACAGTCATGGGCAGTGCTGGAAGCACTGGCACCGTCAGCCCTCTAGAAACCACAGCAGAGCATCTGTGACCCACATTGGATCTTATCCGGCCCCGTCTCCTGAGCCTGCTTCTTCTCCAGCTCCTTTGTCTTCTGATTTAGTTCTCTTCCTCAGAGTGCAGCCTTGTGTTTTCCTAAATCATATCTGACAGAGCCTGTTTCTTCCTCTTCTGCGCTTCGCAAAGTATAATAGTAGGGCTTGTAGTGAGATGCCTTGCTGTGAAGTATTCCTTGTTTTTATAAAGTAATTACAGTGTATTTAATGCACTGTGTATTTAATACACTGTATTATATAGTTTATTCCCATAAATAAATTCTGCCATGCTTGGGAAAGAGGCGTATCCGTGTAATTTACAGGTCTTTGTAATTCTTCTGTATTGTTGTGTTTGCTTGTGTATTAATTGCAGCTTTGGAAATTCTGAACCATTCTTCTAAGCACTTCCTGAATTAGCAAATTTCTACATGCATCTTCATTTTCTGCCTCTTTTCATATTTCCTAATGTCACTTAGAGGGTTCTTGAGTTTCTTTCTTCATTCTAGTTCTTAAGCTGCTTTTTGTTTTCCCTTTTTCTCCCCACTTTGGCTCATGATATGCACCTAAACAGATCTTTCACAGACTCTTCTCTCACAATTTATATTCTGTGAAAGCTTTCCCACTCCTTCCTCCTCCTTCTCACTGCTCAACACTTTATTTTTTTCTTTCTTAATCTGGGGGTTAGTTTAGTTTTCCTTTTGAAAAAAATATGGGACTGATTTTAATTTTAAATTACAGTTGTACTTTAATTCTGATGATGGTCTTGGGTTAAAATCTGTTAAGTTTCTGCCCATTTCTTCCCCACTGGTTTCAGCATCGCTTGCACAGGCACCCAAGGAGAGAAAGTGGCATTTCAGATGAGCCACCCTCCTTCGTTACTGCGTTCCAGGTTTCTTAAGGTGCAAGTCGCACTGGAAAAACAAATGTATTACAAATTGCCACATATCACAGCCATATTTCCATTTGCTTTATCTTCCAGTTCATGCCTGAGTGTTTAAACTGCTAATCAGTGCCACAGGTTGTTATGTGTTCTTTGCTGATTCAGTCATGTCGTAGCTGAGTTGTTCCTTCAGATGAAAGGTTATTTGAAACATCCTCATCTCTAATTTTCTTTCTAACACCTCCACCCAGAGTCTGACCTCAGCAGCCTGAAAGTTCTCCAAGCTTTTTCACCTATGCTTGCCTGCAGGTACTCTTGGCTGTAATCTGAATTTTCTGTGTTCTCCAGTTACGCCCTGGGCAGCCTCTAACATCAACAACATACCTCAAACCATGTAATTAGTTAGGAAAAATGTGTCTCCTTCTGCTGAAGTTCATTAAGGTGTTTTCTCCACACAATGGCACTTCAGCTGTTGTTCCTCCAGTTTGATGCATAGTATTACAGGCAGTATTCTCTTCATGGTTTAATAAACTACTGTTTGACTTCAATACACATTACCGAGTGAGGTTTTAAAATAAGAGCTCTGACAGGTGTCACGTCACAGGTTTGCTTGCAGGGGCATAAGAAGTTCCCCACTCCAGCCCAGGAGCTGCTTTGCCAAAGGTGTTGCACTGCGGTGGGGTGGCAGAGGGAGGTGTGCCATGGTGCCAGCTTGGCTGCCCCCCAGCAGCCCCTCGCCTCTGCACCGACCTGCACCCTTGGCTGCCAAGCTTCTCATGCCAGGCTGCGGCCCGGAGAAGCAGCCAAGCAGGCGAGCATTCCCTTACACTCAGCAAACAGCTGTGGATGGTAAAACCCAGAGCTGCCTGACGGGGTGTGCCAGGGGATGTCTGCCAGAGACCAATGGCTGGAGTAGATGTGATCGGCAGTGCATCCCTGCTGTGGAAAAGCACTGGATCTTCCAGTCTATAGCCTTTCAGTTTTGCAAGCACATTCATCCATGTTTGGTAAAGGTGCCTGCTGTTACCTGCACTGAAGTGTCAGCAGCAAAGTATTGAGGCTTATGCCTGGTGATTTCTACCTTCCTTCTCAATGAACAGTGTATTTTCTGAAAGGTGTGGCAAATTCAACAGATTAATTTCCCCTTAAAATTTTCAGGGATGGCAAGGATGCCGAAAATGCCCAGGGATACTGTCAGGATTTCCAAAAGTAAATTCTTCATTTTGATTTGAAACGAACCTCAGTTTTGAAAGGTCAAAAGAATTTCAGGTGGGCTTCAATAACTCTGAGATGAAATAAAACTTGAAGTTGTGGATTAAAATAGGCATTGCAGTTGGATCAGGATTACTTTATTTTTACTTTTATTCCTCTGAATTTTTTTTTTTCATTTCTTAGCCATCATCTGATTCTGTCTCCCCCTTTGGTTCATCTGACATTACTGGTCCCAGTCATGGGGGCCAGGATTTTTGAGAGTGCTTCACAGTTGGGGCCACTACCACAGTGAATTTGATACAGAAAAACCCAATTGTGAGGGTGCCTTAACTCTTGCGCTCCACCCTTAAGTCACGTGTGGTCAAACGCTGACATAACCAATAACATGGCCATCGATCCGCTGGCTGTTTACACCATCTTTACGCTTGGCAATCAATTCTGAGCCACTTGCCCCACCATCAGCACTGACGCACTTCATGGGGCGATGGATGCTGTTTGCAACTATTGCTCCCCATCCTCAAGACAAGCCTAGCGTGAATGACCTGTCTTTCCTTCCTGTCTCACCTTCTGTGGTCACACCTGCTGCCCAGGAGCATCGTGATACTCTGCGAGCGCTGAGGGATATTTATCTCTCCCTCCCTTTCAAGTGGGGAGGGAGGAGGCCCTTTGAAGTGCTGCGCCTGGATATGTTTGTTATGCCAGAGAGAGGAAAATGGGAAGTCATTTGGTTTCCTCCTTTGATTTGTAAATACTCTCACACAGGCAGTCAGGGCTTCTAGCGTAAATTTGTTGTCTCGCTGAAAACCGTGACTTCAAGGGGGAAGGCTGAGGGGCACCTGTGCATTTTTGTTCCAAAAACACAAAATTGGAAGTTGACCGAGCACTGCCAATGTGGCATCGTTTGTAGAAGTACTGCTAAAGGGAATTAAGCATCTGCTTGAAGCTCTCAGCCTGACCCCTCAAGAGGCTGTTGTGGAGGATGCACTGGAAAGATATTAGGATGCCCCTTAGCCCAGCCTTGGTGTGGCTTTGCAGGTGGCAACTTTTTCAGTGGGGCTTTTTGCTATTAAAAAAAATAATCAGGTACATCAGCCTCTCAGAGGAAGGAGCTGTGTGTCCTGGTTCTCCGTTCTGCTGGCACACATCCGTGCCCAGGGGTGTCTGTTATGGTGGCGGCGCAGTGGCCTCCCACCCCTGCGATGTGATGTGATGTGATGCGATGTGGGAGATGCCAGACTGTCACATGGACTTCAGGTCACTCTTCTGCCCAAATCTGTACACGCTACCTGAAGTGGCAGAATGTAAAACTGGGGCCAGGAGGGTATCTGCTTAATTTAAAAAGTGGTTTTAGAGTGAAAACCAAGACCTCTCTTCATCAGTCTTTTCCCTCAGTGACTTGTACATTAGTTGCTGTTTAAAAGCCCAGATAATATAAATACCTGCATCTGATGCTTCTCGCCCAAGTTGAATTTTAAAGAGTGATTACTCATTTTAGGAGCTCCACGGCTTTATGAGCAGAGAGGGAAAATGTATCTGTAAGCTGCTGGTGAGAGAACATTTAAACACTGTTAAATTGAAGAGGGGAAAATGCAGTAAAATACTGGCATGGCACTGGTTTACGAAAGTACTCTGCTGTTTACCATCTCTTCTGACTTTTTCCTGCCTCCTGCATGTTCCCACCCTATGTAAAAGGATCACGGTTTCAAAACAATTCCTGACGGTGTGCGGGCTTCCTTTGTGCATATTCAGGGACAAACCGTGGTACCTAGCACCACTGATTTTCCACATGTGACTGACCTGTTTGAGTTTTCCCAAACCAAATACGCTCAAGCTAGGAAAAACAGGATCTGCCAGGCTCCACCATCCCAAGTAAAAATAACTAAGTAAATAACCAGGAAGTCCTTTAACTCTTAATGGAATAACAGCTTTGGTGACTGATTTTGGTTATCAGATTACACTCTGAAAATAACTTCTGCGCTATACTTGCAATTGGCTGTAAAAGAAAAAGAATACAGTGTGTGCTAATTTTAGCAAATAAGATTAGAGTTAATATTTAATCCCAGAGACCTTCTTCAGGCTGTGGAAAAAAATAGCAGCAGTTAACTGTCACTAATCTTATCTCCCATTTCTAGCATGTGTTTGATTATATAAGTTGTAGTGTTAGGAACACGCTGGCCGAGTGGGAAGTTACTAGTTTGTTTGCTACATCCTTGGGCTTATTAGGCAAACTTCAGGGCTGAGATGGATTTAGAAGTTCTCCACACATGCCTTTAGACTGCAATAGCAACACTGGTGGGTTAAAAAACCGTAGACCTGCTACAAAACACTATGCAGATAACGGATTGATTTTGAGTTCTGCAAGAAACAGTCGCATTTTTTCTATATTTCTATCCAATTGTTTTAAATGAATAATTAGTTTGGGATTTGATATTCAGCATGTGAGGTTTGATTCAATTTTCCTTTTTTCCTTCCCCACAAAATGGCTTAATAATTAAATCGATGTTTCTATATTAGAGATGAGGAGTTTCTAAGTGGTTTTAGATGCCTGGTGATGAATTTAACCTGAAAATCAAAATACTAAAAATATAATCCATAATCCTACAAGCAGTTTGCATGTTTCACAGAAAACCCATCAGTACCGCCATTGATTTCAACAAGACTACTCAAATGCATAAAGATAATAATCTGTGCTGTGCTGCTCAGTCAAGACTTTTGCATTCTCAGTGGGTCTGAAGGTCTGACCACTTAATCTACTCCCAGTTCCGTAGGTTTTAGCAGCTAATGTTCTGCAGATCTCATTGCATCCCCTGAGGGGAGGAGGGGGCTCTGCCCTCCCATGCCACCACCCGTGAGTTTTTATTCTGAATATGCCCCAGATATTATTTATTTGAAAAGGAACAATTGCATGTACATTTGCTGTTGAACTTTGATGCTCTTTTCTAGAAGATCATTGAGACTGTGCCCTCATTAACAGAGAAATTAGGCCTGGAAAAGCCTACCAAATTAAAGCCCACCTTGCTGCAACAGGGTTGTGCTTTGTTAGTTTTGCTTGGCAGTACTCAGACATAAAGTATCCATCATCTTCCCTGGAAAGCCTTTCAAGATATCTCTGAATTTGCTGTTAGATTAAGAGTCTGGAAAAAATCCCTACATGTTCATTTCTTCAGTTTCTTCTCACTGCAGTCGGCAATAGCACCCCATAGCAAACTAGACAATTCTTCTCTGTTCTTGATGTTAGTATGCATCAGATTACTGTAAACATTCTCTTGCTCCATTTTAGATATTGTCTTGCCAAGTTTTACATTCCTACATGTTTACAGTGATCTTTCCTTGCCCTTAATCACTTTTCCCCTCTTTAAATTGAACTCAGACTTGCTGGCATTTCACAGGGGTTGACCTTCCCCACTCCAGATGCAGCTTTTCATACAGATGCCATTCGGAGCAGGGTTACCAGACATCCATGTTTCCCTTGGAAATAACCTTTCTTTCCCCCCGTAAGAAATACCGTCTGTGCAGAATTGGAGGGTTTTGTCTATTTGTCTGGGATTTTGAGACATCTGGAAGTCTGGGCAGCCAGCTAATGAGCATGCACTGATGAACTCTGCAGCGCACAGCGAGTCCAGCCCATCCGCAGAAATGTCAGACCTCTGCATGTGCTCTGAGGCCACGTCCTGTGTGTTCAAAACAACGTGGAGGCCTCCACAGCATGCTTGAATGGCTGTCATGGAGGAGACACAATACAACAGGGAACCAGAGAGAGTTCACCCACGGTGCTGTGTCTCCTGTGGTGCCTGTGGGTGTGTGTACAACTACATTTAAAATAGAACTTCTGCCCTAGAAGTCCCTTACGAAAATAAGATGTTCCTAATGTGGAAGTGAGCTAACCATCCTCCTAATTTTAGAATAGTGCGTGCCCAGTACTAGAAGAATGCTGCACTAAAAACACTCCACGTTTGCATCTGTAATGCTGCCTTCTTTACTAGCACTTCTCATTGCTGACTCTCATCTCAGCTTCTTATTCTCCCACCTGACAGTGATCAGTATGGTTTTCCTTGAGTTAGCCAGTTTTTCATTAATGATATAATACCCACCAAAGAAGAAGGGAAGGCAGAGAGTATAACAACAATGCAACTATTTCTCCAACAGGAAGAAGCATTACCCGGAATACATTGAGGAAATATAATGAGAGATGATGGAGGAAGATAAGGGAAGGAAGATTTCCTCACAAGGAGGTTTTAAGTAGAGTCTGGCAATGATTTCCCAAAGGAAGCAGTGGAAGTCTGGTCACTTAAATCAATTAAAACTAACCAGAGCATCGCACTCCACAGGACTCTGTAAGGAGAAAAGCAGTGTTGGACTGAACTAAAATAGATTTTGCGTGCTTATTTTCTGCAGGGCTGCTGGCCATATTTTGCCAGTAAATTCAATATGGCTAATGCTGATTAACAACTCTCTTGGTGGTGATTATATCATTGCATTATTTCCAGCCCATTCCTCAGTATCATAAACTCACGAGGACATGGACATACAAAACACATCCCCTGGCTCGGCGAGCTCAGTCTGAAAGACAAGTGGCAGATAAAGGGCTGGAGAACTTTCTTTCACCTTAGCAGTGGTCAGGCTTATTACCATCACAACACTGAATTGGCGTAGACCTCCATACCACACGCTGTGTACCTGTGGCAGCATGGCAGAGGCAGGAGCTGCACGTGGACCCCCAGTGCTTGATCTCTTGGATTGCTACAGAGCAAGGAGATGTGCCAGATGGCTTAGGTAGGGCTGCAGTACCCGTGTCCTCTGTGCACTAGGTGTGCAGAAGGGTTTTAATACATACAACACCAGCTGGGGACAGGAGCAAGACAAAATAAAGTGATTCATCCTTAGACTTGGCAGTGTGTTTGGCATGTTTCAAGTATACAAGAGAAGTCCTCCCCTGGCCTGCTGTGAAAGATAAGGGAAAGCAAGCCTCTGAGAAGCTGAGATCTTTGCTTTGCTTTTCTTGTCTGTGTGGGCATTGTTGTTTTGTATGTATGTTTTATCTTTTCTTTGCCTGGTTTTCTTGTAGCCAGTCAATTCCATTTAAACAATAGAAATGGGTAGAAGTTGGAATAGCAAGTGATTGGAGGGCAGGGAAGCAGTGATTTGGCATATGAGCTTGGACAACATGCCCAGTGGAGGTTCCCACAAATTGACCTGCCTACTTAAACCTTAATTTACATGGAAAATAAGGTTTAAAAGCAAACAAATCTTGGATATATGGCATCTTATTTACAGTAGGGGGGGGAAATAAATGGAGGCTGTTGCTGGCATGTGTTTTACCCATCCAGCAAAGGTCTCTGTCACATGTAAATGGAGGCTGTTGTATCAGAGAAATGATCTGTTTCCTTCTGCAAACACAGATCAACTTGGTTTCACTGTTTTCACTGGGATGCATCAGTCAGGTAAAATAATTTTAAAAGGCTCTTCTTACCTCTTCCTACAGAAATGCATGTGTGACGGTAATACATGCAGCTTCGAAGCCTTTCCTTCCCCAATATGTGGTGCTCATAGCCATGCTCCAGCACCTTGATTCCAGCCTTCCTGCCAGAATGCATCGGAGGCAGGCAGTCCCACAGCTGGTGGGTCTGAGGCAGGGGACCCACCACAGGAACCCAATCAATATTTAGACAGCTTCAGGCAACAGAGATTGCATTGGCTTTCACACTTGGCAGCAAGCTCTGCATCCGTTCCTTACCAGAGTTATTGTTTGTGCAGTCTCAAGCATTGGCACTTGAGAGATTCCTCCCTGAGGGCAATGACAAGTGCCGGGTGCTTGAAAAGAAACTTTCCCCCTTTCGATCTGAAGATTGCAAGAGTGAGGAAAGTTGTAAACCGGGTAAGGTCTTGTAAGGAAGTCAAGGCACATGTTTGACCAGCGTTTTCATCATCCTTCACTTGAGGTATCTGCCAGGCATCGTGGGGAGCCCACAGCGCAGTCTCAGGCTCTGCTTCTGGTACATCCTGCGCAGAACATCTGTAACAGCTGTCATGCTGCTGTTTGTTATCACGGCGGTTTATTGGGAGTGAAAACCTGAGTCAGCGTGGGAGACAGCCTTGCTGTGGGGTGGTATGAGTCAGCCGGAGGCTCTGCAGTGTGCTTGCACTGAAGCGGCAGGCAGACAGGTGAAACCCTGGCCCAGCACAGAAAATTATTTTAATTTGCTTTCCAGCCATTCCACCTAGTGGCCAAGCGACACAACTGCCAGGAGAGATGGGTTTGTGCTCCAGAGTCCCTCCTCATCAAAAGGGACACAAAAACCCCAGACAGTATTTATGGCTGCTGCTATGGACCTATGCTGCAGCAGAGCTTACAAGATTTGTAGGAATACATAAGCCCCCACACTGAAGATCCTATCAAAGAGAAACATTGGCTTGCAAGTAGCTCATTAAGTTCCTGAGCAATTTTGTTAATCATGCTGTATAGATAAAATGCAGATAGGCCTTTAGTGAGCTGATAATCTAACAAATAGGCAGAAAGTGTTACACTGATAAAGCAGAGATTGGTTTAATAGCCAGCTGTAAATCTAGGCAATTCTGTACCAAAGGCGTATTGTAAAACAGAAATGTGCAAGTGTGTAAGTATGTGCATGAAAATGTGCTGTTTCTTAAAATAGCAGATGCAGCAGTAATATTATGTATGGGAAAGCTTTTGGGAGCAGTTTCAGAGGTGTTTTAAAATATTTTTCTCTCCATCAAAGTCTGCACCGCTTGTGCTATCTTCATGATCCAGCATCACAAGTGCAGATCTATGAATAACAAAGGCTTGTATCTGGAAGTCAGGATTTTCTATTAAAATCTGTGAGCTCTACCACTGGTCCTGAGGCAGTGTAAGGAATCTGTAGGCTTTTCATTGGGATGAACCAAATTATTCACTCAGATTTGTGCTAATCACGAATAAGACCATCAAAAAATTGATGGTCTGACGTCTCACCAACCTCTTGAGGAGCTTCTTGCTCAGGGGTGTTGACTCAATTGGAAGGACAGGGAAAAGCAGCTCACCTTCAGATGGCATCCCACACCTACTGGGTAGGATATCCTTCCGAGGAGCTGGGAAATGTGAGTTTGAATCCCCACAGCCTAAGGAAGGGACCTGATCTCCTACTTTCTAGTTCCCTCTTCTGATCTGTAGGCTATTTTACAGAAAGGGGACAGCAATGCTTCCTCTTCTTGTTTGTTTTAAAAGAAGAAACTGAGCTGGGGACACCTACCAGAGACACCTACAGCCAGAGGGAGGATAGAGGCTGTGCATCCCAACCTCACATAGGTGTGCAGGTGCACATGTAGGTGGCATATGTGGTTGCTGTTGCCTGGTTTAACTGTCCGGCTGTCCTGATTCACATCTGGATGCCTTTCCTTGGTATGCAAAGTACAAGGAACTCAGATTTGCAAATACGACTAGCAAGCAAGGCAAGGTGTCTTGTCTTGGTGAACTGAGACTGAAATGACTTGCCAGGGTCATATAGCAGGTGGTTGGTGCAATGGGAAATTGAGTTGTGTTCTCCCGAATCTCAGCGTAGAGACGAAACCACTGAATCTCCTTCTTGTGGAGAAACCTTTATCCTTGATGGTGAGCCCTGGTTTTGAAGCAGCCTCTTGCTGTTTCATGAAGAACAGTTTTTCCAGTACCTTTGTTTCCTGCCCATTGGGAGGAAAAATGCAACAGAAGTTAGTGCCAGTGCATTTTTTTCATCAAAAAATAGACAATGTCTATAGTTTACCATGTGTCTTAGCAAGTATTTGGTAGTTATATGTGAAAATACCACTGTAAAAAATCTGGGGGGGAGAAAGTATTTATGTTCTAATATATGATATGTGAATGCAAAATATAGTGTAGATGGTATGATGAGAAAAAAGGACGAGTAATGGTGCATAACCCAGACCTGGAAGAGTTGGTTGGAGATCACTCTCCTGGAAACAGCTGTTACTCTTTCTACAAAGAAATGGTGGAAAATTAAGTACTGAGGTGGGACTCAGAGTAACTGGTATCACTTGAACTATGAATATGATTTTCTTTCCTGTTAGCTGTACCTTAGACTCACTAAAATCAGGAACAGTATGAGGACAATAATCTCCATGGAATGGGGAAAAGAGCTGTGCAGTCAGTACTTACCTATTATTTATTCAGCAATAGCTTGGAAAAAAATTGAGAAGAAAGAAAGGAACCAGTTAGCTCTTGAAAGAGGCAAGAAGGTATTTTCTGTTGAATTTTTCTATAGTAAATGTTTCCATCCCAAAACACTTATGGTGTTTAAGGGGTGTCTTAACCTTGAAACCACAGTTCACCAGAGCTTCCATCGGGGCAGAAGAATGAAATTTGAATTGGTATTTTCAGGGTGGTTAAAATAAGTTAAAGGGTATTTAAAATAAGATCCATCCAAGAATTAGCAGCGTCCACACCAGCCTGTTTTTTCAGTCTTTTGTTACATCAGAGGCTTAGTTCATAGGTCTTCAAGATATTTGGGAAAAATGATGCGCAGCTCAACCTGTACAATAATGTACAGCAGCAAGATAAAGGGAGCAGTGCTAGTTACTGGATGTAGCATCGCTAGTTACTGGGTGTAGCATCGCTGCTGACCTGATCACAAAAAACTGGTACTGAGCAGTATTTATTTTTGGACACTAGGTCTGTTAGGTTATCTAAGTAAGGACTTGGGATGATAGCAGGAGCTCATGGTAACGCTGGCAATTTCCCTCTCTTTTTTTGCAGGTCACTGTCAGGGGATTTGGTCCATTGTTACAGTTCGCCTACACTGCTAAGCTGTTACTCAGCAGAGAAAACATCCAGGAGGTCATCCACTGCGCTGAATTCCTGCGCATGCACAACCTGGAGGACTCCTGCTTCAGCTTCCTTCAGACACAACTGCTGAACAATGAAGATGGCCTGTTCCTGTGCAAAAAAGATACCAGCTGTCAGCGCATGCACGATGAGGAGAACTCAGATGGAGACGAGGAGGAGACAATGGAATCGGAGACATCAAAAATATCTTGCCCAAGAGAGAGGATGCACCAAGAACCCTTCAATTTTGAAACCACTGTTGCTGGAGCAGACAAAGGCGAAGGGATGCTGCCTGATTCTGACATGCTGAGAGATAGCAAGGACAATTTGGACAAAGATGCAGTAACACGATACCCCAGATACAAGAAATACCAGCTTGCTTGTACCAAGAATGTCTACAACACATCACACATCAGTACCTCAGGTTTTGCAAGCACATTCAGCGAAGAGAGCTCTGGAAATGGCCTCAAATCAGGACTTGCTATGGGGCAGATAAAAAGCGAGCCTCAGAATGAAGAGAACGATGAAGAAAGCATCACACTTTGCCTGTCTGGAGATGAACCTGACATCAGGGATAAAGAAGGGGATGTTGAAATGGACAGGAAACAGCCAAGCCCCACTTGCGTCGACAGGCCAAAAAGTGGGTCCTCTCCTTCTTGCTTGCGGTCTTTCTTCAACAGAACAAAAAGCATAGATTTGGTTGGCTTCCCCAGCACTTCCCAACAGCACTTTGGCAGGAGTCCAGCATGCCCTTTTGAAAAAGGGACAACTCAGGGTGACCACAAAACTGATTACGTCCCTTTCACAGGGAACTATGGACAGTCCCATGCCATGCAGAAGGATGCTTCCAACTTCACAGTGGGATCGCCGCTCAGGGGGCCCGGCTTTGAAACTCTCTGTAAGCAAGAAGGGGAACTGGACAGGAGGAGTGTTATATTCTCTTCAAATGCTTGTGACCAAGTAAACACTTCGGTGCATTCATATTCTGGTGTGAGCAGCTTGGACAAAGACCTCACTGAGACTGTGCCAAAGGGTCTGTGGGCTGGCAGTAGCCAGTCTCTCCCCAGCTCTCAGACCTATTCGCACAGCGGACTGACAGCTGATCACTTGCCGGGAAGGATGCGGCCGAACACCAGCTGTCCGGTGCCAATTAAAGTTTGCCCTCGCTCTCCTCCTTTGGAAACCAGAACCAGGACCTCCAGCTCGTGCTCTTCCTACTCATACGCAGAAGACGGCAGCGGCGGCTCTCCCTGCAGTCTGCGTCTTTGCGAGCTCTCCTCTTCCCCTTGCTCCCAAGGCCCCCGGTTCCTGGCACCCGAGCACCAGGAGCCTGGTGTGGTGGGGGATGGATTGTACAACCCAGTCCGAGCCCAGATTAAATGTGAGCCATCCTATGGAACAAACTCCAGCGATGAGTCTGGGTCATTCTCAGAAGCAGACAGTGAATCATGTCCTGTGCAAGACAGAGGGCATGAGGTAGGGATTTAAAATAAGTACATATACCACAGTTGTTGTGACCCAATTAATCGCTTCTTTATTCTCTCAAATGACTTGGCATTTCCCCAGCACTTTCTTTGTTTACAGAGGCAAGGAGTAACTTCTCGTCAGCTGAGTGCGCGTGGTTGACTTCATGTAAATAGGTCTGCTTGACCTCTGAGGTGTTCGGCACTTACCAGAATTTGAGTATGGGACAGTAGCAAACTGCTGAATGATGAGAGCTCATTATTGTGCTGAGGAGTCTCCTAGCAGTGTCCTGTCTTCCTCCCTCCCTCGCCCATTCCTCATCGTTAGTTTGCCAGGGTGGTTCCAGCTCTGCTTGTTATTGCTGCTGGTGTGTTGAGCAACCTCAAGCTATGCCTTTGCTGGCATCAAGGGTTGGGCAGCCTGCACCAGGAGCCCCTGCTGCATATTGCTAACAGCCCAAGTAGAGAAGGCAGACCGAGTGGGAGTAGAAAGAGGTGTGAAATTACTTGAACAGTTGCATAGCTGGCTACTCTCGGCTGCAGGAATGGTGTTCAAGTCATCTTCTGCACGCGCGTGTGTGTGTGTCTCTCTCTCTCTTTCTCACATGTGCAGGTAATGGCTTTTGCCTCCATTAAGTGACTATCTAACCGCGATCAAATAAACTGTGAAATTACTAGTTTGAGGGAAGACTTAAATCACAGAGAAGTATTGCGGAGCCCAGAAACTGAAAGAAGACTGGATGTTTTCATCGAGCTTGATTAGGAAACTGCATGACCTGGAAAGTGTCTGGGCAAAACCACGTATCTGGCTCCTCTAGTGCTCCGCTGAGAGCTTGTGCTTCAGCATGGGGAGCAGCGAATGCAAGTTTGCGGGGTTTATGTGCTGTGAGCAGCCAGGACAGAACCAGCTGGGCTTAGTTGTAGGCTAGGGATGAAAAGAGTGACCTTTATTTTATCCCTCAATCCTTATTGCAGCTACATCCCAGGCTCTGGAAGATACCTTCCATACAAACGTAGACGATTCCTTTTGCTATGTGATTTTCTGCTTAGGTCTAAGAAAGATCTGAAGAGCCTCGGGAACCTCTCGTGTCCTAAGCCCTGTCAGGCTGTACATGTGGTTTTGAGAGGATGGTTCTTGTTTGTCCCCATGTCCTGAGCTGGGGACAATGCAGAAGGGAGAGGAGTCTCCTTGGAAGGCTGCCTGGGATATTGTGCATAGGACCTCCTTCAGGAAGCCCTACAGCAGAACTACTCTGCTTGGCAGTGCCAAGGTTACTCAGTGAAGTTCTGCCTTTATGGGGGGCAGAGGGAGCAGGGAGCAGAACCGAGGGGAGCGTTGGATCTCCACTCACATGTGCTGCTTGCTCAGCAATGGCTAATACACAGCATGAGGCAGTGAAGAGGGCAGGAGGTTAGCCTTTTGGGGTTTGATGACTAATTAGCTGTCATAATTGGCTAATTGTGTGGAGACACTGCAGCAGAAATGAGCCTGGAAGAGTCAAATAAGAAGGGTAGAGGGGATTGTTGGTGGTTTCCTGAAATAAAGCGTGCCAATGTGTGCCTGAAAACATGGATGAGAGGAGGGATGTTCACAAGAGGAGCAAGCCGGTGGGGTATGGGAGGCTGTCTCAGTGTGCTGCTGGCAGGCTCTGGGGCAGAGTGAGGAAGGGTTTGCTCCCCTTCTGGTTTGGCTGCTTGTTTCCTCCTGGGAAGATTTTCTGCACCGTGCTGAGTAAGTTTTCTCCCTGGAGCTGCTGATAAGGTGGTTTTTTGGCCTTTTTTTTTCCCCCATCTTTTTTTTTCTTTTTTTCAGGGCATTTTGATTAGGACTGCTAGGCATTAAAAATATGGTGACGGACTTAATGCTCTGTGATGTTGCACTGCACTATCCTGAGCAAGCAAAGGGTAAACAAATCACACCAGTGCACCGGTACAGATTTTGTCTGAAAAATTAATTTGTAAAGGTTGTTAGCAATACAAGAAAGGACATTGCAACCTCATTAAGCAATGTTGTATTTATACAGCAACTTGGGGTGTGTATCCTGCAAGATCTGCCACTGTGGAAGCCTCAGTGAAGGATATGCTAAAGCAGGCAGTAGAAAATATCTAATGGCAGCAGGAAGTTCTTGTGTAAGTCTCTCTACCTACTTTTAGCAGTTTGGCTGTCATTAAAACAGCAGGAGAGACTCACAGCAGTCTGAAATGGACTGCTTTCTGTCCTTTGCCTCCCCTTAAACTGCACGGAAATCTTTCTCCGTTCCCGAAATTATCAGTTTGCCCTTGCTGTCCTGACGGCTTCCCAGACGGGTCCCTTGCCCCCGGTCATATCAGATCAGTCAGTGTTTGCTGGGCTTCTCTTCAAAATGCACCTGATAAGATAGCTGGGGGTGACACATAGGCGCTCGGCCCTCTGGAGAGTGGCCACTCGGGCTCTTCTGCTGTGGTGGGCTTTCGTTTGGGTGGGACGGCCTAATGGAAATAAGCCTGATGGACTCTGACCCTCAGTTATCTCATGGGGCTGCTCAGTTCCCCTGGAATTTGGACCTCGTTGGTCTTGATTTGGGTCGCTGAATGCTGTAGGTGCAAGAATTAATGTCACAAAACATCATTTGCTGGTGTATTGATTGTGTGAGAAGTAGGTGAAAGGTTTCTGCTCTTTGCTTTTTTCAGGCACTCTGCTTTCCATCAGACAGGTGCCATTCAGGAGCACATGCCCGAGTTGTTTGGTGCTAGGGCTTGGTGTGAGTGCCATGTGGGTGAAGGTGACCCTGCTCTGTGGCCAGCCTCACTGTCCCATACAGGGGTGCGAGTGTCAGAGGAGGTGGCAGTCCCTCTAACACCACTGGTAAATCCTTTCCAGAATGGCTTTGCCTTTTGTTTTCCTTCCTGTTAAGGGAGCCACCCAAGATCTTCTGAGATTTCCCTACCTTAAGTTTGTGCTAGAAGCAGCAAGTGCAATGTGGGGTATCCCTGTGTTAGGGAGTTTCAGGAACAGGGCCATTACTTGATCTGCTGGGACTTCACAGAAACATTTAACAGTTTGTGTTGCTCTTTTCACCCAGCTCCCTCAGGCCTCCACAGGTTGTTAAAAATCAATTATTGGGATATAATACTAGAGAGAAGACTTACGCTCGGTGCTTGCAGGCAGGTTCTGACAATCCTGCTTAAAATAGCAACAACAAAACAATAAGCCCTGAAATAATGAATTGTTGAGAAGGAAGTAGTCTGTCAATCTGTTAACCTACTTGGGAACAGAAGCTTCAGCACTACCTACTTTTCTTGATATTCATTTTCTTCAGCAAGTATCTGTGGGGTTCTTTCTGCTAGAAAACTTGTAAAGAGTATTGTACTGTTAAACCAGTTAGAAAGAAATCTCAGCTCAGTCTAATTTAATGAGTGAGTTTTCTTCGGAAAAGAATAAACAAGGGTAGGAGGAGGTAAAAGGTGGAGTTTTCCAAGAACTATTGCTGTCTAGAGTATTGCATTCAATCTGTCTTTCATTTATATTTCAAAAGAATTTCCCGTCTGGATTAGTGACTCACTTTTTTGAGGAGATTTTCATAAAGGCAGAGCTAATGCAATTGGACCATTGAGGATATTGTAGGCAAATAGCCTTCACCGAGAATCCAAAACCATCCATGTTAAGTGACAGGCAGCCACCCTTTCTCTGTTCGTCTGCTGATGCTTAGCAAAGTCAGAGCCCCAGTAAAAGCGGGTAAACCAAAGTTGCCCTACCAGAAATCTACTGGAGATGTGCTGAGTTACCCAAGATGAGTCTTCTTCACTGCTTAATGTTTCTACTCAGTGAAGAGTGTTATGTAGAAAGAAGGGCAAACAAGGAAAATGCATGATGAAGCGTTAACTTGCTTTTGTATGTAGTTCCTCCCCAGAATTTGGTGATCGGTCACCCCAGCTTTCCTGATCTTACTAGGTTTATAGATTTGAAAATGAGAAAGTTACTCTGGTGGATATTCTTCTGACGAGGATCCTCAGCGGCATCAGCAGAGCGCTGGGAATTGTTTTTGGCAACATCAGGTTAAAGGGAGTCTTATCAAACATTGGTCTTGCAAGATAAACTTCATGGCAGTTTTGTTTTCCAAACCTCAGTAGGAATGGTATCCATGCTGGTAGCAGAGAATTACTGGATTACAACAACAGTGAGAGTTTTCTGTTACAAGCTTGACATTTTAGGAAGGTCCTTTTAAACACTGTATTATTTCATTGCCGCCTACAATCAGTTCTGTTGTGTGCTGAGCTGAAGCCCTTGCTGGGACTTTTGAAGGACTCCTTCCAGTTCTTGTATATTTTCTGCAAAAGCAGATATTTGAGAGCTATACTGCATTTTATCCCGCCTTATTTCACTGCCTGATCTGCCTTTCTCAAATACACCTACAGCTTCTGTTGGGGTTTCTGTGCTATCCCTGTTCACAGAAAAGCCTGTTAATGGGCAGGAATATTGTATTGTCATGCCCTTTGTAGGGCTAGAAGCTGAGGACACTGCAAGTGGTGAGAAGGAGGAGGTCAGCCCAGCATTTTAAGCACCAGTGGTATGTGATTGGAATACAAATCTGAGTCATGGGCTAAAGGATGAGAACTCCATCCACATCTCCTGGTTGTTGGTTTAAAGCCCTCAGCCATAGGACTAGCCCCTGCCCCCAGTTCTCTGAGGCAGGTGGCAAATCAAAAGGTTACCCAGGCTGCTTCCTGGGTGCACAGCAGTGCCCTCTCAGGCAGCATTTGCTGACCCAAACACCTCTTGTGGCCCTCATGAGGTGAGGCTGGAGTTGACCCCAGGCAACTACATCGCCATCAATTGTATTGTGGCAGATAGGACAGGCTGTTTACAATGGGACCTGCTGATCAAGCCCATTTCAGACCTGTTTTTGTTGACACAGAGGTAGAGCTTCACTGCCTGGGCTCACCATTCTTCTCTTGCCAGTCCTCTGCTACCTTGGTGTGGCTGACACCTCAAAAGAAGAGGTGCTTTGAAGGCTTTACCTCTGCTGGTAGACAGTGGGGTGAGGAAAGGAGTGAGAGCACATCCTGCCTGTCCTCTCTCTTGCATAAAGCGTGGCCCATTGGCTTTGTGCTTCTTAGATAACCTCTGTTCAAGTGAGATCAGGTAGGTCCCTATTCTGTGGGACCACAAGCGTTACCTGAAATAGTTTGTAGGCAATCAAGTCCCTAACACAGGTGGACACACCTCAATTCCTGTCCTGGGATGAATTTCTTCCAGAGTGTTTGTGGAAGACAGGCTTGCATGCTAAGGAAGATAATAAGAAAAACATCATTAATGTGTTGGGCTCTTCTATGTGAAGCAAATTACCCCTTTCTACATCAAAAAACCATTTATATGATTCAGCCCCTGTGCTAGATTGCTTGGGTGGGTCCTGAGAGCTTTCCAAGGGCTAGACAATTTTAAGTGTCAGAGGCTTTCAATAACTGTGGCTTTCAATTCAAGGGCATTAAGGCAACAGGTTTATTTCTGACAACTCTGGAGCAACAGACCAAGATTTTGAACCATTTATAAAGGTCAAGCTGGTACCTTAAGTTCCACCTTCCCATGCCCAGTACGTAGTGATTGCTTTTTCTTATGGATAGGTATAAGTCCTTTAGTTACTGTGATGTTAGGCCAGGCTTGGGAAGTTCATTGACTTTATTAGCACTTGGCAGCTGAAGGAGGATGATGTTGAAAAGAAAGAGTGAAAAAGTTGTGTTACTCATGAGATAAGGAAATTCTCAACACTTGACATTTATATTTTAAAGTTAGTGAATACGGGGCCTTGGTGCTTTCCTTTATTCCAAAGAAAAAGAGAGCAGGGAGAGCAGTGGCAGCAGTAACTAGTACAGAATGTGAGCTGCGCAGCAGTAACTGGCATGTGATCCAAGCTGGCACTAACTAACGAAGCATGAAGGAATTAATTGGTTATACATGGGCCTTTCATGTGCTGAGTCAATGGCTGTCCCTGTCTGTCTAGATCACTGCTGTTACTTAGCCACTCGGAGCAATGACATTTACACTGACATCCTAATGATAATACAGAGGGATAAAATGCCGCAAAATCATCGAGTTTTCTTTTTCACCAGGGTGGGTTGGCTCTCCTCTCAGGGGTGCATCAGCCAGAGTCGCGGGCAATAGGGACTGCAGCCGTGGCGGAAAGTGCCAGTTAATTTGTTCTGTGGTGGAAACATAGCCTCTGCTGTTGATGTAAAAATGCAGGGAAAGAGTTAGGGAAGGTTTTAGAGCTCTCTGAGGTTAGCTCTGGCTGGAGTAACTTCTGGAAGGAGTAGGGATCCCGCTTACATTTCTAATTTTAAATAGTCCAAACCAAAGCGTACACAGGCATTTCCTGTATAAAATTCATAGTTATTAAAAAGAAAAGTTTACAAGAAAACATACTTGCTAGGTTTTTCTTACACATCTTAGAAAAGATTGACTGCTCTTTTTCAGACACCTCAGGTAAGGTTTCTCTCACCTACCTTAGATACTGTAAGATGCAGCGTCTTTTCTAAGTCTCATCTCCGCTCCTTCTGCAGCCAGGAGGAGGGAGAAGCCATGCGGGATGCATTGCCATCTGAAGGCCTCTCTGTCCTGGAAGCCAACAGCAGGGACCTGGACAGTAGCTAGTCCCAAACCATCACTTCAGATGGCTCTAAGTGGGTCAGATGAATCCCACCCATGGTATAGTCATCAGCTCTTGCAAATTGACTTACTGCTCTGTTGTGATAAATACCAGCTGAGAGTCATGCCCTGTGCCGATGTAAAACACCATTAGCCTCTCACAGCAGCAATACCCCGGCGCAGTTATTCACTGTGTCCGTGCCAAAGGCTTGGTGGTTTTTTTTTCCAGTTGACAGCTAATTGCGGAGAGGGAGACAGGCAATAAAAATGCTGTGAATGGTGAAGGAAATGAGTCTGACTCACTTCCACTCTCCCTTTCACGCTTTTAATCCTCTGCAGTGCTGCCTATGACAGGAGTGGGATTATGCTGGGTTTACTGATAGCAGTCTCTGGCCTGCAGTGTAGATGGTTTTATTTGCGATCAGTTATTTTTTTTATGAATCTGTTTCTATTTATTTTCCCATTTCCCTTCAGCGACTTCTACCTGACAGATTTAAGTTGCTTCCCTTTCATTCCCATTCCAGCTGCAAGCCCATCTCCTTCTTGCAAGTAAATATGTTTTGAAAGGGAGAGGGAGGGAGAAATAAAGTTAACATTGCTTTCCGCTTTGGACTTAAGAAAATAAGGAAAAACGGGGGACGTGAAAGGACTGTTTTTGCAGTGAAACTGTGGTGTCTTTCAGAGGAAAGCACAGGCTGTTTTCATTTTCAGACCCTGGTTGAAGCTTGAGAGAAGAGCAGGTGACACCGAGTTTATGTTGACCATCCAAAGGGCTAGGGAGGGGAAATCAAACAGTTTTCATGTCATTAGTTAGCAGTCTGTAAATAAGGTAGTCCACATCACCATGTCTAAGGTCAGCCTTTGTGTGTCCAATCAGGAATCTGGGGGGATTGGGGCAGTATTTGGTGTTTCTTGCTGGTTTAAGTTGATCTGTCAAGTAGTGTGTTCTGAAGTGGTGCCTGGACACATGGGGCAGGAGGGCAATGTTAGAGCATGAAACCATTTGAAAGGATGTGGTAGGTGTTTGCACTGAATTTCACATAGCCCAGGCTTGGAAATGCACAGAGCAATGATAGAAGAGCGCAAGAAAATGCAAGCTCATAAACCAGGTGAGGCACTGGTTATCAGCAGGTCCGGGTGCCTGGCGAGGGTCCGTGACTGTCAGTGCCAGAGGCCACCACTGTGTGCTTGTGTACATGTGTCCTCAGCAAACTGTTCTGCATAAACGAACTCAGCTCTCAGATGAAAATATCTTTTTTCTAGTTCATGCTGTTATTTTCTTTCCAAATAATTAAAGAGAACCGTCTGAAGATGATAGCCATGTTTTAAATATCAAAGTAACCTTTTCAACCCATATCCTTTGCTTGGCTGGAGCAACTTAAGTTGTATCTTCTTTAGAAACCTGCATGCAGAATAGTCTCCTTGTCTGAGAGGTTGAATTGTACCAAACGGGGGCAGAAATGTAAATATTTACTGCCATCTTTTGGGCAGTGTGGGTATGGCTCAAAAAAAGTCAAGTTGTCTTCTCCTTCAGCTTTGTCAACTGATTCTTATTTGACCACCAAACACAGCAGTCCACTGAGGAACATTATTTTTTTGGTAGTCATGTTATCGGTCTCAAGCTACAAGTGAAGCAATTTTTGTAGGGAGAGGTGCTCATTTTTATTTTAGCAAGCTGATAAGTTTGAGGGAAAACTGCTAAAAGAAATCTTTGAGCACATCCACCATTCTCCAGGTTTTGAGACAGTATGTGTTCGTTGCTCCAAGCTGTCAGGAGCTTTGTGTTTTGCTCTGCTTTAACACATAATCAGTAGGAGCTGGGGAGATGGTTGGAATTCCTGAAGTCAGAACCTGGAACTACTGTCGCATGGTCTACATTCAAAATGGGATGGCAGTTTGTGGCCCAAAGGAAAATGTTTTAGTGCAAATAACTGAGGGTTTAGACTGTTTGGGGTTTTTTTTTAAGAAATGCAACTTGGGTGCTCTTCAATTTATGAAAATATTAGAAAGTCAGCAAATATTGTTTTCTTTCAAAATATGTGTATTTTAGCAGGGTAGGATATGTTGCATCATACTTCTCTGACCCTTTCTTCTTTTATGGTGTACTGCTCAGTTGAAATGCTGATTAGGCAACCTTTCCTAATTGCAATATGGTATTTTTCATCCACTTGAGCTGTCAGGTTGCATTTTTAACCTCACACCTAATCAAACTTCAGTCCTGCAGGCCGTGCAGAGACAGGTTTCCTGCTGTGCTAATGGCCCATTCCTTGAAACTAGTTTGAAATTAATAGCAGCGAGGTACTTCACTGTTTCCAAAAGGCCATGTCTCTTAGTGGATGAAGCCTTGTTTTAATGCAAAGAGTTCTGGTTTTGGAGCTTTTTAGAAAGGCAGAATTTTTACCTGGGATTCTTCTATAATGCTGGTTTCAGTTCAATTATAATCTGATCCTTACCAGCTGGACCTCCACAATGTACCACAAGGGAGCGTTAAAAACTTGCTCAATGTAAAACTTGCTGTGTTGTTTATTTAGGGGGCGGCAGCACAGGTAATCATCCTTCCACTCTCTGTTGTTCAGCTTGTATTCAGCAGGCAAAATATGACTCTTTGCTCTTGTCTTGTATTTGTTTGTTTTAGGTGAAACTTCCTTTTCCTGTTGATCAAATCACAGATCTTCCAAGGAATGATTTCCAGATGATGATAAAGATGCACAAGCTAACCTCAGAGCAGCTCGAGTTCATCCACGACGTCCGCCGGCGCAGCAAGAACCGAATTGCAGCACAGCGCTGCCGCAAGAGGAAACTGGACTGTATTCAGAACCTAGAATGTGAAATCCGCAAGTTGGTGAGTTGTGTGCCCTCGCCATGGCCCTGCTCACCCTCACGTTGCAGCTTGCAGGGCACTGACAGCAATTCCTGTCCGGAGTTTAGTGGGTTCAGTCAGTTTGTATGTAAATAAGAGGAGCCACTAGTATGAAAATTTAAAATACAAAAATATATTAGTATGTATGTGCGTATAATACATACAGAAAACACAAAATTCCAGTGGAATAAGGCACAGATATCTCTTTATTTTGATATCTCAGGAGCAGATTGTTGAGTGAGTTGGAAGAGTGGGGAAGCCTGTATCACAGCTTCCTCTTGCAGTTTAACTTAACCCTAGTACTTAGAGTGCATCCACAAAGACATTTCCTCATCCAAGCCCCATTTTCATGCCTAACTACCGTAACAACCTGTTGGCCAGGGATTCGTGGAGTGCTCAAAAGAGATAGATATGAAGAAGACCTTCCGAGGTTGTCCACTCCAAGCAGCAGTGTGGAAGGGCCAGCTTCATCTCTATGCAGAGGCTTTTTTTCTTTTTCGTGTGCTAGAAGGCAGCTCAGCGTTTTCAGGACATTTCAGCTCGCTATGCCTTTTCTTCAGCTCTTTCATTCACTGAGCAAATGGCAGAAATAGCAAGGGAAGTGAAAAGCCAGAAAAGTGAATATCCAGACAAGTGGGCATCCCTTGGTGTAGGTCAGTGAGATAGCAACTGTATGTTCCTCCTTGCTCCCGCTGTCCTCTTCTCTCTGACCCCTCCATGATTCAAGGACCATCTAACACAAAAGGCCTATTCCCACTCCACAGTGCACTGGCTTTCAGACCCCGTGCACCAGTTTCAGGTGGCAACTGTTGGTTTGCCCCAGCCCTCCCTGACATGTGTCTCTGGCAGTAGTCTGCTGTGGAGAGGAGAGCAAAGCATACACTGCTCACTGGCCAGAGCCCATCTGGGGACAGGTCTCCTGTGTGCCAAGGTGTCAGTGGACAGTGCCACCACATTTTAATCCAAGGGAGTGAGGTGACTAAGTGGCTGGTCAGGAAATTCCTGTCTTACAGTCATGGCATGGACACCTCAAGTGTGGTTTGGGTAGCTAACACAGATGTCTACCATATAAACACCTGTGCTGGAGCTAGTTGTCCAGGTTTCCTTTATAGTCAGTGAAGAGAAATAGATACCTGTCGAGTTTTACTTGTCTCATCCGGCAGCAGAGGAGGTGACATACAGCCCAGAAGGGCCAGTTCCTCCCCATCGCTAAACAAGATCACCTGGAGAGCAATGTCAGATGGAGAAAGATACAGGCACCTTACCTGAAAAAACTCCCCTCCTTCGTGATGGTGTCCCTATAGTCTGAGGGCCCTGCTCCTTTTCCCCTGCCATCCCTTGCCTGTTGAAAAAGCAAGCTGATAGACAATGAAAAAAAAGGCTTGAGGCAAGGCTTATGGAAGAAGACATGTCTACAGGATGTCACTCAGCAGAAGTGCAACACTGGAACTTGAAAATGGGTCAGCAACTCCTCATCTGTTTAAAAGTCCTAAAAGCTTTCTGAGACATGAAAAACAATGTAATAGTCCCAGTTCAGCTATTATGAGAAGTGTCAGTGTGCAGCATGCAGGACTGGACAGTTTAATTACATTACGCATAATAGATTTAGGAGTCCAGCATTAAACCCAGCCTTTGAATATCCAAGGGTTTGAATGATAAATTAATTCATTTGCATAGATAAAACAAAAGGAGCTGAAGTTGATTTCCTTACTGAGACCTCTGTATACGCAGCTTCCACTAAAATTAAAGGTTATTTGGAGTCTTTGATTTAAACGTCTGTGTGCACATTTAAAACATGCTCAGTTGTAGGTTGAACTTGGTGGATCTGAGGAGCGGGGCACTTCCTGTTCTTGTCATGACAGGTTGCATGTGGAAAGTGGCCTTTAGTGTAGGCTTCGCTGTGCCTCATTCTCTGTGCAAGCTGTAGCAAACGGAGTGTGAAAGAGGCAGGGATCTGTTGGAAGAAGCTGAGTTACCATCACCTGACAAATGGCAGAAAGCCGCATGACTTTGGGTTACTCACTTACTGCCTGTGCCTGTCTGCTTCCCGTCTGTAACAGGGAGGTGACACTGACCCCACAAGCTGGTTGGGAGGCTTAAATCATCAAGGCTTGCAAAGCTTTCAGATGCTGTTCTGCTGAAGCCCTGGGGGAAAAAAAAGAAACGAAAATCAAAACATTGTTCAGAGGAGTGTTCCACCAATGCAAAACAAACAAAACATCAAAGATAAACAAAATAGTGAGCAACTGCTTCCTGCACTGAGCGTAATCCACAGTGCGTGCAGAGCAAGTCAGAGGTTCTGCAGGGTGAAAGAGTGGTTCCTCATGCAGGTTGTCAGGAGAAGCAGGCCTGGCCTCAGCTGCACATGCCCGTCCCTCTACACTAAGCCGATGATGGGAAGGAAAATGTCTCTCTTTCTCCAGAGCAGAGCACCAGGGTCAGCACTGTAAGGGCTGGAGTAGCAGCAAGGGGGGGGGTCAGCTTCATACCTGTAGCCCTCCCTTGAAAATTAATTTGAGTTCATTGGCTTTACGCAATCCTGTGATATTGCCATTATTGTCTAATGTAATCAACTGTGTATAGGCAAAATTAAATTTTTAAGTCCCCTTCTTTCCCCAGCAGATGCACACATCTCAGGTAAATGAATAAAAGGCATATGAGTGACCTTGTGGGCACAATCCCTGCTGAATTTCAGGAATCAAAAACCCTTTGAGGTGCAAGATTCTTCAAGAGAAATGTTGAAGTTTCTATTTAGTGAGCTGGACTTAGGTATGTAGCGATATGTAGCGATATGGACCTGTTGTTTGCAAACAGGGAAGGGCTTGTGGGTGATGTGATGGATGGAGGCCATCATGGGCAGAGCAATCACAAAGTTATAGTTTTTGATTCTTGGAGAATTAAGGAGGGGGGACAGCAGCACTGCTACCTTGGACTTCTGGAGGGCAGATTTTGTCCTGTTTAGGTTGGCAGAGTCCCTTGGGAGGCAGCCCTGAAGAGGGAAGGAGTCCAGGAAGGCTGGGCATTCTTCAAGAAGCAAATCTTAAAGGCGCAGGAGCAGGCTGTCCCCAGGTGCTGAAAGATGAGCCAGTGGGGAAGATCGGCCTGACTGAACAGAGAGCTTTGACTGGAACTCAGGGCAAAAAGGAGAATTAATGACCTTTGCAAGAAGGGGCAGGCAAGTCAGGAGGACTACAAAGGTGCAGGGAGGTTATGCAGGGAGAAAAGTAGAAAGGCCAAAACCCAACTAGAACTTAATCTGGTCACTGCCATAAAAGACAATTTAAAAAATGTTTCTATAAATACATTAGCAAAAAGAGGAGGGCTAAGGAGAATCTCCGTCCTTTATTGGATGCAGGGGGAAACATAGTGACAAAGGATGAGGAAAAGGTTGAGGTACTTAATGCCTTCTTTGCCTCAGTCTTTAACAGTAAGACCAGTTGGTCTCAGGGTACCCAGCCCCCTGAGCCAGAAGACAGGGACAGGGAGCAGAATGAAGCCCCCATAATCCAAGGGCAAATGGTTAGTGACCTGCTACACCACCTAGTCACACACAAGCCTATGGGGCTGGATGGGATCTACCCAAGGGTACTGAAGGAGCTGGCAGAAGTGCTCACCAAGCCACTTTCCAGTCCCAGTTCACTGGAGATTAGCAGATGTGATGCCCATCTACAAGAAGGGCCAGAAGGAGGATCCAGGGAGCTACAGGCCTGTCAGTCTGACCTCGGTGCTGGGAAAGGTTGTGGAGCAGATCATCTTGAGTGCCATCACACAGCACATACAGGACAACCAGGTGATCAGGCCCAGTCAGCATGGGTTTAGGAAAGGCAGGTCCTGCTTAATTAACCTGATCTCCTTCTATGACAAGGTGACCCACCTATTGGAAGAGAGAAAGGCTGTGGATGTTGTCTACCTAGATTTCAGTAAAGCCTTTGACATTGTTTTCCACAGCATTCTCCTGGAGAAACTGCCTGCTTATAGCTTGGACAGGTGTACTCTTCGCTGGGTAAAAAACCATGTGTATGCCCAGGCCCAAAGAGTTGTGGTGAACAGAGTTAAATGCAGTTGGTGGCCGGTCACAAGCAGTGTTCCCCAGGGCTCAGTATTTGGGCCAGTTCTGTTGAATATCTTTATCCATGATCTGGATGAGAGGATCATGGATCCTCCATGGATCATGGATCATTGAGTGCACCCTCAGTAAGTTTGCAGAAAGCACCGAGCTGGGCAGGAGTGTTGATCTGCTTGAGGGTAGGAAGGCTCTACAGAGGGATCTGGACAGGCTGGAGCAGTGGGCCAAGGCTAGTTGAATGAGGTTTAACAAGGCTCAGTGTTGGGTCCTGCACTTTGGTCACAGCAACCCCATGCAACGCTACAGGCTTGGGGAGGAGTGTCTGGAGAGCTGCCTGGCAGAGAAGGACCTGGGGGTGTTGGTTGACAGCTGGCTGAACATGATCCGGTAGTGTGCCCAGGCGGCCAAGAAGGCCAACAGCATCTTGGCTTGTATCAGGAATAGTGTGGCCAGCAGGAGTAGGGCAGTGATTGTGCCCCTGTACTTGGCACTGGTGAGGCCACACCTCAAAGGCTGTGTTCCATTTTGGGCCCCTCACTACAAGAAAGACATTGAGGTGCTGCAGTGTGCCCAAAGAAGGACAACAAAGTTGGTGAAGGGTCTAAACCACAAGTCTTACGCTGAGCGGCTGCGGGAACTGGGGTTGTTTAGCCTGGAGAAGAGGAGGCTGAGGGGAGACCTTATTGCTCTCTCAACTACCTGAAAGGAGCTTGTAGCGAGGTGGGGGTTGCTCCCTTCTCCCTAGTACTAAGCGATAGAACGAGAGGAAATGGCCTCAAGTTGCGCCAGGGGAGGTTTAGACTGGATATTAGGAAAAGTTTCTTCCCCAAAAGGCTTGTCAAGCATTGGAACAGGCTGCTCAGGGAAGTAGTGGAGTCACCATCCATGGTGGTATTTAAAAGGCAGGTAGATGTGGCACACAGGGACATGCTTTAGTGATGGAGTTGGCAGTGCTAGGTTAATGGCTGGACTCAATGATCTTAAGGGTCTTTTCCAACCTAAACGATTCTATGATTCTGTGGGATCTGGTGCATCGTTCTGAAAAAGGGTATTCATAAAAAAGGCAGTCACAAGTTTTTCAAGAGTATAAAGCTGCAAAATTAAACTCATGCAACTTTAACTTTGCGTCTCATGCACTCCTGCCCTGCCCCAATACGCATGTTGTCCAAGCAGGTAGTCTGCTTCAGGATCTTACTTTTACTCTTGGGAGAACCATTAGTGAAACTCCAGTTGACTTCACACAATACATGATCACTGGAAATTCGTTTGTCATATTCTGTTCACTTTGTGACCAGTAATTTCAAGTCTCCTGAATTATGTAATGGTACTATGGTTTTTAAGGGTTTTCCACTTGGCTGGGTCTTTTTTACGAAAGACCCCTTCCCCCCCTGCACTTACTTCTTGTAAGTCACCCATCTTCTTGACACAGATGGTTTCACAGCAGACAGTGAGTGAAATGGTCATATCCTCTGAGTTTGATAGGTAATTTTTTTTTGCCTGCTTTCCCTCACTCATCCATCTACCCACTCACATTCCCTTTTTTCCCTGCAAATGCACAGCATATTCTCTTCCATAATTCATTATCTCAAGATGTACATAGACATCTGTTTATTTTTTTATTATTTTTATGCTTTCTTGATAGATTTATCAATATTTTAGCAGTTGATTCTTTTCATGTGCACTGCTCTCTTTCTCATTGGCACAGCTGTATGCTTACAGTGCAGGCTTCATACCCAGGGCAATACTATCAGTTGTCAACAACCACCCAGAGTTAGATTATCATCTGAGTTATGAAGTTTTCACACCTCAGATGCTGAGGCAGCTTGGGTTTAGCTGTGTTACTAGGTGAGGTACACGGCTGTGCTGCTTTCAGGGCCAACTCAGCTCTGGAAATAGCTCTGGTACTCTACAAAATCTCATATACTCCCTCGAGCTGTATGCCCACCTTCCTGGGACAGAACGTGATGCAGCAGGACCATTCCAATCAGTCTGCATGGAGTCAACGTGGGTTTTCAGAGGTGTAACCCCAGGCTGGGTCTGGCTCTGTGCCTAACGCCCCCAATCTGCCTCCTGAGCAGGGGGAAGGCAGTGCTGACCCTGCGGGGGTCTTGCCGGCCACCTGAAGTCTAAGCTGGAGATGACTCCCACCGCAGCATGTCACGCAGCACCCTAGGGTAGCTAGGGCTGAGGGCCTTACTGCTGCTTTGTTAGATGCAGAACAACCTGAGCTCTTTTTCCCAGTTTTTGAATCCTGCATGAAAAAATAAGTCCCTCCAGGGTCTCCCGCTCTTCCTCCTCACAGGTACTGTCCTGCCATTCACCTGGCGGCCTCCTAGAGCAGCTTGCTGGGACGGTGAAACTCTGAAAACACTCAAGCTAGATGTTGGTAGGAAAGGACATTTGTGAGCACAGGAGGCAAAGCCTGAGCAGAACAAAGGGGAAATGATGTTCAGCTTGTTGCACTGACTGTTAAGAAGCCCACCAACCTTCAGGGTTTTCACATACATCTTTATAAAAATGACTTGATTAGGTCAAAAACAAACCATTAAGCACCACGACATAAGAAAATGAGCCATGGTGTAGGCCACAGAGCACACACTCAGATCCTCTTCTCTGAATAACACACCTCTCAGTGGTAACGGGGGTTCAGCTGGCACATGGGCCAAAGCGGGTGCACCCAGCCTGACAGGCTGACCTGGCAGTTAGAGGGTGGACTGAGCTTCTGCAACATATCCTCACTTCAAGAACTAAACCCCATTTTCTTGCTGTTTAGATGGGTAATGGCTTTTCTCCATCACAGTGTTTCTTTCAGAGTACTTTTGTATCATCCATGAAGCAGCCAGAGTCAATAAAGGGAACTAACAGTCTCTTGGGAATAACTTGTGACTCTTCCAACTCAAATGTTTTTCGCCAGATGTTTCCCAAACTGCAGTCCAAGCAGACCTCGTGGTGGTCAAATACCTGATGTCTTTGTGACTTTTCCTCTGCCTATATAAAAATAACTGTGACATGTTGGTGTTCTTCTTGGGCACTGCTGCGTCTGTGCCCCGGAGTGTGCAGCCGGCAGATGGCCCTTCCTCAGCCTAAGATGCTTTCTTCTTTTTCAGGTGTGTGAGAAAGAGAAATTGCTCTCAGAAAGGAACCAGCTGAAAGCAAGCATGGGAGAATTGTTAGACAACTTCTCATGTCTTTCCCAAGAAGTGTGTAGAGACATGCAGAGCCCGGAACAGATACAAGCTCTCCACCGATACTGCCCCGTTCTCAGACCCATAGATCTGCAGCCAGCCACCACCATCAGCCCCTCCCCAGCTGGCGTGGAGCAGAGCCTGGTCACCTCCCAGTGCGTCGGGGAAAGCATGCAGTGCTGCTCGGAGCAAGGCTCGGTGCAACTGGGAGCGCCCTGGCTGCCCAACAACATCTCGGAAAATTGTTCAGCCGGCGGGGGGTTGGATGGAGCCGACACAGGTACTTACCCCGAGAGAGAGCTTCCGCCAGAGCAGAGCAGCCAAACAGTCACGGTAGACTTCTGTCAGGAAATGACTGATAAATGTACAACAGATGAACAACCTAGGAAAGATTACACCTAGTGACTTGTAACCTTAACGTTACACCTGGTCAGGTGTTCTTCAGTCAGCCAGTGGCAGTGTTCATTTGTTGTCTAGAAGAACGTATTTGGTGCACACTACAGTGGTCTTAGCAGCAATACTGTTTTTAAGTATTCCCTCCTCTCTACAAGCAGGAGTTCTCTTCACAATGGTGCTATCCCTTGCTCAGGCAGGGAACGAAGCAGTGGCAACACTGTCTGTTTTTGTATGTTGATTTCAATCTTAACAGGGATGGACATAACACCTCTGAGGACCCAACCGCAGCTTTTTTCTCAGTGGCCCATGTCACAAAACCCTAACTCAGGAATTTCCTCTGAATGTTCAATTTTTCATTGAAGACAGCTTCTTTACACATCAAAGTTTTATAGCTAAACTGTACATATTATATATAATATATATAAAATATATATATCCATATGCAAAAGTCCCTGCATGCCTCAATTTTTCTCATCCTACAAACTGGAAGCTTTCATTTCTATTGTATAAACAAGTTCCAACATTCCTTTTTGTCTTCGATGCTAGAAATAGTTTGGTAACTTGTTACACGATAATTTTTTTTCTCAGTTCGCAGTTCAGCAATATCATTCAATTTGTACTTATTTATAAAATTTTAATGTTGGAAACTTATTTGAGATTTTATTATAGACAATTTTTTTGGCACAGCCATTTTGTGCCACTTGAGCAATGTGGAGTTATTTTATTTTCTTGCAGATACTGTACAGTAACGGTCAACTTTGCCACTTGCACTGAGTTTCTGGTCAAACCTCTTTTCATAAATGAAGTCATGACTTCAGTATAACTTGAGTATATGGTTTTCTTTGCTTTATGGCTTAAAGAAAATAGAAAAGTTTTAGCTAATAGACAAACACTCAGGAGCTCATTATGTAGTAAAAACGGTCTTGCCAAATACTGAATTCACTATACAATTTGTAAAGAGAATCTGCTTGAATTATTTTTATATTCAGACTTCCTTCTGTTTCACAAACCAAGTTTAAGTGCTGTTAATGATGCTTTTGGATTCTTATAGGGGAAAGTATATTTCACTCTTTAGAGAAAAAGGTATTTGACAACTGGATCAGTTCATCATACGTTCCACGAAGTAAAGCAACCAGAGATCACATCAATACACTTGGGGGCTTTTTTCTCCAGCCCCGCTCCGCATCCTTTACTCATGGAAGCAACTGCTGCTCCGGCTAGTCCCCAGAGCCTCACCTCAGCTGTCCTCAGACGTTACCTGTTTTCCTCACCAGACTCGAGTTGCAGAGGTGGGTCTGGTGAAGTCAGTGATCCTGCCCGGGTAGGCAGAGCTGCAGGATCAGACCCTTAGTTGTTGACTTTGGTTTCCTTACAGAAGTCAAGTTAGCACTGTATCCTCTAAGAGCAAAGCATACATCTGCCAACACCCCATTCGGTCGCTTACCCATCAAATTCTTGTGTTTCAGGATCCTCTCATCCTGCAGCATTGCCCTCAGCACAAACCGTAGCTAAAAGAGCGCTGTCTCAAAGGAGACTACTCAGTGAATTGGCTTAGTTGTAACTGTATTGGATTTGTATCTTAAGCAATGTTGACTCATGTTATGACTGTGTGAGACAGCAGCTTTCCAAGCATAACATCTCTATGTACAGTGTAGACAGAAAAACATCCTCCTAATGCTTTTTTAATAATTATTATTATTATTCTAAGTGTACTGAGTTTTTATTTTGTGGTTCTTTGCCCTACATGTGCCAGGTTGCGTGGCTTTATCGACGACAACTGTCATGTGCTTTACTGGCTGATATTGTTTGTTCTCGCAGAAAAAAAAATAACCAGCTGTTCACACCTATTTAAAAAAAAAGTGTGGGGAAGCAGCTTCTCAGAAGCACTAAGTGATGATGTGGTCTTCTGCGCTAACGTTTACACTAGAGGTGTGCGCTGGTGTTTTTTGAGGCACTCAGTAGATCAGCATCTTGACCCTGGAGGAGGAATCAGCTCCCTCTCTCCACTTCTTCCATCTTCAGACTGTGCTCATGGACCGTCGCCCACTCGCCACAATGTCTTGCTTTTATCCTCTTCACCCAAACTATTGTAGCCAAGCTACCGAGGAGGAAATGCATATAGCATGTGCCATGTTTGTTGAAAATACTTTTTCCCCCCGCATGTACAAAGAAAAACTAGTATATAATGTAGGAGAATATTTATGTTTAAGTATTAATCATTACTGTACAAAATCCGTACCTTTAAATGTTCAGAAATATACAAATGCCATAAACTCCTAGTTCACACGGTTGAAAAAGGGGGAGGAGTCGTCCTTTCTTTTTAAAAGAGCTTAACCTAAAAGTACGTGACCCCGCTCCCAGCCATCTTTTGCAGGTGACTGACTGAGAAGCTCTTTGGCGGGGTGGGGGGGCGTTGATTTCTCTTTGAATTCGTTGACGTTGCAAAGCAGTTCCGTGCTTCGCAGAGAAGTTTTGTTTCTATGAGACCATGGTGAAAGCTAGAATTTAAAACTAAATGTGAATCACATTATAGAGTCATAGCTACTTGGGGGGGCTGGGGGTGGGCGGGAGGGAAGGGTCAACTGACACAGTATTTTAAAGATGTTTTTCTGTTGCCTTTTTTATTTTTAAGTGACCTCCTATATATATATGAATAGATAGAATGTTTTATGAGTATAAAACCAAGTTTTAACTTGCTTCCTGACATGAAGATTTACTCTACTAACAACTCATGTGCAACTGGTACTCTTGACCTCATTCCAACGGTTTAAAAAACCCTCCCACACAACCCATGGCGCTGCAGCTCTTAGGTTTGACCTGGCTTCATACTGGTGCTGGGTCTCTTGATTTCCTCTACCTTGGGAACTGGTATTTAAAACCACTGCTCAAATAAGTGTCTCTTCCTCAACCTTTCTCTCGTGTCTCTCTCTTTCTCTCCTCCGCAAGCTTTTCTGGATGTTTGATTTCATTCTTTCCCATTAGAAGTGGCTGATTTTGTGTCATTGCTTCCTATATTTACATGTATCATGGTTTTTCAGTGGGGTTTTTTTGGTGGTGGTAGTGGTGGTGGTGGTTTTTTGTTTCTATTTTGTTTTGAGGTTTTGTTGCTATTCCGAACCATGCGGCTCTCAAGGCGGTTACTGGGCTAACGTTAAAGGAAGGTATTGGGAGAATTAGTTTCAGACCTGGACGCCAGTTGACACACTCAACCGTTCTTGTCTCATGAGGTCAAAACAACTGACCACAAAAATACCACTGGAAAGAAAAAAAAACCAACTGACTGCAATATTTATGAATTTTAAGAGTTTGGCCAGTGGTCACCGTGATCTTAAGTAAGAATCTCTTTGCTTTTGTCAAAGAGGGTACCTATGGCATCGGTCCTCTCGGGCGTTGCTTGGGAATGGCGTGGTGAGACCCACCGCCCCACTGGGCACTGCACCGCTCTCATGGGCGTGCGAGCCTTTGAGGCTTTGTCCAGTCTGTAGCTAGTCCTCCTTTTCCTTTGCCGTTGCAATACTTGTATCGCCAGGAAACCTCATTTCATTTAGGCTTGTTATGCTTTGTCAGGTGAGTACTACACTATATAATGTGTTTGTTTCTCTGCGTTCTCTGGGGGTGCCTTGAACACAATTAAAGCTCACTGCAAGCTGATTCTGGAACAAAAAGGTAGTGAAAAAAAAAAGGAAGAAAATAAAAAAAAAAGAGAGAGAAAACAAAACAGAAAACAAACAAAACAAAAGCAAAAATGTTGGCTGTGTTATCAGGAGATCCCAGTATTTATATCACAGACTTCCTAACGTGATGACTCAGGCGTCAGAGTTTGATGCTGCAGTATAAAACTATTATTTTATATATTGTACAAGTAATTTATTAAATGTCTTTCTAAGGGTATATGCTGCTTTTAAGATGCACTATATTTTTGGATCTAATCCTTGTATTATTTTTTTTCCCAAGGAAGTAAAATGTGCTGCAAAGGCAAGCCACAGTGATTAGTATGCTAACTGCTACTTCTCTTTAAAAAGGAGAGGGGGAACTAGATATGTAACTTTGCTAAATGGATTAACTGCTGCCAGAGAAATTATTAATGCTGATAGTGTGGTCGTTAATCTGGAGTCCAACACTTTGTCAAGTCTGTATTCTAAAGAGCGCTTAAATAGAAGTTAAAATGCCTAGATATATAGCTAGATTTTTAAATATGTAAGTTTATGATTGCCTGATAAATAAAACAAATCTGCATGCTGGAATCACTATAATCCTGTAATAAAATTAAATCTGATCCACGAGGAGAAAGCACGGTGAAGCGTTGCAATTCCAGAATCACCGCCACATCCTCACTTGTGTCTTGTAATCCACTGCTGCGGCGGTTAAGAGAGAGAGGGGTGGGTTTGCAGAACAGAAGACCTGTAGTGCATTTTGCAGTGAGACGACGTGAACGTCTGCCAGGTTTCCACAAGCTCACATTTTGCTCCACTTCATGTCCTCTACCATTGCAACGAGGAGCGCTGCTTTCACCTTGGTTTTTTTTTGTCTGACCTGAGATGCGTTTGGAGATGCCTCCGGGTGAGTGTTGTAGCCCATGGCTGCAGCGCTTTAAAAGTCACGTATTTTAGGGCTGCCTAGAGAAGGTTTAGCTCAGTATGAGCAGCGGAGCTGCTGGCCATGCATAAGGAGGGGATCTGCAAAGTATGGAGTGGTTTATTTTTATCGGAAGTGAGGTGAAGCTAAAACTATTAACATAAAGAACTTATGCTCTCTTTCCTGCTAGAGATTTTCTCAACAGATTTTGACTTCGTTTCAGTTTTGTCTCTGCCAACACAGTCCAAGTTAATTTTACACCCATATATATATAATACGTGTATGTATGTATACATACATCTATAATTCTAGTCAGAGTGTGTGTTTGTGTATTTTCCTGTTTATAATACATATATGTATATTTATAATACTCCCTGGAGTATTTCATGACTCAGGCATCAGACCTGATGCTGTAGAACACAATATATGTGTATATGCATATGTTAAAATACTGTGTGTATATTTAAAAGGTCTATTGTTGGTGGTCTGTAGAATAATTATTCCCTTTACTCTCAAAAGTCTAATGGCATTACCTGCAAAGACGAAGTGTACAGTATTTTCCTACACTCCACCAAGATAGGTGTTATTTATATCGAAGTCAAATATTGATACGCATTTTAAGGTATTACACAGATAACGTTGCCACTTTTGCAAATCATTTTTCGGCAGGAAGGAATGCTAAAAATATGTTTTTGTGAGGTCATTTCCCCAGCCAAATGGCTGTTAAAAAGCCAGTTAGATGACTCCTGTTGTATGAATTTTAGTGACTGTGGGCAGAGCCCTTTCCGTAGGTGAAAGTCACTGCATGGTTCATGCAGTGCCACTGTTGTCCCTTTTGGCTAATTAAGGGCATGCAGAGAGAAACTAGTATCCTAAAATAGAAATGGCAACTGGCAGTGTTTGATTTCATTGATTGCTTAGAAGCAGAGACCGTCCCAGGCTATGAACCCAAACGACCCCTCTTGTTTTGGAGGGCGCTGAGCGGGGGCTGGAAGCGCCGGCTGGGCTCGTCCCTGCAAGCGGAGGAGCCCACCCTGCTGGACATGGGCAGAGGAGGGACCAGCTACCCCACGCCGGGGGTTGTGGCTGGGATCCCCCGCCCAGGCCGGTGTAACCCTGCATTTGTGATGTACCCGAGAGAAACGTGCGTGGTTTCAATCCTGTTCTCACTACTACATTTGCTCTGCCTGAAGCTATCTGGATCCCTCAGACCGGCAGGAACGATACTAAACACTTTGGTGATACTCAATGCCTGGTTGTTTACTCATAGGTCCAAGCATCACCTTTGATTTCAAGGGTGGGGATGCCCTAAGAATTTGTTCCAGAACCAGTTGGTTACAAGTGCACCTCTTATATATGCCTTACAAACTTCAGAGGCCATATTCAAAACAGGGTTTTATCAGTGTATGCAAGGGGGTGCAACCCCTCTTCTCTTCCTCCCCAGGTCAAACAGTATGGACAGTTTTCACACATATCTACCTGTATAACCCTCTGTACCTCTCATAACTGGTCAATGACTGTAACAGGTTACATCAGGTGTTTTTTCTACATACTTTTTACACAAATTCTATGCGATTAATGTAACTTAATTCAATGCATCATTTTATTGTACTAGTTCTTAAGCTTGTCTTTATTTTTTTTTCTAGGTGACTGTGGTTTCTTGTGATTTTTATTGTATAAATAAATGAGGTGGCTGTTGATGCTTACTCTCTGTTACTAAGAATTTTTACCTTTTTGGAAGAAAGCATTGCTATGAACTAATGAATTTAAAACGTCATATACTCATTGTAAATACAGTATTGTGCAAAAAACAAAAATGAAAAAAAACACCCGACCCTTTTCATTCATTTGAATTGCTAGTGTTAACTGAATTTTGTCTAGACACCATTTCTGTTGATGAAATAAAGACATATCATTATGTATTGTAAATTGACTCATCTTCACTCTGAAACTGATACAGTGCTTGGTTAACGCATGGGTTGTAGGTGAGATTCGGGGGGGGTAGGTTGGGTGTGGTTGATGCTGCCTGGTGAATCTCTGGACTGGTGAAGAGACCTCCACTCACATGGTCCCTTTGCTAATTCACCAGTCATCTATGAGCCAGGGATCCAGTTATCTTTGATCTGCTGCATGAACAGCCGAGGGTATTTCATTGCAAAGATGAAATAAGTTGGTTTGGAAGATCAAATAAGCGTGTCTATACCCATTCCCCTAGTGCTTGGCTTAAGGCAATTCTGCCAAGTCTTTGTTTTGGTCTTCTAAAGTGTCGGTGTACGTGTTGGGAGGTGAGGGGAGAGGTTGGGGTTCGTTTTCCCTTTACAGAAAACCTGAGAGAAATTGAGAGAGGTTTCTGTAGAAACAAAATAAAGCTGAAAAAAACCTCTTGTGTATAACCCAAATACGGTAGTGTTCCTTTCTGAAGGAGAAACTCATGTCATGGACCATTCACTTCTACTGCCATCACTTACACTGCAGAAGATCTAGAAAGGAAAGAAGAAATTATAACAGCCTTAGGTGCTATCATAATTCTTAGGTACCACAAGCAGGGAGCAGGGTCTAACAGGTGGGGTTTGCTCTCTGGGACCCCCAAACACATGGCAGTCACCTCTCTCCTTGGGTTGGGTGCATCTGACAGCCTGCTCAACAGCTTGGCAGAAGACCTGGGAAGGGGGGGAACTGGCATGACCAGTTGTCCCACCTGGTCCACACACTTGCTGGGATGCTGCTGTGGGGAGTGAGGAGGGCAAGCTGCTAGAGGGAGGTCCCAGCCTTTCTTATCACCAGACAGGAAACCCTAGATGGTGCGTCTTGGCCCGCCATCCTTACGGATGCAAACTGAGTCCTCCATCTGCAGCAGTGAAAGGTGCCTGCAATTTTTCAAGCTTAAAATGTTCACAGAAGAAAATCAAATGCATTACTTTCCAGAGCTCCCCAGTTTTCTGAATCTTCCTATTGAGCATATATGAAGAAAGCTTCCCACCCCCTCAAATGTGTCAGAAGTTGCAGCATCCACCGCATCTACACATAGCCTGGCAGTAGAGAATGTACTTTAGCAAAGCTGTTTCTCCATCCCTGATCAGTTGTTGCTGGCACTTAAAGGCCACCATCTTAAGTATTGTGGGTTTTTTGTCTTCAAATAACTAAACAAATGCACAGGCAAACTGTCAATGGGTTTGTAGTGAGGCAGAATATGACCATAAAGCATGTGTACTAGAACAAAACCACTGTAATCTCAAGCAATCTTTATGCTTGACTCGTTTTTTTGTTTGGTTGGTTGTTTTTTTTCCCTGCTATCCTGCTTTCTGCTAGCCTTGCATTAGAGTTGTCAAGTCATAGAGGATTTTTATGCTTAGGGAAACTGACATAGCAAATGAGCTTGTTCCAAGCATCGCTTGCCATTGAGGTGATAGCAAATGCGAGCTATGGTAAGCTTGACAAATAAAAGCAGCCAAAAGCACATGGCTAGAAAAAAGGTCAGAGACAGTCAGAGGAAGGTGCTTTATTTTCCAGATACACAAGTGAAAGGACTGCTTTCTTGGGCCACACAACCCAGAAACCCAACCCTCCAGAGCAGGTCTGTCCTAGCAAACTGAAAATGAGCTCTTTGTGGCTTTGCTTGTCCTTCAGTTCCTCTATATGAACTAATGAGACGGTGAAGGGAATAAGATTTTCATGAGCCTGAGGTGATACCTTGCAGATCTTGAACAGCAAACTGAAGAAAAGCACAGATGTTTTGCACTTAAAATAAATTGCCCGATTTTACTTAGTTTCAAATATGAAGCTGAAAGTACAAGAAGGCTACATTAGCATCGAAAGTCTCTTTCAGAGCTTGAGGACTGCATTAGCACAGGCAGACGAGCAGCAGCATATTCTTCAGCTGGGTTTTTATCTCTGTTAAATTCTCTGTCCTTTCAGATTCCTTGTGTGTTTCGTCCATCTTTTATTCATTGGCTGCTGAAGCCTGGGGAGATAGAGGCTTTCAGATCAAACTAACCCTTTCTTGTAGGTGTCTTGGGCCTTCCCCTACCTTGAAGGTCTATGGATCAGGCTGGTTTCTGATATGAACACTACTAGCATGCACAACAAGTTGTACATCCCAAAATGTTCTCCCAAAGACACAAGGCTATTTCTGCAGTGGCAGCACACGCTGACCGCATCTGGCTCAGTCCACACGAGAAAAATCTTGAGTCGTGGCGCAAGCTACCCGTTAACACTGGCATTCAGAGTAGGGTGCTGTTGGGACTGGTATAAAATGGAGGAATAAAACAAGTGTTTGTTCTCTTAAACTGTATTATGGATTTAGCATTATAGCGGCAGGCGAGGGGAGCATAGCAACAGGCAATCTGCTTTCTATCTCTCTGCTGAAGGTGGTTTATGCTCAATCCCTTAGTTTATTTCTTCTCCTTGGAATGTCATTACTTTTTCATGATAGATGATAGTTCTAGGAGCATGCTCTGAAAGATAAGAGAAAGAAAGGATGAAGCTGAATTGGCTTAAAGAGAAAAAGAAATGTTATCAGAGTAATTAACCCAGGTTCCAACACGTACATAGATGGGAAGGTGGGATCTAGTGTTTAGCTGACGACATACCTGCCTTGTAGGGCTTTTGTCAGTGCTAAAGGGAGTGGGGGGACACCTTGCTTTTAAACCAAAATAAACACATTAATCCCTGAAGTAACCTGCTTGAAATCAGTGGACCCATCCTAGAGGCCTTGCTTGACATGTTAAGGGGTTTTGTATATTTTTTGATTGCTTTAAACCCGTACAAAATGGACACAATAAGGCCAGCTCCACTTTCTAAAATCCAGCTGACACCTTTGTCACTGCACAGATCCTCAGAGGGGTTCATTAATTGTCAACTGCTGCTGACCCCCAAAGTGTACCTGTGTTTGTGCAGCTGGTGAATGGTTACCTTTGGGTGACCAAGTAGCTTTTGCAGGATAATTGGTACACTGGCTGTCGTACCACGAGCTTCTCCTGAGTGCTTCAGGGCAGAATAAAATACGACTACTGTGGAATTTAATTTTTAAAAATATAGGTGTTTGCACAGAAAAAAAAAACCATACAGAAGCAACAGTAGTTACTAGCAGGTGTAAATATGAATACCTTTAAGGATTCTCAGACATCCTAGAGGAACACAGGCTTTTACCAGTCCCTTACCCTACCTGTAGAATTTCCTGGTGGAACTCAGCTGTCTAAATAACTCCTCCGCAGTTATTAGGTTTGTTATTTCAATGTACATTTACTCTTATCAAACTGTTCCCAGCCCCAGGAGCGAGCGCAGGTGAGCAGCTAGTTAAATGAGTGGATATTTATTCCTCAAGTGTTGTTGAAAGGGTGAGTAAACATGCCTTGTTCTGGAGAAGACTGCGAGCATTCAGGCTGAATAGCAGCGCTCTCAGATCCTGCTCACTATGGAGTATTTTCCCACTGGGTAAAAGGCTCAAAGCTGAATGGAGAATTGAGAAGTATAAAAAGAATTGAACAGCACAGAGGAATAAAAAAGCAATGCAGTGAGGGAAACTGGACCCAGTGAATCGTAAAATTTCCCCAACTTTGGCAGAGCCAGGATTTCAGCCCCAGAGACTTTCTTTTCTGCAAATTAATAAAATCAGCGGCCCTATCTCAGTCCGATTCTACAAGCTGAGAGTATCAGCTTTATCTCCCTCATTCACCATGGGGAGGGGGCCGTGCTTTTAGAGCTACATTGATTACTTTGTAGCCAAAAATAATAGATTTAAAGAAATGACACGCTGAAAGCACAGGGCTCTCTGGAGGAGAGGGTAGGCTAAAGAATAAGGAATGGACATGAGGGTGAGGAAAACTCAGCACTTCTTGAAAAACAAGAATCTGAAGTTGAGTGCCTAAAATGCTTAATTCCTTCTGGAAATCTTGATCTAGTAATTTTGGTTTCCCAGGAGAGCGGTTCAGCTAAAATATAGCTAAGACTATTATAAATCTTCCAATGACTTCCAGTTTTGTTTTGTAATTCCAGGAATTTACCTTGGTTCAATGAAGAAACACGACCATTAGATAATGAGAAGTCTCCCCATCTTCTTGGTATATCTTTGGGTACTCTAGCGAGAGGGCTAGCACAGTAGTTCTCTCAATGCAGGTTTAGTCTTGAGGTGCAAATGTGATAACCTAGTTCTGTCATCTGAAAGATGGTCCCTTTTTGAGAAAAGTTGCCAATCTAGTGTAAATACTCCCAATCCCAGTTAACCAAATTAAAACTCATAGGTTTTAGAGCACACCTTAGGGTTCTTTAGAAAACTATGATATATAGGCCAGAAAGAACTGATGCTGGACATGCTCAGGTAGCATGCAACTGGAGTCCTCTGCTACAAAACACAGCTAGCAATGAAATATCACACAGCCTCCTGCTTTTGCAGAAATGTTTTCATTCAGCTGTTGAATTGTGATGACCCTGTGACACTCCGGAGATGCAACACCAGGCTGTGGTTTCTCAGCTGAGCTTTCTGACATTATGCAACTGTTCCTTCTTGTTTGTAGAAAATGGCTGAGGAGGAAGACCGGTTGATTGTTGCAAAGAGTGACTTTGGAAGCAAAGTTCTCTCCCTCTCTAATTGTTCCATCTCTTATTTTCATCTCCCCAGAGAGAAAAAGAGAGTCATTCGACGGTCCCAAATGGCTTCACACAACCTTGCACATATCAGGCAGTGAGACAATACCCCTTAGTGCAATGCTTCGAGATGCCTATTATACACTAATTTTTGGCCCTGTCTATTTTCAAAAAAGCAAAGATTGTATCTGTACTAGTTATATACTGACCTTTGACTGCATCAGCCTATTCATTTTATCAGACTTAAAAATGTATCATGCACCAGTCAGGGGCCTGACTGGTGCAAATTATCTTCTCCCCCCCCCCATAATGTCATTCCTGTGCAGAATCCTATTGACAGCAGCATAATTCCTACACACCTTTGTATGCCTCTAACTCCCAGTTGTCATTTCTGACTTTAGTTATACTAAATTCAGCGCATCTCTTTTCACTGCGTTACATGTGAAAAGCAGCCATTTAAGGCCAGCTTGCCTAAGGGATGCTGGCAGCCTGGGACCATGCAGAAGGTACCCCTTTGCTCCAAGCTGTACCTCTTCTTACATAAAAGTTAAAATGTGGCGAGAGATGCAAAACTTAGGACAGAACTATATGTGTACACACGATATCTCTTAGACGATAAGATAACACATATTCTCTAAGATGTATCCTCTAAATGAGCCTTGGAAATTATTAGCTTCGAGCCAGTTATCAGTGAACAAATTGTTCGCTATCACTTCCAAGCATGTTGCCTGCATTCCTCAGTACCAAGGTTTTGGAGGCTTGCAGTTAGCATGTTTTCCGCTGTATGTAGATGCTGGATTCCGCTGTCAATGTAGAGTTTCCTAATGTTATTTATCCCAGGTCTCCATCGAGTTGAGATTAGCTCACCCATATAGTCGGCAGTGCTCTTGTCGTTGTGTTTAGGTGGACTGAAACCAGTTGGAAATTACTCTTACATCATGGAATGACTCCTCCTATGCTTTGTCATGTGCTTTCCCTGATGTAATGAAGATCCAGTTTTGGTGGGCTGTCCTTAGAACCTAAAATTTCACTAGCAGTGGCTGAAGGTAAAGGTATTTTTCCCAATGGATCAGAGCTTCTTGAGAAGTCTTTAGCCCAGTAAGTTTTCCAGGATTTCTGTTTCTCTCATTTTTGTTTCCCAATCTGAATAATGGATAACTTTGGATGATGCAATGACCAAGAAACTGACTAGAGTATGAAGAGTGAGTGGTTTGAGTGTAAAACTAAACAGCTGGAGCATAAATAATTTTTCAAGGTTTTATGCCACAGTTGGACATGAAATGAAGAACCGGCCCTTCACCTCCACCAGTTCCAGATGAGGACGTCTTAAATATCCCCGTTAGTTTGCATGGTGGCCAAGCATGGTTGGTTTGTACAAACCCTACCAATGGGAAGGGCATTTCTTTTATATATATATAGCTGGTCTGGTTTGAAGTAAAGTCGAGGAATCCTCACACTAACCATGCATTTTTGTATTCAGTATGCTACTGAGCTGGTTCCTGAGGGTTTTCAGTGAAGGACTGAATGAATTCTTTCTTAAGGGTCCAAAGTAGCCTCTCCTCCAAAAAGCAGGTCCTAAGAAGAATTTCCTGTTCTCTCTGAGGGATGCAGTTTTGTACTTGCTTGGAAAGAATCACTTGATCATGATCTGGCCAACTACTATCTACCACCTAGTCTTCATGCTTTGATCAAGAGGATGCAATACATTCTGAGAGGTAACTTCTACAACATTTAGTTGTCCCTAATCATAAGTTAGAGATTCAAGTTTGGTGTGGAAATGGCATTGATAATATTGCTCAAAAAATAAAATCTAATCACTGGCTAAAAGTCAAGCATCCATAAATGTACTCTTAGATCTGTTGGGTGCTTTCAGTGTCATGACTCACAGGATGCAGCTGGCTTGCAGACTTTTGCAGTATCAGGTGGATTGATTTTATGCAGCTCTCAGCTTTTCCTTCAGCTAAGAAAGCTGTGGTGGCTGTGGGCAGCTGCAGTTGTCCTGCTATCTTAGCACAGAGTGTGGGTATGTGTTTGATTGGCAATTGCTAGAATGGTGGTTGAGGTACAGAAAGTGATATTTTCGATATTGAGTTGGTAAGTTGATGCACCGCTCTCACTGAGCTAATGCAAAGAATGCTACAGACAACTCCTAGTAGAATGGTATGGAAGAAAGGAAAAAGAAAACATCCAAGGCAATATGGAGGTAAAAATGATAGTTTGGGAAAGTTATCAAAGAAAACTGAAGAACAGTGTCAATTCCACTATGGTTTTCCTCCATTTAGCGGTCCAGCTTAGCTTAGTATGCTCCAGGTTAGAACACACCACGTTTTGGCAGTTCAAAAAACGTTTGTGCATGTGCATGTATTGTTGTGTTTAAAAGTGTCTGTCCTTTCTCCACATTACTGTTGCAAGTCACTGTTAATCAGACATGGCTGATTTTGTGTGCTTCAGTGGGAATTTTTAAATACAATTTCTTTTAAGTGGTTTTTTTTTTTCTTAGATAGGTTCACTAATTTTTGAATGCTCCTGTCGCACAGATAACTCTAATCATACGTATTTTTTCTTTCATGTAAATATTAATACATGATGATTGACTCCTGGAAATCCAATTAGAACAAATCAAATCAGTGCTGAGTGCCCTTGACAACCAAGGCTAAATAGTGAATATAGGAATTGGGAAATACCAGAAGGAGATGCAAGCTGTAATGCCCAGGTTCAACATTTTTATGATGCACCAGCATATCCGTGCATTGAAACTGGTATTCATAAAATGGTGTAGCAGTGCTAGCGATAACAGTGTGTTTGCCAAAACATTGACTAAATTACATATAAAAGCACCTTTACTTTAAAATATCATGTGATGTAAACAGGAAGCAACAGGCAGAATGCCTACAGAAGCCATATTTTAAAATGCTAGTACCAGTCCTGTACATAATGATCCCCAAAGGCAGCACGCCAGAAGAGTGTGACTTCCAAGAGTAATGACGTTGCTTTGCAAACTCCCTGTATTTCTCTACAAGATCTCCCCTGAAAGATAGCGTCATTGTCGTTAAAGGGTAAAAGCTGCCAGGCAACTTCTGTCAGTTCTCAACAGGGTGCTACTGAAACTCTGTCTTGCTTAATAGCTTTTTGCACTTTACTTTTTTAAAGGGCCTTCTCATCTGAGTAGCAGAAAAAAGCAGATCGACAGATTGGACTCTAGGCCCTCTCCTTGTATTAGAAGCATCGAAGTGGAAAGTGGTTAAATTGCATCTAAGTGACAATTTAACATGGCTTATGCTGACTATGTAGTGTAGAAGCTATAACTCCATGAAAACCGGAACCCGCCGTCAGTGTTTTGATGAGCAATGTGTAAGAGCGTCTTCTGCTTCTTACCGCAAAAGATTTGAAGTTGTTTGTTTGTTTGTTTGTTTGTTTTGTTCATTTTGTATTTTGGAAAAGTATTTCTTTTTAGGCAGAGGGAGAAAAAAGTGAACAGAATCTGTAACTTTGAGTATTGTGTGAAATAATCTTGTGTTTATTCCATGCCCCGTAAAAAGGTATTTAAGGGCTTATTCCTGCAAGCATTTCTAAAGGGGCTTTTTTTGCTCTCAGAGGACAAATCCCATGATCTGGGGCAATCAGGATTCAAAATACTTTTTAAAAAAAAAACATTCGTTGGTACGTGAATGCAAGCAAAGAACAGGAACAGGTGCTGAAAACAACTCTGTGGTCATTGGTTCTGGCATTGCAATTATTTCATATTTTATATGTAGAACTTTTGATTTATTCATTGAGCAATTATTCAAATCAGTAGTCACCCCTGGGAGAAACCCTCTGAAGCTGAGAGAAATCTTGAGCCACTGAACTCAATGCACTCAAGACTTCTCTTTCTGACAACATCAAGGGGGCCGTAGCTGAACAAGTTTCCCCTGGGACAGCCCTCGCTGAGTCGATCGGGATGATGTAACGAGTATAAAGAGGCTGACATTCGGCACCTCAGACATCCTCGGGGATCAATAATTCCCTAGTGATGTTTTCGCTTTCACCATAGAAGGGGATCAAGTGTGCGGGAACTGAGCTTGATCCCAGAGGCTGCGAGGTGTTGGGGCTGTGTCAGAGGTCCTGCCTAAGCCTCCTTGTCCCTTAGGTCGCTCGCTCCGTCCCGGGGCCAGGACAGGCAGCCGGGGCGCCCTCCCTGCCCGGGACCCCCCGTCCGCCCCCCGCCCGGGGCCACCCCGCGGGCCGCTACTTGCCATCGACACCCGGCGTCCCATGGCGGCGGCCGGCGGCGGGCTGCTGGGCGGGCTGCCCTCCTCCCGGCGCTTCCCCTCCGAGCCGGAGCCGGAGCCGGAGCCGGAGCCGGTGCCGGGTCCGGAGCCGCCGCGGGAGGCGGCGCTCTCGCTGTCGCTGCCGGCCCGGCTCCCGGTGAGGACGCGGGAGAGGAAGCTGGACTTGCGCGTTCCCGGGCAGTGCCCGCTGTCCGGGGAGTCGTCGCGCTCCTCCTCCAGGTCCCGGCAGATGCTCACCCGGCTGTGCTTGCGGAGCACCCTGCGGGCCGCCGCCGCCGCCCCCGCCGCCGCCGCCGCCCCCGCCGCCCCGGGGGCGCCGCCCGCCGCCGCCCGCGGCGCCTCCTCGCTGCTGGAGGAGGGCGGCGGCTGCTGTCCGTGGTGCTGGGCCGCGCTGTGCCGGCGGCGGGGCGGCGGCGCCCCGCGGGGCTCTCCGCCGGGAGGGCGGCCCGCCGGCCCCGCCGCAGCCGCGGGAGGAGCGGGAGCGTGCGGCGGCGGCGGCGGCGGCAGGGCGGCCGGGCGCGGCGGGGAGGCGTCGCTGGCCGGGAAGGCCGGCGGCACCACGGAGTTCTTCTTGGAGTTGTAAAGGCTGGTGTCCTCCTCGACGGGGCCCGCCGGCCGCCGCGGCCGCCCGTAGAGGCTCTTCTGGATCTTCTTGAGGCCCAGGTGGGCGATTTCTAGGATGTTGAGGAAGAGGGAGACAGCGGCGATGCTGTTCATGAAAACCATAAAGATGGTCTTCTCTGTGGGTCGGGACACAAAACAATCCACCGAGTTAGGGCAAGGGGGCCGAGTGCATTTGTAAAGGGGGGACAAGTGAAACCCATACAAAAGATACTGACCTATCATAAAGCCCACTTCGACCACCGACCGGGTCAGGATATGTAGGACATAGGTGCGCAGCAGGGACCCTCTCAGGGGTGCCTTGTTCACTTTCTTCTGCTCCTCCAGCTTGCGCAGTTCCCTCTCCACTCTCTTGTGCTCCTCGGGCATGGGCTCCAGGTCTTCCAGCTGAGCCCTCAGGTGGGCTTTCCTCTTCTGTCGCTCCTTCTCGAGAGCCCTTAATCTGTAGAGCGCGTGGCCCATGTAAACTAGCGACGGAGAAGAGACAAATATGATCTGCAGTACCCAGTATCTGATCAAAGAGATGGGGAAGGCCTTGTCGTAACAGACGTTGTTGCAGCCAGGTTGCTCTGTGTTGCAGATGAACTCGGACTGCTCGTCGTCCCAGACATCTTCAGCAGCCACTCCCAGCACCAGCATCCGGAATATGAACAGGATTGTGAGCCAGATTTTGCCAACTATGGTGGAGTGGATGTGCACTTCTTCAAGGACGCTGCCCAACAGGTTCCAGTCCCCCATGGTCAGAAGTTTGTATCTGAAATACAAAAAACTATATTATTTTAACACAATACCAGATTTCTTTTGGAAATGGCCCTTTTTAGTATTTTTTTAAAAATAATGATCTTTCATACACATTCTTCTGATGGTAGGAGAGCTCTTAGAACTTCTTCATTATTTGCTTCTTACTGGGTCTTTAAATGAATGCCGACTTCATGATTACTTGTGAAAGATGCAAATGTGAGATTATTTTAAGCCTAAGCGAGATTGATTTCAGCTGTAAGTCTTACTTCTTAACTGCCTACAGTTTTACACTATTTTCTTCCCACTAGGAAAGCAGACAATTTTGCCCCACTTTGCAAATCGCTTGCCAACTATAGTTTAATTTTACGCCCACTCCATTCCGCTGTCTGTGGCTTTGCCATAGTTTTGGATGAAAAACAACTAGAATAATATATAATGCTCCTGGCTTTCATCTGTTCGATGATAAAGTTTTGAGAAGTACCCTATAACTGTGACAGAAAAATGTTTCATTTTGTACCCCAAGGTAGTAGCGTTACTGGTGCCATCCATCCAGCATTTTTCCACCTACCAGGATAACAATCCACAAATTTCTTACTTGGATTCTTAAAACTACAAATACGTAGCTAATTTACACACAGCTGTACATGTGTAAATAGTCTTGGTTCTAGGATAATGTTCATAAACTGAGAGTGCTTCTAGGGTTAATATCTTAAATTTTATGCATTTAAAGTCTTATTGAATTTCCAAGACGTTGTCTTAATTACAAAATTCAAGAAATGAGATAAATAAAATGGGGATTACCTAATGGAGTGTTGTGGAGGTTTTTAGCTGTGAGTGTGAGATGATCTAATTATCTCTTTCCCAGAATCTCTTTGATTCACCAGCAAATTGATCTATGTTCTGCTGCCAGATGCTTGATTTCCAAGCCGCTTCTCTGAAAACTATTCAGGAGCTTCAGGTAACGTGGGGAATTGAAATATGAGGTATTTGCCTGTTTATTTGTGAATGCGCTGCGCATTCGGTGTTGTGCCCCTAGAATTTCTCTGCTGACTTAGTAATAAAATATTGAAAGCAACTGGGATCATATCTACCTTAGGGTTTGCAGTTGAATTTTTTTAATGCTACTTTCAAAACTTCCCAAATTCCACTAAACAACAACCTTTAGTAAAGTGCAATTTCAAAGCTTTTTTGAGAGTGGCTGGTTGCAGTACCCAAAAACTTACACAGTTTTAATTGTTAGCACAGCTGGTTGATACCACCATTACCTATATAACTTGGTTGTGGTTTATGATATGACCCCATGTAGTAGCCCAAGATTCTGCTTGGAGGATGTATTTATCCACACTGCAAGTAAAGATTTCCAGTTGTAACCAACAGTGCAGTCATTCTCTGCATAGGCATCCTACGGACTTTATTATTACATTTCTGGGATTTGTTTTTTTGCTGCAAATATGAATTTTCACAATGAGCATCCCTTTTGAGACAGGGAACTGGTTGAGGAAACCTAGCTAGTCAAGCCATTTGTTAGGTGCTCTGATGCACCTGGAATATCTTCTTTCCCCACTCCTTCCCTCCCATGTATATCACTGAAATAGGATAAACAACAAAAAAAAAAAGGTCAGCAAGAATTATTGTAACCTGTTTTCCTCATCTTTAAAGAACAATGTCAGATCTTTCTTCTGACTTCATATGGATTTTATTCGGAGCAGATATCAAATTGTTGCAATGTCATAGGCTGGGTGGGTGTAAAGATGTTCATATGTTGAAACGTTTACTGGAAGATGTTACATCCCAAGCTAACAATGCTGAACCTGCTTTTCCAAGCTTGGAAGTGCTGATGAAGAATAGTTCACCTTCAGTAAAGCAAGAAGCAGAGGTTTACACAGAGCAAGTTCCCAAACCCAGAGTACTCAAGAGGCCAAGTACAAGGGGGTGACACTCGCTGATTGCTCTGGACCACTTCCCCTGAAAGGTGACTGAACGACAGCAATGCAACAGTTAAGCAAAGGAGCTTCGGGTGTATTTTTTGCCTTGCGAATGGCTGATCCCTCACTGAAATTGATAGACTCCGCAAATAAAAAAAAACACAAACCAACAAACCTAAGGGAGATGCTAAAATGCAAATGCAGGAATAAAAGGTAAAGGAGACATGTTTTAATCCCAAAGATTAAATGCTAGCATTCCTCTAGCAGTAGGAATTATCATTGCCCATTTTGGAACAGAAAATGAATGTGACCATTCGGGGCGAGAGAGGACAAGAAGAGGGGTGTAAACCTATAACTGGCTCTACAGATGTGTTTGCTTCTTAAGTTGTTTCTACCAGTATTTAAACAATGCTATCCTCACCTTTCCTTTGTAACAGCTGACGGGGAGAGTAATTGTAGCAGTGGTCTAATTCACTCTCTAAGTGAGCTTGTTATACCAAGGCACTTCCCCTCAAATCTGAACTGGTAGAACCGCAGTATGAGTATTGACAAGGTGAACGTTGTGTAAAAAGTAAAGAAGTTAATCTAGAGGCACGAAAGCCAACGTTTCTAATAAAACAGCCAAAACTACTTTACAACCTTGTCATAGCACCGTGCTTCCAATTTTTTCCATCTTTCCCTTCCCTGGTCTTGTTTGAGATCTGTGTAACAGAGTAATTCCAGTTTACTGTAAGAGCGTAATCTCCAATATCAAGGATATAATTATTTCCAGTCTACTAGTAGACTAGAGATTCTAGTATTCTAGTATACTAGAAATATACCATTTTTAGTACAGATAGCACATACGTGATACATGTGTCTGTCCAAATATTTTTATATGGTTATTATTTCAAACAATAAAAATTAATGCACGTGATCAGTTAGAATCAGATGGAAATCCACCATTTCTCTTGGAGGAAATTTGTTTATTTCTTGTTTTTCTTATTTATTTATAGTTCATTTGATCATTTGCCACTGTTTGAGTCACTTCTATATTAAATTTATGCCAGGTTTTCATCAGCTGTGATTTGAAAAAGCAGAGTTAAATCTTAAATTTCTTGTTAGAAAAAGTTAAGTGCTAAGATGCAAATACTCCTGGGTTTTAATTCGCATTGCTTTGAGTCTGACAGCAACCTGCCTGCTCCGTACTGCCCTAGGAAGAATTATTTTTCTGCCGCTTACCTTAGGAGCAAGCCCTTGGTTAGTCTATCTTAGAGCATTGCAGGAGCACGCAGCGCTGCTGATTGCTATAGCTCAGAGACCATCCTTCGACGGTGCTAGGACGTCTGGGGTTTTTTTCCAAGAGCCAAAGCATAAACGTAGTACGCTGAGCGGACTTCTCAGTTCTTTGTAGCTGGATGCCAAGATCACTCAGTCTAAACTGCCTGTGCACGGTTTAAAAATCATCAGATGATAGGATGGGGCCTCTAGCCAAAATTATCATGCAATTATTTTAGTCAGTAGCATCTAACAAAGCCATTCCCTCAAGGCTCGATCTGTACAGCAATAGTTTGCAACATCCCTATGCCTTGTTTTAGTTGGTTCTTCAAACATTACACCTCCACCCAGCTCCCAGATGTAATTTTGTTTTGTAAAATAGCTAAATAGGCACCCTTTACAGTATGATAGATTCTTACATTTTCTTTACATTCCATTAGTTTCGCTTTGAATCAATGCCTAAGGATCGATCGGTCATGTCCGATTTCATACTCTGTTGCCTGGTGAGTTAATTTAGGATGCGTTAGACTGAGTCTTTGAAAATGGAGGCCACAGGAACCGAAACTCAAGTCTTCAGTTAGAAACACAGGCTTTCGGCATGGTAAACCTCCTTCAGCTGGGTTAAAGAGCCACCCCCAAGCCCATTCAGAATTGGTATCTGTGAAAGACAAGGCCTAAAAAAGGAAGGTGAGCTGCCAAAACGGGCTTTTGTGAGAAATCAGGGCCACAAGAGCTGAGGTTCTGATACAAAGAGCTTCTGCTGCCTAGTCCTGCCCAGGCCTAAATTTTACGGAAATCCCAAAGACCCATTTTTTTTCTCTCTTGCCCCAGAACTTCTGGCCCTTTTCTTCCATCCTACAAGGTGAGTGACTGACTTCCACTTCAGCCTTTCCTCCATAAAGGTATTCCCACTAACCAGTTCTCAAAAGACAGTAGCCCCACCTCTTCTTTGGGATTATCTCAGATTTATGCACAAGTGCATCCCTCTCTCTCACACCAGCTGTACTCACCTCCCTGAAAGTCCTGTTTAAATCTGCCTTCAGAGCCTTGCCCTGCAGCAGATGCGGTGGCTACAGCATCTCTCCTCTAGCCTCAGACTAATGCAGCAGATGTATGGTTTATGTGTATATTACAAATGCTTTAGGGCAGTAGCACTACACTTTCTACTCCTGAGAGATGTGTTAATATTCATTGGAACCAGCCCTCTGCGGGCCTTTCTCATCCATATGCTCTCACGCTCTCTCTCAAGCCCCTGCAGTCTCATGTACCTGTCATTGGCATTTTGCTTTCATGCGTCTTCTTTCCAAATTTAGTCACAAAGTCCCTAAGGCTTTACCTTGCTGTTTCAGATGTCTTGGAGCTTCAACTCAGGCCTGGGTGCCCCGTGCTGCCTCACCAGAAGGCATTGTTGACTCAACACCTCCAGCGGCTTCCACAGCTCCCGGGTGTTTCTCAGCAGCACCCTCTTCGGCTCATCTCATTGTGAACTTGAGAACTGGGCAAGAGCAGCAGCACCTCTGAGTTATTCACCCTGTCGGAGAATGTGCCTTGTCACCTGCTGCAGAAGCAGCTTGTTCTTGGCTCAGCACGTTTCTGTCCCACTTCTTCTCCCCCTTGGTGCCAGAACCACAGGCTGCCTACCTCACTCTGCCCTCAGGGTAATCTGGTTTGAGTTTTGGTTTCATTGGGGGACAGGAGAGGTGACAGCAGGCTGTTTAGGGACAATTTGCCATGTTTCTGCTCTAGCAGCAGAATAAATGGTGTTGCTAAAGGACTGCTCATGCAAGCTCATTAATGGGCCATGCAATTAATTGTATGTGGAAGGGAAGCAGGGCTGGGGCATGGAGTGGTGAGAGAAACTGGAAGTAAGAACAGGAGTGCTGTGTAGTCCTTTGCATTTGGAGGTGAGCAAGAATCTGTGGTGGCTGAGGACGCTTCCTTGCTATAAGCATCTGCCATAGGTGAAATCAGCTTACAGTGTGAATGCCAACAGGCAGCGCATGTGAGGTTGTGTGTGTGTGTGTGTGGTGGGGGCGTTGTTGGGCAGTGAGGAGCGGGGAATATCCTGGAGATCAGAGAGATGGGAACTTGGCCAGTGATGCCTGAGATGGTGGCATGGTTTAACCTGGCAGGCAGCTAAACACCACAGCGCTGTTCGCTCACTCCCTTCCCCAGCTGGAATGGGGGAGGGAATTGGGAAAGAAGTAGTAAATTTCGTGGGTTGAAATAAAGACAGTTTAATAGGACAGGAAAGGAAGGGAAAATAATAATAGAAAATACAAAATAAGTGACTCAACGGTGCAATAGCTCACCACTTGCCAATCGATGTCCAGCCAGTTCCTGAGTAGCAGTCACCACCCCCAGACCAGCTGCCCCCAGTTTATATACTGAAATTGTATGGTGTGGAATATCCCTTTGGTCAGTTGGGGTCAGTTGTCCTGGCTGTGCCCCCTCCCAGCTTTTTGTGCACCTGGCAGAGCATGGGAAGCTGAAAAATCCTTGACTAGTATAAGCACTGCTTAGCAACAACAAAAACATCAGTGTGTTATCAACATTATTCTCATTCTAAATCCGAAACACAGCACTATAGCAGCTACTAGGAAGGAAATAACTCTATCCCAGCCAAAACCAGGACAGATGGGTAACAGCAGGAACGAGCACAACTTCATGCCTGACCTTCCCAGATCAGCAGTGATCTTCCTACTGAGAAGTGGAGACCCAGGGAACATGGTGCTGGGGCAGGAGTTGGAGACAGCCAAGCAGGGTGGAGGCTCTGGTCTTGCTGGTTCTTCAATAAACCCCAGCATCCAAATCCAGTATGGGGTGTTTACTCTGTCTTGCCTGTGATGGCACCTGAATCCTAAGTGGCAGCTATTACAAAACAAGTTCTCAAAATATACCTCAAAATATTAGGTCCAAATATACCTTTTACAGCATTGCAGCTTTTGATATTCTCATGCCAGGGATTCACAGATTTGAAAACCAGAAAAAGATATAAGTGGGACCTATTTGTAATCTTCATATAACACAGACAGTAGTGTTTCCTTGTACTATTCTGACATTCGAAACAGCTAATGTTTACAGGGTCAAAACCACTTCAAAGAGTACATGCTTTCTGCCGTCTCATCAAACTCATCATAAAACTCTGAAACCAATGCATGTGGAACAGCGAGCTGGTGACAGGCTGCGGCTGAAGCAATTCAGGTATAGGCATACTGAAACGCCAGGGTGAGACTGCAAAATTTTACCTGCCTTTAGCCAAAACCACTCCCTGTACAGCATACCCTGACTGGTTAGAAAACCCTTGGTTTAGTAAAAAAGTCACCTCACTTGAACTTGCAGATTTTTCCATTTTACTACAGATTAACGTTACCGGTACTAGACTTGCTCCTTCTGGGGCAAGTTACCTTTCACAGGAAGATAAAGGCAACCTTACCTTTACGATGTCTTTGTAGTCCTCAGCACTGGCACAGCTATACCCTTGGATACCCACACCAGGATGCCCACAGCCAAACTGCCTACCAAGGCCTGTCCCAGCTCCCCACTGCTGTCTAAACCGCGTCACAGAATCACAGAACGGCAGGGGTTGGAAGGGACCTCTGGAGATCATCTCGCCCAACCCCCCTGCTTGAGCAGGCACACCTAGAGCAGGGGCACAGGAACGCATCCAGGTGGGTTTTGAATGTCTCCAGGGAAGGAGACTCCACAACCTCTCTGGGCAGCCTGTGCCACTGCTCTGGCACCCTCACAGTAGTTTTTCCTCATATTTAAGTGCAACTTCCTGTGTTCCAACTTGTGCCCATTGCCCCTTGTCCTGTCACTGGGCACCACGGAAAAAGAGTCTGGCCCCATCCTCCTGACACCTGCCCTTCAGATATTTATAAGCATTGATAAGATCCCCCCTCAGTCTTCTCTTCTCCAGGCTGAACAAACCCAGGTCTCTCAGCCTTTCCTCATAACAGAGATGCTCCAGTCCCCTGAGGCATCTTGGTAGCTCTCCGCTGGACTTACTCGAGCAGTTCCCTGTCCTTCTTAAACTGGGGGGCCCAAAACTGGATGCAGTGATCCAGATATGGTCTTACTAGGGCAGAGTAGAAGGGGAGGATAACCTCCCTCGAGGTGTCAAGGATAGCTGCATAGTTTTGGACTGGGCTAATTATCAAAGACTCCATTAATTAATTCAATAATATGGACAACTATGTTCCAGTTTGCAGATTCAAACTGTGGGCCTCTTTAGTTTAACAACAGCTGTGCAAAATCTTTTCCGTTAAAGTATTTCTCTATTTCGTTCCCTTTATTACTTCTTGTGACTCAGCTGGGTTTGCCTTTGTTGGCACAGCACAGTACTTTCAAACTCTGATGAGAAAGGGTGTCCCAGCCACCACTGAAACTTTATCCATCTTTCATACCAAAGCCACTTTTCCTCCTGAAACAGTTCTTGATTGATTTTATAGATTCTTCTAAAAATTCCTTAAACCTGTTTCTTGGCATGCTTTAGTACTGCTGCCTCCTTTCATGAAGGAAAATGGCTAAAGATTATTGTGCAGCTGGTTTTAGAGTGAAGACAATTATTGTAAATAGCTATGGATTGCTGGATTGACACCTAAGAGCTGACACCTGGCCTTTAGTCCAGTCAACTATTATATATGGGCAGTTAGCTGGCAACAGACTTAGAGAGAATCCCTCAGAATTCAATACCTGATGCTCTAGAATTTCACTATTATGTACATCCCCATAACCCCTGCTCTCTGAATTTCCGCTTTGGAAAATTTTCCAATACCCACATCCATTAAGAGTTTTAAAACAGAATCCTGTAAAAATATGTGTGTTGGATAGAAGCAGACGTATTCCTCAAAAGCAAATTAGAGTAAGACTCAAAGGGCTGCCAGCTATACCCTTCTGATGAAAAGCCTTGGCTACAAAAAGGTCTTTTGCCTTTGTAATGTTCCATTCAGCACTAACCCAATGGTTCTAGAAAAAAGAGGAAAGTTGTAGGTTCTGATTGTGGTTTAAAGGATTTATGTAGTTTGTGAAATTGTCCAATTTCTAATCCAGCCATGTCAGTAAGTAATAAGGGCTGTGCACTTGGAGCAGTAATTGCATCAGAGCAGCAGCTGATTACTTCTGTGTTTATTGGCCAGAACATCAACATATAGCTACTCATTTATACATACAGAAGCCAGTTTTAATGCTGCTTCACAGCATTTGTAGTTGTCAAGCCATCAGCTAACAGTTCTAGAAAATGTTTTCATTTACCTGAGGTTTCACAAATAAGACTGGAGATTTACATACAGTACATTTTGCATATATGTATCAAAATTCTCATTGGATAAATAAATTACAAACAATGGTAAAAATCACTCCAAGCCAACGTTTGTTCAACAAGAACATATGTCTTTGAATTTTACAGTTTTATTTTTTGCATTACTCTTACAGTAAGCAAACTGTTTAGTTTATACAAAATAAACCCCGAGTTTTATATAGTTAAAAAAATCATCTTTGGCTAAACAAAGCGCTCTCTATTTTTATACATATATTTATATATATACATACACATATCAGATATTTTACATGACCATGTAGGAACCTGTACACGTACTTACAATAGGCAGAACATTAAAAAAAGTTTCATAACTTACAAAAAAGGAATCCGAGTCAGAACCAGAACAGTCAAACCATACCCCCCCACACCTGTACAGATAAGAAAGTAAACAAACACAGACAAGGAATAAACAACTTCATAATAAAATACTGCCTGCTTTTTTGAGACAGAGAGGAAGCACTTAAGCGGAGAGAAGCTGCTTCCCTCAGTGCCTTCAGTACTGTGCATGTTTTGATCTCTAAGGATATGGTTAAAAAAAATACTCTTAGCAGAGTCTGATTTTTCCAGAAACATGAACTCTGCTGTGCACACTGACTGTTCTGAGAACAGATTCAGATCTCCAATAAGTAAACAATTGTCACAAAGGTTTGTTAAGAACATCCATGGGTAGGTATACCAATCCCCCACCGAAATCACTATGTGCTGCTGGCGTAGCATGGAAGATGACACTTGGTCATCAAAAGCAAATGTTTTAGAAGTAAGCACATAAGATGGAAGACTGCCAAAACAAACATCACCACTGACTCAAGTCATTCCTTGTAACAGTTTCCAGAGCACTGCTTAAATTGAGGATGATCCACTGCGTGGCAGCATGACAATCCATTCCACAGGTCACATTTACAATGCTCTGAAGGCATCAGTGGCAACCTCACTGACAAATTATCCGATAGTTTATTAGAATAAGAAGTCTGTCCCACTAGTTTGGGAGGAAACAAAAAAACAACCATTATGCTGAAACTGAAGAAGCAGTCATTGGATTCTGAAGAAAAGCCATTTTAATCCAAGTTGAAAGGCAAAGCACTTAGACTTCATTTAAGAGTCCCACCTAACTAAACTCAGCAGATGTTCTCACTGAATAAAGACTACAGCAATTCTGATCCTCAGTAAAGAATAAAACCTCAAACACAAATGAATTCACAATACAAACCCCTGCACAACCTCCAGGAATGCTTCTTACCCAACCAACACAAAAAACAACTTCTCAGAAATTTGGAATAAAGCAGCAATATATATATGAGGGGGGTGTGTATACATATATATACACACACATATATATACACACACACACTTCTAGTATGTCCTAGTAAAACTGGAATGAGTTTTAAGAGTTCTTTAAACTAGAACATAATGAATTTCTGATGTACTAAACAATTTGTAAAGATAGATACAATTGCTGTCATAACATGCCAAGCTGACAAGCTTTTGAAACTGCCTGTTTTTACAGAAGAGTTGTTCTCCTGGTTAGTAAGTATCAAGTCATATTTTATAAAACTGTAAAGGTCCCCTTCCTAAATTAATTAAAAAAAGATAATAATTTGTCAATTTTTTAAATAAGAAAACAGAATGTTCATTATGTTCAAGATTTAACTAACTTATGTACCTTTCCCAGATGTAATTTGGAGCAGAGAAAACATATTAGCCATTTCCAAAGAAAAAGGAAAAACCACCCAATATATTTTTCAAGGAAAAAAAAACCCCAACTATTCAAAATTCAGTAGTAGGGCTTTTTAAATAGCATCAGAACTGCAAAACATTTTTAAGTGCAAGACTGTTCTTTGTAAATGAATACTTATTACAGCATTTCCCGATTTAAAAGAAACTGAAAAACTGGTCACTGTATTCATGACTGGCTTCACTCTCTCACAGAGGTTGGGGCTCATTTTATTTGACTTCCAAAATCAGAAAGTTAGGGGTCTAGAGTAGACAATTGGCTTAGATTTTCTCCATTGCCAGCGATGACAGATAGGCACCCACAAAGATAAATTCAGTCATCTCTGTTGAACACTGGAGTAATCACAAAATGGCTTAGATAATGTGCTTAAAGTTGAAGACGAACCCTACAGTTGGTGCCAGATTCTCTCCTTGAAACCCACTACGAGCAACTGACAAAGAAGCCAGAACCACCTATTCCTTATTGCCAGGATCCAGTTACTAGATAAGCAGTTTTTGGAATTACTGCTATCATTGTCCTACCTTATTTTAAAAGAAAAAAGGCCTAACTTCTTAAAATATGTTTCAAAGTAAGCAAGATAATGTACCTGTCATTATCCAGGATTATCTACCAACTGCATCCCAAAGCACTGTTACTTCTTAAAAATCATAGTTCAGCATCACTGTATGCAGTACTTCCGACAAGTTAAGCAAGAGCTACCATTTTCACTTGACTGCACGCCCTTGTCTTTGCTTATAGAGCACATTTAACCAACAGGAGACGTCACCCCCTTACAATGATACTGCTCCATTTGTACGTGCGCATTCTTTCCTAGCCAGTTTGTTTGTAAAGTTCCCTCTGTGTTACTCTGATAAAGCACTTCAGAGGAAACATGGACAGGGAAGTCAATACTTAACAGTGCATCAGATCTACCAAACTTAGTATTCTGACTTGGATACCTCCCACTAATCCTGCCATATGAAGGCAGTGGTTGTTGTCCGTCATTGCTGGTAACAGCTAAACCCTGTAGCCATGAAGCAACTTGGTAGTAATTTTATTTGCACTTGGATTTCTTGAACAGCTTCATTAACTGCTTGAATCTTTCTGAAACCTAATGGAGGACAAAAAGACGACACATCATTAAGGGCCCACGTTTCCATACCTACCAAGACAAACTGATCTGACAGCATAAACTTTTTTTAAGAGACCACTATTTTGTTTCTTTTTTGCTTCCAATAAATTTTAGGGAGAGAATTTTAGGAGTGCCATTAACAGGTTATTTGCATGTAGGAAGTCTTCCTATACATCTGAAATAGCCTCCAGGTTAATTACAGAGAGCTAGAGACAACTATTGGTTTAACACAGGTTTTCTTACAAGGAGGGGAAAAAAAAAAAAGGCTTCTAGTCAATTAGACTAGAATTTTGCCAGGTATAACTGTGGGTAAGATTCAAATATAAGGACAAAAGCTTATTTACTATTCCACAAAAAGCACACTTTATTGGTTATTTTCTATCCTCTTGTACAACTGTTGCTTCAGGTATTTATGGCTCATCATGGAGTAATCTGCCTACTAAGGATTTTACAAAACTGATCTGTAGATGAGAGTCAAACATCTTTTGGATGAGCATAGCTACAGCTTCCATAGCAACGTCATTCAATGGTAAGTTAGTATTTCTTATTGCTGTATGTGTATTGCTATAGCATATCTACCATCTACCAAATAGCTAACTGGGAAGAATCGCATAAATGCACAGGTAATACTGTTCTATCCACCACCATCCACCCCAACAGCTTCTAAACCCCGCAAAGACTCTGTAAACATAAAACACAACACCCTAAAAGCCAAATCCCAAGCACGCAGCATTTCCTAACTTACTCAAATCAGTGATTCTCCCTTTTTAGATTTGCTGGATAGACATTAAGATAGCAATTCAAGACAAATACAAAAGCTATACGCAAACCTCTGGAAATGTTCTACATCAATTTGATATCTGTGTCTTTTGAAGTTTCTTAATTAAAAGGTGAAAGAAAAAAGGAAACTTTTTAATGAAAAATGTCCTTTCTGCAAAATCTTGGTATTTTTTTCCAGCTCTAATTTTAATGCTTTTCTAATTTATTAAATGTGTACAAAGGCTTTGGGCCTCTCCAAATTACCTCTCCTTATCTAAGTGCTGATCCAACAGTAGAAACAATCCTATTGTCCCTGGCTTATGATTGGACACAGCAGTTTCAAGGTACCAGTCAAACAGGTACTGAAGAATCCCTGGACCATAATATCCCTGTAATGTATGTTTTTTGAAAAGTAACAACTGGGGGAATTCTAAGGTTCTTTTTTCAAGAACTCCCCAAAAAAAGACAAGCGGGAAAAACAACTCCAAATTAGCAGAAAATCTCCAAAGGTTTTTGTTCAGATGCAGCAACTTAGTTGTTATCAAATGTAAGAATGATAACACCTACCTGATTTGGGCTTTTGTTCAGCCTAGTGGCTAAGGAAACAAAGGTTTTGCTTGATGGTCCTTTTCTCTGACATTCCAGTAAAATTTCTCGGTCATCATTTCTACAGCAAAATGCATTTTAAAAATATTAATACATACATATGTGTACATGCACACAAACACACACATATGGCCATATAAAACATTCTGAGTATTTCTAAACTACAGAACATGAGTTTAAACTGCAACAATGAACTTATGGAGGATCCTCCCCTCTACCAGCACAGGGTAACGGAAGCAGTACAAACAAGTGGCAGTGGAGTTTATGCTGCCCTATTAGGAAGGGCAGAATTATTACAAAATCAAACCCCAAAATCAAAGTCATCAAAAAGAGTTTTAAGCTTCTAAAGCAGGCATTTAAACTTTAACTGAAAAGAACTCATAAATTCAACAGGGATCAGTAGTTTTAGGTGGACTTGCCTCACTTTGCATGGTGAGGCAATGGCTTTCACCTAAGGCCCACTGACATTCAGATTAAAGAGAGAGGTGTCCGATTTCTGTAAGTGGCCTAATATAATGAACATACTCAAAGCACATCTACTGTTCACATGAGAATACAGGACCAGGATTCTATTCTTAAAGCATATCACTGATCTGCTGTTTGTCTCATTAATGAGCTTAGGTGTATGTAAAATGCATATAGACACAGTCATACAGTAGCTACTATATATCTTTGGTTGAAACATGCCATATTCCAATAAATTAGATGTAATTTCCTCCATTTCAAAGAAAACTGTAATGATTAGTTACTTAAATAAACTGGTTTTTTAAGGCATAGTTCAACAATGCACAAAGACTGACACAGAAAACCTAGTCAAATTCGTAAGGAAAACTGCAATAATCTCTTTCTATCTCACTAGTTTGCATTTCAAAAATCATATTAGCTTTCACAGTCTTTTTTCCATGAAGGAGCTGATTTTCTTTTAAAATGCTACCTAGAAACTTAATTTATGTCTGAACTATAGTTCAGTCTGTCCTGAAAGTTTTAGAAGCCCCTTTATAAATCACTGATTATATCAAGTTGTAGCAAGAACAGCAAAGCCTGCTAACTACAGCTTCTTAAGGAGAAGAATACACCACAATAACTTTGCACGTGTCTTCGACACATACAGTCACCTCATTTGTCACTTGCATCCTATTAACTGGAATACATGGGCTGAATGGTTTACTAGTACATTTCTGCAGATTGAGCAGCATAGACCCCCAAACAGAAAATTGTTTGCTCTCATGCCTTCTCTCAGCAGGGCTCTCCTTTAACTGCTCTCCTTTACCCAGTCACCCAAGCTTCCAGGCCTTGGAGGAATATCAGAGACTTCCACCCCCTACCAAGCCTGGCTAGAAATTTTGGACAGAAAACGGCAGGGAAAACAAAAATTACAGACAGCACAATATAGTAGGCCTTGTTACCTTAACATGTAAGCTTTAAAAACAAAAGCAAAAAGTACTCTTGTTTTGGGAGATCTGGGTCAGTGATGGAATTAGTTATGACATTGACATATGGAAGCCACCTTCTTTAAGGCAAATCTGATTTAACCTACCTAAGAAATGACTAAAAATTGTTCTCTTCCAAAGGCTGCTAGCAGGATTACATGAAATCAGTTAATCTCTTAAATTTATTTTACCCTTGACAACTGTTACAGAAAAAAAGGATAAAATAGACTATGGCACCTTTCAGTGGTGCTCTAACAGAAGATGTCAGTCTCATAAAGCCGTCCTGCATATTTAAAAGGAGGTTCCCACTCAACTATTTACAGAAGGATGTAGAGCTACCGAATACCTTCAGCTATCACCTAAATATCCTTTTCTTCCCACTTTTCAGTATATCACATAGTTTTTTAAACAAAAAACCCAAAGCCCTAAAACAATCAAACAGATCAAATCAGAAATTACCTTGTCCAGGAAACTACTACTTCTCCCTTCTTTTTAATGATGTTTTTGGCATACAGACTAGGTGATGATGCAGACGAAGCCGAAGGAGAAGAGTCTTTGTTCTGCTGCAACTCGTTCTTCTTACTGGAACATCTTCTGTGTGCTGAATTTACCTCTTCAGGTTTCACATCACTCGCATCTTCTCCCTCACCCACTGATTCAGTTTCTTTTCGTTGCCTTTTTGAGCTGGAACTCTCTCTGACAGCCTCCTTTTTCCTTTTTTTACTAGTTTTATCATCTATACTTATCTGGCACCCTGCATCAGTGTTTAAAGTGGTTTTTGTTTCAAGATTACATTCACCCGCTACAGTTTCATTGGAAAGCTCTTCTGTTAAGTCTATAAATGCATCAGAGCACTCTTCTAGTTCTTCCTTTTTATCCCTGTTTTCTGAGTTAGCTGTAGAAGTTTCCTGAGTCCTGTTATCTGCAGTGGATTCTACTGCAAGACATGAAGTTTCACTAACAATATCATCTGTTAAGTCTATGTATGACTCTACACTGCATCCAGCAGGAAAAGAAGCTTGAGGTCTAACATCCATTTCATTTACTTTTTCAGATGCTTCCAATTTTTGTGCCTGAGATTGCTCAGAGCCTTCATCTGGGCTCTCAGTGTCCTGGCTCTCTGTGTCTGAAGATTTTCTACAGGGTCCAAGCAACGCAGTAGTTTCTTCCTTTCCAATACTATTTTGTGACTCCTTTAGAGGCTGAGGTAAGGCAGGATTTTGTTCTTGTTCAGTCCTGACACGAAGCAACTGATCCGTCTTATCTAGATCTCGTTTGACAGTTTCCTGCACAGTGGCTGTTGTGGCACTCTGACTGCCCCTTTCTTTTTTTCCACTTCTCATTTCTTTTTCATTCCTGGTCAAGGATGCCCGTGTTTCCTTCACTGAAGCCATCTGGTCAGATGCTGGTGAGGCAGATGGCACCGCACGCCTAATCTTCACAATAAAATGATCATTGGATTTTTCCATGATTACTGCTTGCATTGGTAGGCTGGGGAGACACTGAAAACCGGGGGCAACAGGCCGACTTGTCCATGATGAAGAACAACTTGATTTACTGCTTGAGTTATCAGATTCTAAAGCCAAATGAATGTCCTGCTCAGTAGCATCCTCCTCTTCAAGAAGTGCATCTTCACTGTAATGTGCACTGAGAACACCTTCAGGAGTTGAGCTAGAATTATTCTCAGGTTTTAGGAAGCTGAGGTGAGCATCTGATTTCAAAGGTGATGGAATAGTTAAGGAAACAGCCAAATCTTCAAGGAGGATAGAAGAAACAAATGATTTATTCCTTTGTAAACTGCATTCATCTTCTTTGCATGAAGTTGCATTTGTAGGAACCTCAAACATACAGCTTTCATCCAGTACATCTGGATCAACAGACATCTGAAGCCTAGATGTTAAAGAAGGAGTTCTTACAGGTGAAACAATAGGCCAATTAATATCCTCCACTGGTCGAGATTCCACACAAGCCTCCTTTGGAGCAATCTCTTGCACCAGTCCAGCCACACTACCTCTGCATTTATGACTGTCTAAAAACTGTTTTTCAGGTGTCCTGAATTCCCACTCATGTCTGTCGATATTGCCACCATTTTTGTCCAAGAGATCAGAACCTTGCAATAAGCTTTTAAAAATTTCACCCATTTGAGCATCACTTACGAGATTAAACGTAAGACTGGACGCTTGTTGCTCTGTGAGAAGCTCATAACTAAGATCAGACTTATTACCATCTCTGGATAGCTGGAATCCTTCTTTTTCATATTTTGCACCCTTCAGTGGAGTGAGAGTGCCTTGCAAATTATTCTCTTTAGAGAGGTGAACTTTGGTTTGGGAATTCCTCGTGTTATCAATGGAGTTAAGACATTTTGTAAAGGCAGTTTTTGGTGCATCTGTTTTACTTTTCTCATGGTGACACTTAGGTCGTTGATAATCCACAATTTGCTTGGAAAGGATATATTCTTCAGGCTTTTGAGATCTGGATTTCAGGGACTTTTTTCTAGATCTCTGCACATCATTTTTATGACTGATCTTGTGTTTTTCCTTTCCTGCTCTTTCAAACTTCCCTTCCTCAATCTCATTTCCCACTTTTACCACATCGCATAGTTTTATTATAATTCTCCTTATCTTTTCAAATAAGTAATCAAGTTGTTCATCTACAAATTTCCACAACTGTTTTTTCATATCTGATACCTGTTGTTCAAAAAGACGGTCCACTATTGCATTCTTTTTAACTTGCTTAAGTTTGGACTCTATAATATCACAAATATTCAATTTTAATGTCTCACCTAAAGTAGACATCTTGGAAAAGTTCAAGTATTTTATTAATGATGTAAAATTTATGATACCAGATTCTATAATTCTGTGAAAATGCTGAACTGGAAAGTGTACCTTGAACTTCATATAATTTTTCCTCATCTGCTTTCGTATAGCTCTTAGCATCTGCATGATTTCTTGTACGTTTGAAGGTTCAACAATAACATGAACTATTTTTTCAAGACAAGCAATGCTCACAGTTTTATTTTTCTTCATATCCTTTGAAGATCTGAAAGTCTGATTTTTATGCCTCTCTCCGTTCTTCTTTGTACTTACTTTCACAGAAACAAATTTTCCATTATCTTCACTGCAACACACAGTTTTGCTCTTTTGGTTCTGTGGACTGCTGGTCAAATTTCGTGTCTCCGGAGAAGCTTTTGGTCTTGACTTTTTTGTCCTTTCCGAGCATCTTTCTGGTTTAGTTTTTTCTTCATCTTCATCACTACTTATGATTTCTCCTTCTTCTATTTCATCTGAAGAGATACTCAGCTGGGACTCCATCTCCAAGTGTTCATCAGACATGCTAACTGGCTTCTGATTTTCTTTGTTTACTTCCTTTGACAAATTCTTTGAGGGACAGACGACAACCGTACTTTCAGGAACTAAATCTATCAAAAGAAAAAAACCAGTTTGCTAATCACCATAAAGAATGCAATTATAAACAGACATTTTCAGAAAAACCTGGAAGATCCTCTTCTGCAAAGTGACCTTCAGAACTGTTTGTTTGAAACTGCAAACAACAACTCAGGAAGTTTGAGCTATAATGAGTTTGGGTCTTTGCTTCAGCAGCTGCTAGTTTAATGGGATTTTTCTGAACTTCAAAGGGCAAATAAGACCGTAACATTTCACCAAAAACATGTGATCTATTGCACAAATGTGTCTATTGAAACCAGAAAAATTTGGCAGTTTGGGTGGGTTTTGAGCCTCTTTCCATTCACTTTAACAAGTTTTGTGAACACTTCACAAACTGAATTTTAACTTTAACATCATTATGGACTAACATTTACATACAACAGCAGTTCCACAATGAAAACAAAATGAACAGTACAGATGACCTATTAATGTTTGCATTCAACTATATTTTCCAGGGCTGATAAAAAGGTTCTACTTAAATCATGAAGTCTTTCAATAAACTAACTTACTAAACAAAAAGAGTACTAGGCACTGTACACATGATTATCTCCTATTTCAGTTTCTGACGCATTTAAAATTACCAGCACTGTAACTAAGCAGCACAGCGTAAAAAGCTTTTTTCCTCAGAAATTTTGGAGAAAACCTCCAGTTCAGGTTCCTGAATGACAGGTATAGGGACTGACATGTGAGAGGAAAGGCTAAAGTTCTGCCAAACGTAGTATGCCTTACTCTGTCTTATAAGCAAGCTTATTAAATGTTTTATATTTTTGAGATATCTTTAAAAATATATTTAATCATTCTTTAAAAATCAAACCAAATGCTCTTCTGTTAAGAAAAATAAGCACCTACAGTCAGCTACAAAGCAGTACGTTACAAAAGATGAAAAGGCAAGCTCATTTGCATTGTGCAAAAATTCCACTGAAGTGCGTTACGTATTGATTAACAAGATTTAGTGTTAATTTTAGGCTTGCTGGGCGCTCTAGTTAATAAAACACTCTTATGTGCATTCACACATAGATTAGACTGCTTAATGGTCTCTAACAAATATTTAATGTGATAAAAGAACATATGTAAATTGCTTTCCATAAAAAAATTAACTTGTGATTAACAGTTGAAAGCAACATTTGAAAATGTTTACATTATACAGATTCTACAGGAGCAAAAACATTTCCCATCACTGCCTCCATTCCGGTTTTACAAGGATCAATACCTCCTCAAACTAATCACTTCAATATTTTGACAAACCAAAGTATAAAATGAAAGTGGTCAAATTATAGCAATATATGTACCCCTGTCCTGCAGAACAGTAAAAAGGTGAGTACCGAATTTCAAGGCCAAGAGAAACCATAGCCTCCTGTCAGTTTAACAGATGCAGAACATTTGACACATATCAGTAGCCAGATCACAAAGACAACTAGGCATCTAACTGCAGAGCTGAAAATCACTGCTTTGTAATTTAGTAGCAAGTTCTGGGCAGGATGGATTCCTCTAATAAGTAACTCAGGGAATCACTACAAAATCAGAAAAATACTTTTATCTGATGTCCATCTGATCCTAAAGCTCTTGTCCGTCCCCCCCCCCCCCCCCCCCCATATTTCGAAGAATATAAACTGCTGTAGGAATGAAATATAAGCTGCTAAAGAAATTTACACTTAGGAGAGTAGCTGTCTCAAGTACAAGAGGGAGAATTACAGAGTAAACCACACTAAGATTTGCAAAAAGACATAAGGATTATACTCCAAAACATAAGAATGAGGATTTAAATGCCACTCTACCATTCCTCTTCTAGTAGGAAAACCAAACTTCCAAGAAAACTTTTTGTTAGTTGCAGCAGGACGTTACAGGAAGGGTTAAATTCATGCAAGTAAAAGATTTAAACTTTGGGTCACCTATTTTCTCTTCCTGTCAGTGCTGTCACTGTATTCTATCTCCCTGACATCTTATTTAGGAGTTAGATCTTACTTCATTAATGATAAATCCTAATAATGTGTTTGTTCTACTTTTTTCCCCACCTGCTGACTCACAAGTATAAAATATATACAAATTCACAGGGAAGTTAATTCAGATTGAGAGCACAGCTTTCTCTTAGCTGACATTCCTAGGTATTAAGTCTCAGGTAGTCTCTCCAGCTTTCTCACAAATAAATACTTGAAAGAATATGATCCTATTAACTTTTGCCTCTACAATTTCAGAGAAAAACCTAATGACATCTACTCAGAACTAAGCGTAGTTAAGAAACCTACATATTTTTTAGAAGATTATACATAACTTATTTCAACCACTTATCTGTCAGCAGTGACAAACTCCAATTTTTATAGCACTGACATTCAATCTGCTACAATCTTGACTGCACTGTTAAACAGCTCCCCTATCAACAGAAAGGACCACTATGGCTTACACAGCTAAAGAAGAAACAATTTCTATTTTTAAGAAAGCAGTCATTTCTGCTTTCCAAAAATGGATCTTCTAAGCCTTTACGGAGAAAAGAAATTAGAATACACATATACAAATACCTTTGTTATAACTCTTCACAAGACCTTTGCACGGACTTTCCATCTTAAGTGCTTTAGCCAAAGGGCGCATTGGACTGTTCAGTGGACTGATTGCCTTTGGAATATACCTTAAGTGATTGAGATCAATACTCAGTATTGAGCTGTCATCGTCAACAAGAACTGAGTTAATTTCTTTCTCTTTAGTTCTAGGATACATCTCACCACTAAGCGAAGATGTCGCAGTACTGATTTCAGTTAGGTCTGGCTCCAGATCACAAGCATTCTGGTCAACTAATGGTTCATCCTTATCTGTTAACATAGTTCTCTCAGGTGACTGAGATGTACTCATATTAATTTCACAGATACCCTTTTCCTCAACAGGATGCTCAACATTTTCTGCAGCCAAGTGATCGTCATCTTTCACTACTTCCATTAAAGAGTCTGGGTTTGTTTTGCTAATATCCTCTGCAACATCACAGGACTCCACGTCACCAGAGCTTTTGGCTTCTGAGTCATCTAAGTCAAGGTTCTGAGAGCCATGCTGGTCTACTGAGCTTTCTATGTCAGTCGGTAGCCATATTTTATCTTCCTCTTTCTTCTCTGCTGCTGACTCTGGAAGGGCTCCCATACTTTCACTGGCAGGTTCAGACTGTGCCACTTCTGCTGCTGGTACATTAACATCCTGCATTATAGCCACTATCACAGGCAATTCTTCACACTCTGCCACACTCCCTGCCACTTCCAGGGGCAAAGGTTCAGGGTCATTCAGTTCCGTCACTGCCGCTGCTGCTGCTGAGGCTTCCGATTCAACTGGATCACAAGTCTGGGCTGCCGCTGACAACGTTTCAGCCTGCATCTCATCAGGACCCAGTACCTCTGCTGTTCCTGGCAAGGCCTGGGGCTCTGCCTGACCCACTTCTGCTTCTGGTAACATTTCCAAGCTCAGTTCATCAGTTGTCACTGCTGGTAATGCTTCAGACTGTGCTGGATCTGCTGCTGCTGCTTTCAAAGTTTCATTTTCAGAACTGACAGAAACAGGCAGTGCTGGTCCCGCATCACTTTGAGCTGCACTGTCCTGAACTTGCAGTGCTGAATTAGCTTGCTCCGTGGGACCACAGTTAACAGGGTGGGCAGGATCTAACAGTTCTTCCTGCAGCGTGACCTCTGTACTTCCCTCATCAGTGGCCTTTTGGGAAGGTGTTTTAAGTCCATCTGGTGGAGAGACACATTGTTTCTTAGCAGGAGAAAGAGTTAAATTTAGCTTTTCCATAAAGCTAAGTTTTAAGTCTTTGCTTTTTGTCCCAGTGTGATCATCTTTAGTTTTGGAGATTTTATGGTCTTTTAAGCTATCTGATACTCTGTATGTTTCTTCTAGCTTACAGGACTTGTTTCTCTCACTTTTTGTAACATCTGTACCTTTCCTGGATTCTTTTCCAGACTGGTGAGAAATCCCTTTTGCAACTTTTCTTTCATGTCTAAAATGTCTATTTTCATCCTGATTATCTCTCTCTCTTTTCCTTTTTTCTTCAGTTCTGTGCCTTTCTGATTTGGAATGTGCTGTTTCCCATTCATATCTACTACTGTCCTTCAAGCGCACATATTTATGCTCTCTGCTGTTGGAATTAGAAGGTGAAGTCCTTCCTTCTCGAGAAGGATGATCATTTGTTCCCCTGTCTCTCTTGCAGTCACTGTCTCTTCCTTTTCTAGACTCTTCCACACGACATTTACGTGATTCATGAAGACTCTTTGAATGTTCATTCTTTGAGTGTGGACTGCTCCCTCTACCAGACCTCCTTGGTTGTTCTTGTAACTTTTCATTTTGTTTGGTTTTTTGGCCAGCGTTTTTTTCATCTTTATCATGTGTTTTAATGTCTTTTTTTAATAAGTGTTGTGATCTCTCGTCAGCATACAATTCACCTCTTGTTTGAAATCTGTCTTTACTGGTAGTTAGTTTCTCCCAGGAAGAAACATCCCTTTCTGCTCGTCTTTCTACACTTGGACTGCATTTCAGTTTTATACTCTGACGTTTTTGTTGCGACTCATTTTTACTAGCCTTCTCTGAAACAGTCTTCAGCTTTTGCTGAGGATCTGAATTCCCCTCTTCACTGTCACCACTGTTACAGTTACCACTGTTTCCAGTGCTCTGATGTACTTCTCTCTTGTGTTTGTGGGCATTTCCCCTACTATACTGTTCATTACTTTTTGTTTCTTTTCTTTCCTTTCTGTTATCCTTGTTGGAACTATGGTCATAGTTCGGTAGGCATGTATGAGCACCATCATTGCAGAGCTCTTCAGGAGGGTATCTCAGTAAATGTGGAGTGTTCCTTTTTTCAGAGCTAGACTTCCCGTTGTCCGCATTATGAGATGAGTAACTGTGATGTGTATCTTTTGAAGAGTCATTTTTCATTCTGTGCTCCATCTTTATACTGTCACCTAAATCAGATGGTCGGAACTTGGAATCTTTTGTTTTACACATCTCAGAGCACCTTCCATTATTTGAGCCTGGAAGGTATGTTCTGGTGAAGCTACTTCGATGATTAGGAAATTCCGATAGCCTGTTTATAGAAAGAAAAAACCCTAACTTTAGTTTTGAAATTTATTTAAACATAAGTAAAGCCAATTCTAATGAATCCATATCTCTCTAAAAATTGTTCATACTTTCAGCTTCAAGTTGAAAAAAATATGGGATAAAACCAGAAGTTAAATAATTTCCATTAGCACTCATTAAAAGAATAGAATTTGTATACATATTTTCCAAATAAATTCATCTAAAGAAAAAGCAAGATCTGTGGAAAGATACTGTACTGGGTCTGTGTTACCATCTCCATTAGTTCAAATTAGTATTTCATTGTCCAGCAATAGAGAAAGCTTTCCCCTAGGAAAAAAAAAAGTTCTTTACAGCAACAGTGATTTTAAAAAAGAATAATAATGAAAAAAGAGCAATTCAATAGTTCACTATTTGGTAAACTGGCAACCAAAATAATAGGTATAACGTGACTGTGTTTACTCTACCCAAGAAGCAAATAAGCTACTATGTTTGGAACTTGCTGCAAGCTGGAGAAAACAAGGAGTAAATACAATAATCAAGCCTCATCAAGGCCATATGTTACTGGTGCAAAGTCATCATAATAAAAAGAAAAAAATTAAAATAAAAAGGGCACATGTAGCCTGAATTCCTACTCATTGTTGACAAAACTCAAAGATACCAGAAAAAATAAAAAAACCCAACCAAACAAAAAAATCCATGCAGACAGACACTTTTCTGCCATGTTCAACAAAACATTTCATTAAAATGACATGATTAAAGGCAATGGCAACCTTCTTAAATACTCTACACTATCTCAGAAGAATGATTGTGCCTAACCAATGCAGAAGTAAACAGAAGCAAAAGTCATACCAACAAACAATGGCAGCAAACCACAAAATGTATGGCTCCTTTTTTAGAGGGTTGAGGATGAAGTGGCTGCTACACACAGGTGTTTGGTTTTGGCCTGAAATTCTATGTTGATTCGGTGTCTGGGTGTAAGGAATAAGTTCAAGTGCAAAGTAATTCTGTATTTATCTCCAATACAAAATGGGGTTGTTCTTGCTTTATGAAACTGAACACTTCCTATGGGCTGATACAGTAAATTTAAATATGTAACGATCACCTCATACAACTGGCTCTACTCCAAAAACATGACATTGTGATGTGAACTGAACACTGAACTAAAACAATGCTGCAGCGGTTGTAATCCAAAACGCTCTCCTATGTCTCTCTAATTCTGAACTATACTGACAAGTCTTCACCACGCTTTAGGCTGGCTATTAAATCTGCATGTGTGTGTGATGAACGTAATTGTATCCAAGGGAGGGTTTTAGGTTTTTTTTTTAGTTTGGTTTGATTTTTTTTTTTTGGAGATAAGCACTAACAATTTCCCTCAAAGATATTATCTTTGAGGTAGCCTTTACAGATAGGTAGGTTGCTTAGGATGAGCTAATTCATTATCGACCATGCAGCAGGCAAGGCATAGTTCTAAGTTCTGAGTGCCACTTCCCCCACAATTTTCCATGATGGATACCTCCAAAAAACCTAGATCAAATACCTTGTTTTTCATCACCATCAGAAGGTATTACAATGGGGTTTGTAAACTCTTTAATGAGGGTGAGTATTCAAAACAAGAAAATATTTTTCAAATAACTCAATTTAAAACCCAGAATACTACCCTCATAGGTGTGAAAATGACAGCTGTCATGTCAAAGCCAGTCAACTGGAAGTTACACATTAAAACCTCTTGACCTCCATCAGATCATATCTGGTCATTTTCAGTATTAGAAAAAAATATCATATTGTTAATATACCTATAGCCTCTAGCACAGTAACGTGGAATGAGCCTTCTTTATGACACTTTTTGGAGCAAGAAAATAGCAAATGGTCACACTGAAACACACACAAACCAATGATGTGGCTGATGTCACACAAGTGACCAGCAGGTGACCCTGTGATAAGCTGGGGCTCCCGCTCTAGTTTCAAGTGGTTCAGAAACCTTAAATTCAGCTACTCTCCCATCCCTACTTCAATATTTTCAACTCCTTGCGGTAAGATTAGTAGTACACAGAAATTACCAAGAATTCTCTACTGCTATCCCCAGCCATTGGAGACAGGGCTTTCCTATCTTGCCATGGAAACATTATATAGTCTCTTCATTTATTGTCTGAAAACTTCCAAAGAATTCATGTCTGAGACCATAAAATAGACTAGTTCTGAAGCTGAACTGTGTTAAGATAACACCTGCTTTGAAACATGCAAGATGGTTAAACAACCCACCAGGAATGGGTGATTAAACAAAACAAAAAAAATAATTCAAGCAAATGGTCACCCTTTGGATTCCTCGTTTTCTTAATTAGAAGCTAAAGACCTCATCAAGCAAATTAGATACATACATACTTCCTCTGACTGTAGCTGCAGTAAGCCACAAAAACAATTATTTACGGAGTTATGGTTAACTTCATTAGTTTTACTTAAAATACACGCACAAAAGTTTCTTACAAGTATATAAACATGATCAGGCAAAAAGCATGTTTTCAGTCCCACAGTCTAGTTGTACCTTTGATGGAGATTACTGATTTCTTCATCCTTACGGTTAATTTCCACTCTTGCTGTTTTGATAAGTGCTGAAATATTCTTTTTGAGAGCTTGGTTTTCGTTCTGTAGAATGACATTCTATTTTAAATATCCACAAAAAAAGATAACAAGAGAGAGAGAGGGAGGGAGAGAGACAAAAAATTAGAATTAGCTTGGGTATCCAAATATGTAATGAAAAGCTTTGCAAGACAATCATTAGTAAAAGTCCCACCATATGCAAAACTGACAGTAGAACATCCAGAAACTGTTTTGGAGAAGTCAGAATTAAGTTAGAAGTACTGAGATCCAAAGGAGCTTTTTTTAAAAAAAACAAAAACAAACGAAACCATCATTCACTTTTATGCTCTTGTTTGAGTCCCTGATAATTATTTAAGATGTTTTAAGCATACAATTTATTAAAACTCAAATATGCCATAAACGAAGTAACCATGGAGCTAAAAATTGTAATCCCCCCTTTGCTTCTTTCTTTTACCCCTTCTATTGCTTTGCTGGTCACTGTGTCAAATGAGAGATGTAGCTTTTAAGCACTTTCAGAGAAAGAGGCTAATTGTATTACATCCAAGGTGTCAAAACTTTGGGTGGTCTATCATTCTAATATTTCTAGATATGATGCTCTAGAACATCTGTCAATCCTACAGGTAGCCCCTTCTCTTAAATAACTGCCCTCAGCAAAGCCTGCTCAGGAAGGCAGACAAGTTTTGTGAAAACAATACAGAAGTGTCAATGGGCAGAAGATGCTTAGAACCTTAGAAAGCATAGAACCTTTGGGACTTGTCTGTAATACACAGTACAGCATGTTCCAGAATTGCCCAAGATAATCTGACTATAGAGAACGGCACAGCATGGGCATGCTAGCTCATGTTGAAGAGCCATTCAGCCTTATCAGAATGGCACTACACTCAAGGCAACACAGACATCCTCTTCCAGTTCTAATGATAGCTCAGGTACCTTTGCAACCCTCTCCCATGTGCATTAAAGACCTGTTTTTTAAAAAAAAAAACAAGAGAACTGGATACCTTTCTAGTAACTATTCATTTGACGTTCTTATTTTCTAATTAAGGAGACAGAACATAGCTTTCAAGCAACTGAAGTCCTACTGTACACAACATTGTGAAACAAATGGATTTACCTACTGATTTTGCCAGCAGGCTATCCTAGCAACTATCCTAGGCAGAACAAGCTCCCAGCACCTACAGAAGTGCTTTACAAACCATCCACGCAGTGGCTTAATTCTGGAAAGCAGATTAAATTAACCCTCTCTCAAAGCAATATTGAGTTTGCTTTATATAAATCTTGCCAATGTTGCCCTTTGAACTACAGTACCTGTGCCTGTATTTCTTTAAATTTCTTCATCAACTCTTTAATTTGCTGCTGACATTTTCCATACTCTGCCTGCAACTGTCAAAGAGAGAAGAGTTCACAGCACAGAAGTGAACTTACACAGAAAAGTTACTCCTCTAGATTTATAGTTAGTTAACACAGTAACATGTATTACAAAGGTCTGGGTTTTTTCCAGATGTAACATATTAAAGCCATATTTAAAAACCAAAAGCTTCAATATGCTCCAACAGGTATACAAGTCTCTCAAACATCACGATGACTCAGATAAGAGGAAATCTGTGTGCTTGCCCAACAGTAATAGGCAAGAGAGTAACAGGAAGCCATATTATTGAGAAATTAAAAACATGAGTTCAGGAACACGAGTTCTGAGCCCTACAGATGGGGACTTGTTTGTCAGATTTTATACAAGACAGATAAGGAAAAACACAACACAAAGTTATTACAAACGAACCTGGACTGCAAAAATAGACTGCAAGGGACATGCTCCTGTTGAAATCACAGAACTAAATAAAATACATTTGGCATGAGCCCTTCTTAAAAAGTAGATGGTGACAAAAATTTCACAGAAGAACAGTCAACTTCCCTATCGTCATACTTAACAGTCAACTGCTTTCAAGCTTCCAAAGGGACATTTTCATCACTTAGTAGACTCCTGGAGGTTTTCTCCTGCTTCTTCTATAGAGCATTATATTTGTGGATGTCTTCCCACTTACTCCAAAGCTCAAGCTAGTTAAGATGTGTCTTACGGACCAGGAGAGGTGATGCTACATGAGTAAGCGTTCTGCTGATTTGTTACAAGCAGTCACCTGCTACATGGCTGACTTCACTCTCAAGGAGAAAATTTAATGACACATAAGACTAATCCATGACCCATCTGCTTTAGTCTGGTAAAGTTTGTTGGGAGAAATGTCAAGACTAGCTTTGCATCAGACGTTTGAAAAGACATTTAACTAGAAGGAAATTACAGTACATTGTCTCATAATGAAGCTGACACATGAACCGCATGCAAAGGACATCACATGAGAACACACTGTGTCACAGACTGAGAGATTCACTTATTCTGATAAACTTGCTGACATAACAGTTTATTAGTACAGTCTTGTTCTTACTTATTTTAAAAGTTTCCCTATTTTTCCAATAATGTGACCATACTGACAATGTTTTTTGAACTTCATGCAACAAAATTTGGAACAAAAAACCAGAGTTATCCCTGTCAGATTAATACAAACCTCGTTGTAGGATGCTTCCTTTGCAGTCCCTTCTTCAATTAATATCTCATCAAATAAATTTAAGCTGTTTCCAGCTGGTGTAGAATTTGGAGCAGAATTGTCTGTAGAAAGAAAATCAGTTACATGAAGAGAAAGGTATTTTTCTAGCCAGATTGCATTGTGTCACAGAAGAAACATATGACTTTATCTGGAAAAAATCCTATCCTGAATTTCAACATTTCTTAGTTTTATTGGAAATACTTGATCCAATTTACATCAATATGAAAGGTAACGATGAAAATTAAAGTTCAACTGAACTGCAAACATTGTGCTAGAAAAATTAAGAGATATAGAGGACACCTAACAACAAAGATGTGTGCATTTTGTGACTAATTAGTTGTTTTAGGTCAGAGGAGAGCTAACTCACAGTAAATCTACCCAATTTACAAAGCAAGAAGGGCTACACCTTAGCAGTGATCCGAGTTCCACAATTCCAGAGCCAAGAAATAGCAAAAACCTGGAATAAATATGCGCATCCTACAATTCATTCCGCTTTTGGCCATACTTCACCTTGGAAACATTTGCAGTTGAAAAAAAAAATTGAGAAAAAGAATACTCAGATGCCAATGACCTATACATTCACAGACATGGATCAACTGATCAGAATCAAATGGAGTTACTGTGGAGTTGGTACAGGGTTGAATACCATGCTTCTTGTGCTGAATAAATGTTCTTTGCTGCTATATATTTCCTCACAAACGTAAACTCCCTAGCTTTAGTTCCAAACAAATGAAAGAAAGAAAAAAAAACAACAACAAAAAAAACAAACCCAAAACCAACCCAACCCAAACACCCCAATTATTTAGATAACAGTGGTTTTTTCCTCAAATCAACCTGTGCGCTCTGTTCACCAAATACTTGTTACTGACAGGACCTGACTTATACAGATCCATTTGCAGACAAATAAATGAAGTTAGCTATCAAAGCTGTGTTTCAATTCTTTGGACAATACCATAATGCAAACAGTATTATTATCACAATGCAAGACGACAAGCAAATAACATCCTATCTGTATAGAGCAAAAATCTCACCAATTCTCTTCAAATTAAAAAAAACCATCCCTCAGAACTAGACTATATAAAATATTTGCATTGTGTTATTTGCATCTTTTATATTTACTACACAAGGCATCTCAGTATGTGCAATAGAGACTCAGAGAATACTCTTGTATATTGTAACAAATACAAAATGGAAAGCGCGAAAAAGTTGTATAGATGCTTTACCTCTGTAGGATACAGTATAGTCCCTCAATAAAAATTCAATGGCCTTACAGTAGTTAGGTCAGTAGAGAAATCATTGCTTAAATACTAGAAACAGCATTTCATTAAATGATACACTAAAACTCCTAAAAAGAACATGTGCTGTGTCCATTTCTCTCTTACCGTCAAAGAAGTTAAAAGAGGAAATTAATTAACATTAGCATGTGAAATTATTGGGGGAATAACAAAAGGTTAAAAGCACCTGCTGAATGTACTGTATCCCACAAAATGTATGTTTTGGAGATCTCACTGGGATTTAGTGAACATTGACTGTCAGTTCTGGTCCTGAAGGTATTTAAAAACTACAAAATAAAGGTGCTTTTTCCAAGGTAAAACATCCTGTATCAAGGCACAGTTAGAATAGTTAAGGTTTCTCTGCACCCCTTTATATGCCCAAGTCTCTTAAAATAGCCAGTATCACACAAAAACCATCTTATAATCATTCAACAATTCTCTGCTGTATTTATACAGTGTAAGTTATGTCTTGAATTTAAACAAGGAGCTCACTGAAGCATATGTTACACCACGAAATGTAAACTTAAAGGTAACTGTTGTTTTACTTGAAATCAGCCTAAGAAGCACAGAGACTCTATAATGCTCCGAGCCAAGCAGCAAGATACAATCAACCTACCAGGAACTGTCAAACCATTGTCCAAGCCATCATAAATATCCACTGAGCTCTCATCACCTTCCTTGAAAGGGGACGCTTCAGCTAAAGGAAAGTAAAAAAAAAGTAAACATTTAGTAAACTCCAACCTCTAAGTTTCCCACTAAGTAACTGTAGCTGTGATCCTAGACCAGTAGAGAGTAGTAAAAGTAGTAGCACAGATGAGTAAAAGACAGGGGAATTTTACCCAGCAAGCTACTGCTACTGTGAAGAAAAGACCTTTAGTCACCAGCGACCAAAGACAGTCTTGTAAGATCACTTCCTGAATACTAAAAGAACTATGCCTGAAGAAAATTATATGGCTTTAAGTACAAATATAACTTAAAATTATAAACTAAGCCAACTTGATCTGAATTTGAAACTGTTTTCTAGAATACACTGAATAAAAAGTTATACAGCTTGGAAATAAAAGAATTAGAATGATAAAACCACTAATGTTAAAAGAAACATTTCTCACTTAACAGAAACATTGTAACAGTCTATCACAGTTCAAAGAATTTGCTTTAGTATTGCCATCTATTCACACACTAACTGGTTCTGTAAAAGTATTTTAATCTAAACCTCCTCAGACTCTCTTCATGTCTTTTTCCAATGCCTGTTATCACTCTCATCTCCTCTATGTGAATCCGTGCAGTTCTGCAACAAATATTACTATAAAGAAAAATATCAATATCCACAGTCCTTCTGAGGCTAGGAATCTCACAAATATTCATCAGATCAATCAACTGCAGAGCTGGAAATAATGTTAGAGTACCTTGATTGCTGGTACTATACCACATGACTGCACATTTGCTTTTACAAATAGCAAACAAAGAAACAAGCCTCCTAACTGTCCAACTACACGCTTCATTAAGATCAGCGAATATTGAATTATACACTGTAAAACACAGGGGAGAGACCAGTTTCAGGCATCCCCTCAAAACATATCAGAAATCCAAAGCGCACAGTTATGGTTTAAAATCCAACGTTACTAATGGGATATGGCTTACAATGATACTGTCCCACAGCCATTTAGTTACAGTTGAAGCTCATCAGTATTTGTCCCAACTTAATTTGTTGCCATTTTGTTAACCAAGTTATTTTTGGACCTTTTTATTTTCATAAGATTGCTTGTGTTATTATACTGCAAACCAGAAAGTAATTTAACATATCTTACCACCATAGCGGATATCAAACAGTCCAAGTCCATCCTCATCTGTTGCCATGATACAAACTCCCTATGGCTTCCCCATCTAGGAGTAAAATATCAGAGGAAAGACAACAGATTAATTGACAGTTTCAGAACAACATTGTAAAACAGAGGTGTCTTGAAATAAGTCAATTACACATGGGGTACCTGTGTAGCTGGCTCTTCAACAAAACCCAGCGCTAGGATGAGAAAAGTCTTACATAGAGATAACAAATGCAGAGCTCTATCAATAAAAGAAATTATGTGTCCCGTAAATAGGCATTCTGAAGAGGATCTTCAGCTGCATCTTTTATCCACAGGTATCAAATAAAGATCCTATAAAGAAATTTTGGCATGCATTCTATCTGAATGTAATTCAAGTTACCTGAATGTAATTCTTAACCAGTTAAAATAATCTGAGTTGTTAATTCCGATTTCTCCTCTGCTGAGCGTTTAAAGGCACATTCCCCCATTCGACACCACCAGGCAAACCAAAAACGAGCGGTAGCAGGCAAGAAACGATTTGCCTGCCAAGGCACACAGCCATGCTCGGCCACAGGACGTACAGCATCCGCCACAACAGCTCCTGCAGGACTTTACAAGCACACACACTTGTGGCTCCGGTACACCGGCCCCTCTGGAGGGAGGCGGCAGCCGAGGCCGCCGCTGCCCGGGAAGGAAGAGCGCAGGGAAGGCTGGGGTGCGGGTACAAGCAGAGGCAGCGGCCCTTACCCGCTCCCCAGGCCTCGCCCCCCTGCCCAGGCGGGAAGGGGATCCCGCCTGCCCCGATTACTGTCACGGCGGGAGCGCCCGGGACGCCTCGGGGGTCGGGGGCGGGAGAGGCGCCGATGGCGGCCCGGGAGCGGCACCCCGCAACGGCCGGCGGGGGGGGGGTGCGCCCGGGCCGGAGGGGTGGGGGAGGAGGGCCAATAGGGAGAGCCCGGGGTGGGCACCACCGGGCCAGCACGAACCAGCTCGAGCCGAGCCGAACCGAACTGAACCGGACAGCGGGATCGGCGCTGGGGGAGGGGAGCGGCGCCCGCGCGGAGCGAGGCGGCGCGAGCCCCCCGCCGGGCCGGCGGGGAGGAGAAGGGACAGGAGGGGAGGGGAGGAAAGAAGAAGCCCCCACGCGGCAGGCAGGCCAGGCGACCCGCGACCCTCACCCACCGGTCAGCTACCTCGCCGCGGCCCACCGCCCGCGACACCCCGCAGGTCACCGCCGCTGCCGCTGGTCCCGCAGGCCGGGCACCGAGTGGGCGGGGCTCTTGGCTGCGGCAGCCAACCGCCGCAGACGCAGCGCACGTCCCCGGCCGCGACGTCGGCAAAACCCACCCCCCGGTCTGAAGCAGTTGGCGCCAAAGCGAAGAGCGTGAGGCGGCCGCGCCCCGTTCCCCGCCATCGCCCCGCCCCTTCCCAGCCCGCCCCCCGCACCTGGTCGCGGTCACGGTCCCTGTCTCGGCCCCGTCCCGCCGCGCTGCCCCCGGAGACCTGGGTGGGGCGAGCGGGGCTCCCCCCGCCTTCTCCTGCCTGGCAGGCCGAGGGGCTCCTGCCCAGCGGTGGTCAGGCAGCCCGATGCCGCGGCCAGCAGTCCCCCTGCCGCCACCCGGCCCTCCCGCAACGGCGGCCGCAAGAGGCCGCCTGGGCCGCGGGAGCGGCGGCCGTGCTCACCTGGTGTGGGCTGGGCGCGGAGGGCCCGGCCCCGCTGCTGCTGCGGGGCGGGCGTGGGGCGGCCCCGGCGCCTCTCCCAGGAAGCCCCCAGGCTTAAGTCCGCGTCCTGCTCCGGGCGATCCCGCTGCCAACCCCCGCTGGAAGCATCGTGAGCGCGTTGGGTCTGCGCTCGGGCTTCGTCAGCTGGCTGCGGCCGGGGAGGGTGACGTGGAAATGCAATGCCGGGCGTGCTTCCTCCCCAGCCTGAGCCACCTGTCGGGGTTAGTCACCGCCCGCGGTCGGGGCTCTGTGCCTGAGACCACGACCCAGATCCGGGGGGCGTCGGGGCAAAGCGCCGTGCCCTGCGGCCCTCCCCCAGCGACGGCAGTCAGCTCCGCGGGAGGAGGGAAACCGGGCAGGGCGAGAGGGCGGCCAGGGGAGCCGCGCACAGGGCGAGCTCTCGGCTCCGTGAGACAGCAGGGGAGGCTGGCACCGCTCCCCAGCGGAGCCATCCCCCGCCGCCGCAGAGGGCCGCCCTCCGGAAGACTACATATCCCGGCATACACCGGGCCCCCTCGGTCCGGAGGCCGTGCTTCGCGATGCGCAATGCATGCTGGGAGCCGTAGTTTAACACTCGAGGGGCGGGCTGAGCGGGGCGGACCGTGCTTCCCTTTTGCCGGCGACGTCGCGGGCGGGTGACGGTGCCGGCGAAGCGGAAGCTGGTGCTGAGCGGCGCCTCTGCCGCGCGCCCCACGTGCCGGCGGCGGTTGGGTGCGTGGCCCCTTCCCGCTGCTCACCTCAGGCGCTGTCCGCGCTCCGGTGCCTCCGCCGGCGGAGGAGGAGGGGGATATGGCGGACCTGCGGTTCCCCCTGGCGGAGCCGCTGCAGCTGGTGGCCCGCAGGAACGAGAAGAGCAGCGCGGAGCTGAGCAGGTTCCTGGCGAAGCAGGTGAGCGGCGGCGCGGGGACCTCCCGCCGGGCGGGCATCGCGGGGAACGCCGGAGAGGGAACGGGACGGGACGTACCGCGGTGCCTGCCTGCCTTCCCCCCACACCCCCCGCGCCGCCATCTCCTCCCGGCATCTTTGTCTGCTGCCCGGCCGCCCCTCCCGCCCCCCGTCCCCGGGCGGCCGCTCTCCGGGAGCAGCTCCCCGCTCGCTCTCTCTCGCTCCTTCTTTCTCTGTGTGCTTGTTGCGGTTTCTTCCCCGCCCCTTTCAGGGCTGTGCGAGTGGAGCCCTGTGAGGTGGGTCCTCTCCTGTCCCCCTGATATCCCTAAGAAAATGGAATTTTTGGATCTGTCCGTTAAAGACACAACAATGAACTATGCGAGCCCGGCAAAACAAGTTGAGACCCAGAGACAGAAGGCTATATCCATGAGGAGAGCTGAGAGACTGATGAAAGCAAACATCCCGTCTCAGAAGCCGCTGAGAACAGGGTGATAAAGTGTATAGTCAAGGAGAACAACAAATTGGGACGTTGATAAGAACTAAAACAAAGTACCCAGTAGGGGAACTACCCTTGTTATAATACTAAAAATCAGGCCCATAGGCCAGGAACCTCTCCCCCTCTAGTAAATCCCTTAATCTATGAGCACGGGTGGTAAATTAAAAGCCAGCTGTACTGTTACCTCCAAGCAAGAAAGAAATTAACCAATTTTTAGCTGAGGCATGTGAATATTAGCTGTGATTGACACATTTAACTGTATAAATGGCTTGTAGTTTCTTGGTGCAGTGTGCTGGCTTTGTGGGTTACCACCGAGCACCAATCTTTGCACAAAAGTGACTTGAATAAAATACTTCCACTCTGTGTGTACTTTGGTGTTTTGCACACCAGGTGAACGAACCCACTTTTTGGGATACACCCGCTCCTGTTGTGCTTGCTAAGGAGGCGGTTTTGCCCCGCAGTTAAAATCTTCAGTGTTGTCCAGCTCCCTTAAGGTGACTCTGAAAGCACGATAGCGAGAGTTAGCAAGCACTGAGACACTACCTAGTCCAGTAGCTGTGGCATGTTACCCTGATGCTATTTGCATGTCTTCATGAATTACCTTAAAAATAGCATGTGGGGTAAAAAGAAAAGAGGACTGAATTTTCTAAGGTTTGCTTCCTTTTCTTAATCACAGTGATGGTGGAAACATGTTCTTGTTTTCACTGGTTTCATTCACACTTTGGCTGCCTTAATTGTGAAAAGCACACCTGCCTTCTAGGAGAGTTGAGGCCTAGCAGGTTTCTGTCTGAAATGCTTGAAGACATGTAATAACAGGATAGCAACACATCAGCTGTCATATTATTAATACTTCTCATAATAGAGCTTATGAAGCCCCTAAGTTGTGTACACACTTTGGGGCTCAAAATCCACATTTCTGTTTGAGTGTCTAGGAAATATCCCAATAGTTTGAACATGAAAAGTCTAAATCCTATTTTTTTTTTTTTTTTTTAGAATATTGGCTTTCAGTCTGAATTACTGTCTCTTGGTTATAATTGGGGAAAGCTTTCATACTGGTAGTCAAGGTTCTCTGTTGGCAGACAGATAGCTTTTTCTTCTATCAGTTACAAATCATAGGATCAAACTAAAATTGACACAAATGTATATTCCTGTATTGGAGAGTTGATGCTAGTTGGTGGGAAGCAGTGATGAAGAGCTGCTATTCAAGAGAAAGAAACAGCTGAGAAATAGAGGTGGGGATGATGCGGATATGTAATGTAGCAGACAGATGGAGCGGTGAACCAGAAGTGAGTCACTGAGATCTGAGACTGGGGAAGAAACTGCCCTTTCTCTTCTGGTAACTGTTTTGAAATATACTTCAGGTTTAAAAGTCTTGCTAGGTGGAAATCATTAAAGAGTGATTTTATAGAGAGTCTGGAACAGCATGTTAATGAACAGTGACGTGTTCTTTTGAAAACTGAATTGCTATTTCCAAGCTTGGAAGCTACAGATCTAGGAGTGTGTTAGGCTTATCTTGCTATGGAACAACTACTAGCTCCAGTCATCATACCTGATTTCCTACCAGTTGCTTTGTATGTAAGTTAGGAAGCATGTGTTCTGGAAATCTAGAGCTCTCTTTACTCTGCAGCTTCACTGCATCTTTCTGGCAATTTATTTCTTCAGTATACCATAACGGAATGGAACATACCCACAACTGCTAAGTAGGGAACAGTCTTTTGAGAATCATAGTGTGGTGAAAGAATCATTCTCAAAACGATTTTGAGAATCATTTATGTGGTGATGGAAGAGCTCGTTCCCTGTGCTTCAGCATGTAATAGAAATAGAGCCTTTTCTGCAGAGTATTTGTATACCATTAACTCTGCAAAGGTATGGGAAATTTCTGTGTTCTTAATGAGGAAAATGGGATGAAAAGCTCTCTAAAGCAGTCTCTGTTTCTTGCCTTTCTCTTTTTTGGATAATTTAAGCAAACTGTCTAAGCAGTAGGGCTCCACAAACTGCTGAAGTGTGCTTTTGGTTCTGTGTGTTACCAAAGGCCTGTTTGAATCGGAACGTTTTGCTGTGTAGAATTCCAAATGCAGATTTTGTGCAAATGCATGTATTTTGGCTCCCGGTGATGGTGTAATTTCAGTAGAGAAGTTCATTAATGTGAAGGTTAAAATGCTAGTAGGAATGAATCTCGAGTGCGAAAATAGCCATGTTTGTTTCTGCCCTTCACATCTGCCACTGTGCATGTATGGAAAGATAGAAGTCAAAAAACCTGACCCTTTTGGATCTTTCGTCTGCTTAGCTTATGGAACCATCTTAAGTGAACTGGAGACCTCAAGCATACACCATTCTGGATCTCCTGTTCTATTCCATTGGTGTTTTAGTTTCGCATCCTTCATTTCACCTTTCATTTTTCTATGTGGGAGTGGAAATTGTTTTAATAATAGCTCCAAGCTCTTATTTATAGCCCTTCAGTCTTAGCATTTGACGTTGAAAAGTGCCTTTATTCCTTTTTCTTTTAATAAATGTAGGAAAAAAAGAGGTGACCTAGCTGTCCTGAATTCACCCAGCTACTCATTGGCTGTCAGAAAAATGTCCTGATGTCCTGGCAACTAAAGCAGACTGTTTTTATCCTAAAATATGACTTCAGCTTTTTATTTGAAAGATTAATTAGGCTTTACATCATGTAGCATTGTAATAAGGGAAGGTATGTTGCACCTTTGCTTCCATCCTGGAGTGCATTCTCGTCTCCTCCTGCTTCTAGTTTTTGAAGAGCTGTGATTTTTGGGAGACAGTATGTTGATAAATATACTGATACATAAGTCAAAGAGAATAGTCTCACTGTCTTTGAAGGAGCGGTCTGTCCAACTCTATCAAATACAATGTGCTGGAGGAGGAGTAGGAAGTTCTACCTTGTTCTGCAGGTAGCTGAAGCTATCTTCTCCTTGTGAGACTGCATTTCCCCCTGCCTTAAGAAGAGTGCAGTCTCATGCTTTACTTCATCTTACTGAACTAGACAGCTGCCAAAAAGCATAGTCCTACTCTCTTTTCTTCTTGCCTGTTCCCAAGGCCAAACCATGCCTTTCTGTTGCTTCTCTTATCCTGAACCTAGTGAGTGTGCTGATGTGGAAAATATGTTCAACTTTCCCACCAAGTGGAAAACTTTGGAAGAAGGATTAATTTGGATAATCTTGCCAAATGGATTGCTGCACAGTCATACAATGGTAGGGCTGCTGCATGAGGGAACAGAGCCAAGGACACGTGTTCCTGTGTTGGAGGCAAAGAAGAATTTCCCATGCATGGCCTGGTTGCCCTCCACCCTTTAAAAATATTCCATTGTTAAATCTGTGGATGGTGTAATGTTCTGTGGAAACACCTGTGAGCCACGATCAGAAATGTGGCCTAGTTGTTCCTTGATGTGATCCCTTCTTCTAGTAATCTTGGGTTTCAGATTAAGCGAGTTCTTAATAAAGATTTCTGTCTTGTGAGCGCTGAGTAAATGTGCCGTGCGGGTTGGGAAGGAAGTGTGTGACATGCTGCTAGGGTAGCAACTGGGATCGTGTTTGACTCCAGGTGTTGCTCCAAGCTGTGCTTCTGTTTCATGTCTCTTTCATCAATAATACATGATGTGTATTTGGAGGGATAGTCTTTTGTGATGGTTTCTTAAAGCAGCTGTTGGGAACTGCGGGCGCAGATTTACTATCCCATATTTGAAGACTAGAATTAAACACTTTCAGATCAGCCTGTCCTTTGCTACTGATTGGAAAGGCTGGCTATTTCACAAAGCCACCTTTAGTTAAAAAACCCCTCTGGCAATACTTTCCTTTCCTGTAAAATTTTTAATTTAGACTCTGAAAGGCTCTGAAATCAAACAGACGGTCTCTTTGTAGAATGAGAATGTTGCCACTGTGATTTTTTTGAACAGTTTTATATGTCCTAAGGGTACTACACACAATGATTAAAAAACTGCTTGCTCTCACAAAATCACTAATGGAATGGATTTGTTGTACAGTAGTCATGTAACTACAGAATTTTACTGAGTCAGTGACATTATTTATTTACTATTTTATTGTTAACTGTTCCTTTTATTTGATATTGAAAGCTCTGGTTAATAAATTGAACACCCTGTTCTGCCTTGTTTGGGTAGCCAAAGATGTAATTGATTTGGAAACTGAAGGTACTTTCTATTTTTTACAGTGAAGTTTGTCTCCAATTCTCCTGAGCCATGCTGCCTTTGAACAGCTCGTCAATCATTTTGCCACTCAAAATCTGATCCCCTGTAATGAACAGTGTCTTGCTTGCTCTGTGATGAATGCAGACCTTCAGTTCCATTTTTAAATTATTTTTGATCCTGCTCTGATAGATGAGGGGAAGATAAACTTATATCGTGTTTCATAAAAATAAACACAAAGGTGTAAGAAACTCCTTGCAATTAATGTGATAGTTTTGATGTTTGTATTGGGTATACTGCAGTTTCCCTGACTTCTGATGTGCTGTTAGGCAATGAGTGTCGTTTCAAATTCAGGAGACCCAAGGAACTTGAAGAAGTATGCGGGTATTCTAAAACAATACGACAGCGGTATAACCTTAGGAGGTCACCCTTTCAAAGGCAATGCATAGGACTGCTGCAGTCTATTTATCTTGTAACAATGAAACCGTCCCATCTGCAGGCCCAGGAGCAGGTTTTACCTGAGTACCAAAAATCTATGAGAAGCAGAAATTGGCTGCACATGTGGCTAAAACAAACGACTACCTGAATCTCAGAATATTTCTATAGGGGTTTAGTAAGTGCTTGTTTTGTTTGGAAAGCTGCCTTGCCTAGCTCTATTTATGACTGTTTGCCAAGAAAGATAAAATTGTCTTGATAGGATAAGGAACCCTTATCCTATCAAGGATAGGGGAGGATCAAGGGAGGGGAGAGCGGAGCATCAAAGTTCAGAGCAAAACCGCTACAGTGCAAATTCATAATACTGATTTTTCACAAATCAATATTACTTATATTGCATTATATGCTAAACATCGCGTAAGCGGAGAGATGCTTGGATAATAACGTGAGCTCAAACACCAGAGAAATTTAAGCATAAGACACAATAAATGGGTTGAAATTAGGAAGGTTGGGGGGATGTGAGGAGGGTGGGGGTGTTTTTTTGGGGTGGTTTTTTTTCCCCCCTCTTTCATAGCACATATGTTTTCCGTCTATTCTAAAGCCTAGATGAGTTTTGCACTAGGGACCATTTTTATATAAAAGTAAGGGGGGAGGAATCTCAACTTCAAAACTGCAGATACACACTGCTTCTTGTCAAGAGCGTTGCTCACTGTAATTGCTAACAGAAATATGGAAATAAGGCTGTGATGATGATTGGTTGAATGCTTTTTTTTTTTTAAAGAGCTGGTGAACATGACGCAACTCAAACTTTTTTTTGAAAACTCAGATTCTTAAAATTTTTGTGGCACTTGTGAGACTGAGCTGTTGAGAATGGGAATTCTATTAACAAAGATGTATTAGTTGTTATAATATTTTTCCCAATTTTTTCTTTAAAAATACTAAAATTATTTGTTTTCTCTTTCAGCTATAAAATATAATTTAGGATTTTGGGACTTTTTTGTAGTTACTGTTTAGTGTATTGTTCTGCATGTCACTCATTCTGTTTCGCAGTTTTTTAAATATGGAGAACTGTGTCAAATAAATATTTCCAATGGGAATTTTGGACACCTTTCTGTTTTTCGAAAGATTTGTTCCTGTCAAATTCACTGTGAATCCTGCATGAATAGTTCTGAAGTTAAAAGTCCAAATAATTTATCATTAAACCTGTTCTTACTTTCCATTCTTCTAGATTTGGACTCAGCAGGATCGGCAATGCATCCTTGATACTTTAGCACAATTATTACTGGACAAAGAATGTACTGTATTAATTGGCCGTCAAGTTCGGCCAATCTTGTTGGATTTGTTGGAAAGAAATGCAGAAGCAATTAAAGCTGGTGGCCAAATGAACCATGATCGGCATGAAAGGCTCTGCGTAGCGATGAGCAAGCTGGTTGCTGACCACCCTGATGTTTTGCCGTGAGTAATGTAATGTCTCTGTGCAGCGTTTGAATATAGGAAGTATATTCTTGTCAGTGCTCACTGATGATGAGAGGTAGTGTTAGAATTTGGATCATCTCCCACAATAACAAATGTGTCTTGAATTGAAAGAATGATTTAGAAAACATGAGTCTAAAACAGCCTATTTAAATTAAATGGTGTTGTAAGATCTAATCTGATTTTCATCTTAATGATCAAAAGAAAAGCCGAACTGGTGGCAGGAAAATTGCTCTCAACCAAAATCCCTGCACTTAAGATTAGACCTGTAGGCCAGTAGAAAACAAAGTCATGTAAGTAGGAGTCAATATTACTTTTTCAGTAAACAAGAACAAAGAGATTTCACCAAAGGCAGTACTGTTTCCCCTTGATAATTAAGTAACGATTTCTAATAAGGTAAAATATCTGTTGTCAGCTGGTTGTTGAGGTGGTTCTCTTTTGTGAGTGTGGACAATGTCAAATGTAGGCCTTAGTTCTCAGTATACTGTCAATTACTGACTCAGGACCTCTGTCTTGACGGTTTTATTAGTGCCTGTTTTCCGTTCCTCTGGCTTAGATGGCTGTGTTCCATCTCTTTGTCTCTCTCTTTCTTCTAAAGATTTGCTCTAAGATATTTTAAGAATACATCACCAGTTTTCCAGAGGCTTTTCTTGGAGAGCTCAGATGCAAACACAGTTCGATATGGACGCAGACGGATGAAGTTACGGGACCTCATGGAGGCAGCCTATAGATTTTTACAAAAGGAGCAGTCAGTTTTCCGGGAATTATGGGACTGGAGTGTGTGTATTCCACTCCTAAGGAGTCATGACACTTTAGTCCGTTGGTAAGTTAAATCGCCCAGATCTTCTCCATTGAAAAGCTGTATCTGTATTTTGATTTATATTTAACAATGTTCACATGCAAGCAGAAAAGAATCTGCAAATAATAACAAAAATCTGTACTGATGGTATTCACCTATGCTTCTTACCTGATCTTTTGAAAGCTGTAGTGATCTATCACAGAGTGAAACTTAGGTTAGCTCTTAGTTGAGCTTAAAGCTGTGTTCTGGAGTACCCTTTCAAATAATTTCAGTTTAGCCAAGTTGGATTCATGGGAGGTGGTGAATTTATCACTTCATCTCTACTGTACGCCTGCTGGTGTATTGCATGCATTGTAGCATGTTATCCTAGAAAAAAGCATAGCTGGACCTAGTCTCACTCCAACTTACATCACAATTATATATTATACTATTCTGCATTGGTGTGCTATTAATGAGTTGGGGTTTTTTTTCTATTGCTTGTATATAGACATCTCAGTCACTGTAAAGCTTGGCTTATTTAAGCTATGCTTCCTAATTGGCCTTTCTGCAGACCTGAAATGTGGTTTTGGTCAGATGTTTTATGTTAGGTGTCTGCCTGCAGGGCGTCAACCTAGTCACATGATCTACCTTATTTATGTGAGGAGTAGTATTGATAGTACCTCTTATTTAAGAAAAGGTCTTCAATAGTCTTCATTTTTTTACAATGTAAATTCAGAATTATGTTAGTAACACATAATTTTAAAATAAGGTGTATAATTTAGGAAGGGTGGGGAGAAGAGCGTTGTCAAATCTGTCAGCCATTTATGAAGCTCTTCAGGATGACATATGCTTAGATAGTCTTAAAAGAAGAAATAGAATTTCTAATTCATTGACTGGAATTGGTTTACCTGTGTTGTGTTAATAATCTTAAGTAATGGAATGAGCTGACTCTTAAATTTTGTCCTGAACCAATCTTCTGGCAACTCTCTTTTTCCTATCCCCCGCCATGCTCATTGAAAGCTTTGTTCCTCAAAGGTAAAAAACAGTGGTATAACAAATGAGAAGTGTTTTATGATTTGTATTAAATGGCCTTTTGTTGTGAGACAGCTTTATGTAGTAATGAATTCAAGGCTTGGGAGCTGTTGGCTTCTGTCTTGAGTTCATTGAGTTAGGGTTACTGTAGAAGTAGCATGAAATAGAAAGTAATTTTGAAAGGGAAATGGCAGGAGGAGAAGAAAAAAAATGAGATTACGAAAATCAGGTTTTCCTCGCCTGATATGTTTACCTTCACATATTTGGGAAAGTACTCTACTGCATTTCTGTTGACCGTTCTGTCCTTCAGAGAAAGGTTAGCTAGCTAGTGTATAAATGATAAGTATGCCATGATAGAACTGCTTTTCTCAGTTCTGAGATTTCTCTACTCTTAAAGAATGTTAAGCATAGCACTAAAGCAATTTCTGTGATGGTAGTTTTCTGCATGTTTTTCCAAACTTCATATTTTGGTTTAAGTTGAAAGCTGTTAGACTAAATTTTGTAAGACTACCTTTTGATATGTTTTGTTCTAAATACAATGTTTAGGTATACTTCAAACTGTCTTGCTCTGGTTACATGCATGAATGATGAACATAAATTATCTTTCCTGAAGAAGATATTCAATCCTGAGGAGCTGATACATTTCAGACTAAAGTAAGTATTTTAAAATCTTGAACACTATTTATTTTTGTTGATGACTTTCAGTTGAGTTAATAAACATGGATTTCATAGGCTGCTGGAAGAATCTCAGCTGCAGAATGTGGAACAAGCCCTTGTTTTGGCCAACCCGGATTCCTTGTTTTGGCAAAAGGAGAAAGAACTGCAATATACACAAGGACATATTGTATCAGGCGACCTCTCTGCAAATGTAGTAGCTGTATGTGGTATTGTGCTGCCTAGACTAAAGCTTGTTTCGGAAGAGCAGGTATGTAACCCAGGGTGAAGTCTGTACCCTTTTTTTTGAATCCCTAAATGCAGTGAACTGACTTCATTTCCTGCTTAAATGTTATTGAGGTACTATGGGTAGTATGTATCTTTAGCTTTCTCAATGTGTGCTGTAAGCTACTGTTGCATAATATAGACACCGCAAAGCAGCTCTGCAGTGGAATGAATTAATGAAAGTGTAATAGTGCTGTTCATTTTATCTTCATGTAACAGTTCTTAAGAACATACTACAAAAGAATATTCAGCCTTAAATAGTATCTCCAGTGCAAGTTAGGGTGATATGCCATAGCTGAGTAAAGCCGGGATCTGGCACAGTTGCTTTTACCTCCACAAAGTAGTTTTTTGTGCTATAGAGACATCTTATAAACAGCCCTTCTCTGAACATACTCTTAGTTCTTCTCTTAAAAGAAAATAAGGCTGCTGCTTACTCTTCTAGAAGGCAGAAAAAGGGGAGAGGAAGTGAGCAAGAACTTACTTTCTCTGCTTGAGTGAAGTGTAATGCAGAGTGTAGTGTGTTATAGTTTTAGGAAGTCCATCAAAGACATCAGTGTTTTTGAGCAAACAGTATTTAACCTTTTTCTCTCTTGAAATGCTGTTCATCTTGAACTGTTCAGGTGGTTCTTTGTAGCAGTAGACAGTATTCTTGACTGTTTTTCTCATTTAGGTAGTTTTAGCTCTTAGCTGAGTATTTCTGTTTAATTCTGTGACACTGATCTACAAAGGAATGGATGAAGACTACTGATGTCCAGAATTTCTTGAGTAGCAGAAGCCAGGAAAGAGGAATTTCCTGTGAAATTCTTCCTCCCCCTCCAACTTCTGTAGTTGAATTTGCTGAATTCTAGCTTTCTTTAATGAGGTTGAGGGTGTGGTTTGAAATTCATTGCAGTGGGGGAAACTGTGGAGCTGTTTAAGGAGGTTCTTACTCCCATGCCAGTGTCATTGCTGCTGCAACTGTGCAGAAGCAAGGCCATGCCATAAACTGGATTGCTGAAAGGATACTCTTTGTCTATGAGGGAGAAAAGAACTTCCCCAGAAGGCGTGCTTTTATTTTTTTAATAGCCACGGGTATTTCACTGATCTGGTATGCAGTGTAGTTCCAGCTGCAGCTGAGGAGGTCTGATGAAGACGTAGGAGTAAACTGAGGGAAAGCAGGGACTCTTAAAAACTAGCATTGTTACCAGAGAAGTACATGAAACGATATCTGAAAAGATCAAACTTAAATACAAGACATGTGTTTCAGTGCAGTACATACTCTGATTTCTTTTCTCTCCGCCTTTTGGCAGGAAAGCACTAATTCTTGTGCCATATACTGCTGTACAAGTGACTGTAGGAGAGGCAAAATATTTGGAGAGTATCTGTAGCATTGATTAATTACCATTCAATGAACTACATTTATTGCATTTTGAATAAAATAAAAACGTTACTGAACGTACCTTTTTTTATGCATGGAGTTTAATGAGTTTTATAACTTGGCCTGTGCAGGAAAAAGTAAATATGACAGTTAATATTCATACTTGCATCATCTGAATCTAACTGCTATTTGATTTGTCCTGTGGTTCAGATCCGTTCTGATGACTTAAATTCACTTACATTGCAAATTGTATGATTGACATGTGTTATGAATGAATAGTTACTATGCCTGTACTGACAACTTAGTGTGAACTACCTTTGGGAACAAATTGTACGTAAAGTTAATAAAGTGTTTCACCTAAATAGGTTTTTGATGAAATCTATTTTAATATCTGTCATTAAATACACCTTTAGAATCCTGTATTTTATTTGATATGTGTTGACAGATCTGCAGGCCAAAATTTTCTAGTTCTTGGGCTCACTTTCCTAAATGTTCTGTGTTATACAACCTGTCAAAAAGAAACAAAAAATATCAATTTCGATGTAGTAACTCGAATTTTATGTTTGAACAGGAACATAATACCGGCCATTTTGTTTTGGTTGAATCTGCCCTCACAAATCTTCAAAACCTTGCTATTGCTGTAGCGTATGGGAGTCCTGTTTTATTGGAAGGACCAATTGGATGTGGAAAAACTTCTTTAATTGAATATTTAGCAGCTGTTACAGGAAGAGTAAAGCCTCCTCATATTTTGAAAGTCCAACTTGGGGATCAAACTGATAGTAAGGTAACTGATGAAGTTGTTTTATGGTTGGATGATGGGACATAATTTTTACTTGAAGCATGGACTTAATTTTCTAAAAAGATAATGTTTAACTTCTTACCCAAAGACCCCACAACCCCCAACTCTGTAGTATTGGTCTTCTATTGATGAGAATAAATAAATGTGAAGAAAAATCACAGTTACGCTTCAGTAGGTTTTTAATTTGGCGCATAATTGTGTGGCATCTGTTTAATTCAAATTATGTTTTATCAGGGTTTTTCTATGTGGAAAAGCCCTATTGATTTTTTAAAATAATTTTTTACTTTTGTTATTAAAAAATGATTCTAGAATGACTCAGGGTGGTGCTGAAGGCTGTATGGGCACTTTTATTTCAGCTTAAGTGAGCTGATGTCAGTTTAATGTGATTCCACTTTTTTGTGTTAAGAGTGAGAGGAAGTAAGATCCTGTGATGTTGAGGACACTTGCACTTACATAATAGTGATCTAGGTCTATCTGTAGAGATAAAACCGGATGTAAAGATACTTTCACATTCTTCTGGTTTTGCATATATAACTTTTGGCCTTGAATTGATTTATGCTGTTTGGCTCAATTTGTATTTAGTTTTCCAAGGTGGTTAGTATCTATGACAGGTGCTGTCTGAAGCTTCTTATTAGCATGCATAAGCACCTCCTTTACTTGCATAGAACAGCTGATTTCACCATCTCACAACTATTCTTTGCAAGAGTATCTTTTCATGTACGTGAGTAAGACCACCATATTAAGAAAAAGTGATAAGTTCAAGGTACAAAATATGCAGTAGTGAAATGATAAACTTATTTATTTAAGGAATGCTTAAATGTGGAATTTACAACTTTGTGGAGAAGCAACATTTAACTGGTTTTGTATCTTTGAATAACTTGCATTACAATTCCTCTTACTAGGTTAGTCGCAGACTTCTCAGATATGTAAAACAGAGTTCAGTGCAACCCTAGACAGTTTTATATGTTATACTGTTGATTATTTGTTAATTATGGTGGCACAGCTCTGTAAATTCACTTCCGATTACCTGGTTCATTTTAATGACTATGTTTCAGTGAGATTATCATGGGTGCAGAGGGGTGAAACTTTTTTTTCTTAATTAAAACAAGTGTAATGCTTACCAGATGGATTGCTTAGTAATGTGGAAGCTAAGCAAGTGTTACTTACACACCAACTTCAGTCATTTTTGTGAGTTTTTACTCTGAGTTTTTAAGGGATGTAATGAACAGGTTTCTAATTTACTGATTGTTTCTGTCATAGACGCTGCTTGGTATGTATCGTTGTACAGATGTACCAGGGGAGTTTGTATGGCAACCTGGAACCTTGACACAAGCTGTTACCAAAGGTCATTGGATACTTCTGGAGGATATTGATTATGCTCCTCTGGATGTGGTATGTAGATTCATGTTCAATGTAAAGTACTGGTCTTAAGGCCCATACTAGCAATTTTTGGAGTCTAATCACCGTGAGTTCTGCAGCAGCATGCTAAAATACTGCCCCTTTAAAAAGGGTTAGAAAGATTTAAGTTGTGTGTCTTGGTTCGCATATTAGCACATTGCATTCGTTTTTGTTGTTGGTTTAGAGTAGCCATGATGCTGCCACTGGTGCCAGATTTCACTCTGAAGGTTTCAACTGATGCTCATAATGACCTAAGTGTCTCTTAAATCATGTTTTAATATTTGAAAACAAATGTGGCCCCAAACACCACAGAATATTGTCACTGTATTAGAGTGGTGCTGTTAATAGTATTTTTTACTGTTTTATCCTGTGGGTTTTTTTTTGTTTTTTTACATGTTTCTTACCTCTGGCATAATATTAATATCATATTAAAAATGTTTTACATTAAGCAGTATAAGTTTTAACAGATTTCCTGTTTTCAGCTCTAGAACAACTAATTAGACTCTCATCCTTCCCTTTTGAAGTAATGTCTGCTGAAAGCGTATCTTCTGCAAGAACGATGTCTTAGAGATGCTTTGCTCTGTAGGCCTGCTGGATGTTCTGCAGATAGTTGTTTTCTTTCATATCTGTTCTGTAAAGCATCCTTTGTATGACTAAATAGCCTGACAACTTGTTTATTGGGTTCTAGCTTCTGAAATACAGGGAATTTATAAGAAAGCCAAGAAATACTCCTTGTATATACCAGACAGTTTTTCACTGCCAGAGGGTCATGCACTTATTTGCTTCTGTGGACTCAGCTCATTACACTCATCATAAGCATGCCCTGAGTAGTATCCTGCATCCATCTCTCCCTTTCTTCAGGTGCTCCCTGCAGGCATCCTGTCTGCTTTCTGCATATCAAACTCTCTGTGCTTGCTTCCCTCTGTGCTGAGGGATCATTGTGGTCCTACCTCCTTTTTTTCTTCCACCATTATTACTGTACTTCTGCATGGCAAGGTAGATTCTTTAAATAGTTACCAAATTCTCATGGGTGTAGCAGGGTATACACTGAAAAATGTTGTTGTTTGACATCTTTGAGATGCAGATCGTCTTTGTTCAGGCAGATAAAGAAAATAAGGCTTCTGACATGAAAGGGCTTAGTAATTCATTTGACAAATTAGATAGTTTTGATTTGGACTTGCAGTGTAGAGACTCTCATTTCCATTCTCTTATCATTAAATCTGAATATAGGAGAGAGAGGGAAACATTACACCTGTGACTTCCCCCTGCTGATTAACATTACTGGGGGCTCTGCAATTCCTGTTAGCATCACTTGGAAGCACAGTCTGCAGGAACAGCAGTTGCTGACAATGAGGTGGTGCTCTGCGGAAGTGCTCTAGCATCTCGAGTGTGAAATGAGTGTGGATGGGTGTGCTGTCTGTTGGAGTTTCACAAAGAAAAAAAAAATGTTTTACAAATTTTCTTCTCCAGATCTCTGTGCTGATTCCTCTCTTAGAAAAAAGAGAGTTGGTAATTCCTGGCCGTGGTGACTGTTTAAAAGTAGCATCGGGATTCCAGTTCTTCGCAACCAGGAGGTAGGCTTTTAAAGTCAAATGAGTTTAAGAGCATGGATATCCTATTTTTAAATCAAAGATAGCAAGTACAAGGTATTTGGTCAGGAGTATTTTATCCATTCCCAGTTAACAAGCAATAGTCATAGAAGTTGTGAAAGGAATTTTTTCACTTCAGAGCAGCCTTATATTACTACTGGGTGAATCCAGCCTTTGTACAGAAAAGTCACTTCAACAAGGCAGAAGGAATGCAATTTTCTGGGAGGGAACCCTACAAAACCAACCCCTCACCAAACCAGGGTACCACTCTCAGCAATTACTGTGTCTAAAAGGTATATGATTGATATCCATAAGGTATCTTAACTTAATGATTTTAACAGCAGCTGTGTAGAAAATATTTCTTAGTTTTGCTCGTCTTGGGGTAGTTGGTAGCCTGACTACTGAATGTCTGGGTTTTGTTTCTTATTCTACCTTCTTCTTGAGCAGTTGTACGCATGTGTTCCCTGGAACATATTTTTTAAGAGTTTCATTAATAATTTTAACTGAACCATGCATTTATAATAAGGTAAAGCTATTTTATTTGGGAATCATGAAAAAAGAAATAGATTTAAAAAAATTTTTTTTTCCTTCTGATTTGTGAAAGTCTTGTCAGTATAGAGGTAATGTTTTCTAACCAAAAGATTTATACTCTCCCTTGTGGTTTCACTGTAGCAATGGCTCATGCATCAGATGTCAAAATGTCTTTTTGTATATTAAGACATAATAATGTATCAAGATTAAAGGTTAGGATATCTAGAAGAGGAATGCTTACATGATATTAAAATTTTTTGTAGTTTACGTCAAAACCTTTAAAAAATTTGCCTGCTTTTGTCTTCCTTCCGTAGTTTTTTATTTATCTGATCTATTTTTTTTCTGGAATGGAGTCTCTTGGATTAAATTCTCTCTTGGTCACCTTGTCTCCCAAGATTTTCCTCTTTGGTATACTTGGTCAACATTTTGTATTGCAGCAAATGATAGTTTCCATTGGGCTTGTTAGAGCAGATTCAATAAATCTATTACAGTTTCCAGCTATGGAATATTATTTTAAAAAACCTCCAACAAACCAACAAAAAAACCCCAAAACTGAAAACAAAAACCAAACTACAAAACCAATATCTAATGCTTTGCATGTGCCAGGCTACTTCCACAGTGGGTGCATAGTTATATGTGCAGTAAAAAAAAAATGTACAGAAGAAAATATATGCTGGAAAGGACTGTGAACCTGAAGAATGAGGAAGAAGAATCAGGAAAGACCGTGCAGGGGACAGGGACTGGAGATGCTTTTCCTGCATCTCTGCAATAGAGCACAGATCCTAAAGGATCTGTGGAAGATGTTTCCTAGGCCACTTCTGTCAGGGCTCCTCTTTGTAAAAAGGATTCTGTATATTGTTTTTGATAGACTTGTTGTCAGTCATCTTTATGCAAGTATCTCTAAGGAGAGATACATGCACTACATGGGGAAAACACTGGAAAAAGAGCAGATAATTTGGAAAGCAGAGATAGGCAACGTGGGATCCGTGGCAGTACAGTGACAAACAGTGGGTGATCTAGGCATGCACATTATGTTGTAGCAGCAGTATGTAACATGTTCTTTGATGCACAGGAACGCATTGAATATGTTGAATTCTGCAGCAAGACACAATATATTCTGTTTCTTCATGTTGTTTTGATTAAGGATATTCAGTTGCGGCGGAGGTTGGTACAGACAGCAAGGCAGCCATGCTGCTCTTTTGGACAAATATTGGACCAAAATACATCTGGATAACATGAGCAAAGGAGAACTCAAGGAGGTATGGTATCTGTTCCTCTGTTGTGGCATATGAATAATTGCTTCAATAAAGGGTAATAAATGTTTTTCAGTAATAAATTTCATGCTTATTTTTATCTCCAAGTTCCACAGTACACACTTTTCACTGCAGATCTCTGCTGCTGGTTTTGAAGTAAATGGACAGTTTGTCAGGGAAGTTTGGAGTGAATTGGACAAAGATTCCTGGAACTTGCCTTGGCAAATACAGTTCTGCTTTGAGTGGGTCTAAGAATCAAATTACTTAACCAAATTACTTTGCTGTTTTGTAGCTCACAGATTTAAAAACAGAGAGGGGAAAAAAAATTGACCTTACTGTAATCCCAAATTCTAAGATTTGAGATTAAAAATAGTTGGTCAGTTATCAGCTCAGAATGACTGTTTCTGTTGACATCTTTTATTAGCGTTTCTAGGGAATGTAGTCCTTCCAAAAATTCATGTAGCCCTTCAAAAGATTAAGGAGCCCAGCACTTAACTGAAAATAGAGTTCTCTAGAGATTCGCCTTGTGATACGGAGCTCAGAATAGGAGCCTTGCCTAAGGGACAAGGGGGTGAATAGTTTCTAGCAGAAGAGTTGAGGAGAAAGTTCTGAATTTTCTAGAGTGAAGATGATAGTTTTTCAGTAGGATTCATTTGCTCCTTGGAACTCATTCAGCAGCCACTGCAGTTGTCGGTGACCGTAAATACCTGTGTTTTTTCATTTTGTCATTTGTCAGCTAATTGTTAGGAATGGGGCAAGAACAGCACTTGTTTCGTACTTGTAGATTTTGTTGGAGGGGAGCGAGTAGATGCACAGGGTGGCCTCTGCAGACAGTTTGCTGGAGATGCGCATGCTTGTGTGCTGTAGCTGCTTCTGCTACGAATAAACCCACATGGGCAGGAATTCTAGGAAGCTCACAGCTGCAGTATTAAAAAAGACTATCTCACCTAACTGATGTCAGAGATCTCCAGAAAGGACCAATACTAAAGTAAATCTTGGCTGTCAAAACCTTAAGAAGAAAGGAAGCCTTGGTGCTAAATGTGTCACTTAGCATTATGTTCTTTCTGTTCTTTTTTGTAACTTTGTAGCTCAAGTCACAAAAATGTGTAAATCAAGCACTGTGTAAGATTCTCTAGTAGTAGAAGAGATAGTGGTAGAAAACACCCACTTGCTTGTCTTGAAAATAGACTCGTGTTCTTCTGGTTAATCTTAAACGTCAGCTTGGCAGGGTAGGACCAGTGTTCCTGGTATGTATCTGTCAAAAGCTTATTTTAGGAAGCAATAATTTTGGCTGGCAAACTGTAATGGAGAGAACTGAGCTGAAAGGAAATTACAGAAGAAAAATTAGCCCCTTAATGTGTCTTTATCAGCACAGTGAATAGACAACTTGAATGCACAGAAATTCAGTCATTAAAATGATAGGATAACTTTTGTTATCTGTTGTAAAGTTGTATGATTATGATTTGAGTTTAGAATAGGGTTGAACATACCTTTTTTTCTTCTGTTGGTATTTTTGCAAATGTATTAAATGAATTGGAGTAGAGTTGGCAAAACTCACTTTTGGCATCCAAATCGATATCATATAAGTCACAATGACTTTTATTTTCCTCAGATGAGAAGCTCTAAGAGAGTGGTTTTGTGTAGCTTGCTAGCTTCAGTATCTATTGAAGTGTATCCTATAAAATTTGGGGGCCTGGTGGTTTCCTCCCAATGCTAAAGATATTTTTCTGTGTGGTGGTGTTGTTTTGTTTTGTTTTACTCTTTCCAGGTTCTTCAGAGGAGATACCCCAACCTTGCTCTTGTAACTGATCACTTGCTGGACATTTATATTCACCTTACGGGAGACAAGTATCAGGCATCAGAAAACAGTGCTTCTGGCTCTGGGCATATACCAGAAGATTCATCAGAACCAAGATCAGAAAACAAGAAACCAAATCTGGAAGGACGAGAACTATCTCTAAGGTTATCCTTTCTTATTTATTAGAAGGAAGTTTAGTTGGCTAGCTGTAGAGTTAGAAGTGTTTATCTTTTTTATTTTTCTTAATTTCTTAAAAATAGTCATAAAGGTTTGAATAATTAAATCGGAATTTCATAAAAAGTGGAAAAATCCATTTTTCATTTAAAAATAATGATTAATGTATCTTTTTAAAAATCTCAATCTGAATTACTTAGGACTTCCTATTTGCTATACTTTGTCCTCAAAAAAAAAAAAGTGTAGGTTTTGTCATATGTGGTGTTGAGTTGGTATCAAGCCATATGGATTACTTCTGAATTCATTTTAACACAAAATATCAGTTCCAGTTAAGAACTGCTGACTGACATGTACTATATAATGTTCTCCCAATAGATAGTAGATAACATTTTTGGCAAGTATATATATTTGCTTATCTAGGTAATTTTGTATTAGACGCTCACAGCATTTTTCACAGATGACTGAAAGTAACCAGATGTGTAGTATACTACTAATTTCAGAATTTTTATAATAAAATGCAGCTTGATGTTCAATTATTTCTTCCTTTCATACCAAACAGCAGTGCTCCCCATGTGGAATTTCTATAACCAGTAGCGCTTTGTGAATTAGTCAGTAAATAGTAGGTATGGGCAGTATCTAATGTTTTTGTGAAGCATAAGAATGCCACTGATACTAAAACAGCAGTTGTTTTTCTAGAAAATTAGATGTTCCCTTTTCTTGCCTTTCAGAAGATTTTGTTGTTCATAACAAAGCAGTATCTTGAAAAAAATAGGTTTTTATACCTTCCTGGATGAAAGGCTTCTGCTTTTCACTTTTTCAGTTTCATGATTACCTTATAGTTTAATGGAGTGTGTAGTATCAAGTTCTAAGCAACATATCTGAAAGCACCACTGTTGGTATTTATGTGCTCAGCTACTCTTCAGAATTAGCATCCTATTTATATGTGTCTGCCCATGTACAACTTATGCGGCAACTAAATGTGCAGTTGCTAGAAGATGACATAATGACCTAAGCTGAACATGAAAGAAGATGCTGTGCGTTTTGGCTTGATTGTACCAAATCTTTTCGGTGTTTTCTTTTTAGAGACTTGCTGAATTGGTGCAGCAGGATTGCTTACAACTTTGACAGTAGTTCTTCAACCACAGCAGTGAATATTTTTCAGGAGGTGCGGTAAGACTTGATCCAGAAATTGCTTACCCAAATCCTAGCATTGCCTCATAAATCTTAAAATACTCTACTTGGGAATGTGAGATGAGAATTTACATTTAGTTTTATCTGAAGCAATTGGATTGTAGTTGGAATGTTTGTGATCCATCTATCAGAGGCTCTCCTTACTACTAGGAAAATTGTTTGCAGTAATGTGGTGAACAGGCTTACACTGTCATACAAACAGCATGCTGGAACATAATTTTAACTCATATGAGCTGGGACTACGTATGACTGAGAGTAAAAGTTTTAAGATTGTTTTTTTTCTTGTAATATGATGCTGCTTTCCTATGCATCAGTTTACATTCCAGGTTTGGAATTTTGTGGGTGTGCATCAGTCAGAGGTAGTTTTCAGAGGTGAGATCTTACAATGTTACTTCCCTCTCTGTTTTTTGGTCCATTCATCTAAAGATAGCTTCTGTGACTGGGCATTGAAAAAGTTTTACTTTCAGTAGAAACCCACTACACTAAAGAGTTTTTAGAAGTTCTTATTATATCCCTTTGAACTCTGTTGTTTGACTTGATCTGGGGACAGTGAAATAGTTTTATTTACCATAGCTGGATTGGATTCAAGCTCGTGTCAGTTAAGATGGTGTTTGTCAGATCATATCATACAAAATTTGTTTTGAAGAAGTTGGTTTGTTTTCCCCTTGACAGGCATTGGACTGTTTCACAGCTATGCTGTCCAACCAAGGGAGCAGAGAGAAAATGGCAAAAGTTATTGGAAGTAAACTAAATATCTCCAAGAAAAAGGTATGTTGAGCTTTAATTAACATGTTTATTGGTATTTTTCTATAACTTGAAATTTTTCTAGTGATTAATATAAGTGTTCTGCTATTTTTCTTTAAAAATATGCCCATCAATCTGTTCCGAACACTTTTTTTTGCTCCCTGTACTATCCCAGGATCTACGTTTTTCTCCTGTTTCATTTTCAGCTGCTTTTTTTTTCTCTGAAAGTTCCAGTGAACCTGTTTCAGAGCAGATTGCAAATGGACTCATCATGCAAAAGAAGGATCACACAGTTGCCTAAGCACATGTTGCTGCTGGATGCACAGAGTAGTAAAGAATGTGGTTTTTCTTTGGTGGTTACAATGAACTTGAATCACTTAAAAGAAGAGTTCTGAGAGAAACATAATCTTCCTTGCTACTTGTTCTGTAACCATTGGTTCCAAAAATCAAGTACCTTTTTAGAGGCTAGTAAATATATATTAATAGCATGTGATATAAGTGGCTGAGTTAAACAAAATCATTACTTTGTCAACTACTTCAGACTATACAGAAGTTTGATTGCAAAGGAAATTCCCTCATTTGTTACTTTAAGACTGAAAAACTTGCCAGCTGGGTGGACAGATGAATCCCTAAAACGTCCATGGGTTTTTCTGTTTGTCCCTTTTCCTTTTGCATTATTACAATACAGGAAGGTGTTATCCTCTACCAATGGCAAAATATCCTTGTTTACACAGAGGTATTTACCAAGTTTTTGAGGGACGTTGTTTATTATTTAAGTTAACTCTTGCCAGGTTCAAGGTGACATAGTTGAGCTACCATGGAAATAAACGAAGTAGAAATATAATGGCATAGACCCATTGCCAAGTGATTAAATGGAAAGATGTTGTTTTTACAGACAAATAACACTTCTGCAGTCCTTCGGTATTTTAAGTGATGAGTATGTAAAACCTGCACAATATAAAATCTTATAATGAAAAATTAGCTTGCTGCAAAGTAATACTGGTAGCACCGCATGAATGTTCTTAGTGTGATGTTGTAGGCAACATTCGTATTGGAAATGTTGATGCTTTCTTCACAGGTGGAGTTCTTTTGTGAACTCTATAAACCAGAAATTCTAATACGGGAACAAGAAGTCTCTGTCGGAAGAGTGCATCTCATGAAGAAACAAACCCAGGCTCTCACTGTACAAAGGTAGAACATCTTGTAGTTTCCATGTGAATTGAAATATTTTGTGTTGGAAAAGAACAGATTAGAAGTCACAGGTTTAAAAAATGCAAATTGGATATTCTCTAATGAAAGGAATGTGATGAGTTCTTTCTTGTGATCTCAATTTTACCTTGTGTATCTTTAAGGCTGTTTGCATCATACTTCTGGCAGCCAAAGCAAGGAGATTTTCAGCTTCTCTTGAACTAGAGTTTCTTCAAAACAGTGTGGATCCACAGCTGTTATATTAAGATTTCAATGAATCTATCTTTGTGAAGAAAGATTTTTTGTAGTATGTGGTACTAACTCCACTGGCCAGGAGGTGCTTTGGAAATCCTGAATTTCTAGGTTGTATCTTGAGAAAAATGAGTATCTTATAAGGGTATCTTGGAACTAATTCTTCCCAAACCTATATTTTTAATTAAAAAAGAAAAAATCAACCACTCATCTGAAAAAGAAAAAAGGGTGAAATTGGTACGAGCTCCTTGATAGATCTTGTTTTTGAGTTGCTTCCTTTGTTTTCTTTCAGAGCAAAACAAACCTTTGCTGCCACACGGCCATCTGCAGTATTGATTGAACAGCTTGCAGTTTGTGTTGTCAAAGGAGAACCTGTGCTTTTGGTTGGTGAAACAGGAACTGGCAAAACCTCAACTGTTCAGTACCTTGCTCATATTACAGGTAAATAAAGTGTGAAGACTGTAACTTGATGATTTAAAAAATGGCAAACGAACTAAAAGAAACCCCAAGTTGATGGTCCTTTCTATTTCTGTTTCAAGGACACCATCTGAGGGTTATCAACATGAACCAACAAAGTGACACAGCAGATCTATTAGGGGGGTGAGTCACTGACTACTGCTTTCTCTGTTCTGCAATTGACAGTATCAGAACAACCTTCTTACACGAGTATAGTTGTGTTGTCAAAGAATTGTTTTTAGACACGTATCTGTTTCATAGTAGCATTGAATGTCTTAAGAAACATGTTTGCATGCAGAAACCTTGTTGTCCTTGCTGAAGAACAGAGGCAGTTTCACTGAATTGTGTGTACTTCATATGTACGTGAAGAAGTAATTTAAAAGCACACTCTCTGTGTCTCTTTAAATGTCTCTTTAAATATGGCTAAGCTGTTTAATATGAATGTGATATAATATTCACTGGACATACTTGTTGGTAGGTGTAAAAATATTTTACTTATCAGTCTTTATAAAATTGCCACATAAGGTGCATTTAAATATGTGCAGTTTTACTTCGCTCATTAGTTCAGTGAAAAACTATGGACACCAGAGTTCCTTCATGGACAGTATTGTTTCAGTAGCTGTTTTTGTTAATTCACAGATGCTAGTTCCTGTCCCTGTGTCACAAATAAGTAACTAATCTTTTGCTTCTTTTCAGTTACAAGCCTGTGGATAACAAGTTGATCTGGCTACCTCTGCGAGAGTCTTTTGAAGAACTCTTCTCTCAGACGTTTTCTAGAAAGAAAAATCAGACTTTCTTGGGACACATTCAGACCTGCTACAGGCAGAAACGTTGGCATGATCTGCTAAAACTAATGCAGCATATTCATAAATCTGCTATTAATAAGGAAGCAAAAGAAAATGCATCTGGTGAGAAGTCAGACTGATCAAACACACATCATTAGCGGTGAACCGTTGCAGAGAGTAGATAATTAGTGATGAATTCTTTGATTATTTTTTTTTTGGGGGGGGGAGGGATTGTTTTGGGTTTTTCTTGGTGTGGGTTTCGTTTTTGTGTTTTTTTTTTTTCTTTCATCCCTTTGTATTACTGTCTTTCTCCTGGTTTTGAAAAATGTAATCTCTGTCTACAACAAGACATTCAAAGTACTGTTAGAATAGATGTTTTTTCTTCCTACTCTATCACTGTTAGCTATGCCTGACAGAGTGAAGGTTGATTTCTCTGACCTATGGTGCCCTTGACATCTGATCTCCACTCAACACTCAACTTGTTTGCTGTGCTGGTGAACAGTCCTAGTTTTCTGTGTGGCAGTCTTCCATATGAATGCATGTATGCTTTCAGTCCTGGAACCTCATTAGATCTCACAAATATAGCTTATTTTAAAAATAAAGCAAAACAAAATAACAGCAAAAAACCCCAAAGTAATAGAAGGTTTTTGTTTCATACTTTGCAACCTATTTGGGACAGAGGCAATATTTATGCTTTGCCTTGTGTGGAGTGGTTTCTGATTCTAGACCTGCTGAACAATGAAATGGTAGCTTTCATTCAGCATAGGCCAAACAAACTTAATTATGAACCTTGTCTCCCCTTTTCTTTTATCTAGTTCTTCTGAATATACAGGTATTGAACTAAATGCCCACAAATGTAAAAAAAGATGAGGTTTTAAAAAAATGCTTGTTGCAAGTATTGACCATCCTAAAATAAAGACAAGCCAAAATCTGTAACTTGCAAAGTTAGTAGCTTAAGTCATTATGATGCTCTATATACCTCAGGCTGTGACTTTAAACAAACAACTGAAATAAGTACAATAGTAAATAATGTCATAACTGATAGGGAATTGGAGAGTGGTAATGGTCATATTGGAACCAAGTGAATTACCAGCATAAGTATTTGTTCCTAAGCTAGAACATCCTGGAGTGAATAGCAAACTATCTGTGCCTGGATGTCGATAGCATTCAGCTAAACTAAAAACCAAACCAAAAACACAGCCCAAAGCAAAACAAAAAAAACCCAACCCCCAAAATCAGCAACTTTTTTTCAATTTGTGAGCTGTCATCTGTAGAACTTGAATGTTTTCATTGCTCAGCCAAGCTTGCTCTTGTATCTGTGCTTGAAACAGACTGATCAAAATACTGTTGTGAAACATTGTCTGTGCTATTGTTCTGATGGTACAAGCTTAAATTTGTTTTGCTTACAGGCTCACCACTGAAGGAAAAGTGGGAGGCATTTGGTCTTAAACTGAACCATGCTCATCAACAGATGAAAATGACAGAAAATGCTCTTCTCTTTGCATTTGTTGAGGTATTTAGAGATTTACATTTTGATGCTAGGAAGAAGGAGAAGCATGTAGAAGACTCTGCAATCAGTATTATATAAATAACTTCCTGGCAAGAATCTTGCTGTGAAGTAAAACTTGTTCCATGATAACTCTGTGGAACGAAGTGTGCTACTTAAAGGAGGCGGTGGTTAGATGGGGGTGAGGTGGGGGAAAGTTTTGTGTTAACACATTAGTTAATGCTGTATAATAGGTATTAGGGCTGGTATGATAAAAGAATATCAGCAGTATGTCATACCATCTTTTTCAAGTGTATGAGATTAGAAAAAACAGCTTGACCAGTCTCCAGTAGGTCATGTTTCTGCCTGGGGATTCCTGTGACGGATTTAACTTTAAGAATCTGTGCTGTTTATCTAGAGGTTTTGGGTTTTTTAATATTTCAAACCCATGGCATAATACTGTAATGACATCGTGTGGTTAGGGGAAACCCTGATGGTTTATGCATGTTCATTCCTTGTCACCCTGTTAGTCTGAATATATGCTGTCAAATGCTGTGTAAAGTGTGTTAAATGTTGATCAGTCCTCTTTCTAAAAAATTACTATATAAATAGTTGGAGAACCCTTGACTTAAGTATAATTTTAATAAGTTATAGTTCCCTGAGGAACATAATATTGCTTGTATCTTTGTTTGGATTTCTTCAGATAAATTGTCTTTACTACTCTCATAGTGGTGTCAGTGAAGTTTAGGCACTACAGTGATGGATATCACCGACAGGCAGCATTGCACAAATACAAGAGCTTAATTCTGTTAAATCTGAGCCAGTCTAAATGGTAGCTGATAATGGTGATAACTGTCTGACTTCTGTGACTTGCAAAATAATAGCTGTTATTGAGGGAGAACAGTAAAACTGCTATTGCTGTAAAAGGTCTGGAATTGCCATTTGTCTAATCAACTCATGGACTGCAGAACAAGTATTTCCAGTATACAGATGCTTTAGTTGATGTATCGCTGCTGGTGACATGATTAACAAATTGATCTTATTTTTAGGGTACTCTGGCACAAGCAGTAAAAAAAGGAGAGTGGATTTTGTTGGATGAGATTAACTTGGCTGCAGCAGAGACTTTAGAGTGCCTGAGTGGTTTATTGGAAGGATCATCTGGGTCACTGGTGTTACTAGACAGAGGAGATACAGGTACTATTTCTGTGCTTGCTTATGCTGTATCTTGCTATCTGGTTTGTTGAATTTCCTATCCTATATGGCTCAAAAGAAATTGATAACACTTGCCAGAAGAATGAACGTGTGCAAAAAAGAGTAATGTGTTCTTTCTAGACTTCATACTTCTGTGCAAGAAGTGGGAGCTCTAATTCACTGTGGCTCAGGAGATTTCAGCAAAAATTGTTTTAGCTTTTGCCTCTTTGGATTCTACAAGGAGCAGATCTATCTAGTGGCATTAGTAAGCATTGCTGCCTCTAAAGACTCTTTAGGGAGTGTCTTTTTTTAATATATATAAAGTTGAGGTGGCTTGATGGCTAAGTGGATGTCTAAGGGCATGGGAAATGAGGTTTAGTTGCTGCTGTAGCAATTGTCTTTCACTGATCCTGAGAATCTATTTGTTCTCCGGGTAGAAATACAGGGACAAGGCCTCTGATTTTTTCTGAGCCCTTCTTGTGGGTGACCCCAACCAGCAGCTAAGCACCCACAGAGCTGCTCACTCATTCCTTCCACCCCACCATCCCCCACAGGAAAATTTGTGTGAAACAAGTGATGCAAAGGCAGTCACTAACCAGCTCCCACAAGCACACCAAATTCCAGCCAGTCTCTAAGCAACAGCCACCTTGGAAGACAAAAATCACCACCCTGTTCTTCCTCTACTCTGTTTTTATTGCCGAGCATGATGTTATATGGTAGGGAGTATTGCTTTGGCCAGTTTGGGTCAGCTGTCCCAACAGTTCAGGACTTCATATATATATATTTATTTTTTTTTAAATACTCAGTGCTGTTAAAACATCCTGCTATGCACAAATAAAAGTCAGTTTCAGTTGCCTGTGGCAGTTACAAAGGTGTAGAGAAACTTCTGATAAAATGAGATGGGTTATTCTCTGAAAACTTTTCACCCTGGCATTTAAAGAAAAATCTATAGTGCAGTAATACAAAGCTTTGCTTAGAAGAAATATACCTCATTTAAAAGAATTAAGTATCCTCGGTTCAGCATTAACCTTATGTTTCTTATTTCTGTTTCTTTTAGAGCCTCTTGTCCGTCACCCTGACTTTCGCTTGTTTGCATGCATGAATCCAGCTACAGATGTTGGAAAGAGAAATCTTCCTCCAGGAATAAGAAACAGGTGGGAAATAATGATTCTGTGTCAAAATACTTAGTCAATGTCTTTTTCAGAGTTTAACCAGCTTCACAAGTTGACCCAGTGAAGAATGCCTTATTTGAAGCTGGAGGATATAAGTCTAAACTGAAATTAACTTCCTGAAGAGATGCTTTCCACATCATGGTGAAGGTTTTTCATGAAATAGCGTCAGGAAAGTACTTCTGCACAGTAGCTGAGCATGAACAAATGGTTTAGCAGTAGTGTAGAGTGTTGTTACTGGGGGCAGGGAAGTGATCGTTCTTTACAATTATGCTCTCAGCACCTGGGAATGCGACTGCAGCAGTTTATGTTCCTGATGGGGATAATAAAGACAAGTGCGTTGTGTGTTGTGTCTGTTTAATAGCCTTTCCCTTGATAACTCAGAAGTGTTGATGATGCTTGCAAAAAACCGTATATCCAGCTTTGTTCAGTCAGAAGGAAGGTGGTTTGCATGGTGGAGCAGACGTGTGATACTCAAAATGTTTGAGGTTTGATCTTCAGACGTTTAAGCTGTGCCCAAGAAATTGGAGTTGTGGTGAATCCATTCTTCAGTACAACCTGTTCCTGAATGCAAAGACCTTCTACTTGTATTTGATGCTGTTTCCCTCATGTGTGCCAAAAGTTGCACATGTAGTCCTTTACCAGAGCCATAAACACTGTGCAAGACTGTAGAGATGCACTTACTATATGTAACTGGTCATTTGCAGTTAATAGTGGCAAAGTAAGGTTTTATTGCTATAAACTCTCCTGGCTTAGTAGTGAGAGGAAAGAAAGTAAGTGTAATACAGAAGAGAGTTCAGCTTCAGCATTTCTTGTTAAGTTTAAATGAATTTATATTTGCGTTTGTCAAAAATATCCACCCCTCTGAAGTTAATAGTATGGCTTAGTTGTTTGAGTTTGCTGTGGTGTGTCCTGGGCTATTGTTTGCCGTTGAAATGCATGGTATGGAAGGGCTGCAGACTCACATTCAACACCTGATGCGAACATACTGGACTAACAAACTGTTGGAAGATATGTTCATTAACTAGAGCTGCCAGTGCAGTATACCAAACACGAAACATTTAAAGATACTCAGAACTTCACTGAGTATGTGTTTTGCTGCTAATTTTCCTTTGCTTATTGTCAAGTTTTCTTATTTTATCATTGCTGAGCTGGATATTTGTAAAAGTAGAAAACAACCTGGATATGCTAGTTCTGGATATGCTACTCAATACAAAATTAGACTAAGTGATATCCCGTAAGCGTTCACTTTTTTTAAATAGAGACCATTAGAGAGTCCACTTTGAAAAGTGCTCCTGCTGTGTCAGTGCTCCAGTGTTCAGGCCATAACGTTTGGGTGTCTATTGCAAATTGTTTAATTTTCAAAAATACAGTCCCGTAGTTCATTTTCAGTCTACTAAGTTAAAATAATTTAGATTAATTATTTAGAAATAAGGTGTTACTAATACTTTTTAATTACTCTGATTCTTGAGTCTTATCTATCCGTAGTTTGAGAAGTCAATATTCTGCTGTGTACAAAATGTTAAATGTAATATACCATGAGAATCATAGATGAATTGATTTTTTTTTTCTTTTAAATATTGTCAGATGTCTGAGTGTTATGGATTGATTTGATTCTTGCAGATTTACTGAACTTTATGTAGAAGAATTGAGAAACGAAGGAGACTTGCAAGTTCTTATCATGGATTATCTGAGAGGCTTGAATGTGAACAAAAATACAGTACAGGGAATTGTGAGGTAAGTTGGTTGTAATCTCTTGAAATCCTTGATGGAATAAGTCACAAAAATAAAGTGTGTAACTGTAGTCTGTGATTCGACTGTTTTGGGAAACACTATAATGCTCCCCACACAGCAGTTTGCATAGCCTTAGGAAATGAAAGAAGGTAGGCATCCCTCCTCTTCCTTCTCAAGGTTTCTGTACTTGTGTGGAGGAGATTCACTTTTCCTTATTCAGAAATGCTTTCTTGGTGGCACCAGTTAAAAAAGCATTGTTGTTGCAGTGCTCTTTCCCATCTGAGAGATTAAAATGGTTTGTTTCTGTAGATCATACTAATGAAAGCCTTGTGTATTTATCAAGCTACTTTCCCTTAGTTTAAGGTGTATGATCTCACCTGAAGAACTGTTAGATGTTTAGAATACTTTGAGTCCATAGTCACTTTCTGTATATCACTTTCCCTCAAAAATATGATTCTAAAATATTCTGTTGCTTTGCTTCACTGACTGTACAGATGGCAGAGTTTGGCATGGCTTTCCTAACCTGGAGCTTTTAGAAAAAGTGACAGTTGGAGATAAGCTTAAGCGTTTATACTTTGGGTTTAATTCCTTACAGCAATGCTCTGATCAGTAACAGCACTATGTAACTGGTTTATTTTTGCAGCTTTTATTTATCTGTGAGAAAGGAAGCAGAAGCAAAGCTGGTGGATGGAACTGGCCACAGACCTCACTACAGTCTCCGTACACTTTGCAGGGCATTGAGATTTGCAGCATCTAATCCATGTAGCAGCATACCACGCTCACTGTATGAGGTGATTATCTACGTTGGGGTTTGTTTCAGTGTATATTCACCACAAAGACTGTTTGGGCAAAGGAAAATTCTCTCTTCTAAGTGCAGTATTGAACAGAAACAATTCTTTAATCTTTGCCTTTTTTTTCCTAATGATTTTTCATTAATATCTCTTCTTCTTAGGGCTTCTGTTTGAGTTTCCTGACGCAGCTTGACAGAGTTTCTCACCCAGTAGTTCAAAAGCTAATTTGTCAGCATATAGTCTCTGGCAACATCAAAAGCCTTCTCAAGCAGGTAGGTAACTAAGCCTGTATAGAGCTGTTTAGTATTCAGAGTAGAATTTAATTTGACTTGCCTTCTCTTGCCTTTTTCCTCCACATTTCCTTCTTGCAGTCCTGTTTCTCATGTTATAAAGATAAAAACTAAAAAAAAAACAAAAACAAACTCTTCATAATTTTTTACTTCTGCTTGAAATGCCCATATGTTAGCTAGTTTATTTGTTAATTTGAAAAAATGTGGAAGTCTGAATAATCACAGCATTGTGGAGTGTGGGCAGCTTGATACAGTGACTCCAACTGTAAAGCTTTCACGGGCTTTTGAGGAGCTTTCATAGGCTTTTTATTTTTAGATTCCGAATGCAGAACGTATTGATAAGAAGCAAACATCTGTGCTTTGTCTCTTAATGGGAAAGGAAAAATCTCACTAGTTCTGGGAGCCCAGCATGAGTATGCATGGGGGACTGGGCTGGTGGGATGGGGATGCCAGTTGTCAGAGAGATATATTTGTTTCAGAATAAACCCCTTCATATTAGATAAAAAGATAAAAGCCATTTTCCTGCTTGGAAGCATACTTCAAAAGTCTGTGCTAGGACTCTTGAGATATTTTTATCTTCATGGCACTGGCAAAGATTCCTGCTTCATGACCTTGAAATAATCAGGTCAGGCTTTTCCTGTAATTTGTATTCTGTGACAAGGGGACAGAGCTTACTGCAGGAGTGCTCGGGGTTAATTCAGAATGACTTCTTAAAGATTATGTTGCAGTCGTGTAACAGTAGTTGTCTTCATTAGCAAACTGAAACTCATTTGTATAATCTGTTATTTCTGACATGTCTCCTTAGCAAATACCAAAACCCCAAGGAGGGAGATTTATACTTATAGAAGGATACTGGATTTCAGCTGGGGATAAGGAGCCTACTGTAGATGAGACCTATGTGCTAACCCCTTCAGTTAAACTTAATCTGAAAGACATTGCCAGAGTTGTGTCTGCAGGGTATGTCTGTTTCAACTTTTCCATTAAAAAGCCAAGTTAAAGATGTTTATTTGGGCCTCAAGTGTGGGTGCCTGTCTAGCCTTTATTGTTTGGCATGAGTAATGGCTGTTTGCCTTCTACTTCATAGTTATCTTTTCATTATACAGTGACTTGAATTTATACAGGTACTTCTTGTCTCCTTAAACCATTTTACTGCTGTACCTAGTTTTATTTAAATGATAATCTAGAAAATTGCAGTTAAAATAACCTACTTATTTTGCACTGCAATGTAAACTTTCCTGGACAGCATTCAGGGGTAAAGTTACTTATGTTCCCCTATTAGTGTATGATCTTGGATACTCGGAGTGAGTTTAGTAGTATGATATTTTGGTAATGTAGTTTGATAACATAGATTTCTGAAAATTTCAGATAACGTTGATATCTCATCTATGAGAAAGATATGACTCGTGCTTCCTAACCACTATTTTGGTTATCCTTTTAGGACTCATCCAGTACTGATTCAAGGAGAGACCTCTGTTGGTAAAACCAGTTTAATTCGTTGGCTGGCTGCTGCTACTGGGAACCATTGCGTAAGGATTAACAATCATGAGCATACTGACATCCAGGAATATATTGGCTGTTATACATCAGATGCCTCTGGGAAATTGGTATTTAAGGAAGGTGGGTGAGCATATGATATTTACTGCAAATGCCTGTCTCGCTTCACTGCTTTTTTTTCCTTTTCTGTTTTATTATGGTGGAGGGATGATCTGTCATAAAGTTAGTAGTTGCATAAATCACTTCTGTGAATTTCAGTGAATTCTTAAGAGTTCATGTTTGTCTCGTCATACTTGTCCTATTGGATATAAAGAAAAAAATTCAACAGCTTAATACTGTAGCTTCCCTTTGAGTGCAAACTGGTTGCTAAAAGTGTCTGAATACATGCTTCTGCTTCTGTTAGATTTAGTTTTAGATTTTTGACTAAACTTCTTCTATTCCCTCCAAGGCATTCTCATAGATGCAATGAGAAAGGGTTACTGGATTGTTCTAGATGAACTGAATTTAGCTCCTACTGATGTTCTGGAGGCTCTGAACCGTTTGCTGGATGATAACAGGGAGCTGTTCATTACTGAGACCCAGGAAATTGTCAAAGCTCACCCTCGCTTCATGCTGTTTGCTACACAGAATCCTCCAGGACTCTATGGTGGCAGAAAGGTCTGTATAATCTCATTTGAGTAGCTACAACTCCAGGGAATGAATCTCTCTCATACATAGAAGTGTGATGTGAAAAGTTTCTGATGTGTAGCACAGAATTAACATGAAGCTCTTTAAGATGTAGAGAGCTGAGGTGGCTGTGGACTAGCTTTCAGTACAGCTGGGTTCTGTTCAGGGTAGCTGCCTGTTTTGCAGATACCACAGTTCTAAATCATTTTGAGTAGTTGAGATTTAAGTGCTTTACTGAACTGGAGTTCACGTATGTTATATTTGACTCAGCATTTCTTGCTCAATAGCACTAGAGAAGAGACTTGACTTACGCTTTTGTTGTCCATTTTGCACTGGTTTTGGCTGGAATAGTTAAGTTTCTTCATAGTGACTGGTAGGGGGCTCGGTTTTGGATTTGTGACCAAAGCAGTGTTGATAACACAGGGATGTCTTAACTATTGTTAAGCAGTGCTTGCAGTGTCAAGGCCTTTACTGCTTCTCTCACTGCCCTGCCAGTGAGTAGGCTGTGGAGGTACACAAGAAGCTGAGAGGGGACACAGCTGGGACAGTTGACCCCAACTGACCAAAGGGATATCCCACACCATATAACATTGTGCTCAGCACTAAAAACTGGGGGGACAAGGAGGAAGAGGGGGATGTTCAGTGGTTGTTTCCGCAGATAACCATTGCACGTGATGAAGCCTTGATTTCCTGGAAGTGGCTGAGCACCCACCTGCTGGTTGGAAGCAGTGAATGAATTCCTAATTCTGCTTTGCTTGTACATGTACTTTTGCTTTACCTGTGAAAATGTCTTTATCTCAGTCCATGAGTTTTTCTCACTTTTACCCTTCTGATTCTCTCCCCCATCTTATTATAGAGGGAGCAATCAAGTGGCTGTTCAGTGATTAGCTGCCTGCTGCAGTTAAAACACAACACACTTTAAAGCTCTTGTCCTCATCCGGGCTGTCTCTTAAGCTTTCTTTCAACGTTTAAGTATGTGCTAATTTTGTATGCTATGACACTACCCATATTTCCTCTGGATGTGTAGGAAAGATATATAACATGAGGAATATCAACGGAAAAAGTTCAAGCAACAGTATTTTCTCATATTCTAGGTTTTGTCCAGAGCCTTCAGAAACCGTTTCGTGGAACTGCATTTTGATGAACTGCCAAGTGCTGAATTGGAAACCATCCTGCACAAGCGATGCAGTTTGCCACCTTCTTATTGCAGCAAGCTTGTCAAAGTCATGTTAGACCTGCAAGTATGAGAGTCTTTCTACTTTTTGTCAATGATATGCAAACATATTTCAGCACAAAGTAATAGAAATTCCTTTTGAGGGGGGAAATGTTGCTAACTGGCAGAAGTTTAAAAACCCTAAACCATAACTGATGGAAGAGAACCTTCCAAAGTACTTGGTTCAGTGGTTAAGATAGAGAATAGAGAAGGTGATGTCAGGTTTGAAAGAAAGCTAAACAGAAAAAAACCCCCAACAAACCTACCAAAAAAAAACAAAAAACCAAAGACTTTTGGTTTTGATGAGTAGAATAATCCCTTGCTCTGGATCAAAGTACAGTATTAGATTTGCAGCTGTCTTTGGGTCATGCTAAATTTGGTATTTTTAACCAATAACTTTGGATGCATTATGACATTCCTGCGTTTAACAGACATTTAATATGTAGCTAAAACTATCTTGTATTTAAAAGCAATTGCAGCAGCACAAACCAGAGCATGCTTCAGAGTGCTAACACAGGTTTTGGTGTAGAACCTAATCTTTTGCTTGGTTTTTGTTTTATTCCATATACCTATTTTCTTCGTATTTTTATTTATTATTATCTATCTTTTGTTCCTGGTACCTATCAAATACACTTAAAGGTAATTTGAGTTTGGGAGTTGTGACCGCATTTTTTTTTTTAATACAGTTTGTTTGAAGAAGTGTCACATCAGAGAGCACTGATTAGCTCTGCTTTAAGTATTTGGACAGGTTCATGAAAAAACGGCTCATGTTTTGCTCTTATGACAGTCTTACCGCAGAGGTTCAACAGTGTTTGCTGGGAAGCACGGGTTCATTACCTTGCGGGATCTGTTTCGTTGGGCTGAGAGGTACAGATTGGCAGAACAGCTGGAGAAGGAGTATGACTGGCTTCAGCACTTAGCAAATGATGGTAAGCCCTGTTACATCAGGTCTTTACAGTGTCTGTAAAATTACTTTCTAACTCTAGTTCTTAAGTATAAATTTTTCTGGCTGATTAGCCAGGCAGTAATTGCTTTCTCTCTTCTTCTGTTTTATAGGTTTTATGCTTCTGGCAGGCAGAGTCAGGAAACAGGAGGAGGTGGATGTTATTCAGAGTGTCCTTGAAAAACACTTCAAGAAGAAACTACATCCTGGGTCTCTCTTCTCAGGGGAAAGCGTCAAAAAGCTACTGGGTGAGTTTTCTAGAAGGACCACACTGGTAGTTCTCTAGATGTGACTGAAGCTTATGGATTGCTTTGTGTTGTGCAGCTAAATCCTCCATGCAGATGTCAGTGATGGATAGAGATTTTAACCATATTGTCTGGACTCAAGGGATGAGGAGACTTGCCGTCTTGGTGGGACGAGCCCTGGAGTTTGGTGAACCAGTACTGCTGGTGGGAGACACCGGGTAACCTTGCTTTTTATGATGCTGTTCTTTGTAGGGCTGCACCAGCCACTGAGTCAGGCACAACATGATTGTGTAGGCTTCAGTGCTGCTTTGATGTGGGACATTTAAGACTCTGTCACAGCAGACTTGCAGCTGCTGTTTTTCACAGTTTGCTTCTGAAGGGAAGCAGTTGCATCTCTTTCAGGACAAGTCTTTAATGGGATGCTCTGCATTATGTATAACTACACAAAAGTTATGTAGAAAGTAGTAATGAGGTGAACTGACTTCTGTTCCCACCTTTCACAAGGTGCACTGTAGAGTCTTACTGTGCCTCACTGGAGAGGCTGCTTTTGGGGAATTGTGACATTTTTCTGTTTGAGAGCATACTCGCTTTCCATGTTTTAAGAGCTTGAATATAGCCTTGCTACTACTACTTCCCCCCCCCCCGCCACTGCCTCGTACACTGTAAAGGAGGTTGTGGAGGTCAATGCTGTATGCTCCTGTGCTGGTTATATATTTGGACAGTAAACTTTTGTAAGAGAGAAGGGAAAGAAAAATGCAAGAAAAGGGAGAAGTAAAAATATTTAGGTAATAAATGAGAACGCTAGGTACTCAGCAGTTTATTCCCTCAGACTTAGGCTTGGTCTAGACACGTAGCATCTCCAGTTCAGTGAAATGTTAGGCTAGTTGAATAACTGCAGGGGCAGGCTGAAATAAATTTTACTTTGAACCTGCAGAAATCCCTCAGTGCAGATATTGATTTAAATCTAATTAAAGGCATCTTGTGCAAGTCAGCAACAGTTGTTGTGCCGAAAATGGTTTCACTTTGCATACATTCCTTTCAAGGAAAGGAGCAGGAGGAAATTTGCATGCTGGGCCTTTGCCTTATAGCTCTTTAATGAATCCTATCCAAAGTGAGCTGTTTGGGGTTTGGGGTTTTTTTTGTCATTCTTCACTTTCAATTATATTACTTTGTTGCAGGTGTGGTAAAACTACCATTTGTCAGATTTTTGCAGCATTATCAAATCAGAAGCTATACTCAGTGAATTGCCACTTGCATATGGAGACTTCAGACTTCCTGGGAGGACTGCGACCAGTCAGACAGAGGTCAAAAGACCAGGTTTGTCTTGCATCGATAGTAGTTTGGATAGTGTGACCGTGGAAGCAAAAGATAGCCATTATTAATGACTTTTCACTTTGTTTTCCATTTCTTAGGAGGAATCTGATGGTTCTAGACTCTTTGAGTGGTGTGATGGACCTCTTGTTTTAGCAATGAAAGAGGAGGGTTTTTTTCTCCTTGATGAGATTTCTTTAGCTGATGATTCTGTACTAGAGCGACTTAATAGGTATGTCTTAAATGTATTAAGTATCCTCAATGTGTCTATTGATTGTAAAAATATGAGCAGGGTAAATCTAGCTTCTTTCAGTCACACTTGTTTCCTGGCCAGGGTGAGCTGCTAGCTTAATTATGTAGTTCTTGCTGAAAGAATGAATGACCCAAATAACTCTAGCTCTGATCATATTTCAAATTCTGTGCCAGTTTGCTTTGTTTTTCTAATCATCATCCATCTGACAGAGGTGCTAGTTTTAATGATAGTAAGTCTTAGACAGTTTTTGCTGTTTGAAATTCTAATTACATCTAGGGGAAAGGTAGTAAGGTAAGACAAGATCTTGTCTTCCCTAAGTCTTGATATCTTAACTTACCTGGAAAAATAAGAGGTTCTTTGACTGAAAAACAGGTATGTATACTTTTGCTTGACATGTGTTGGTACACTGATTTATGTTGGATTTGAATGCTTCGGTTAGTGCCATCACTTTCCATTTGGCTTTGTAATACTGCTACAGACCGATCTGCGCTCAAATTGCTGTATTTGTTTCATGGTCAAAAATAAGATGATGAGAGGATTTGCTTTATTCAATAGCTCATGTCCCTGGATGAAGAAATTAAGAACAAACTGTAGTTTAGTTGAAACAGTTTATATATTATTATATAATATCTAAAGACAGTTTACAGTGTGAAACAAGTTGGAAAATAAATCTACAAGTAAAATCATAGAATCGTAGAATACCAGGTTGGAAGGGACATCAAGGATCATCTGGTCCAACCAATCAGCCCCTGGGATATTTTCCTCTTGTGTCCAATCGGAATCTCCTCAGGAGTAACTCGTACCCATTATTCATCTTTTCCATGTGACTCCTTGTGAAGAGAGAGTCTCTGTCGTCTTTGTAGCCACCCTTTAAATACTGGAACATGGTGATAAGGTGTCCCCTAAGCCTTCCTTTCTCAAACCCAGTTCTCTTACCATTTCCTCATATGGCAGGCTTACCAGTCCTTTGATCATCCCTGTGGCCCTTCTCTGGACCCTTTCCAGCCTGTCCACATCTTTTTTGTATAGTGGGGACCAAAACTGAAAACAGTATTCCAGGTGTGGACTGCCAAGCACTGAGTAGAGCGGAATAATTACTTCTTTAGCTCTGCTCGTGATGCTTTTGTTGATGCAACCCAGCATTCCTGGTAGCTTTCTTTGCCACAGCAGCATGCTGTTTACTCATGTTGAGCTCGTTGTCTACCAGGGCCCCCAGGCCTCTTTCCACAGAGCTGCTCCCCAGCTGGGTAGAACCCAGCCTGTCCTGCACTCCCAGATGCAAGACCATACATTTGTCTTTAAGCTTCATAAAGTTCTTGTTAGCCCGCTCTTCAAGCCAATACAGGTCTTTCTGCAGGGTGGCTCTCCCTTTTGGAAGTACCGCTTCCCAACTCAGTTTGGTATCATCGGCAAACTTCATCAGAGTATGCTTGATCCCATCATCCTGATCACTTATGAAGATATTAAACAGCATTGGGCCCAATATCAATCCCTGGAGGGACCCTCCTTGTGACAGGTTGCCAGCTTGAAAAGGAACTATTTACCACACCCTCTGGGTGTGGCCCAACCACCAGTTGCCCTCCTGCTGCACAGACCACTTATCTAGACTGTAATGCATCAGTTTCTTTGGGAGGGGGCTGTGGGAAACTGTATTGAAAGCCTTGGAGAAATACAGGTAGACAATGTTTGCTGTTAGCCACACATTGACCAAGAGGTTACTTTGTCATAGAAGGTGATCAGGTTTGTCAAGCACGATTTGCCCTTGGTGAATCCGTGCTGGCTTTTTTCCAAACATGTGCTTCATTTAATTTGTGATAGCCCCCAGGAGGATTCATTCCATAAGTTTCCTAGGGACTGAAGTAAGACTGATGGGCCTGTAATTTCTTGGATCCTCCTTTAAGCCCTTCTTGTAGATGGGGGTGACATTAGTGTTCTTCCAGTTTTCTGGGATGTCCCCTAATCTCCATGACCTCCCAAAGATTATGGAGAGCAGCCTCGCAATGATGTTAGCCAGCTCTTTGAACACCCCTGGGTGGATATTGTCAGGCTCCATCGATTTGTAGGGATCAAACTCCTGTAGTAGTTCGTATACCAACTCTTCTTTTGCTGACGGTGCGTCTGTGCTTGCATCAGCCTGGATTTTTGTTCCCAAGGCCTGGGGCCCAACAGTGCTGGTAAAGGGAGAGGTGAAGAAAGCGTTGAGAATCTCTGGTTTTCCAGTGGTGTTGGTGACTAATGCACCTCTCCTGTTAAACAGCAAGCCGATGTTTTCCTTCTGTTTGTGGTTGTTGGTTATGTACCTGAAGAACCCTTTTTTGTAGTTTTTGACATCTCTGGCCAATTTCAATTCGAGCTGAACTTTTGCTTTTCTAACTGTGTCTCTGCATGCCCTGCCAATGCCCTTGTAGTTCTCAACAGCTTTTCGTCTGGTTTTCCGTCTCTGTCACGCTTCGTTTTGAGCAGACTCAGAAGCTTAGAGTTAAGCCACGGGAGTCTCTAGCTCTGCCTACTTCCCTTAACTTTAGAGGGGATGAACTGTTTTTGTGCTTCCAGGAGTGTTCTTGAAAAACTCACAGCACTTGCTAGCTCCTTTATCCTCCATGGAAGCTTCCCACAGAATCCCTCCCAGTTGAGCTCTGAGTGACATGAAGTTTGCTCTTCTAAAATCTAAAACCTTTGCATTAGTACTAACCTTCAGCATGCTCATCAGGATCCCAGACTCCACAATATTGTGATCACTTCAGCCAAGGCTATCCCTAAGAGATCCCAGAAAGCAGGTTTTCCTGGTTTGTGAGTAGTGAGTCCATCAGTACCTCATTCCTGGATGGCATAGCTAACCTATGTATGAGGAAGCATTCCAGGAACTTGATAGATGTCATGTGAGCTGCTGTATTGTTCTTCCAACAAATGTCTGGGTATTTGAAATCACCCATAAGAACCAGCTTCTGTTGACCCAAAGCTTACTTAAGTGACTTACTTATTGCTTTGTTGGCCTTATTGTCTTGGTTTGGACATCGGTAGCAGATCTCTACTGTAAGGCCCCCTTTGGAGACAACCCCTCTGATCTTTACCCTGAGGCATTTGACAGGGCTTGCACAACCACCGTAGCTGACTTCAATACATTCAAGGCTCTCCTTAACACAGAGCTCGACTCCTTCTATTCTTCCTTGCCTGCCTTTATGAAACGGCCTGCAGCCATCCATTGGGATCCTCCAGTCATGTGAGTTGTCCCACCGTTTCAGTGATTCCTATGACATCATAACTTTAAAAATCCCCAGTTTGCTATCTGCAATATTAATATTTTCAGCCTGTCAGTGAGCTCTTGAAAATGATGCGTCTTATCAAATCAGGAAACAAAATGTAATTATTTCCCTCTTTGTGTGTGTGTGTGTGTGTAAAAATTCATGTAACAGAAATTTAATTTCATTGTCTGCTTGCAGAAGTATCCCTCATTTTAGTCATTCCATTTAGAACACAAGTCTTATGAGGAGTGGCTGAGGGAACTGGGGTTGTTTAGCCTGGAGAAAAGGGGGCTGAAGGGAGACCTTATCGCTCTCTACAACTACCTGAAAGGAGGTTGTAGTGAGGTGGGCGTCAGTCTCTTCTCCCAAGTAACAAGCAATAGGACAAGAGGAAGTGGCCTCAAGTTGAGCCAGGGGAAGTTTAGATTGGATATTAGCAAAGATTTCTTCCCTGAAAGGGTTGTAAAATATGGGAACAGGCTGCCTAGTGAAGTGGCTGAGTCACCATCCCTGGAGGTATGTAAAAGACCTGTAGATGTGGTGCTTAGTGGCGGAGTTGGAGTTGGCAGTACCAGGTTAATGGTTGGACTTGGTGATCTTAAGGGTCACTTCCAACCTAAACGATTCTATGATTGCCCATTATATTGAGATGATTAACAGCTATTTTTTTCCGCTATATACAAAGCCTGTCTGTTACAAGCTGGGCTTTTTGACATTGTATTGGTGCAGCTCTCATTCTTTCATAAAGTTCAGTTAACCTCTCTGTTTTGATGGTGATACTAAGCAGTGTCTTTCTAAAGGGTTAACAGCTCAAACTTTTACAGTATTTACTGACACTGAAGTATAGGTAATAAATAAATAAAAAAAAACTCAAAAAACCCAAAAACCTACTAGAATACTTCTCAGATGTATAGTCTGTCAGCTTGAAGACTGGTTCATTTTACAGATTCCTTTAACTAGCTCCTTTGAATATAAATTTTGCTACTGCTTTTTACAAAAGAGCGCTGTGATATATATAATTTTATTGGACAAGTCTTTTGGTAGATCATTTGAACTGAACCTTATCAACAAGGTTTAGATAGCATTTCCTTCCAAAGAAAATTAGAAATGTTCTCAGTTAGGGAGGATGAACGGATTTTTTTTTTTAATACAAATTCTGGGGCAATGAAATTTTAATCAGGCCAGTTATTGTGATTTTCATTTTTAAATGACCTTTTGAATTGTGAAATGAAGCTTAAATTCAATCTTTTTAAATCTTCTTTTTAGTGTTCTTGAAGCTGAAAAGACATTGGTACTTGCAGAAAAAGGTGGCCAAGATGATGAGGATAACGAGGTAGAACTGTTAGTTGCAGGAAAGAAATTTCGTATCCTTGCTACCATGAACCCAGGAGGTGACTTTGGGAAAAAGGAGGTAAATGTCGAAGTCAGCAGAAGTACAACATGCATCTTCTGGTTTTATTAGCTGTTACGTGATTGGGGGTCCAGTGCAAAAATGTGTCACACCAATTCTAGCATCCAGTGCTTCCTAGTAGGCATCTGCCTCATTGCTCTAAAGGAAGATTAGGATGTGTCTGTTTTCCATCCCTTCTGTGCGCTATCATTTTGACAATATAAGTAAATACTCAGCAGAATGTCAAAGAAAACTTCAGGCCTCTAAATACTCTAGGTAGGCTTGATATGTAGAATCCTTCAAGTACAGAAAATGTGGCTCATGAAGCAAGTAAATGCAGCTCTAACATGAGTCTGGAGTAGTGTGAAGTTGCATGATAGATCATTCTCCCTAATACTGTTCAGAAAGTGGCAGTTTGGGAATAATAAAATGATCTCTCTGAATATGAGAAAGGTCTTTTGGGATATGATATTCATTAAATAAAAAAAAAATTTGTTTCTAACCTTTGGCTTTATATAACTTAAGACAGGTTAAAAAAAAAGACCAAAAAACCCAAAAAACTGAAGAAAACCACCTCCAAACTTTTAGGCAGTTTTGGGAGCCAGGACTTGAAAATAAAGAGCTATAAGCTCTTTTACCCAAAATAAGATGTGTACTCCGTTTAAAGTCGTTGCTACAGTACGAAACAAGTGATTGGAAAGCTGTGTGTTAAAGGGGGATTTATTTCTGCATTGTGTTTGTGCTAATGATTTTTCCTTGACTAATTCAGCCAGTGGAAGAGAGGAATTACAGAAATGAGTTGTAATTGAAGGCAAATTTCCACGTTGTAGTTTGCCAAGTCTGTAAGCAAAGGGGGATTACTTTTGATAGCTTTTGTTTGATATGTGATGTCCTAGAATGAAATGGAGCCCTGGTGCTTGCAAACTAGCTCAGTTTCTTCCCATAATCTTTTGAACTTTCTCATTTATCAGCCATTTCCTGCATTGATGCCACTACTAGAAATCTTAAAATCCACGTTCTCCCAAAGATTTTGTTACAAAGTGGCCCAGTCTAAATCAGAAGAAAAGGTCTAGCTTGGTCATTGTTTGCAAGTACTGTGGCTAAAAGGCTATCAGTTAACTGCAATGTTAAGTAATATGATGCAATGTAAATTGCTGTATCATTCTGTTTGTTTACAGCTTTCTCCTGCATTGCGCAACAGATTTACAGAAATATGGTGTCCACAAAGCAATGGCCGTGATGATTTGATACAGATTGTGAAACACAATCTTCATCCAGGATTGTCTCTGGGTGGAATGAACCATCAAGGTGGGTATTCCTCTGTGTTGGTATTCACATATTGTTAACAAAAAAAGAAGAGTTTGGAGGCTGCTAAACTTGCCTCAGAATTTACACCACTATCCTGTTTTCTTTTAAGTACATCTCTTTCTGCCAACAGTTATGAAATAGTTCAGACTTTGTTCTTCCCTCATTGTGTATGTTATATGGCTAGCCGCAAGTAAGATCAAGGCTCTATTTACTTCACCATCCAGGTAGTTGAATTACTCCAAGCCCATCAGTGCCCAATCTTACTTTCAGTGTAAGATGTTGAAAGAGCTGGCACTTCTTTTTCTGCCAGTAGCTTCACTGTTATTATTAATCACTTGGTTCTGTCTTGTTACTTGAATTTAAAAGGATCTGTAATGATAGCATAGGCATGACTTACTCTTCAGTTATCCTGCCTGTTAGGATATAGAGTACCTACCCACATTGGTCATGCATTGCAGCTGTACCTGCTTTAGTGATGCTGATTTTACAACAATATAGTAGGTGTGACCAATAACATTATTTGATAACTCCACTGATTATTTTTTTTTACTCTCTCTTCAGGGGCAGACATAGCAGAGCTCATGATGGACTTTGTTGAATGGCTGACCAATCAAGAGTTTGGTCGCCAGTGTATTCTCAGTGTGCGAGATGTCTTGTCATGGGTTAATTTTATGAATGTCATGGTAGAGGATGAAGAGTCACATTCTGCCAGGGACCATAGCCTTCTTTACGTTTCTCCAATGATGTCTTTCATCCATGCTGCATGTTTGGTATACATTGATGGAATAGGATCAGGTAAGTCTTCACTGCTGGTTTGATAGCAGAAAATATGAAGGTATATATTTGTATTAATATTTTTGAGTAGAATGCAAACAAAATGCTTTGGGGCAGCATGGAACTCTTCTGGGAGAAGGTTTTACTTCCATTTAACAATATCTTGTACTTCATATGCCTTTTTTGTGTTTCAAAAGCAAGAGTTTGAATAATATAGCAAGCTTAAGTAAATTAGAGGTAGTAGTAATAATATTACAAAGGCTAGCACACAAATTAAGAAAGCCTGTGCTTTTCATTGAGTCTTCTGAGCTGATATGGTACTTAGTTACATGACCACATATTTTTTTTTTCTCTCTCTCTCTCACCCCACATGTCAGCATCTGTGTGTGCTAGCCTGTATCATGTGCATAGCCCAGAATGTGTCTGCATGTTTGGCCACTAGCCCAGCTGATAAATAAGAGATGTGAGAGTGGGGAAAAAGTGAGAAGCTACAAGAAATGCAGGGAAAGAAGGCCTGGGGGAACTATGGCAAGGGATGAGGATGACAGTGATGGTAGAAGAAAGGGTTTTGGAAATAAGGTGTTCTTAATTCTGTTGCTCACAAGACAATTTGTCCATGGTAAATAGTACTGGAAGCACTAGCAAGCAAAAACACTAATGCAAAATACAAGCCTGAAACAGAATACTGCATAAAAATGGCATCTGTGAAGGAATTGAGTTTCTTAGTTATAAGACGAACGTGCCTAGTTGTGTTTGTGAAGCATGCTTAACTTTTCTAATTACAGGTACAACATCCTGCTCAGCTGACAGGGCTTTATTAGCTCGTGAAAAATGCCTGACATTCTTATGTGAGAAAATGAGTCAATTCCTTGAGCTGACTGATTATCAGAAGAATGAACTAAAGATTTATGACAGAACAAAGGAGAAAGAGTTTGTATGGATGGACAACTTTATGGGAATCCACCCCTTTTTTATTGCGAGAGGCAAGAGACTTTGTGGGAGTGGGTGGACATTTATTCTGTGGTTTTTATTCCCAACAGTTCTGTTAATCAGTAAATCTAAGTAGGATACCTGAACCATTGCGGAAGAACTTATAGTTTGTTCTCAAGCCTTAGAAAAATGCCTCTTCTGCCTCCAAGTGTGTTGATTGCAACTTGATCGCATTTATTAAGATGACACATCTGTTAATTCCTTTCTTTGACTTTTTAAAATTATGGGTTAATGGCCTAATTTTAGTAGACTTTTTTGGTGTAACAAAGATTCTTTAAATTTGAGTTGTAATTTTCTGTCAATTTGAATGGTCAGAATGTCTGCGGACTTCCACTAACTAAAGCTACAGTTGATCCTCGCCCTTTCGTAAAGCATGGGAAGGAGGGGTCCTGGGAACAATGCTAAACAGAATGGAGGCTAATGCCCTGCCTTGCTGTAGCCTCTCAAACATTCGCTGCAATTTTTGCAAAATTATTTAGTCCCTGCATTTCAGTTCTTCATGTGGCAAATTAATGCAAACAGAACTACCAAAATACTGCTTTCTACCCTTAAAATACAGTGATGGGACTAAAAAGTGATGACTGTGAGCTTTCTTTTTCAGCTGGTTAGTTTTTAGTACATGGAAAAATGTGTTCCTAATACTATATTAATCATTCATATTTGAACACCTTGATATTTGTGCATCGTGTTAGTCACACATAAAATTGTACAAGGTAACGCTTTTTTGTAAATTGTTTGGCTTCCCGCTGCTAATTTGATCACAGACAGAAGGATCTCTTTCATACTGAACAGATATCAAGATGTGTAAGATAAATTGGTGATTAATACCTTGTATACCTGAGCGGTGCTGCATTACAGAATATGGGGAGTGATGTTCCAGTGAGCTTTACTGGCTGGAGTTTGGCAGACAAGCTCTGTACTCTCCTCACTGTATGTCATAATAGCCGTGAAGAAAATATGTGCCTAGTAGTGCACTTTGATTAAAGCACTCTTCCTTCACAGAACTGGCAGTGTAGGAACAGATTAATATGTTGGTTATGAACATGACTAAATTGTATTCGCCAGTGCCAAATTTTCAAAAGCTGCTTTTGAGTTTTAGGTCCACATGTCTGAAGCGCAAGGACAGATTTATAATTTTTCAGTGATAGAGGTCTAGTTTGGGTCATGAACCAGGAAGTGTTGAAGTTTCATGGCAGATTACATTGCATTTTCATATGCTTTTTGGAAAATTCAACATAAATATGCGGAGATGAGCTGACACACAGTTGTGTCTCACAATCGGAAAGTGTATGTGCCTGGTCTCTGAGAATGTGATACAGGCTTGATCTCCATTGCTTGCTGTAATGAGATCAGCAGTTAACAGACAGAATGATCTCGTTCAGAAGCACACGGTCACCAGCTCCAGCATAAACATTCCAGTTTAATTGGTTTCCCATTTATCTTTCCTTTGTTCTAGGCCCTGTTCTCCAGAGGAACAGCATTACAGATTATGCTCTAAGTGCCGGGACTACAGCAGTGAACGCACAGAGACTGTTAAGAGCCCTACAGCTTAGCAAACCGATTTTGTTGGAGGGGTCACCAGGAGTGGGCAAGACCAGTCTAGTTGCTGCACTGGCAAAAGCCTCAGGAAACTGCCTTGTGCGAATAAACCTGTCTGAGCAAACGGTAGAATCTTCTTGTAACTCGGTGTTTATGGCGGGGGGAGGTATTTGTTTAACTTAAAAAGCGTAGTTCTTTTTAACTTTGGCACTGAGTCTGAAATGTCAGTTTTTCCTTCTTGGTCTCAAGATAAAACTAAATGGGAAGGGGGAACCAGAAAGAGCCACGAGCTTCTGTGAGCGAATGCTAATTCCCAGATTTTTCTGTTCTTTTCAAGCGAAGGCGTGTGTATCTTTGTCTACTGTGTTTTTCTTGGCTTCTGCGAAGCTACTTGAAAACAGCTTTAAGGCTTTTTAGCTTTTCTGTTCCAATTTGGGTCTTTTTGTTGTTGTCAGATACAGTAGCTGGCCCCTGGAGTCCTATCATGTAAAAGCTTTCAGCATCTTTTCCAATAACTGAAATTTTTTTAATACCTACATTTTAGCTCTATTTAAAGGGAAGGTAGAAAATGTGAAGTAAAGTTAACATAGGCTGTTTATGAACTTTTGTGGAGTTTTGTAACTTCTGCCTCCTCCCCCCCCGCCCCTTTGTACTCCCAAAGGATGTGACAGACTTGTTTGGGACAGACTTGCCTGTTGAAGGTGGAAAGGGAGGAGAATTTGCCTGGCGTGATGGACCACTACTAGCAGCATTAAAGGCTGGACACTGGATTGTATTAGATGAGGTAAATTCAAGTTTGGGTCATAAATAAAATGGAATGTTCTGGAAGGTCAAAAGTGATGATTTGGCATGTAAGATAAATACCTTCGAGGGTTGATGATTGAAGCAAATTTTGCTAATTTTTAGTTATGTGCATCTAGTGCCACAGTGAAAGTGATCATTCCAATTAAGAGAAAATTAATCTCCCTCTACTAAGTCCCTCTGCCCATTGGCCCTCCACAGAGGGAGTGTAAAAGACTAGCTTTGATTAGACCGCTTCTAGACAAGAGAACAGGGATTGAATCCCAGCCTAAATTATTGCAGAAAAGCAAGGATAGATTTGATTTTAGATTCGAAAGGTTTTTTTGAAGAATGTCAACAGAAGTTTGGTGCATATACCCTTATATGCAAATAATTTCACTGAAATTGAAGGCATTTTGCTGGGATTAATACAATGTGGTGGGTACTGATCTAACTGAGATGAAGAGTTCCATTTTGCCAGTGTAAGCTATTCTGCCACCGCAGGTTTGTTCGTGTACCATGTAGCAAGTGCTTTCAAGCATACATGTGCACAGAGCTCACTTCTTGGCAACATGCATCCTAATTATTGCAGAGCACACAATCTTAAATTCTTTAGATTGTTTGTATACCTTTTTTTTTCTATTGTGAAATATACCACTTTAAACAGCAATGATATTTCTGTAACCCAGACTGCCTTCATTTAAAAAACAAGCAAACAAACAAAACACTTAACATCACAAATGTATGAACATAAGTTCAGAAGAAACATCTTGAACATGCAGATTTTACAATGGAGAATCGTTTTGTTATCATGGTGAAAATGGTCGTTAGCCCCAGTCAGCAACACAGCTGCCCGCCCACTCCCTCCCTCCACCCCTGTGGGATAGGGGAGAGAATCAGAAGGGCCAAAGTAAGAAAACTCGTGAGTTGAGAACAGTTTAATAATTAAAACAGTAATAACAATAATAATACTAGTAATATAGTGAAAAACAAAATAATGAGAGAGAAAGATAAAACCTCAGGAGGAGGAAAAAAAAATCCAACCAGTGATGCAACTGCTCACCACTGGCTGACCGACACTGGTGGTCTCCAAGCTATGTCTCCTACCCCGCCCCCCCCCCCCCCCCCCCCCCCCAGCTCCCCTCAGTATGCTGGGCATGATGTCACATGATATGGAATATCCCTTTGGCCAGTTTGAATCTGCTCTTAGCTGTGCCCTCTCCCACCCCGGCTTCTTGTGCATCTGGCAGAGTATGGGAAACTGAAGAAGTCTTTGACTAGTATAAACACTGCGTAGCAACAACAAAAATGTCAGTGTGTTATCAACACTATTCTCATACTAAGTCCAAAGCACAGCACTATGCCAGCTACAGTGAAGAAACTTAACTTTATCCCAGCTAAGACCATGACAACAGTACAAATAGCAAGTTTTTGTTGCTCTAGTATAATAGTCTAGCCGGAGGTAATAACACATGACAGTGCTAGAACAGCAAGTAAATTGTATTTTACCTTCTGTGTATCCCAGACTGATAAACTAGAGATTATGCAGAAGTGTTTTATGGAGCATTAATATTGTATCCTTATTTATTTCCTCAGTTGAATCTGGCTTCTCAGTCTGTATTAGAGGGGCTAAACGCATGCTTTGACCACAGAGCAGAGATTTATGTTCCAGAATTGGGAATGAATTTTCACGTACAGCACAAGACGACTAAGATTTTTGGATGCCAGAATCCATACAGACAAGGAGGTGGAAGAAAGGGTCTGCCCAAGTCCTTTCTTAATAGATTCACACAGGCAAGCTTATTTATTTGGTTTAAATCAAAGGTTGTGATCCTGTCTTGTAGTTTTCTGACTGTCAACACTTGGCATGCTCTTGATTCTACAGGTGTATGTTGATCCACTGTCAGCAGAAGATATGGAGTTTATTGGCAATACACTGTTTCCTGCTATTGATAAAAGCATTATTGCTAAAATGGTTGCTTTCAATAACAAGGTAAATGTATATTTTAATTTCTTACGTGTAGAAGTAGGCAGAATTGCAGTAAGGTTAAAAAAATGTAGTCTAATGTTACATTTCCAAGCTTTTTTATTGAGAAGTGCATGGGTAGAAATGAGGAATGGAAGTATATGCAGAAGAAAGTAAAGAACACCACTAAAACCCACCTGAATTCTTGTACCACTACCATCAGATGCTTGGCTGATAACTGAAGAGGCATTGTTTTTCACAGAAGATAAAATAGATATATGTAAAAAAGGTTTTGTTCTACAAAAGGTGGAAAATTATGGTTTGGCAGCTTGGTGAAGTGAGTTGAGAAAATAATGGTTTTCCACACATGTGGATTATTCTTGAAGCACAAACAAAATGAGCTGTATCTTAACAAGAACGGCGACTTGTATTTCTGTTTCTGTTCTGAATTTTTAATCTGCTCTTTTTTATGAGATGTTGTTAGTGAAAGCAGCATCTCACCTTTACAGAAGCAAAAGCTTGTAAGGATATGTGGCATTCTTCTGGAACACTTAGAGATCAATAAAAGGAAAACCTTTCCTGATAGGCTTTGTCTATGGCAAGGGATTCAGAGATGCTCAGATCTAAAATTTTGCTAATATAAAAGGTTTTCAAGAAGCATTAATTGCAAGACAGTCACAAAATAGCTACTAAGTTGGTTAGATGCTGCTATTTTGCACAAAGTGCAGGATATAAAATTCACAGTAAGAATTTTATTTATGGTCATGCTTCTGAAATTGTATTTAATCTTCATGTCATGAAACAAAAAAAAGTGCAGTGATAATACGAGAAAATCGTATTCTGTGTCCTATGTAAAATCTTCTGTGGCAGCATCTTACTGAATACTCATTTATAGAGTGCAAGAGTAAAAATGAAAAATGAGCTGAGTGTTAGAGAATTAGTAGAGGAAAGACAAACCAAAGCAAGCTTCAGTTCCTGACATCTTCAGAGAAGTGAATACAGCTTGCTCTTTCTATTGTCCTCTGTCTTGTAAGCAGTGTCAAAGGCAGAAGTTTGGCTGATTTTTTTAAAAAATATTTGAAGACCAGCACATGGGTGGATTTTTTGTTTTTTATTGCTACTTCTTCCAGATTGACAAAGAAGTAATGGCTGAGAAAAAGTGGGGACAGAAAGGAGGACCCTGGGAATTCAACTTACGTGATCTTTTCCGCTGGTGCCAGCTTATGCTTGTTGACCAGTCACCAGGATGTTATGATCCAGGTCAGCATGTGTTTTTGGTATACGGAGAAAGAATGAGAACCAGGGAAGACAAAGAAAAGGTGAGCCATGTGTTCTCCTTCCTTGCTCTTCAGATTGTCAGAAATCCAAGTGTAAATTTGAAGGTGCCTTGCAATTCATTCATAGGCATTACCTCTTACAAAAGAAAAACAGGTTTGTTTGGGCTTTTGAGGTTTAACCTGCTCCCCTTGTCATTTAAAATATCAATGTAATTACTAGTATAAAAGCAGAAAGCTGGTGTAAATGAAGGCAAGTAGAATAACATGGGTTGCATGTGTACTTGTGAGGAAAGACAAGCCAGGGAGCAGAGAAGAGAAATAGCACTGAGATATGGAGAGTTTCTTAAAGTTATGGTTAAAAAGCATTTGTGTCAGTACAGGAAGCAAAAATAATTTCCTGTAATTCTGCCCTTTCCTGACAGCATTTTTAAAATGTCCTGGCTTGGATTTTTTTATTGACTTGTTTATCTGTCTCTTCTTTCAGCTGCCTGCCAAATTGCTCCCCTCGCTCTGTTAAACTCTTTGCTTAATGTTCCTTTAATAAAACACACTCACTGCAGTTGTTATTCCACCTTTGCCACCTACTTATCCCTCTCTTGCCCAGAAATCCTTTGCTTTTGTTTAATTTCACAGCATTTAAATGGTGTTAAACTATAAGTCAATCAGATTGTAAGACTGAAGTTACTGACTGTATGTGACTGGATATTCTTCTCATGGGTTTACTTTCCCCTTCCTGTAGTATTATTGTATCTTTGTGTGTTATCAAAGAGCTTATTATGGAGTGACTTCTTTCCCAGTATTTTGTTGAAGAGAAATATTACTTAGAGTATTTCAAGTTACAGGAGAGCATGGTTAATGAAGGGGTTGCTGTGGGCAGTTCACACTGACTTTAATTGCTTGTTGCACTTTGAATGCAATGACACTTGTGATTAAACTCTTAGTTACTGTGACATGGCTGTGGAGCTGAGCAGGAAGGCCACTTTTGAAGTAAATCTTCAGAACAATCGATAATTAAGACTGATAAGTCTGTTTTGCTCTTTCAACTGTTTTAGGTTATATCTATATTTAGAGACATTTTTGGCCAGGAGGCTGATGTGTACACAGGTACCAGAGAGTTTCACATCACTCCATATAATGTTCAGGTAAGCTGTTGACAAGAGGTTTTGTGAGTGGAGGGAGAAGGAAGCAACTTGCACAGCTGAGCTCCCATTTGCCTCTTTGAGTACTCACCAATGTGCCTCTCATCCCTTCCAGATCGGTTATTCAGTTCTTTCTCGTGGCAACTATATTCCTCGTCCTGGCAGAAGCCTCTCGCTTCTTCATCATTCACTGCAGTCCCTCGAGTCTATAATGAAATGTGTGCACATGAGCTGGATGGTAATCCTGGTGGGTCCGGCAGCTGTTGGCAAAACCAGTCTTGTTGAGCTGCTGGCCCATCTGACTGGCCATCGACTGAAAATCATGGCAATGAACAGCGCAATGGATACAACAGAACTCCTGGGTGGATTTGAACAGGTAAATACTGTTTTGGTAATACGGCAGTATTTCTCCTTCCTACTTAACAGTGGCCAGTCTACTGTGATCTTAGTGTGTGGGCACCAAATGGAGCCTAAAACACTAGCCTTCTGGATGAACTAACCCCATAATGGCATGTTTGCAGGTTGATATCAATAGACCATGGCAGCACCTGCTGGAAAAAGTGGAGAATGCTGTGAGCACTCTAGTAAGGGACAGTCTTCTCCTGACAGAAATTTGTGCAGATGATGCTGAACTTGTGCTGCGTGCTTGGAGCAATTTTATCCTGAATTACAACCCCAAATCTCTGGGTGAAGGAGGTAGAAGTGTTAAAGCTGAATTAGTGAGCAAACTGGAGGGAATACTTGTACTTACCCAGCGACTAAACAACAAAATAAATTCTTACTCAAAGGCAGGTATGTATGGTGGGAGATTTGAAGTAAGATTATATGTTCCTCTGAAGAAAATATGGGAAATATATAAATCTGCAGTGAAAGCTTGAGAACTTGGGGGTGTTTTGTAGGCTTTTTGTAGGTTTTTTTGTAGTCGATGCTGTTACTTCATACTACTTATGTAACAGCCTAGCTTCTGTAAAAGTTGTGTTGGTGATGGTTCTTCAGGTTTATTTTTGTGTAGTTACTCCTGGTAGCGATCAGTAATCCACACTCAAATTCTCCAGTACTGAGCTACTCAGCATATGATGCAATACAGCTCTTACCTTGTATTCCTAAGAAAGTGAATTTAGTTGTTCTATTCTTGCATTTGTTCTCTGAAGCATTAATCAGCAGAGCTTTACAAATGTCAGCAGAATAACGTGTGGGTTGTTTTTTCTTCCTTTTTAACATGTCTAAAATATGGCATTAATATCCACCAAGCTTCATCTAATGGGGGAGAAGGGATGAAGAAAAGTGTGTGTTTAGGGAGAAAAGTGTCAGTTTAGTTTATATTTCTCTCTGCTTGCAAAACCCCCTGTGTTCTCATGGACTTTGCCCATGGGAGTCTACTTGAGGAGTTGGAGCCTCTGCCATTATGTTCCCCTAAAAAGTAGGAAATATATATGTTTATGAACAAAATGACTACTATTTTTCTTGGATGGAGCAGGAAGCTACCTCAGTAATGTAAGTCTTGATGTAAGATATACTTCCTTTCAGAGTTTGCTCACCTGGTAGAGGAATTTCGGCGTTTCAAGCTGCAGCAGGCCCAGGCTGCCGACAGTAACAGCCATGGCACTTTTGAGTGGGTGGATGGGATGTTGGTTCAGGCCCTGCAGTGTGGAGACTGGCTGTTGATGGACAACGTTAACTTCTGCAAGTAAGAGATTTTAGTGGCCTTCTTTCACTAACTCCCTTGACCTCCCTAATTGACTTTGCCTTTTACTGTGTGGTTCACAACTGAACATTTTGCATTTGATAACAATATATGGGAGCAGCAACTTACATTTTTTGGAAGAGTGTCTTCCTTCTTAAGCAGCTTAGCAGTTGATAGTTTTTCTGCTACCTTAAAATGTAATTATCCATTTGGCTTTTTGCTTGGTACCATTTTGATTTCAAATCAGAAAGAGATCAAATTGTAACCTTTTTGTAACCATATAAATTTCTTTTGAATATAGCCCTTCTGTGCTGGACCGCTTGAATGCTTTACTTGAACCAGGAGGCGTTCTTACCATGAGTGAGAGAGGTGTGATAGATGGCACAATTCCTACAATAGCTCCTCATCCAAACTTCAGGTGCTTTGTTTTTCTGTTTCTTCTTTTTTTGCTTCCCCCACCTGCCCCTGACTGAATAGCAGGTTTAGGAAAAAAAAAAAAAGTTAGCTGTGAGCCAGCCTCTTGGTATTTTGAATGCTCTTCAGATTGCCTTGTACTGTAGTGACACTGTCTGCCTGGCAAGGAAGAAAACTGCACTGTGATGAGCATGTGATAGAGAGCTTGAGAGCCAAGCTTCAGAGGCTTGGCTTTGTATCCCTGTTGCAGCACAGACTATTACAGTGTAAATTCATAGCAGTATACCTCTGCCTTGATTCTCCAGTTCTAGTTTAGGATTTCAGCACTTCTCTGTCTCACTCTAATGGAGTTGAGGATGCATGTGTTGAAGATGGGTGGGGTATTCAGACACATGGGCAGTGAAAGCTGGTATATGGACATAATTTTCTTCCCAGCTTTTTCCATCCCATGCATAAATTTTAGTTTCCTGCAGTTACAGAACTAAAAAAAAAACAAATCAAACAACAACAACGAAAAAACTAAACAAAAAACCCCTCACCAAACAGTCTATATTCTCTGAGACCTGAGGGTAGTCCCTGGGGGAAGTGGGAGGAGAACATACAGAGCATTCTGTATAATTCCTACCTCTTATAAATTCATGAAAAGAATGGTGGGACTGATATGCTCTGGTTTCTCTGAAATAGAAACCAGATCTTTGACTTTTCAGAAACCTGTTTTTGCTGAATTGTATCTCAGAAGTTTTTTTTCCTCCATGCTTTTAAGAGATACCTACTGATAGTATTAACTACTTAGGTGTTGGATACTTGGTTTTTAAATAGCACAAATTTATCTGAAGTCATTGCTAAGACTTCTTAAAAGTCTTTATAGCTCAGATGTGTAGCTTAATTTTTTTTAAGTAGGCAAATGATAAAATAGACATAGCTCAGGTATAACTGACTTAAAAATCATGAAGTATATATGTCACTAACTTCCAAGTATAATTATTCATACAGATTTCTCATTTGAATTCAGTAGATGTGTCTGGCTTTCTAGGTATCAGTGTCCCCATTTTTATGAAGACTAGTTTACTTTATGGAAGAGCAGATTTGGTGGTTCTGGAATGCTAGTTTAAAGCCCTAAGTTACGTCTTAAGAACGTAAGGCAGTTGTACTAGATGATGTTTGTAGGTGCCTTCCAACTGAACTATTCTGTTCTAATATCCAACAGGCTTTTCCTTTCCATGGATCCTGTTCATGGGGAAATATCCAGAGCCATGCGGAATCGTGGGATTGAAATCTACATTCCCGGGGAGAATGATGGGAATGTATTGGACAATCTAGATTTGAAGTTACTCCTGCATGGTTTGGGTTTAGTGGGAGACAGTGTCTGTGATGCACTTCTGGCTGTGCATTCAGAAACCAAGGTGGCAATAGCAGGTAAGAAAAGTCTGTTCGGTATTTGTTAACAACTTGGGCACACTGCATATATTTGGATTAACTCGTTAATATTAAAGCTTGGTTGTTTTGTTATGTCCCCATACAAGTAAAGGCATAAAAGTATGATCAGGTTGTTTTAGGTTGTGTTTCTGTGTTCTCAGGAAGTGGGCCCAAACCATAAAAAGATGGGCGTTGGAGGTGCTCTGTAAGGAGACAACAGACACTGGCCCCTGTCATTTGCCTATTGCTATAGGCAAGGTAATACATTCTAAGTGAAAACCAGCAAAACTGAGGATTTGCCCAAGGCCCATTTAAGTTGGTTTTTGGAGCAAGATGACACTGAGCTTCATTCATCTCAGCTGCTTGATGTCTTATTTTGAGTTCGTCACTCGTTATTTCTCTTGTGAGATTTTCTTATTAGCCTTGGAAAGAACCTATTCAATTTTCAGGACCCAGTAGGATTCATTTGTTTTGGATCTTCCTCAGGGACTAAAGTGGTGTTTGTCCTCAAAGGGTTAAAGGGCTGAAAATCACTAAACATTCATACCACCCTAAATGCTGTGCCTCTTTCAGGTTCTGTGTCATCTTTGTCACCTTTGCTTCAGGCTGCTGCTTTAATTGTGCAGCAGATACGGAGAGGCCTTGGATTAGCAAAGTCTTTTTACAGAGCCTGTTGGGAAGTTTATGGCCGCTCACAACAACTGCAGATTAACCAAAAGGTAAAAGTCCTGTGTTTGAAAGCTTTTCTTATATCATCTAAATACGTGAAAAATATTGTTTCATGAGGCTAGTGTTTGAGATCCTGTTTCTCAAGTGCCTGTGCAAGGGGTTGATGAAGATGGTGCTCTTGGAGAGACAAACCAAACCATTTTAAACACTCTCTCAGGCATCTCTCAGGTGATGAAGAGGAGGGCTTAAGCGGCATTAGGATGTTTTCTGTATCTTTTAGATTCTGATCCTTTTTTTGGCTCCTCTGTAAGCAGTACAGTTCTGCATGTAGCTTATTCTCATAGATCAGTAGAAGCTCCAGTTTGGGGTTATTTTTGGTGGGGTTTTTTTTTGGTATTGAATGATGAAGTACAGTGAATTTCAGCTGTCACTTGTGCTTTCATGACACATATTCTCAGTCTGGCATGATACTGGAGACAGAGGTCAGATGAGTGAGAGTTGCGTGAAGACTGTCAATCTGGGACGTCCTTATTGAGATATTCCCTGGGGAATAAATATGGTTTGTTGGACATTTTGTAGATAGTGGCTCACTCTTTTGCAGCATAAGGGAGCCAGAGAGTATCCCAGTCGGACTCTGAGGCTTACTTGTTTTCTAACAGCTTCAGCTGAGATTCTGGGATATTAATACTGATTAATCTATAGCCTGAAACACTGTGCACACTGTCATCTGGAGAGAGCAATATTCACTTCCTATTTTAAGCTGCACAGTATGTTATTTCACTTACGGTTGGAATGTTTTGGTATTTATAATATGTAGGTTATACAGAGTTTGTAGAACATTTAGTTTATAACGATTTCATAATAAATACATGTAATTAAAGAGTGGCCTGAGCTATTGTACTTGAATACATGTTTGAATATGATTCTAAACTGCTTTTTGGTTTTTTTGTTGTAGCTTGTGTTAGAACTGGTTACAAAGCATGCTTCATCTCTGACTTCCCATGAAATTTGGGGTGACTATCTGCTATCAATGGGATTGTGGCCAGACTCCCTACCTACAGGTCTGTTTGCAGCTGAAGACTCACTTCTTTCGACAGTCCGGAGCGACGCACAGGTCCTAACATATTGTCTGAATAGATTAAACCTGAAAAACTGCAGGTAGGCAAGAAACACTTTTTTTCTAATATGAGTAAGAAACAAGATATGTGTGAAATACTGGCAGCGTGTCGCTGCTCCCTGCAAAAGTTTTCTTGAGCAAATTGTGTGGGTAGAGATTGTGGTAATCACACTCTGTAACTGAGGCTCTTTTCCATGCAACCACTACAAATACAAGTTTAATTGTTTACTGTTTTATTCTTAAGTCCAAAATACTTGATTCTATTTAATCTTCACTAAGTACATTTGACCCATTTTGAGTTGAGTTAGGAGCAGGCGTTTAGCAGAAAATGTGAATGCTGACACTGGGTTTACAAGGTAATAATAGCTCCAAAAATCCCTTCCTTCAGTTTCCCTCTGAGTTTTTTAAAAAATTAGTATTTAATTAGTTTCAAATATACTAGTGATCCTCAAAACATCCTGCTTTCATGTAAAC